>NW_027517992.1:1200000-2400000 GCF_048772815.1 Callospermophilus lateralis | reverse complement strand
AATAAGCCATGGGGAAAAGGTTGACTCCAGCTTGTGTCCAAGGACCCCTAGAGCAAATCCCTGCATCTCAGCTATATAAAGGTAAAATGGGCACATGAGATCAGGGAGATGGAGAGCAGAGGCCTGGAGGAGGGCCTGCTGGAGCCTGGTGAACAGCTTTGTAACAGAGTTCAATAGAGGTTCAGAGAGTGGACCCTGGGCAGCATCATACAGAGACTTAGCCAATACAGAGTAGTTAGGAATCCAAGCTCTCAGGAATCCTGCCGTACCTAGAAATGAGAGAATTTCTTCCTTACTAGAGGGTGTATTAGTGATAAGGCCCTTCCTATTAACCATAATGTCTTTGTGTATAGGGGTCAGGAGGAGGCCTAAGTATGTTTTCATTGCCAAGAAAAGCTGTACCTTGGGTGGAGAAACCCTATAGCCATGAGCAGAAAGGAAGTTGAGAAGTTTACAGGTGTCCTGAGGGATGGCAATGAAGGAGGTCGTCAATATACTGTAGCACCATAGACTGAGTGAAATATATGGATAGTAGGTCCTTAGCCAAGGCCTGTCTGAAGATATGAGGGCTATCTTGGAACCCTTGGGGGAGAAATGTCCACATCAGCTGAGTGGAGTTATATGACTCAGGCTCTGTCCATGTAAAGGCAAAAGTGTCTTGAAAGTCAGAATGAAGGGAAATATAGAAGAAGGCATTTTTTCAGGTCTAGCACTGAGAAGTAGAGGGTCCCAGAAGGAATGCTGGAATAGAAGGGTATAAGGATTGGTTACCATGGAATGGACTGGGATGACCAAAGAGTTGATGGAACAAAGATCTTGACCAAGCAGAAGGAACCACAGGGCTTTTTTTGTTGCCAACATGGGGATGTTATAAGGGGAATAAGTAGGTGTAAGGAATTCCTTTTGCAAGAGGAGTTTTTATTGGGCCAGAAAATGAAGGGGTTTTTGAGACAAATGTGAATGGGATTGTGGTGTGAGTTGATAGAACTTGAAATATACCAGACAATAGGGCCCACCTTGTAAGGGGGTAATGGGAAGGCACTAGCAGATAGAATAGGGGATGGTCCTAAGGTAAGGGTAAGGACCAGGGGAGCCGCAGGTGAGTCGGTATGGAAGCATATATGAAAGGAGAAGGAAAGTGAAACCTCCATCTTTGTGAGGACGTCCCTCCCCATAAGGGGAACAGGATACTGTGGAATGACCAAAAAAGAATGGGTAAAAATCAGAGAGCCAAAAGTGCAAAAAAGGCTAAGTGTCTAAAAGGGTTGGTAAGTTTTATGCTCTACCCCAACAACAGAGGCCATAGAAAAAGTGGTAGGCCCCCAGAAATCCTTGAGGACTGAATATGTAGCCTTTGTGTCTAGGAGGAAGGATACAGGCCTACCTGAAATATGCAAAGTTAACCTGGGTTCCCACAGAGTGATGGTAGTGGTTGGGTGATGGGAACCTTAGCCTCATAAGTCCTCTGCAGCAATACCTAAGAGTTGAAAAGGGGAAATAGAAGAGCTGGATGGCCAAGGGCCTCTATGGGATCAAGGACAGTCAATGGCTCATTATCCCTCCTGATGGCATATAGGACAAGGGCCCAGAGGCTTGCAAGGCTTGGTACATGTACGAGCCCAGTGACCCATCTGACAACATTTAAAACAGTGTCTGGACAGTCCCAAGGGACCCTTCCATGGGCCTGTGGAAGCAGGTACAGATGATGAGGCTGGATGTATG
Source organism: Callospermophilus lateralis (assembly GCF_048772815.1). Taxonomy (NCBI): domain Eukaryota; kingdom Metazoa; phylum Chordata; class Mammalia; order Rodentia; family Sciuridae; genus Callospermophilus; species Callospermophilus lateralis. The sequence continues at coordinate 2,398,278 of NW_027517992.1, read as the reverse complement.
GCTTGAGCAAGCATCCAATATTTCTGTTTCCAGGCCTTCTCATCTCTCCCATTATATACCTTAAAGGCAACTACCAGAACCTCAGCTTGGGAAGTTAGGGATCCCCCTCTCAAAGCACCTTAGTTTGGCCTTAATATCAGGGAAACTCTGTGGCAAAAAGTAGGTCATTAATAGTTGTCTTCCATCTAGACTCTCAGGATTCAGATTAGTATATTGTAATAAAGCCTTGGTTAGCCTATCTAAAAATGCTGAGGGGTTTTGATTCTTATCTTGGATGATTTCCTGGAGCTTTTAATAATTGATAGCCTCATGGGCTGCCTTTCTAAGTCCTGCTATGAGGCAAGTAATGAATTGGATTCTACTAGTTACTCCTCCAGGCAAATTATAATCCCAATTGGGCTCCCGATCAGGGACTGCTTCAGTGCCAATGGGATGGGCAGGGCAGGTCTGATGTACCTCATCAGCATAATTTCTAGCTTTCTTCCAAACTTGCCTGCACTCCTCAGGAAGGAGGGTGTTAGACAAGATCCTCTGGACATCATGGAAGTCAAATCATATGATTGAGATATTGAAATTCTTTGATATAAGTGGTGGGACTTGAAGTATAGGACCTAAGCGGCTTTTCTATCTGTGAAAGATCTGACAAAGAGAAAGGCACATAAACCTGGATTACACCATCTACCCCAGCCACCTCTCATAGAGGACACAGAGATGCTGGTTGTGCAGCAGCAGCCTGTGAGCATGTGGCAGGAGGCGAGAAGGGCGGAGGGCCTGAGGGGACAGTTGCTGTGGTCACTCCATCAGAAAGAGAATTGTGTTATTGTGGGGGTGGAAGGAGGAGGAATCCTGGGTAGGATCTTCTGTCCCTTTGGAAGCAGTCATAGGGGAGGTGAGAGCTAAGAAGGTTTGTGCAGGAGAGCAAGAGTTGTAGAGAGAGGGCTTAGAGAGAGGAGAAGGCCTGAATGTATGCTATCTCTTTTCAGTTTCCTGAACGCTCACAATAGTAGAAAAAATCCCTGGTATTATTGAAATCTAGAGTGCCATTAAGCAGCCATTTAGAGTACTTATCCAAAAGATATTGAAGCCAGATCTGATTGCACAAACTGATAAGTTTTGGGGGTTTTAGGTCTAGAGTAAGAAAGAGAGATAGACCCTAGGTTAGCCAGGAGGTAGCCTAGGGAACTATGGGAGGGAATACTCAAGAGCTGCCCATGGTAAGACTTAGAAGATGAGTTTAGAGGTGGGGCATCCCCCAGTCTCTAATATCACTTAGTCAAGAGGACAGTTACACTTAGGGGGTGGTCACCACCACTGGGTAAGCATCAGGACAGGAGTCCAAAGAGGCACTTGGGCACCCGGCCGGGATTATTTATTAGGAGCAGAAGCCAGTAAAAGGGACAGAAGCTCATAAGGGGGCAGAAGCCCATAGAAATTAACTCAAGCCCAAGAGGTAGTCCCATCAGAAATAACTCCCAATCACCCTCAGTAGTTTTATTCTCAAAACCCAGGACACAAATAAAAGACCACCTATAGACTCCGTCAACAGAGGAATCAGCCATATCTGTGAAAGCTGTGGCTGGGGGTACGCCCAACCATATGGTAACTCTGGAAGGGCCAGATGATCAACAGTCATTTCCTGGGATCCGTAGGCCATTTAGTTTGACCAGAGACAGGGGTCTTACCTGGAATGTCTGGTGGTAGTTGCAGAGAAGGCCTTTGGCAGAATGGAGGTCCTGGTCCTATAGTGGAATTGGATTAGGGCTCGAGGATGCCCAGTGACCCTCAAAGAGGGGAGCAGGCACACTGAGGAACCTGATCCCAGTCTCAGCACCAAAATGAAGGGAAAACAACGAACAAGAAATAGGTATGCGAGAAATGAAAGATGGAGACCAGTCACAGATACACGTGCAAGTTTGTCAAAGCTGACAAATAAAGGCCGTCTCTGTATAGTGCAGAGGCAAAACAGGCTTGGCAAAACTTTTATTTGGCAGGCTCAGAAATCAGAGCCAGGTGAGTCCTAATATGAGCGGTTAGGTTTTCAGCTGGTGTGAGGGCCAGTGGTTAGCCTTTCTCAGAAATGCCCTTGGATGTGAAAGTGAAACTTTTTCCTTAAAATGGCAGCTGTCACTTAGGATAGCCATCCAGATGCTAAGCAAGGACTTTAAAGGTGTCATTGTAGGAATAATGTCCATTCTCTCTACACATGACCCCTCTAATCTTCAAGCTCACAATAGCACTCAGAATTTTAATGTTTTTCATTTCTCTGCCTGATCTAACTACTTTTATGTCCATATATGGGTGTAGAAAATCTGTTTTAACTCATGATGAGTTTGGCGCCACCATATATGTCAAGGTAATCTTTTAGAAGTTAACTGGTAGTAACTTAACAAAAGCAAAGTCCATTTTACCATATAATATAATAGATTTAGGAGTACAATGCCAGAATAAACAATACATAAAGGCTCCAAATTTACTTATTTTGGTGACAAACCAAGGTTACAATATTGATGAAAAGCAAACAGTCACAAAATCAAATTTTCTTCATGTACCATTGGTCAAACAATCAAAGGCAAACATATATCATCATAATATTATTACAACCAACACATATAACTTAACTTTTTCATGAATGCAAGATACAAAGATACTTTACCAATAAAAAATTGGTGCCATGTAGCAGTTGATGACAATAAGGCCTTTTTAGCCACTCATCTTACAATGCAGACTCTCATCTTATTATCATATCCATTTTTGAAGCTGAGAAAAAAACTGTTTGTAACTATGTTAATGTTCTGAAAACATTAAGAATAAATTAAAATTTCTAAGATGAATTTAAACCATGCAAGAAACAAGCTGTATGTCATAAAGATAAGCATTGTGGAAACAGACAATGTGATCTTGTGGTTAAAATGCATAGCACTCCAAAGTCAGCTTACAAAAGACAGTCCTCAGAGATAGCTGAAAGTGATGTTGTCAATATCATGGAGAGCATTAAGATTTGATAGTGTTTGAATACTAGCAAATAGCATCTATGTAAATAAAAGAGTGTTTATACTGGTGGTTAAAAGACAATATAGATTATCATGGGATTTACTGACTGAAACCAAGATGTAAACTTTAAACCTCTTTGTTTCTGGATTATTAGCCTCAAAATTGTTCTCTGGAGATGTGCATTCACTATAGCAAATAAGTAATGCTTCAAAAACTTCACCTGTTTGTTTTCATATCCACTGTGCTGTGGTGTCAGGGAATCATTTCATTTCTCATTCTTAAATATGAAACTATTTGTAAACTTACTTGATTTTTCTCTTTTGGAAAGAGATGGTATGAAATTTATTAATATTCTGCATTTTATCTTGTATCTATCAATAGATAGTAAAGAATTATTTTATACAATGTGTCTTCAAATTGAAAGATTAAGCTTATGTTAATTGATAACAAAATTAAAACTATAGTACTATTATTTCCCAAAGGAGAGCAACAGCTTAAAAAAATAAAATAAAAAATAAAGAACCATGTACTTTATTATTAAATACAAAAAATTAGGGTGCAGTTTTTATTAAAGCAGTAGTTACTTGATGTCTTTTTATCCTCTATACAGTAAGAAAAGCACTTAACAATTGAAGATATCACCTTTATAATCCTTTTCTTTTGGAATCTAATCATTTGTGACTGTTTTCTGTAGTAAGCTACATTTTATGTGTTTAACAAAATGCACAGAGCTCTGAAGGCATATCCAAAGGGGAAAGAGTATTTGCCCTGAGTTAATACTGAAGATAAAATTTCATATCATTAGAAAATGATATATGTTTATATCATGTAGAAATAGCCTATAGAATAACACTTCAATTGCACACGGTATCAATTGCACACCAACCAGGAGAGAAAGATCATTCTGAGCATTTGAAACAGAATTCATGGCAGGGAACTGCTAGTATGTGAAGAAGAAAAGCTGAGAAGCCAATTAGGTAGAGTAAAAAGGCCTAGCAAAATTTGACTCCTGCTGTTTACAGACAGCACAGAAGGGGTTTTGCTTATTCTAAAGCCCTGACTTGTTACACAGTGGGCACTAAAATCAAGCAGTCCTCTCTGTGGGAACTCCAGCCAGCTGCTACAGAAGCCAACTTATCTGATGCTGAAGGAGATGAAACATGTAAGCTTTTCCTTCCTGCTCTAAAGATCTCTCTAACATCTCCAATTGGTTAAATCTGGGGAGGGAGTTTAACTGACAAGTACTTGCAAGTCATCCCAGAGTGCCTCCCAGAGATCTATGGATGGATTTGAAGGCAAACAGTCTGAAGACCCAAGGATCCAGATCTTTGGGCACATTGTTTAACACTGTAATGCAGTTTTTATTTTTGAGATATCTCCCCGACACAGAGTTCTTCTACTCCTCCCTCTTTCTCTGTCTCTCTCTCTTTCTTAACAGTTGTAAAGGGAAAATCAATTAATCAAGATTCAGGTAAAACATTTTACTAGCATGCATGAGGTCCTGTGCTCAATTAATAGCATCATGGAGGGGTGGAGAAGGAAAAGAAACAGATTCAGAACTTCTATTTTTTGTTATTTTTGCACAACTGTGGGAGACCATCCTAGCACGTGATGAATTAACTCCCCTGCTGTGCGATATGGCATCAGGCACCCATGCTGCTAGACTGCCCCGCTATTCTAAGGTTCAAGTGACTGTGTCATCTTGCCCAGGCATGACTTCCTACAACCCCATGGGTAGAGCTATGCTCACCTGTTTCTTTGTAATATTACCCCTTGCCCTGTTTAGGATAGAATGTTCCATGGAAGTACCTTGTGTGTGTCCCCTTCTCTTACTGTGCCCTTGGGTGTGGCATACCTAGATGTCAGTCAACCTGCTGACAGTGGACATCATTAAGATAGACTCAGCCCCTTGAAACCTGACCCCTTGCCTCATTTGAATAGCTTCTCCTAAATAAAACGGGTCACACATGCTTCCTCTCTCTCTCTTCCTGCAGACCCTTAAGATCAGAGGAGCCGTCACAGTGACCCCAAAGAAAAAAGTATTTGTGTCTCTTGTGCGGTTATTTTGCACAGCCCAGTCAACCCAGTTTTTCTGGAGTGACTCCTGAGCCTTTTAGTTGTGAGAACAGAAACCTGGCACACAGCTGTCTGTTCTTTGTGTGTATATTTATATAATATCTGTTCATCTTCTGATGCCTCAAGTGTCTCAACCATATCTTTATTTTTTGAAATCTATGCTTGCACATTGTTAGCAAAGTTTACTTTGCTCAACAAAAGTGCTTACTCCTAAGAAATGGCATCCAAGTAAAACAAGGCTAAAATACACAGAAAACTACATTTAAGAACGTGATAACATCAAAAATCCAGAAATATAGCATAAAATGTTAGCAGTAATTTACTCTGGATGGTAGGGTCATAAAAATTATTTATATATTTTACTTTTTGCTATGTTTCTAACTAAAGTTTGTAAAATGATCATTCACCACTTGATATAAAAAAGAAAAATGATACTTTCATTAGAAATTGGTATCCATATATCTGTACACATGTCTTTTCTTTGATTGAAGTACTCTTAAAAGGCATCTGTAGCACTACACATAATAAATATTAAATAATAAAAAAGCTAGTGCTGAAAATATAACAGCAATGCAGTTAAGTTTGCTAATATTTGTTTGTTCAGACTGAGAACTTCTCCTGCCCTCAGGAAAAAAGCCACTTGGAAGGCAGAAAGTAGTGGAAGATTATTAAAATAAGCACCTGTACACAGTCTTTGGGAATACTATAATAAAGTAAGTGGAAAAAGCAGAGAGAATGAGAGAGTATATCTGTTTTACTCAGAGTTCGAAATGCTGTGACTAAAAGACCTGACAAGAATAACTTTAGAGGAGGAAAAGTTTATTTGAGGGTTCATGATTGCAGAGGTCTCAGACAACAGACAGCCTGTTCCATTTCTCAGGGCCCAAGGGGAGGCAGAACATCATGGCAGAAAAGTGTGGTGGAAGAAAGTGGCTCACATGGTGCTTAGGCAACAGAGAGAGTTTCCACTCTCCATATATATTAAATAAAATATATACCCCAAAGGCACAACCCCAATGACCCGCCTCCTCCAGCTGTACCTTACTTGCCTTCAGTTACCACTCAGTTAATCTCACCATGGGATTAATTCACTGATTGGGTTAGGCACTCATAACACCATCATTTCTCCTTGAAAGCTTCTTCCATTCTCTCACACATGAACTTTTAGGGGACATCTCACACCCAAACCATAACAGTTCTATTCTGATATCATCTTTGGTTATAGTTTAAACTGATATTAAAATGATAATGACTATGCTCTATTGACAGACTATCCTGTGCCATGGGCTGTGCTAATGACTTTGCATATATATTTTCACACAGTGTGAATTGAAAAGTTTGAATTAAATCACTCCTTTAACAGAAATAAATGCCCAGACAGACTTAGCTGTAAAATAATACAGGACTTACATAAAGTCCTACAGCCAGGAAGGTCCTCAGTGGGCAATCAAATTCAGGTTTTTACTAAAACTTTCCTTTGACTTACAAACTGCCATGATTCTCTAGTAGTATTAGTAGAAAATTTGATTATTTTGATAAATATTTTATTATGCTCTACTGAGCTTGGAGATCTACATAATATCACTTTAAGAAAGGATTTTCAACCTTATTTATTTATTTATTTATTTATACTAGGGATTAAGCCCAGGAATTCTGTATATATCCCCAGATGTTTATATTTTTATTTTGAGAGAGGGCCCCATACTGCCCTGCAACTTGGGATTGCCCTTACTACACTCCCACTTGGGATCCTCCTGCTTCAGTTTCCCACATAGCTACAATTACAAGTGTATGCTGCCATGCCCATCACAAATCACTTTTCTTTGTAATTAAGTATTCACCAAAAGGACCATGCTAAACCATAAAATCAACCAATTTTACAAAATGCTAATTTGAAGAATAAGAAAAAGTTGTAAAAATCTCTTGATGTTTCAAATTTGATATATTACATTTAGTTTGGTGACTCTCATAAAAATTTAACCATAAAACAACTGACCATGTAGCTTGTAATGTGTTATAAGAATAGGCGAAACTGTTGATTTTCATTGAATGTGTGTGTATATACAAATATGAATGTACTAAACTAGTTTGACCTGAGGGAAAGCCTCCCAGACATATCAAAATTTCTGATATCTGTGTATTTGAAGAAAACTCAAGCAAAGTATTTGGTCTAGTCAAAGCCTTAAAAATTTTTTTTTTATTTACCATACACATTTAATTGTACTTTTCACATTGCCAGAAGGTAAAAAAAAAAAGGAGTGAGGTTTAATCTGCCTGCTAATCTAAAATAGTTTCAAAATAAATAAATATTTCATATTTTAATCTCATAAGGGATTGCCTAGAAAATTTTTTTTTTACAAATTATGGGTGGTATTAAATTACTTATACATCTCATTATAATTTTAAGATAAATTCTGTAATTGAAATATATGAAATCAAGACAGAAACTACTGTAGTTTATGTTTGCACATGCAAGGTTATTTATTTCAGCAGTTCCTTCATATCAATTATAGCACGTATGTGTGTAGACGTGCGTTTTAAGTTTCAAATTATAATTGATGACTGTGTAGGAAAGTTATCTTTTGTGGCTGCAGAACTTCCAAAGAAAGGCCATCTTTCAGCCAGTAAAAGCCTAAAGTGTCTTATTGACAATACACAAGCAAGATGTGTATTAACAAAAATGACTTTTGGGGTGGTATAATTGCTATGCAAAATGTTAGAAAATATGAAGCATCTCTTGACCAAAATTGAGGACAGATGGTGAACAAGAATATTATATAAAAGTGCAACTGTGTTGGGAATATTCAAGTGGGCAGAATATGATTATGTAAATGAAAAATTCACTTCAAACCAAGAGCGCCAGATACAAAGTGAAACTTAAATTAAATTATTCAACAAAGTATAGAGAATGTTCGTGAATTTATGATCAGAGCCTAAAGGGTTGGTCCCAGGAAAAATGGGGAGGAAGCAGCTGCATATGATCCACATACTATGACCTAACCTTTATATATTCTCTTATTTTAAATGAAGGTTGATTTTTATGGGTATATCTCTCTTTACTACAGCCTCATTTCACATTCATGCTTTGTCAAATCACTCTATCATCTTAGGACATCACCTGGCAAGTGTGTACATGTTGAGTTGATACATGAGCTTTACCTGCAGAAGAATATTTACCTGAGATCACAGGAAAACAGGGGTATGAATAATTACCACCCCCACCTATTTAAGAAAATAAGAGAAATATGGCTTGGGGAACGTTTAAAAATTAATTATGTATCTTATTTAGCCCAATAAATCAAGAGTGTCACTTCGATATTCAATCAATACAAAAACTATCAATGAGCTATTTTAAAGTTTTGTACCATCTTTGAAATCCAGTGTGCAAAACTGACATTTTTAGCACATCTCAATTCACGCTACGAATGTTTTAAATAATCAATAGCAATACATGACTTGTGGTTACCTTATCAGACTGTGCAAATTAAAAAAAAATTAATAAGTATAGGTTAAATTAAAAACACATAATAAAAAAAGAAAAGAAATTAAAATATTCGGGTGAATACTACATGTTTAATACAGTTCTCCAATGACAAAAATTACTAACATTGTTTAGCAATCCCTTCTTCAACCACTTTAAAAAATAATGTAAAACAGATCTTGTCAGACTATATTTGATGTGGTGATTAGAAGAAGATTTCTTCTCAAAATCAGTCTTGCCTCAAACTTCTTTCAAAGAATTTTTTATAATATATATTTTATTGGCAGATAATAAATACATATTCATGGAATACAATGTGACAGTTTGATATATATATGCACAATGTGTAATAATCAAATCAGGATACTAAGCATTTTTATTTTCTCAAACATTAATCATTTCTATATTTTGGAAACCATACTTTCTATAGTTATTTTTAAATATATCACAGAGTTTTGTAGACTATTGTTACTAAGTTATCCAACACCAGAACCAATTCCTCCTAACTATATTCTGAAGCCTCTTTATCTTGTTTTCATTCACTTTCCCCACTACTCTTCTCTCTAGTGAACATTTTGCTGCTCTTATTCCATGAGATCATTTTTTTTAGATTCCATAAATGAATGAAAACAGGCAGCATTTTTCCCATGGCTGATTTTCTTTATGTAAATACACCCTTCAGTTTTATCCATACTGATGCCAATGAAAGAATGTTATTATTTTTTATAATATTATAAAAATAATATTTTGTTGTGAATACATACTATAATTTCTTTATCCTTTCATTCATTTATGGATTCATTCATTGATATTAGATTTATCAGTCTTGAGTAGTGCTGTAATAAACATAGGTGTGGAGGTATCTCTTGGATATAATAATTGCATTACCTTTGTGTAAATATCCAGTATTGAGCTTACTGGATCGTGTGATTTTTTTTTAAAAGAGAGAGAGAGGCACAGAGAGAGAGAGAGAGGCAGAGAGAGAGAGAGAGAATTTTTTTAATATTTATTTTTTTAGGTATCGGCGGGCACAACATCTTTTTTTTTTTTTTTTGTATGTGGTGCTGAGGATCGAACCCAGGCCGCATGCATGCCAGGCGAGAGCTCTATGGCTTGAGCCACATCCCCAGCCCCTAGATCGTGTGATTGCTGTTGGATATTTGAGGAAGTTACTTACTGTTTTCAATAATGGCTATAGTATTTTACATTTCCACCAATTGTGGAAATGATGTGTAGGAGCATTTGAATAATATAGATTCTTCCACTCTAAGAACATCGAATATTGTTCCAAATTTTGGTGTCCTTTTTAATTTTTTTCCTCAATATGTTATCATTTTTATTATAGAGGTCTTTTACTATGTGTTCACTGTGTTTTTGTGTGTGTATGTGTGTGTGCTGGGATTCCACTTTGATTTGCTTTACTGAAACATTTTTTTATTTGGTGTATAAAAATATGTTGATTTCTAGAGCTTGAACCTTTACTGAATTCTTTTGTCAATTCTAACAGATTTAGGGTCAGACTTTAGGCTCCTCTACATATAGAACTATATCATCTGCAAACAAGGATAATGTGATTTTTTATCCTTTTCAATATAAATGCTGTTTATTTTACTTTCCTACCTAATTTTTCTTGTTTTTACCCTTAAACCATGTAAAAGTGGGCATAATTCTCTTGTTCCAGATCTTAGAGAAAACAATTGTATTAACCCATTTAAGAATAATGTCCACTGTTGGCTTTATGTATAAATCTGATATGGTTTTGTTATAGTTGATCGTCACCTAATGAGCTATTTTGATTGTACACTCAGACCTCATGGTGGTGTTATTGGAATTGTTTTGCAACATTTAATAGGTGAGGCCTAGTGGGAGGTATTAGATAAATTGGAAGCAAAATTAATGTGGGACCTAAGTCTCTCTCATCCTGGTTTAAGATATAATCGCTAACTTGCTTCCACTCACACTATTGCTGTCCACCATTGTGTGGTAAAACCAAGAACTGAGTGTATGGATGTGCCATGCTCTTGACCCTCTGCAAATGTTAGTTAAATAATTTCTTCTTCATAAGCAGCCTGTGTCAGGTATCTTATTTTGGTGAAGAAAAATTGATAAATATCATAGGCTTTATTGGGCTGGATATATTCCTTCCATACATAATTTGCTGAGAGTTTTAATTATGAAGCAATGTTGAAACTTGTATGCTATTTCTTCATTTATTGAGAATATCAAAGGAATTTTATTCTTCATTGTGGTGGTGTTATGATGTTCATTGATCAGTGAATGAGGAACCATACCTGAATCTCTAGGATAAATCTTATTTGAATATGGCATATAATATTTTGGATGTGCTCTTGAATTCCATTTGCTACTATTTAATTGAATTTTATAAATCTATGCTTTTCAGGATATTGATTGGTATATTTCTTTGTTGTTGTGAAAAGTTTGCCTGGTTTTACTATCACGATAATACTGCTCTTATAAAAGAGTTTGGGAGAGTTCCTTCACTATATGAAAAAATGCTCACCATCTCTAGCAGTCAGAGAAATGCAAATCAAAACCACCTTAAGATACCATCTCACTCCAGTAAGATTGGCAGCCATTAGGAAGTCAAGTAACAATAAGTGCTGGCGAGGATGTGGGGAAAAGGGTACACTTGTACATTGCTGGTGGGACTGCAAAATGGTGCGGCCAATATGGAAAGCAGTATGGAGATACCTAGGAAAGCTGGGAATGGAACCACCATTTGACCCAGCTATTGCCCTTCTCCGTCTATTCCCTGAGGACCTCAAAAGAGCATACTATAGGGATACTGCCACTTCAATGATCATAGCAGCACAATTCACAATAGCTAGACTTTGGAATCAACCTAGATGCCCTTCAATAGATGAATGGATTAAAAAACTGTGGCAGCTATACACAATGGAGTATTACGCAGCACTAAAAAATGACAAAATCATGGATTTTGCAGGGAAATGGATGGCATTAGAGCAGATAATGCTAAGTGAAGCTAGCCAATCCTTAAAAACCAAATGCCAAATGTCTCCTTTGATATAAAGAGAGCAACCAAGATCAGAACAGGGAAGAAGAGCATGAGGAAAAGATTAACATTTAACAGAGACGAGTGGGGTGGGAGAGAGGGAGAGAGAAGGGAAACTGTATGGAAATGGACGGAGACCCTCATTGTTACGTAAAACTACATATAAAAGTTTGTGAGGGGAAAGGGAAAACAAAAGGGAGAGAATTAAACCACAGCAGATGGGGTAGAGAGGGAAGAGGAGAGGGAAGGGGAGGGGGGATAGTAGGGGATAGGAAAGGTAGCAGAATACAACAGTCATTAATATGGTATTATGTAAAAATGTGGATGTGTAACCGATATGATTCTGCAACTTGTATTTGGGGTAAAAATGGGAGCTGATAACCCATTTGAATCAAATGTATGGAAGATGATATGCCATGAGCTTTGTAATGTTTTGAACAACCAATAAAAAAAAAATAAAATAAAAAGTCTATTGTAAAGTAAAAAAAAAAAAAAAAAAAAAAAAAAAAGAGAGAATTGCAATTAGTTCATCCTTAAATGTTTTGTAGAATTGAACTATGAAGACTTCCTGGGTTTTACTTTGGTGAGAGAATTTTAATTATTGCTTCAGTCTCATTACTTATTTTTGGCTAGTTTAGAATTTGTGTTTATTCTTAATGCAATATTGACAGATTATGTATATGTCTTGGAATTTATATATTCTTCTAGGTTTTCCAATTTGTTACCACACAATTGTGCATAATAGTTTTTTTACCTGTTTACATATTTCTGTGATACCAGGTTTAGTTTTCACATTTTTCACCTCAATCTCATTTAATAAGTTTTTTTTTAATTTTTATTTACTACTTATTACTTTTTTTCTAAGATGAACGTCTCACTATTTTACCTAGGCTGGCTTGAAATACCTAAGTTCAAGGGATACTCCCTCATCAGCCTCTGAATTAGGTGGAACTACTGGTAGGAGCCACCATGTCTGGCTATTTCATCTTCAGTGTTTTGTTTTATTTTAATTTTTGTCTCATTTTTTTCTGACTTTTTTCCCCTGGACAAACACATTATGCTTTTATTTTTGTAAAATTTATTTTTTACATACATGACAAGAGTGGAATGCATTACACTCATTATTACCCATTTACAGCACAATTTTTAGTAACTCTGTGTATAAAGTATGTTCACGCCAAATTTGACTTAAAAAAAGTGGGTTTATGTTAATTATAAGGAATGGTGGGTTTTATTGTGGTGTGTTTGTATATACATAAAACATTGGGTTAATCCCCAATACTTCTTCAAGCATCCCTCTCCTTTCCACATGCTCTTTCTCTACCTAATGGTCTTCTATCAACTTTCATGACATTAGTTTTCCACCCTTTTTCTCCATGACACTTTCACATATGAGAGAAAACATAATACTGCTCTTATCTTTATTATTTATTTTCTATGAATTTTGTGTTTAATTTGTTCTTGCTTTTCTAAGTCATTGAGGTACATTATTAGGTTGTTTATTTGAAGCCTTTTTCTTTTTTTATGTTTTCATTTATAATTTTTCATTTTTGTACTCTTTCTGCTATCACACAGATTTTAAAATATTGTTTTCATTTTCATTTTTTTAAGAAACATTTTAATTTACCTTTTAATTTCCTTAATGACCTATTTGCTGTTTAGAAGCATGTTGCAAAAGTTTCACTTAATTTTATGTTTTCCATTGTTTCTCTTGTCAATTTCTAGTTTTTAGTATTATAATTAGAGAAGATATAGGATATGATTTCAAGTTTTAAAAATATATTAATGCTCTCTTATGGCCTAACATATGGTCTATCTTGGAGACTGTTTCATGGGCTTAAGGAGAATAATGTGTATTCATCAATTTTTGAATGAAATATTTTGTATATGAATTAACTCCATTTGATATGCTATATATGATATATATATTATATATATCAACTCTGATATGTTATAAATAATATGTTATAAATAGTATGTTATAAATAGTATAAATAGTATTTGACTTTGTCAGTATTCTGTCCCGATGATCTGTCCATCAATGAAAGTATTATGCTGAAATCCCAAAATGTTATAATACTGGATTCTATAACTTGTGATATAATAACATTTTTATAATGTATTCAATTCATGAAGAGTTGGGTATGCATATATTTACAATTGTTAAATTGTCTTGCCAAATTGATGCTTCCTTTAATATATAATGACATTCTTTTTCTTTTTCTACAATTTCTTTTAAATTGAAAGTCCAATTTATCTAATAGGAGTTTGATGGTATTGCTCACTTGAAAGCCCTTTTCTTTAATATCTCTTCAAAGATATTTTTTTTTACCTATCATTTCTTTAAATAGTTTTAATAGCCTTTACCTTCTTTTCTCCTCTTAAAACTTTCATAAGGCAAAAATATTTTGTTCCATAAGTCTCATAATTTTTTCTCATTATTTTTAGTTTAGGTCTTTTGTTTGTTTGCTTTTTGTCTAACTGAGTTGTGTCAAAAGATCTATCCTCAAGTTTAGAAATTATTTTTTCTGCTTGGTGTAGGCTGAAGGTATACTTCTTGAATTGAAAATTTCAGTTCCAAGATCACTAGTTGATTCTTTATCATGATTTATAGGTGTTGTAAATTTTTCATTCATACCATGGATTATTTTCTTCTTTTCATCGAATTTTCTATGTGAATCTTCTTATATTTTATTTCATTTCCTTAGGATCATATTGGGGGAAAATATTGTTACTTTAAAGATACTATGCTTTCTTGCCTTTTCTTTTTCTTGTGATCCTACATTGATTCCTGCATACCTGGTATAGCAGTCACCTTTTTCAATTCTGTGGATTAAAATTTTCTCAGGAAGAATTTTTTGTTTAGATGGGATATCAGGTGTCAGTTGTATGAGTTCTTTGGTATTAGTTTTCAAAAGTATAGCTTCTGTGCAATTGCTGTAGTTATAATCTATAGAGGCAGTTTTTATGAAAACCTCAATAATCTAGACCGCAGATGCTTGTGAAGGTAGTGATGTAACTTTTCAGTGAATGTAGCATTCCAAAGGTGCATGGTCTCAGGCACCACTCTGTGCTTGACTGATGTTGTTTGTAGCTGCAATCCTTAAATAGCTATTTGCTTAAGGGCCTATCCTCTCACTCTGTTGGGTAAGGGCTAGATCTGGGACTTTGAGGAGCAGGAGTGCTAGAGCTGTCTCATTACTCCTAGAGCAGAATGTATCTAGCGATTGCTCTGTTTTGAAACTGGTGACATACAATAGCAACTTTGGTTCTGAGGACTTGGTACTCAATGTAACTTTTTTTTTCTTCTGGAGAAAAGTAGTTACAGGGACTTTAGGAATTTCCCCATCTGAACTTAGAGTCTATGAGGACTACGGAATTCTTGCATAGTTAGAACTGCCAATCTGTAGTGATAATGGAGATCAGTGTTGCTTTCCCAGTTAACTTCTCCTGGCAGAGGAGATAGGATCAAGGCCACAGTCCACTTTGTTCTTCACTTTGTACTGGCACAGAAAGTCTCTGTGCTTTTCTCTTCAGTTCTCATTACTCCCCACTGAGTTCCCGAATTCTGCTTCAGTTGATTATTTGTTGTTCTGGTTCTTTCCTGTGGTGGATGTAAATACAATTCTTCACTATTCAGTCATCTTAGATTTGGCCAACATTCTGAATTACTTAATTCACATAATATAGTTTAGTAACTGTTTCAAATACTTGTGCAGAATTCATGGTGACACACTAAAAGTGGACTTTTCCCCCTTTTAACAACTTTGATAACCTAAGGAATCTCTTTGTTGATAAATAAAATGTACTCTTTTTGATGCAGTTGCAGATGATGAAAAAAATTATAGAGTACCAATGTTTTAACTCTTGAATATTTCCAAGACCAGTGATCGGTTCAAGATTTTAGCCTTCCTGCAATTTGAAAGTAAGACTGCCAGTTTCATGGATGATGGTAAAAGTCATGAGATTCACAGGTCAGAGACAATATACTTCATTACTCACATTGACAGCAGTAGCCAATGTATCAGCATTTTCTTGTGTCAGTTCTCTGACCTTCTAATCCCACAGGTGATATGAAAAGGACCAAGTAACACCTGCACACATAATGAGTTGCATTACTGGAAAAGACCCCTGAGCTTAGAAAGTCTGAATCATTTATAATGGGCAGTAAATCTGCTTGACTTTTGTTCTAGAGGGAGATTTTATCTCTACCACCTGAGACTCTAAGTAGACCTGCCCTTTGCACCAGTGAAAGATGCCATCTCTATCTTTCATCCTTGAAAAGACAGTCCAGATTCAAAAATGTAGTCAGTACCTCATTTGTGTGAAAATGTGAAGAAACATAAGAGATACATGGAGAGTGGTCTCCAAATTTCAAAAAGAAGGAGCATAATATCACAGTCAATAGTTTTGTACACATATTAATGATGATATTTTGTCAAGTATTTGATTCAAAACATTCTATTAACTGAATGGTAAATATTAAGATGCTTATTTAAATTATACATACCAATATTGAATAATAATTATCTCAAATCAGTAATGTGTTTGTACTTTTAAAATTAATATAGTACTCATGTATAACATTTTCATTTTATCATCAGAGTTGCTGGAAAAAAAACATTGATTAATTCTTCAAGTCCTTTCCAATTTCATTATGAGCCTAATGTGATATAAGACACATTATTATGTTGAAGGTTTCCACAGTCTGTCATCATTTGTCATCTGTGTTATGACACAGGATGGCATTTCTGTAGCAATAGAACCACTCCATGTCTAAGTGTTGGACTCTGGGCTTGCCTTGCCCACATTATATACTCCCAGCTGCTTTCCACTTTCTGTCAGAACACATATTACCAAACCTGAATTGATTGTATACTTCACATCATAGTTTACTGTCATCATTGCACAATGTAATACTTATCAAATCTGTATAATGTATAGAACTTTTCCATCACCCTTCTTCTCCATGCCTCCATACATGTAGAAATAGGCATTCAAGGGTATTTGTGTCTTCTCATGCCATTCCTTAGATGAATGTGATAAAATTTAATTATGATTATGCATGATTCTTAAATTTCAGACATTGTCACTGTTAAAAATATTCTTGTGTACCATGCTTTTTCATTCAAAACTATATTGTGGCTACATGTAACTCCATTATTTTGATTGCTTTATAGTATCTTATCTTATGGCTATAACTCCTTTATATGCCTGCTGCTATAATGACACATAATTATGTGTTTACATCCATTGTCTATCCTAAAGTCATACTGATAGACGAGTCATAGTAATACACATAGCAAGATTCATATTCTCACCTGATTTTTGTATCAGCTATTTCTTGGAGTTATTATAAAAACAATTTACAATTGTTTTTAATACATCAAGCTTTAAAATATAATTTTACTGAAGTGATTAATATCCTAGTTTGGTGTCATACATGATTTAAGCCCTTTACATTGAAGATAGCCCAATGCATACTATTTGGCTCAAAATCTTAAGATTCTTAAGTAGATATATAGCATGAAATACAGAAATTTCATTCTCTGACAGTTCTTAGGGGCTGGTTTTGACATCCTTTATGTATTTGGTGGAGAAGAGAGGAGGAAAGAGGCAAACAGTAGTACAAAAATATTATTATCTGGTGGACAAACAGTATTTGTATAAATTGTTGGAGGAATGTTCTTTTCCAGAGCATGAGGATGTCTTAAATATTTTCTTAACCAGGGAGATTGGAGGCATGGAACATTTGCATGTTTGCAACATGCAGGACAAGTCCAGCTCTCTGTTTTCTGGTATATAAAATGCAGATAAACAACAATATAGTCTGTCTGGGGTTGTGGACAAGTGGTAGAGCACTTGCCTAGCATGTGTGAGGCATTAGGTTCAATTCTCAGCACCACATATTAAAAAATGAATAAATAAAGGCCTATCAACAACTTAATATATATATATATATGGCTGGGTTTGAGCTTCAGTGGTAGAGCACTTTCCTAGCATGTGTGAGGCACTGGGTTTGATCCTCAGAACTGCATATAAAAAATTAAAAAAATAAAGGTCCATCAGGGCTAGGGTTATGGCTCAGTAGTATTGCACATCCCTGGCATGTGTGAGGTACTGGGTTTGAGTCTTAGCACCACATATAAATAAATAAAATAAACAACTATCAACAACTAAATATATATATATATATTTAAATATATGTATATATATTAAAAAACACTTTAGTTGTTTTTAAAAAGGTGAATGAATAATAATATAAAGATTTTAGAAGACTGCCTATATTTTATAAAAGAAACATTCAATAAATATTAACTTGCACATTTAATAAATATTCACTTATATTTTATTATACAACTTTCTTAAATGTGTTATTTATTAAAAGATATTAGGGCAGTTGGCATGTTTGTTTGATAAAGTATAGATGAATACCTACATCATTCTGTATCTTTAAATACATTCCAAGGACTGAAGATTGACATAAAAATAAAATAATAGTACTAGATAAAAACATCAGAGAATAGATATAATACCCATAAATATTAAAAAGTAAGACATTTATATCATCTAAACATATATGATAATGTAAAGGTACAAAGAGAGTGCTTTATAATTGTCATGAAATAGCAAAAGCTACTAGAAGCTAAAAAAAAGGCCAGGTGGGAGGCATGAACCAGAGTCTTCTCATTACCAAGGAAAGTAACCAACCGTGCAAAATCTTAGTTTCAGACTCTAGTTACCTGAAATGTAAGAAAAAAAATTTAGCCACAAAAGTTTTGAAATATTTGCTTATAGAAACTCATGTATATTTGTATATTTTCCAGTAAAAAAATGTACAAAAAGTAATAAATAAGTACATATAAATGTTGAATGCCTGGTATTCATTAGAAAGATAGATAGATGATTGATGAGAAACCACTGTGATAATGTATAAAGTGAAATTAAAACTAATTTATAAATCTCAACTGTCATTAGCTTATAAAGATTAGAAAGCCTAGAAGTAGAAAGAATTCTAGAGGATAAAAACTTTAGGTTTTCTTATTATTTTAGTGAAATAGTACCAATGTTTACCTTCATTGAAAGCCAATCTGGGAATATCACCCAATGTTTAAAATATACGTATTCTTGAGATTATCAGGACACATGTCCTTTTGTTAATTTGTTAGGGAATCCCTTCCTTCCAGGGCACAATTGCTAAAAAATAGAACAATTCTGTTCATCAGCTGTTCATTACAGTGACCAAACTACCTGATAATGACAACATAGAGAACTATAAGTTTATTTTTTACTTATAGTTTTAGAGTTCTTAATTCGTGGTCAGCTGCTGCAAGGGAGAAATATAATGACCAAATGGGATGGTGGAGAAAAGCTTCTTACCTCATGGTAACCTGGAAGCAGAGAGAAAGATAGGAAGTGCCAAGGATAGATATAAGCTAATATCACATTCCTAGTAATGGGTTCAGCCATGTCTCACCTGTTTAACATCACCACCCATATATCCATTAAAATTATTTATTGATGAAGTGAATTAATTCATTGATGATATTAAAACTTTCAAAATCTGATATTTTCCCCAATCAACATTGCTATATTTTCTAATATATGAACATTTGGGAGATATTTCTAGACTCACACCATAACATTCTACCCATTCCCCAGAAAGTTCATGTTCATCTCACAGTGCAAAATATATTTGGTCTGTCTCCAAGAATCTCATAGTCTTGACAGTTCTGGCATTTCTCAAATGTCCATTTCCAAGTCTGTCCTGAGACTCAAGGAAAATTCTCAGTTAAGAGTTCTTGCAAAGATCAAAAGCTAGTTACATGCATCCAATATACAATATTTTCACATTCCAAAAGAGAGAAATAGGAGTGTTGCAAAAAAAGGAATAGGACCAAAATAAGAGTGAAACCCAGAAATGCAAACATTAAATCCTTATAGTTCCATGTTCATCATCTGGGACACATGGGATCAAGATAGGATCTCCAAAAATCTTGCATACCTCTATCCCTATGGCCTTATTGTTGTAACTCATATGACTTCTCTTTTTGCTGGAATTTGTTTAAGTACAGCTATCCTTGACAGAGATTCCATGTTACTGACATCTGTTAAAACCAGTGGTCTCCATTGGGACTTTTACTTTACACACACCTTCACACGTGGCCCTCTTAGTAATTTCCTGCAGAAATTCCAATCCTGCTACCCTATGCCTAACCTTCCAGGCCTTCATTTGGTATCTCCTTTAAAGCCTCTGTGACCCTGTAACTCCAGTATCCTGTATTTCTACAGAACAAGCACCATGTGGATGATACCAAGGTTTGCCATCAGCTAAAGCAGTAGCCAGACACACTTGGACCTTGTGTGCAACAGCTTCTGAATTTTTGAGTTGCTGAAATGAGTCCTGGAATAGACCTTCATAGGGACCCCTGTGCAATTAGGACACTCCCATGTTCTTGAAGTTTTTTAACTTTATACCCTTGAGTTTTCTCAGTATGTGTGTGCTATGGCTCATTCCTGAGATGCCCTCAAAGCATTCTTCCTATAATTGTCTCTGTGAAAGTACTTAGAATCTCTTTAATGACTATAATCTTTTCACCTTCCTTGGTCCCAATTTTGCTTGTGATTTCTTGTCAAACAGCAAGTTTTCTGAATATTCTCTCTCTGCTTTCTACTCTCTTTTCTCACAGTAAAGCTGGATAAAAGCTGCCATCAAAACCTATATTACTGCCTGAATGCTGAGATGTCTTAAGATTTTTCTCCACCAGATTAATTAGTCCATTGCCTTTAAATTCAGCCTCTTGGAAAGTTTCAGGACATGAATGATATAAAGACAAGTTCTTTGCAGAATGTCATATGTGTAGCCTGTAGTCCAGTTCCTAACTGAGTCCTCCCTCCATCCTGAACTTCACGAGTTCTGTCATTACCGTGCACATTCCTTTTGGTCTTCTGATCTTCTGATCTCCCACCAGAATTATTCATTAATTATGATTGCAGTAATGCTGTAGCTTCTCCATCTTGAATCTCCAAATAATTCCACACACCCCCCCAAACACACACAAGCCAGTTTAAAATGCTTCTGAACCATGTAGTCCAGAGTTGTCACATCCGTAACCACAACTCTTAGTACCAATTTCCGTGTTATGGCCAAAATAACTGACAAAAATAGAGGAAAAAGGTTTTGGGGGGTTCATGGGTACAGAGGTCTCAATCCATGGTCAGCTAGCTCCAAGGGAGAAACTTCCTGGCTGAAGGGCATGATGGAGGAAAGCTGCTCACATCTTGGTAGCCTTTAAGTAGAGAGAAAGAAAGGAAGGTGCCAAGAACAGATGTCATCCAAGTGACTCTCAGTACCTACTTCCTCTAGTCATGGCCCACCTGCCTCAAGTTACCATCAAGTAATCCATTCATATCCACTGATGAGGTTATAGGTCCCATAATCTAATTTGCCGCTGCTACATGTTGCTGTAGTGCCTAGAATATAAACTCTTTAGGAAACATTTTTAGATTTAAACTAAAAAAGAAAAAAAAAACCTTCAAATTTATTTTCTTCTTCCTTCCTTTTGTATTTTTTTTATTTCTACCTTCCTCCATTAAACTGGCTCAAAATGAAGCAATACCCTTTCCAAATAAATCTTTTCTTATGTTTAGGTACATCAAAATATAGACATTGCTAAATACTAGATTTAAAAACTTTTAAGATGATACTAATTTTTACATTATTTAATTAATATAGCTATGAAGAAACTGAAAGTACTTATTTGATAGTCAATTATTTTTAGTAGTTTCTAATTTTGCATGACATACACAGTATAGTATAGATGCTACATATATTTCCTTGCAAGGTTTCTATAACTGATGATTAGTTTCTCAAATTTAAGGCTGTGGATTTGCCATTAATTTTTTTATAACATTCCACTGTAAATTCATCTAAAGTGTGGCCTTATCAAAGACTGTGTCTGGGATTAGATTCAGTGAACACTACCCTTAAAAATACATTATTGAGCAGGCGCCGCCGGCGGGTTTCCCCGGCTACTGTCGGCGCCGCCGCCCGCTCGACCGCCGCCGGCTCGTCCGCTGCCCTGCGCCATGGCGGGCTGCGCGGCGCGGGCTCCGCCGGGCTCCGAGGCGCGCCTCAGCCTCGCCACCTTCCTGCTGGGCGCCTCTGTGCTCGCGCTGCCGCTGCTCACGCGCGCCGGCCTGCAGGGCGGCACCGGGCTGGCGCTCTACGTGGCCAGGCTCAACGCGCTGCTGCTGCTGCTCTACCGGCCGCCGCGCTACCAGATAGCCATCCGTGCTTGTTTCCTTGGCTTTGTGTTTGGCTGCGGTGTGCTGCTAAGTTTTAGCCAGTCTTCCTGGAATCACTTTGGCTGAAACAGGTACCCGGCACCCTCCCCAGAGCTGCCTTCACCCACACTTGCTACTACTGGGACAACATTGAGTAAGGCAACAGGCCCTTCCTGGATGAGGGGTATGTGTGCTCGCTGTCATTATTCCACTATTCTGAATACTTAGTGACAGCTGTCAATAATCCCAAAAGCCTGTCATTGGATTCCTTTCTCCTGAATCAGAGTCTGGAGTACACAGTGGCTGCTCTTTCTTCTTGGATAGAATTCACACTTGAAAATATCTTTTGGCCAGAACTGAAGCAGATCACCTGGCTCAGCACCATGGGGCTGCTGATGGTGGTATTTGGAGAGTGCCTGAGGAAGGCTGCCATGTTCACAGCTGGCTCCAACTTCAACCATGTGGTGCAGAATGAAAAGTCAGACACCCACACTCTGGTGACAAGCGGGGTGTACGCATGGTTCCGGCACCCTTCCTACGTGGGGTGGTTTTACTGGAGTATTGGGACTCAGGTGATGCTGTGTAACCCCATCTGCGGTGTCGTTTATGCCCTGACAGTGTGGCGATTCTTCCGTGACCGGACAGAGGAAGAAGAAATATCACTGATTCACTTCTTTGGAGAGGAGTACCTGGAGTATAAAAAGAGGGTGCCCACAGGTCTGCCTTTCATAAAGGGAGTCAAGGTGGAGCTATGATGGGCGGGGGCCTCGAGGGACCACGGGCCACTGGCCCCATGTAGCCCAGGACAAAACTGCTTTCAGTTGGCCCCTGAGGAATGAATTTTCTTAATCATTTTGTATGTCATTAATTACTCTTCTGGATGTCACCCCAAGACCAAATGGTCAGAAGGCCTTAGGACCAAAGGACCCCCTGGAGCAATCCGTTCTTTTGCTGAATCAAGGCAGGACATAGATTAACAATGAACAAGAAACAAACTACAGCAATATTCATCCGTGCCCCTTCTCAAGTGCCCTGGTGAGAATCCAGGCCACAGTCCAGTGCCCTGAGGCCAGAGTGTATTTGCATTGTCCCAGGTCTCCCCAGGAGAGGCGGCTGCTGCTGCTGCAGAGCTTCTGCCGCAGAAACAGTGGTGGGTGTCGCTGCTTATCAGCATTAAAAAATGTGTTGAAAACCTTTAATTTAACACAAACAACAGCACAGCTTTAACCTCTTTATTCTGTCCTTATGCATGAACATCTATATAATTCTAATGATACTTCCTTATATGACACTTTGGCTCTTCATACATTTAATCGTATTTACACAGCTATTTTTTGTAAATAGCAGCATAAATTCAAAGGCGCTTACTTGGTATTTCTAGTTCCAGCTTTGATCTGGCAGCAAGTAGGCACAGCCCTCTCTGATTTGGCTGTGTAGCATTGTGTGACCTTGGGCACCCCAGGCCAAGGGACTGTGGGCCCTTGGGCTTTCCTGGAGTTTTGGTTCCTGCTCTCCTGCCATAGTGACAGGCAAGTCAAAGATGTGTTTATTTTTCCCTTCTCCAAGAAGTGCTTACTGAATGCCTGCTCTGTGCAAGGCATCGTGAAACACTGAGAAATAATGCTGTTTTATTTGTGGTTTTATTCTCATTTTAATAACTTTTATTTTTGTGTTTCAATGTAAATCTGTGAAGCTTTTTTTTTTTCATCTCAAAATTACATTCTTCCCTGTGCTGCGTCAGGCAATCTTTTCTAAAAGGTTTTAGCAGCACCTACAACTGCAAATTCAGGCAAAGCAACTCAAAAATCCTCTGTAAAGCAGATCCTCACAACTGAGGTTCAGTCAGCGTTTTTGTTTTGCAAGTCTGGGGATAGCAGTTGGCTCTCTGAGTCAAGCCTCAAAGCCTTAAGAGGTGAGACCTTTGTCTAGTCCTGGACTGGACAGTAACTTGGTCTCCTTGTGAAATCCTTCCTGGCAGTTTGTAGTGGCGCTAATGAAGCACGAATGTGAAGGTGGCATTGGTGTGTGCCCAGAGCGCTGCTCGGTCACCACTATGCCGCATGGCTTTTGAGGAGCCACTGAACCCATGCTCGGACTTCCCCATCTGCAGAATGGGGTCAATACCACCTACCTCACAGGGGTGTTGTGAGGACTTAGAAGAACAATGTTGAACATTTTTAATACTTAGAGGGATGACATAATGAAATTATACAGTATGAGCTACATGGAGATGGACTTGGTTAGCTGTGCACATAACCTAAAATGTATGTTTAAAAGAGCATTTTTCCAGCTCAGAAATGTTACTTATTTCTAGATCTCATGGCTTAATTTTTTTGTTGTTAGGTATACCAAAGAGGCTTATGGGTTTGTCGATTACCAGCATGATGCTTGCTGGTCTGAGAACCGCGGCCCTCACGGCAGGGTGTGAGGCAGGGTGTCTGGCAAGTCCATGGCTGCAGCAGCACTGAGTTTCTGTGGTGGGAACCATGTCTGTCAGGGCACGGTATGCATGCACTCAATTCTGGGACCCTGAGTCAGGCCGTCAGCTTTTGCAGACCACACTTACCAGGACTACAGACTGACAAGGGTGTGATTGGGTTTTTGGCAGCCATCCCCAACATTTCAAGGGGAAGTTCTTTCTCACTGCATTTAAGCAAGACTGGACCCAGCCTCCATTCCCCTTAGGGACCACGAGGTTGTTTCTGATGGATGGAGAGCAGCTAATGATGGCCCCTGGTATACAGGTGGTAAGGCTGGGTGTTGACATTTGATGTCAGCATCCATCTGCTGGAGGGCAGGAAGCCTGCCTCCTTGCCAGGCCCGGAAGCAAAGGATCCTAGGTCTTGAGGTTCCACAGTGATGCTGCCTCACACCACTGGAGGCTGACTTTATGTCCTATTTTAAAGAGTAATTCCTGTGGTGTGGGTAGTGAGAGCACTCCTACCCTCACTGTAATCCCAGGCAGGAGACGGCCATTGCTTAGGGATGAAAGGTGAACTGTGGGTTGACCTTGCCTGCTGCTGTGATCTGGAGATTATTTTTAATTTACAAATGTAGCAGTGACAGGCCTGTGGCAGAGAATCAGGTCAATGAGCAAAGGCTTTTCAGGTACTTGCTGTAAAGGCCATGTTACCAGTTTCCTCACATTGAGAAACTGTCAGATTTCTTTGCAAGTTTGAAAGTGGATATTCTTAAGTGAAGAATGGGTACTGCACAGAAAGAAAGCTTCTTTGAAACAGCATAAAATGAGATCTGCAGGCTGCTGCTGAGCAGAGGAGAGTCGAAGTTGGTGAAGAGGTAGAAGGTGAGCCCGAGGCGTGTCCCTGGTGTCCCTCCTTGGCACGAGCTGCTTCTTAAGCCTAGAAAGTATGCTTCATTGATGGCTCACTTACCAACTGGGGATTGGTATGACAGGAGAACATTCTTAGACCACTGAGCTGTGTCCGTGTCACACTTGGTGAGGTCTCAGCCAGAGCTCCTTGGTCACATCCTGCGACAGGCACAGTGAGCCCCTGTTCCCTCTGCACTTTCTCACTGCCTTAGGTAGTTGCACCCACCCTAGTTTGCTTTCCTAGTGGCTCAGCAGGGCTAGAGACCTCAGCCTCTCTGAGTGGTGGGAAGCGCTTGCTCTATGGCTGCTTGTCCTGGGCCTGGAAGATCCCGCCAGCCTGAGGGAGGCAGCCCATCCTGTCACAAGGAGAGGAATTACAGAGTAATTATTCTACTCTTTTTACATGCAGAAATGTTTATTTAAATATTTTCAATTGGATTTTCTTTCACAGATACTGATTATTCTTTCCAATTCTTAAATAAATAAAACTGTATTTGATTTCACTACAAAAAAAATACATTATTGATATTTCTTCCTAATCATAATGATTCAAACTGCAATATCTAAACAAATTGATGTTTATTATGAAATTCTAACTTGAAAAAAAGACATGACTTCCCTTAAGTACACAGTGTCACCATTAAACATACCTCTATACCCCTGTTATTGCATATGCAAAAAAAAATTCACTACAAAAGAATTTAAACTTGAATAAATACAAAATGTTACTTTCTGAAAACAAATTAGATATGGAAGATCTATTTCTGTCTGTCATATAAAAAACCTTGAGTTCAAAGTGAGTGAGTATGAAACCATAGCATGACATCGATTTCTTGAAGAGATGTATTAATCTGTTAAAAAATCTAGTTTGGGGAATTTGGCTTTGTCTAAAAAGCAATAAATGGTTAGCTGCATGAAAAGTAATAAGGAGTCTCATGGCAATAAAGAGGGAACACAAAGAAATTTATGAAATTAAAGAAAAGCCCAGCACATCTGTCCAAATCAATATTTGTCTATGTGTTCACAACAGCAGATAGAGGGCAGTTTACTTATCATTTGAGGATATCTGTGAGTAAGAACAGCTGCAAAGGTGTTAAGATCCTTTTTCCCCCTCTGTCATTCCTTTAACTGCAAGAATGAAAGGTATCTATCTGCATCATCCTTTAGAGTTCAGTATGAACATATTTTTTACTTATTTGAAAACCACTCCTGAGAGGGAGAAGGTAAAAGAAGAAAAATAATAGTAATAGTGCATAAATAAATAAGAGAGAAAGGGTTTTAGATCTAATTTCATGAGACAGGATACATCAAGATCCAAGATTAGAAGCTGTCACGGAAGTACGGTTTTCTTTTTCTTTTTCTGTCACCCATCTGCTGTCTCTGAGAATTGAAAGTCAGAGCAGGCATCTGCTGAAATGCTGTATTCATTACTCATGAGAGTGAGGAGTGTGAACAAGTCACCCTGGGAACACTTCTTCAGAGACTCATGACAGGCAGTGCAGTTCAGGGTCTGTTCCTTGTTTGGAAAGATGATGTCAGAGCTCCCTACCTTATGGTGGGCAAATAGGTGTCTACCTATTTGTCTACCATTGTGTGGCATCTAGTGTGGGACCTCTTTTTGTATCATCCCATGGTGGAAGGTTCATATGGTGGGAGGGACCCTAGTGTGCTTCTTTTGTAGTCAGCCCTCTGCAATAACAACTTAAATCCATTTATGAGGTAAGAAATTATGAGACAGCCCCTGCCCTGCAAAAAAAGAACCCCTTAGTTCTCCTCCTCTGTGGTATATAAAAGTTAGGAGGACAATGATGAGCAGGGACATCTTCAAGAGTGTAATAGACTAATTTATAATTAGGAAATGTTATTTAAAAATAGAATGATTTCTCTATATATAAAGTATGTAATTATGCATGTACATATTTAAGTGGTATCTATAGATGTTATATATATATATATATATATATATATATATATATATATATATATATATATTATATGGCATAATATATATTATGCCATATAATATATATGGCCATATAATAGATATGGCCATATAATAGATATGGACATCATAGTGATAATATTCTGGTAAGACTTTAGGGAATTCTTTGTTAAAGAAAATATTGTCTTGATTTTTAAAAATCCTATTGATAACTTTGTAGCTGCTATTGTGCATCTTGCAATTTGTACTGATATGAAGTTGGTCATTTTGCATCCTCTTAATGTTCATTAAAATATACCCCAAGTCCAAATCTGGCTCCACAATTTCTTCTTCCTTTTTTCTTTCTCTCTACACACCCACCTACCTTTATACCATGTGACCTCTTCAGGGTCCTGATGGTCTCTCATTACTTCCACATATTTCTCTGAAAATATAGTTTGTGCTAAATTCAACCTCATTTTCACCCTAGAGTATGTTTCTCTGGAGTTCTTATGGAGAAAAGAAGTTACTACCCTTTAAATATTCTCATTCTTCAAAGCTTTCCTGTTCTCTGTAAAGAGTAGCATGTCATCTAGTTTCCAACTCAAAGGCTATTTATTTTTGTATACACACACACACACACACACACACACACACACATATATATATATGTATATATATATATGGACTTTCATGGCTTAGTCTGACAAATAAGCCAAGGCATAGATTCAGACTTCTCTTTCACCTAAGTGAATTGCCTTTGTTTAAAGAAAATGATCTATGTTAACAATTTGCCTCTTGATTGCCTTCTGCAGCACAGATAAAGCAAACACTGGGATTTTTCCTACTTAGATGGTTTCTGTTCAACTCTAAATGGTTTATATGAAGCCTAAGTAATCATAGGAAAGTTCTCAGGTGCTACAGTAAGTAAATCTTTAGGGGCATTCTCAAATACTGAGCAAGACTCTGATTAGTCTTATAAAAATAATACATTGATTAATACACTGGGTTCTTGTTTTTATTCAATTTACTTTCCACAGCAAAGACAACTGAAGGTCCCTTAGTGATAGCCCAAACTCTTGAGTATAAAGTGTGTCATCTAGTCATTATTTTTCTAAATATATTTACAACAGCTTTATTATGATACAGCTTTCATGCCACACAATTCATCCACTGAAGGTATAAAATGCAATGTTTTATTAGTATGTTCATATGTACCAGCATCCACAGTCTAATACTGAAACATACCACTGCATACAAAAAGCTGATGAGACCCATTAGTAATTATTCCCCAAGCTCTATTTCAAATACTGGCCTCAGGCAACCTCTGATTTACCTTCTAGCTTTGTATATTTGCTGAGTCAGGATATTTTATACAAAATGAAAATGAAATCCATGCAGCATGTATAATGGTCTTCCGTGATTAATTTGTTTCACTTAGCATAACATTTTAATATTTCATCTATGTTATAGCATGTGCTATATCTTTTCCGTGTTAACACCCCATGACATGTTATCATATAAATGAGCCAAGTGTGAGCCTTCTACATTGTTACCAGGTTGCTTTATATTTTTGTGGTTATAAAACCTAAACTTCTGCAGCCCTTTGGAGCTCATTGGAACAGAGACCCCTGGTCATGAAGTTGAGTGATATCACTTAAATAGATAAATTGTATCTCTGTAACTCTTATTGCCTGGGACTTCTCTTGTTCTCCTCAAATATGTAAATCATTTCTCTGTACCTCTTATTGCCTGGGAGTTCCCTTATTCTCTTCCCTTGTGAACAATGACCCTGACCTTAATCCTCTGGGTGGTCTCAATAAATAAGAGAATACTGTGTAAGCACTATTAATAAGACTTATGTGTTACCACTTCTATTGCTTACACATTTCCTTGATCAGCCCCCAAATACTTGAAAACTTACCTATCTACCTTTTGATTATATCTGTCCTTAGTGTGATTTTTATTTGCATTTCTATAGTGACTAATACTTTTTATTATATTTTCATGTGCTCATTGCCCATTGTATATGTTATTTGGGAAAATGTGAATTCACCTTACCTCTTTGATTTCTTGATTGTGTTGTATTTTACTAGAGAATAGTAAATGTTCTTGTATACTTTAAATAAAAATCTCTTGTCATGCATAAGTTTTAATCATATTTTGTCACCCTGTAGGCTCTCTTTTCACTTACATAATTGCTGCTTTTGAAATGAAGAAGTTGTTAATTCAATTTTAACAAAGTCCAATTATCTTATATTTGTCATGTGTACTTTTGAGGACAGATTATTGAAATACATATTGCCTATCTTACATTTTATTTGAGTCTTATAGTATCATCACTTAAATTTAAGTTGATTACGTATCCTTGTAGAAAACTGTCAGTGGTGGTGCCATTGCTATGACTATATGTAATGATGGTATAGAAGTATTTGGAATTGGTATCCAGATGTTTGGGGGAATTTGTAAAAGTAGGCAGAGAAAGCCTGTAATGGTAGAGGTAGATTAATGAGTGTTTCTAGGATTAAGAAGAACTCAAAAATCAGAATGTCAATTAGGAATTTAAACATATAAGGCCATGTTGATGAAGTTTCATATGGAAATGAAGCATCTATTACAAATGTATAACCAATGTGATCCTGCAATCTGTACATGTGGGAAAAATTAGAATTCATACCCCATTTGAATCAAATGTATGATATATGATATGTCAAGATCATTGTAATGTTTTGAGCAATCAATAGAAAAAAATAGGACTACAAGTCACATGTGCTTCATTTCAGCAAAGATCTTGTCTATATTTTTGTTCATACCCTTAGACTTTGTAGAGTCTGAGTTTAAAGGTGATGGAGCAGTTTATCTGATGACATAACTTTCAAAATAATACAACATTCAAGATATAGAATGGATGTTACTGGTTATTTTAGCCAATTTTAGAGTGGGGATTAGGAGTATAGGAGCAAAACTCAGAGAGAATAATGTGGAAAATTTGTGGTTTGATAAGAAAAGGAGTGAGTTTAGAGTTGTGGCCCCAACTTTAAATTTAGGGTAGAGTTGGTTAAAAGATTGAGGTCATTAAAATAAAAACAAGTACAAAATACTGGGACAGCAGATAATAAAATGTCTTGAGAGTCTCTCAATAGTCAGCAAAACCACACCCATTATAGGCTCATTTTTAAAAAATTTTTATTTTTTAAGGAGAGAGTCCTTGTTCAACTTGCTTGCACAGGATCACTTAGGGAATTATTTCCCTTGGATATATTTCCCTGTGTTCAGTTAGCCAAGAATTCCAGAAGTTGCTGCATCCATAATTCATGTGGACTATGTTACTGCTTTGGCCAGTGACACACTTTTCTATCTTTCGTGTTATGCCAGTGTGCAGGTAAGTGGAATGTATGAGTGATGGGGTCCTAGGTGCTTCTGCTGAGATTTCAAGGGAAAGTCTGTGAGCCAAGGCAGTGTGTTGCTGGATCAGAGCTAGCATAAGAGAGAGGTCATGGGGAATGTAGCCAGCAAGTTATAGGGGTGGGATGCTCAAGCACTTTGGATCTCATTTTCTGCTACCACATGAATGTAGAGCACCTAGGATTGAATGTTTGCCCCTCTGGGTCTTAGTTGGTTTGGTATGATTTCTTCTTGTTATTTTCCTATCCCTCCCTTTGGTATTTTGCCAGTGATGGATAGCTAACATTTTCCCCTTGTGCTTCTGTATCATGTTTTCTCATTTTATTTAATCTCAAATTACTTTGTAATTTTGCTCTAAGTGTTCTCCAGATCTTCATTAATTTCAATAGCATAATTAGACAAGGATTTGCATTCTGTTCCAAGCAATGTGTATCCTTTTCAACAGTGCTGTAGAACCCTTTGTGCTTTGGGCCTTTCTCCCCCCTAGTAAGAACACCTGAATCACCTCAGCAAAGGGGAGTCAGGAGTCACTTTTTCTATTGTAATATTCTCATTGTATGAGAAAGCATTGGGGTGGAGATGGTAGCAGTAACAATCTCTAGTCTTCCCAGTTTGCTCTTAAAAATGTGCAAATCTCTGCTCCATAAGAGAGCTAGAGTGACAGGGTCAGGTTTCAGTATCCTTGCCCTGATGGGTCTGGAGTAACGTTTTGGTGCTATACTTGGGATTGGACATAATTGAAGTTTAGTCCTCTCTGCTACACCTGCTTCAGAAATAGTGTTTCTGTAACAAAAGTTAGGAAATGTGATGAGAATCCAGGTTGACAGTCTGTCACTCCCAGGGTGAAATCATAGCTCTGGTACTGGGTATAGAAAAAAAAATCCAGCCTTTTTCTTGGCTACATTCTCAATTCTTGAACCCAGATAAAGCAGGTTCAATGCTACAGACTTGATATGTTTATGCCAAAATTTAGTAGATTTCCTTAAATTAATGTTTCTTCATTTGCCATACACATTGAAGATATTTTATAGACTTTAAAAAATTGTCATTAAATAATTTCCCTAGAAATTGGGTTGTATTGTAAACCTGCTGAACTCCATACTCTGCCATCCCATAAGTATTGCAGAAATACTGCATCATGCTTTCAGAATGTGCTAATTATTTATTTTCCTTCAGACCTGATTAGTTTCATATAACTGAGAATTTAGGAAGGCCACTTAGAAGTATAGTAAATTGAAGGTTCTTCGGATGATCTTCATATTTTCTATAACAAAAAATTTAACAGAAGTTTATGATGAGCTGATTTTCTGAGCTATTCTCCATTAGGCCATAGTGTCTGACTTTCTGTTAATATTCTTCAATCTATCCCTGCTGGAGCTTTGTTAATAGAAAATCTGAATGCTATTTTAAAAGTCTATTTTTTTCCATAGTTTTATTTCTTCCAGGCATTATGCAGTAGCAAGGAAAAGGAAAATTCTGTAGCTTTTGGCCCTGGAATTATTCTCAATATTGAAGATTTCCATACATTATGAAGGGATTCTTTTAGCAAAAGTCATGTTTTTATTTTCCTTTCTTGTTCCAGGACTTCTTATGTATTCCCTCAGTGTTGGGCAGAATGTAGATTGTACCATTTGTTTTTACTGTTGTTTTTAATCTAGTCCTTGGGTGATGAGCTTTCAGCTACTTGTCAGCAAATATTTTGAAATATTTTGAAGATATCTCCTTTAGTTGACCATAATTTCTCAAATTACCAAAAAACTGATTTCAGTTTCTTAAGATTGAGTTATGATGCCCATTGAAGTTATCGTTCTAGTAAATATTAGCATAAGTGTTTTTTATCTAAAATTATGCCAACTCATGATTCTACAAAATTGTATTCCCTTGAATAAAATCATGTAACATAATGATATAACTGAATTTCATTCTTATGTATATTTTTTGTTTCCAAGAAGTAAATTACTGCCTTTTTGGTTTACTTACTCTTCAATGTACAATCATTACTTCCTCAAGAAATTATTAAACAAATGGTACATTTCCACCTCATCATTTAAATGTCCCATATAATGTTTTCATTTTGATCCATTAATATTCACTCCTTTATGTTCTGTCTCTTGGATTCTCCAATCTGGACTGATGCTTCTTGCCCCTTCACTATACCATAGTTATGTTCAAAAGATGCCTTTCTACCATTTTTTCTGAAAGTTTTCTTTGTCTTACTGTTAGATTTTTAAACTCCTGAATCTCATATGTTACCATCAGTTTTTATTTTATTTCTTGAAATAAACTTTGTTTTTGAATATGTTTAGATTTACAAATGTATTGAAAATATAGATATAGATAATATAGATATAGATATAAATATAGAGTATAGATATAAATATAGAGTATAATATAAATATAAATATAGAGTATAATATATAAATATAGAGTATAATATAAAATATAGATATAAGTATAGATAAAAATATAGATATAGATATAAGTATAGAGTCTCCATATATCCGGCATTCATTTTCCCTAGCATTTGACATTCTTATGGTATACTTTGTACAGACTATTGACCTATCCTTACTGACTCAAGTCCATACTTTTAGTTCTTATCTAAGATCCTTTCTCTATTCATGGATCTCCTTCCATTGAAGGATTTCAGTTGTAAGGTCTCCTAATGTTCTACTTGGCTGTGACAGTTTCTCTGCTTTTCTTTGTTATTGATGACATTCAGGGTTATTAGAAGTGTTAGTTAGATATTTTACAAAATGCCCCTCAATTGAGAATTGTCTAATAATTTTCTTATGGTCAGCTGTGATTCTGGGTCTTTATGAGGAAGACTCCAGAAATAAAGCACTATTTCTAAAACATAACATCAAGGAGTTTAGACTGCAGTTAAAAATCACCCCACAAAAGTAAGCCTGTGCTCAGGCTTCTCTTTTCAGTGAAAGAGATTCCGTCCCTATCATTAAGTACTGGGAATATGACTCATTTGACTAATTTTCTTTCTTTCTTTCTTTCTTTCTTTCTTTCTTTCTTTCTTTCTTTCTTTCTTTCTTCATTCTTTCTTTCTTTTTCTTTCTTTCTCTCTTTATTTTTTTCTTCTTTCAATATATTTTTCTTGGATTACAGGAGATACCAATATCAGACATTTTCTTTCAGATGAAATTAGTTAGCATTGTTGGCTTCCTAAATAATTGTGAACTAAGAAGGAGGATCTGGAAAAGTCACAGACCTAGGAATTAATTGACTTTATGAACTAAGACCAGAGAGCTAGAATCACCTTCATTCTTGTTTCACTCATAAGAGGCAACCTCTACTTCTCAGTGGCCAGTTTTCAAAACAGAGGAGCCACAGAAAAGGTTTTGCTACTCCACAGAAAGATTATAGAGTTTCATTTTGGCATGTGTTTAACTAGAACCAAGAGAGCATTGGTGAGAATGTTGCTCATCCCCAAAGCATTGTGAGAACAACTTTTATTTTAGAACACAAGTCAAAATTTACATAATGATGCCCATTAAAACTTTCAGATAATCTTTCCAGGAGTTATATTCTTACACTATTTGATTTGCCTGGAATCTCTAAGTGTTTATTGATTATGATGAATTTGATAGAATGGGAATCAAGAAAATGTAATTTGTGAAGTTAAGTCACATTTTTTAAAATTATGTTTTCAAGGTAAAGTATAGCCTGAGATAAAATATAAAGTTTATTGTTGATATTTTAATAATTTGTGAATGACATATGTTATGTTGCCACTGATTACTTTTCCTAAGGAAAAATAAGGCTGTCCCTCATGTTATTTGGATAGGGGATCATTTTCAATTACTATTTCAAATTAAAAGTCCATTTATCAAAAGAAGGGACAAGAAAAACTATGATTCTTCTTTTTCATTTATCTTTGAAAAGTGATCTTGAGAATCCATATAATATTATTTTAAAATATACCACAAGCATTGTTACCACTAAAGAGTTATCCAATAATGAACGTAGGCATAGAATGTTAGCCATAATTAACACATCTGTCAGGTTAATAAAAGCTTCCTGAAAAGCATTTTTAAGTATGCATATGAATAAGGCCCCTCATCAGTATTTATCTTAAAAAGCAAACATATACAAAATTAAATAAATAGCTTCACAAACCATAGCCCCTATATCTCAGCTCTGGAGGTACACAGGGAAATGTCACAGTCCGTAGATATTTTACAACCCACCATCCCCTGCTTTGATATATGATCTTTTTGAATTTTTTTAAACACTCCTTTGTGCTAAAAGGTATATTTGGCTTCTAGAGATGCAAATCAGTTTTAGGAAGTCTTTGGAAAACTACTTTGGCTCCACAAAGTTTAGTAATATTAGACAAGTATGGATTTTTAAACACTATGCCTGAAGTCGATATATGGAATAAAACAGCCCTCTGGCAATATCTTTTTTAATGATTAAGTTTTCTTTGAGGTTCTTCTGCTTACACAAAGCAATGATACATCACAATAAGTCTGAACTTTCTGAAGTTATAACAGCATCATTGATACAGGGGCTCAATGTATTTTCTCCTTATAGTTTAGCTGATGTTGTATGTCATGGATAGTTGTTTCCAGTTCAACTAAGAACCAGAGTCCTTCAATTTGCTTGCAATTTTTTTTTCTCATTGTTGTGATATTATACTTTTAAAGCTCTCTGGCTGACAGCTGAGGGCAGAGGCTTGGATATGTGGGGAGCACCATCATGCACTAAAAATATCAGTTCAACTGATTATTAAAGGACTGCAGAGTTCTACAGACTTGAAATGGATGTTAGATTCACAAAATAATTATGAGTTAGTAGTTGTACTTATACATGTTTTAGTTGACTAAAGAAATCTATAAATATTTATGGAGTCATCTATATCCTCTACAGGTAGAAGAACATTGTGACTTTATTCCATAGTCAAAAGCTACTTGTTACTTAGCGTAAAACCATGATATGATTTCTTTTAACATGACACCTAAGATGAATATAGTTCTCAGGCCCATTCTTTTATTAATTAGTTAGAATTATTTATCTTTAGTGAAACCAATCCTGGAACTATTCTGACATACAGAGTTGCCAAGTGAGTCAAATAGGATGCCAATCCTGTCTAACCTAGGACAACACCCATAGTTCAGAGTCCCTGCAGCTTTGCAGTTACTGGGAACAACTTGCCTTTTTCTTAGTACAGCAGTTAGTGCAAGTCACAGGACTAGTTTAGCACTTCTTAGGTGGATTAGTTACATTGTAGGAGCACTTTCAGAATCCCCAGTCACCATCCAATCCTGTTAGCATACTAGTGCTGTAACATTACATGTTTTTTAGTACCAAATATTTGGTCATAGAAATGGAACAAATGGAAATATACTAGTAAAAAAAAAGATAAAGATTTAATAATGGGGCTGGGGATGTGACTCAAGTGGTAATGCACTCATCTGGCATGCATGGAGCACTGGGTTCGATCCTAAGCACCACATAAAAATAAAATAAAGATGTTGTGTCCACAAAAAACTAAAAAATAAATATAAAAAAAATCTCTCTCTCTTTAAAAAAGATTTAATTACATGGATATAAGTAATAGACTACTTAAGAAAAGAGAAAGAGAGATAGACACAAAAATGTGGAAGAAACAAAGCATGTTATTATGAGAGTCAAAAGAACGAACCGAATGTGAACTGGAGAGAAATGAACATTATGTTCCACAGTGATTTTTCCTGTGGCTCCAGTTAAATTCAGCCTTATGCATATATTTTGCATTTAGTTGCCATTTTTGGTCATGCAAGTTTTAAATTTTATGGAAAACTGACTTATGATATAACAAGCTTTTCATGTTATATTTATACTGTTTACTACTTACTGATTATTTGTGAACTAATTACTTCATATCACAGAACCATGTTCTAATACTACAGAGAAGGAGAACATAGGTAGATTAGAAATTCTTATTTATTATTCCATAGGAGATGAAAACTCATCTTTTAAACACTTTTAACCTCTAATGGTAATGAGGGTGAATATAACCCAATGTTCAACTTAAAAACAAATGCTCTAATTCATTGGCAAGATACAATTATGGGAACTTATGACAGCCCATATCAGTGTGGTGTATTCTTTTTGACAATTCATTTTCCTATAGACTACCTCTTCAAACCAGCTAAGTTTGCATTTACAACAAGAATTTATTATCCAAATATTAACAGTAATGGCAACATTTGTCTTGATATTCTAAGATCACAATGGTCTCTTGCTTTAACTATTTCTAAAGTTCTTTTATCCATTTTTCATTGCTATGTGATCCAAACCCAGATGACCCTTTAGTGCCAGATATTGCACAGATCCATAAAACAGACATAAGCACAACAGAATATCTTGGGAATGGACTCAAAAGTATGCCATGTGATGGTACCTTAAAGTCAGTATAACTTGCATTATAGCTGGAATAAATTTTAAATTACTTTTTTTAAAAAAAGTGATGCAAGTTTTAAATGTATTGGAAATATACAACAGAAAATATTTGTTTTGAGTATTGAACTTAGATGTGAATGCTTTCTAAACTCTGGGTTTCAGAACCTCACATCTCAAAAAAAGTGGAGGAGAAAAATGTCACGGAAGTAAGAAGGCAGAAGCACAATTACTTATAGTAGAAGGAGAAGTTAGAGTTCTGGAATTCCTCTTCATGTTTATCTCCCCTATGTGATAGGACTAGGATTGAGTTGGGTATGAGAAGAAACAGAATAAATAAAAAGTTTAAGTCAATAATACATTTCACAAGTTAACATTAGCAATTTAAACTTAAAAACAGATGAGGAAAATATGCCTACTATGATCATTCAAAATAGATTCATCTTTTCTCTAACCTCCTAATGCATTGTTCCTACAAACATATTTCATTTTAGGTATTTGCCTTTGAATGTTAAGAATAATATTCAGTCAAAGTTTGTGATTGTAAACTCTAATATGTGAACTAGTGCCTTCCAACAGAAAATAATGTAAGGCATAATTGAGTTGCCTATGTAGGTTTAACTTTTTATTTCATACATTAAATAAAGCAAACATAAATAGGTGAAATTAATTTTACTATATATTTATTTATTCTGATCTAAAATGTTGTTGTATTAACAAGTAATAAATATACAACTTAATAGTGAGATATTATACATTATTTTTCATCCTAAGTTTCTGAAATTCAGTGTATAGTTTAAAAGTAGAGTACATTCCCTTATCACCATTTTTTTTTTTTACTAAATAGCCACGTGTAAGTGGTGGTTACCATAATGGACAATGTAGGTGTAATTAACATTATAGAAACATCACTCCACCACAATTACAAACGTAATAAAATATATTCACCACAATTACAAATGTAATAAAATATATACTATTTATGTTTTGACAGTCATACTCCTTTGGGTAATAGAGAAAATGTCATGCCTCTTTGTGCTTTTTATTTTAGGAATGTCCTTATAGAATACTTCCAGAGCATAACTTTTGGATACTGCACACTGCACATCTTATCTCAAGTGTAATGAACTGCTCCCACTTCAAATGTTTAAATTACAATATTTGTGAAGAATTATTTATACATTTTAATTATGATACATGACTGAGTATGTATTGGCCTTAGTTAAAACTGATTGGTTGACAAAAATTTCCATTTTTTATAGATGTTTAATCAATCCATTACTAACTTTGGTTTCAGTTCTCTTCTTTAGAAAGTATTATGTATATTTTCTGGCCTGTAACATTTTTGGCTCTTGAAACCCTCATAGGCTCTGGGCCTTGTGGCCCTAATGCTATAAATCCTCCCTGGAACAACACCATTTTCCACATACCTGCTCGTAAAACACAGGAATGATCCTATTGTAGCTCTCAATGAAATTGTCACCTAAAGAAGGATTTTATTCACCTAAGTTAAGTTGTCAGGATATTTGGGTTGCCTTTTTCATATTATTGGAATATTTTGCTTATAATTATTTATTTGACTGGTTATTTTCTGTTTATGATTTTAGAGGGACTATCTAAAGTCCCTGTCTATTTTCTTTAAACTAACACATAATGTCTTTAGTCACTGAACATTAGGCAAAAGTAAAAAAAAAAATGCTTATTATAAAGGAAAGTTCAAATGTCATTATACCTAAATGCAGAATAGATATCCCCTGCCCCTGGCCATAGGGATTCACATTTGCTCTACACTGCACCTTATCTACAAAATTATTCCTATACATTCAACGTTTCTAGTACAGTTAATCTGGTGAAGCACGTTTTCTACTTAAAGTTTAAAAGTTCTTATAACAATATGAATTTATCAATCATTTGAGGTTTAGTGAGATATTTTTATTCATTTTACATTTGTAATTATTTTCTTTCAGTTCTCTTACTTTAGGAATCTCTATACTTTAAAATAATAGTTTGGGGGTTTATGTTTGTTTGTTTTTCCTTCTTCAAATCTTTGCTTCTCCATCTTGACCTATTTTTCTTCTGTCAGGAAAAGTTTTTCAAACTTTGCAGATATTTTTGGTTGTCATAACTGGGAATGGGATAAGTTATACTTTCATCTTTAGAGTACATAAAGAGGTGCTTCTAAAAACTTTAAATTGTATAAAGGGTCTCTAAGAAACAAAGGATGATCCACCCCCAAATGTCACTAGTGCTGAAGTTACAAAATCCTTTTCTTATTGTTCACTTTTAAACAGTTATCTGTGTTCTTTCCTTTAAATGATAATTAAATTTAAACATATTATTGTTTGAAGTAACTCATCTTGTTTTATTTTAATTTATAACTTTTCAAGTCTGGAAAAATTTTATATAATTTATTCAACTTACAACAGTTTGAATAGCCCTGAATATTTCCCAAGATAGTACTTTAAAGTTTTTCCTTTTAGTTTCTTTAAATGTTGGGAGATACAATGACAATTTTGATGATATCATTCTGAAGTCTTATTAATTTAATGTATCTTTCTTGTTCTATTTCATAGGTCCCCTTAGATGTAATATAATAAAGCAAAAGCTTCAAAAGGATTAATGCCTGGATTATCATTTCTGCAATAAAACAGAAATCTAAGTGGTGAAGACCACAGGCACCTCAAACCTGGATTCCAGAATTCTATATTAAGCACTGGAGTTTTTAGTACTCTGCTATAGGAAAGCCTTTGCCAATGCTTACAAGGAACTGTTTATCCCTGCTTCTCTGGATCCTGTTTGATGGATGTCTCCTAACACCACTTCAACCACAGCCACAACAGACTTTAGGCACAGAACCAAGAGAAAATGTTATTCATCTGCCAGGGCGATGATCACATTTCCAATGAGTTAAACATGGCTGGGTATGGAATCAATTTTTTTGTGCTGGAGGAGTACATGGGCTCCGAACCTCAATATGTGGGAAAGGTAATGGCGTGTTTCTTTTGACAACCACTTGATAGGATGGGGGAATATGAATTGTGTATTGTGTATGGAGGTTTTGCACAGGAAGTGAACAAACCAGTGACTAGACCACTCGACTTACAATCCAAGATTTCTCTTCCTGACTCATGACCTGGGTAAGCTTTGGAATATCATTTACCCCTCTTTACTTTAATTCCCCCTGATTATTTTAATGAAAATAATAAATGTGTGTGTGTATTTGGAATACATTCCATGTTTATTTATTTTGCTTCCATTTTTGTCATTCTTTGTAGAAGAAACAAAGTTAAAATATGTAGATGTCATAAAAAGCCTTAGCACATATGGTTTGCAGCCAGTCTGAAATTGTTCACTAGTCAAGTCAGAGACAAAAAGAAAAATCTCCAGGCATAATATCTTAAATTGATATTGAAGTTCTTGAATGAGCAGGATTAATTCCCTCCCTTTTTATTTAAAGCTTGAAACACCATCAGGATTGTAGTTCTAAAAACCTGTCTGTTTTGACCTACTTATATTTATAAACAATTTCTCTTTGTTATGTTTTGCAAGTTATTTTAAAGTTACTTATGGTCAAAGGCATAAATATTGGATCAGAAATGTGCACCATTTGATATTGAAACTAGCATACAATTTTGAAACCATTTTACAAGCTTAGAGATTTTTAAAACATAGTCAATGGTAATAGTTTCAGCATGCTTGTTTTGATAATTGTTTTCCTTTTATTAAAAATTTTCCTTATGTCTAAGATAGATAAAATTTATCCACATTATCAAAAAAGTCATTTTTCCAGGGCTGGGTTTGTGGCTCAGTGGTAGAGCACTCACCTAGCCTGTGTGGGACTCTGAGTTCCAGCTTCAGCACCACATAATAATAAAGAAATAAAATAAAGGTATTTTGTCCAACTACAACTAAAATATAAATGTTTTTTAAAAAGACATTTTTCCAAAAAACGAATATTTTATATTATTTTGATTTTGTGAAATTTTTTAAAAATTTTATAAATGATTTTGTCATGAACTTTAATGAAAT
The DNA here is from genome assembly GCF_048772815.1 of Callospermophilus lateralis. Classification (NCBI taxonomy): domain Eukaryota; kingdom Metazoa; phylum Chordata; class Mammalia; order Rodentia; family Sciuridae; genus Callospermophilus; species Callospermophilus lateralis. The sequence continues at coordinate 2,357,327 of NW_027517992.1, read as the reverse complement.
CAGATTAACTCTCTTGAGGAGAGTTTAAAATAAGCAAAATAAATGCAAAGACAGAAATGGAAAACAATGGTAGGAAGGATATTTGGACATGGTTTAGAAGGTCATGTCTCTTGAACATTAAATCCTGTGAGTTTTCTGAAAATTTAAGCTATAGAGAAGCATGATTGGACTTGTGTTTCCAAAATTTGGAATTAATTTGTTTAAAATTTGCCTTTCAGAAATGTATTTAAATTTTACCGAGTAATAGAGTGAAAAATAAGTTCCAGTAGAAACTGCTGAAGATGAACATATACTCAGGATTACCACACAGTTGTATAGGTCCCAAAATAATTTGGTTTGCTTTTGTTTTTTTACTGGACATTTATCTATATATAAAAGTTGAGTCCCTCGGCTTTCCATGTAAGATCCATTCTGGGTATTCAGTTTCAAATAATCTTACAAAAGAACAATAGTAACAGTAGATATCATGGCATTGTTCAGCTATCTCCTTGACAGCTGCCTACTAGAATTCTGAGTCTGGGTTCGTAGCCCTGGGATGACCTTCTAAATGCAATCCCTGGATTTTAAACCATGGGTTAAGCAGAAGGTCATAGTGAGTCCAAATGGTTAGAAAAACAGTGTGGCCCAAAGAGTTCCAATTTAAAGATGTCCTTCTAATATAACAGCTACCCACTAGAACTATAGGCAAAAGAAGGGTCTTAGGTAGTTTAGAGAAGGTACTACAAAGTTCTGATGTCTCTGAGGTAATTGCTGAAAACTTCTGCTTATACAATTCTGCAATAGGACCATGTGATGTAAAAACCATTAAGACCTGTTTAGATAATTTCATGTAGTTTTGGTGCACTTGCTTCTTTTTTTTATTTAACTAAATATAAAGATGGAGTTTTGAAACCCAGTACAAATGAATGCAAGGAAGAGCTTCGAACCATTTTGAAGATTACAGTTTTCTAAGCTCTGCTTATGATAGATGATATATATCACATTGAAATTCCTGGAAAATGCCTGTAGAGAAAGTATTCTCTATTTTTAATTAGATCAGACTCACAGACTTTAGTCACAAGAATTAGAGAAAATACAGTCAACATTTTATTAACAAAGTAATAACACTTTGTTTTTTTTTTTCAAGGTAGAATAGTTTTTTACCTACCAATGATCTTAAGTTATAATGGAAATGTTAGGTTAACTGTCCAAGTTCTTATTTGGTATTCTGGAATTCCACCATTATAATTTTATGGTGTGAAATTTATTTGGTTCACTTAAAAGACAAGTTAACATTTGTAGATTGTATTAAAAGGAGTAGATCCAACATCTAACCTATTACGACATTTATAGAGTGTTATTTCTACAGGTATATGGCTGTACATTGGTAATGTGTAATAAAAACTCCTTTTTCTTCAGCAAAAATACACTTCTAATGTAAATGAAATGTCAGTTGCCAACATTTTCTTTCTGCAAGGAAACTAATTAAAGTTTAATTAACTCTGTGTTGATACTTCTAATTTTGGGAATAAAATTATGATAGCATGGAGGCCAATTCAACATATTTTATATATGTATGTAAACAATATACAAATGTATTTATATTTCTGCTCATTCTATAAAGGCTTTGAGATATTACACAGAAAGGCAGATTATTATCAACTATATAGAATTCAGGGCTAAGGAAAAAGGCAAATACAAAATTGCCCACCACAATGGTCTACTGACTACTATCGTTGTGCCTCCAATTTAACTTTCTTTTTTCTTTTTAAAAGAAGGCTTAGTCCCTACTACTGGAGACTCCATTCATTTAGAGAAAATTTATTTCCAAGTGTCAAAATATGAAAGAATGATCCAATGTAGAAATTCATAGAAAGAACAGTGTGTGGCTCAGTGGCCATTAGCCTTGTTAACAATTGTATTTAAAGAAGCAGATGTTAACATTGATATACTTTTGTAATATATATATATATATATATATATATATATATATATATATATATATATATATATATTGCTTTGAATGAATGAATGCTGCTTTAGTTTTCATACAAAAAATCATAACAGTATGTTAAAATGAAGCCAATTATTTCTCAAAATACATGTTTTGTATTTACTAAAATAACCTGGGTGTGAGTTTCTAGGTAGTCAAGTGAGACAGAGATTAATTTACTTTTAAAAAATTACATATTAGGTATTGCTAGTTGCTAAAACTAAAGACAAAGAAAAAAGCCTGCATCAAAAATATTCACATAATTATGCACATGCATGTATACATACACAAATTAATGATAATTTGGTTGGTTACTCCAATGCAGACAATTGCATGCCTATGTCTGTGTATTTCCAAGTTTTGTCAGAGCCTCAAGGCAATATATCAAGACAATACTGACCCTTGTTTCCTCTAAGAGTAATTCTGAAAGCCAAGTTGTCATTACAGATAAATTATAGTTAGAAGCAACACTTAAATTTAAATTGTTTAAAACGACAAAAATATAAAAAAGAAACATACAGTCCCTAGTTTCAGTGGCCTCTATTTATTGAATATATTTTGATTCAGCATGCATTAAACCCTGATACATATTAAGCCTGGTGAGGTTAAAAGTAAATATGAAGTCCCCTACATTAAAATATAATAGGTAAACATTACTGAGTGATTCCTTTGGGCACATCTAATTGCTTTACGAATGTAAATTTATGTATCTTTTCATAACAGCATTATAAGGAAAAATACATGTGAGAAAACTGAGGTGCAGAAAGCTAAGTAATCTACCCATTGTCCAACACCCAGTAAATTCTGAAGTTAAAATTTAAGGTTATGTAGTCTCCATTTTGCTCCATTGCACCAGACAATATCAGGGTATATAATTCTATATTGCTCCCAAAGATGAACAATAACTTCAGTACTATGCCAAAAGCACTATAGTGGAGACAAATTGTGGGACTGGAGGGACACTGGATGCTCTGCAACTGTATCAAGAAATGTAGGACTTCAAGAAAGTTTTCACAGATGAGGAAGCCCCTGAGATGAGTCTGGAAAAATGATTTGACTGACATTTCCAGAAAAGGTTGTATGGAGTAAAGTTTTTAAAAACCCTGATATAAAGTTTCAGAGTAGTTTTGATTTGCATTTTCCTGATTGCTAAGGATGATGAATATTTTTATGTGTATTTGTTGACCATTTGTATTTTTTCTTTAGGGAAGTGCTGCTTAGATCATTTGTCCTTTTATTGATTGAGTTATTTGTTTTTAGGTTCTTCATAAACTCTGGATATAAATCCCCTGTCAGAAGAGTAGCTAGCAAAGATTTTCTTCCTATCTGTAGCCTTTTTCTTCACATTCTAAATTTACTTTGTTGCTGTACAGAAGCTTTTTAATTTGACATCATCCTACTTATTGATTCTTAAGTTTATTTCCTGAGCCTTAGTAGTCTTAATAAGGTAATTTTTGCCTCTGCCAATACGTTGCAATGTTGATCGTATGATTTCTTCTCATAGTCGCAATGGTTTTGGTTTAATTCCTAGGTCTCTGATCCACTTTGAATTGCTTTTTTTTTTTTCAGGTTGATCGAAAGAAATGTAATTTCCTTCTTCTTCATACAAAGGAACATTTTCCAGCACCATTTCTTAAAAGGCTATATATTTTTTTCCAGGGCATGTTTTTAGAAACTTTGCCAAGTGTCAGATGACTGTATCTACGTGGGGTTGTCTTTGTGTCTTTTATTCTATCCTATTGGTCTTCATGTCTGTTTTAGTCTCAAGACCACACTGGTTTTGTTACTATAGTTCTGTAGCATTTATTGAGATTGGGTAATGTGATGCCACCAGCAGCACTCTTGCTCTGTATTGCTTTGGATATTCTCAGTTTTTTATTCTTTCATAAGAATTTTTTGCCTGCTTTTTTTTTGTCCCTAGTTTTTTGAAGAATGTCATTTGTATTTTGATGGGTATTATGCAAATAATAAGATTTGCTGGAGAGGATATGGGGAAAATGATGTACTTCTATATATTTCGTGGGACTGCAAGTTACTTTGGAAAATACTATGGCGATTTCTCCAAAGATTAGGAATTGACCTGCCATGTGGTGTAGCAATCCCATTGCTTGGTATTTATCCAAAAGAACTAAAATCTATATACTGTAGTGAAAACAAGATTTCCAAAGTTTATAGCAGAACAATTCACAATAGCAAAGTTAAGGAACAAGCCTAGATGTCTGTCAATGGATGAATGAATAAAAAAAAAAAGTGGTATATTTGCAAAAGAGAGTTTTACTCAGCCATGAAAAATGAGATAAATAAATTATAACATGCTGATAAATGGATAGAACTAGAGAACACCATGCCAAGTGACATATTCAAGACTCATAAAGTCAAGGGTCAAATATTTTTTTTCTTTTATGTGGAAGCTAGAGAGATAGAAAAGAGAAATACAAAGGGAATCCCACAAAAGTACAAGGTAGACTAATAGACTAATAGAGAAGGGTAAACAAGTGGAGGATGGTGGGAGATTATGGGTAATTACTTAGGAACAAAATCTATAAATTATTCTATGTCCATGTATGATTATACCATTATGAATATTATATATACATATACATGTATATATATGATTAAAATAATAATAACAGAAGAGAGATTAGTAGAGTAAAGCAATTGGAGGGGGTGGGAGGTGAGGAGAGAAAGGAAAAATACTAGGAATGTGATTATTATATTGTTATACATATGTACATATATGTCATTAAAAAAGAATTCTACTATTGTATATGATGATAACGCACCAATAAACATTAAAATAAATTAATAAATAAAATATGCATCAAAGACAGAGAAACTGAGATCTAGATAGGGGATATTTGTAGGAAGGAAGGAAAAGGGCATAGTGAGCTTGTATAGGAAGTAATGGAGGAAATGTGATATTAGAGTTGAAGATCTAAGAGATGGGAGAAAATTTAAAAATGTCAACTTCTATTCACCATGGACATATAAAGGATGAGGCAGATTAGAGGAACACTGTTAGAGGCAAAATCTTCAAAAATTAGTGGATAATTGCACATAGAGTATAAGAGGGATGTAAAAATGTGACACAGATGTTTGACTTATTTTTTATTAGTATCTTGTAAAGATTTGGGATGAGAACATAAAAAAAAAAACAGTGTTAGATATTTTAATCCGTAATTACTTGAAAATAACCAGGTAAAGTCTATTACAGATACTTGAATTCATTAATCTAGAATTCATTAAAATATCTTGTGTACATTTGAGTGGAAAAAATTCACACAAGTATGTAATATACTCTAGGAAAAAATACAGAGGAAAGAGAATCCTAAATTTTAATTGTAAATCAGGTGAAGGTTTTGCTGTCATTAGTAGGAAGTAAAAGATAAGGCTAAGATAGTATCATGGAAGACAAAACAAGAAAAACGTTTTAGGAATAACAACAACAAAAAAAATGACAAGCTCCAAAGGTCAAACAAAATAGTTACTGAAACAAGTTCATTTTAACTTGTGATTAGTGAGCCAGAAGTGACCTTTACGAAAATGATTTTCTCTAAGGTGCAAAAGAGGCAAGGTAAAATAAGAGATGCCCTAAAGGATCCCCTATATTCTACATATACTTTCTTCCATTGTAGAGTAATAGTCCAGTTACCCCTTAGTAGTCCAGATTGATCACCCCAGCCACCACAGTAATTCTCTTGCATTTTGTTTCAGAAGCATGAAGATCCCCTAAATGGCTGGGGCCAGACTTAACTTGTGGTTCAATGAAATCATGTTTTGCACTGGTGCAGGCATTCTTCCCTTTGAAATTATGATTCTTAGGCCACCAGAGCAGAGGTTAGAGGGATAGGAAACAATATTTTGCCAATGGGTCAAAGTATGGTGCAGAATAGTGGTGCCACTTCCATTTACAACCTGTAATTCAAAAGCGGTGAATCCTGGCTCAGTACTGATTTCTGACTGTGGGAATAATAATAACACTGTGCATTGTGGCTGACACAGAGCACATACAGCCTCCTGGAGAACCATGCCCAAACTACAAAGTATTGCTGCTTAGTTGACATGACAAACAGCTGTATCAGGCTGGTGAAGAACATGATAAATCAGTGAATTTCATGAGCTTGTGCTTATTACTAAACTTTATTTACTATGAACTGTTTTACATGGTCAGAATCAAAACAATATAGAAAAACTTTATGATGGATATTCCATAAGTCCACAGATGGTAGTTTGAGCAGAAACATTAAATGATGGGAAGGAAAAATCTATACCCACTATGAGTGCCTACTCAATAAGAACAAAAGTTGACTCTCCCAAGCTGGTAGTGGTCAAGTGTAATCAACTTGCTACAGGGTAGCTAGCTACTCAATTCAGGAAAGGGTTCACTCACTGTTAATCTCTGTTGCTGTCAGATTGGGCCCTCAACAAGTGCCTGTATCCAGTTCAGCCTTAGTTATTCCATGGAATAACACTGTTATTCCATGAAGAGCCTCCATCTCTTCTGCCATTACCACTCTTTTTATGAGCCCATAGGGATGTAACAGGAATGGCTGGAGAAAGAGGCTTACTGGTATCCACAGAATGGATCATTCTATTGATTAGTACAATATTTCTTTGCTGATGTAACCCATTCTGTGAACATTTACACACAACACAAGTATCTTCATGTTTTTTTCTTTTTTCTCTTTTTTTTTGGGAGGTGGGGAGTGGGAATACTCGAGATTAAACTCAGAAGCACTTAAACAATGAGTCACATCCCCAGCCCTATTTTGTATTTTATTTAGAGACAGGGTCTCACTGAATAGCTTAGTGCCTTGCTTTTTGCTGAGGCTGGCTTTGAACTCACCATTCTCCTGTCTCACACTCCCAAGTCTCTGGGACCCAGGTGAGTGATACCTCACCCAGCTTCATTTTTTCCTTTGTACAGAAACATCTAGCCATAAAACTCTTCCCTAGATATCATTGTGATCGATTTTATAAACACATCCCTTTTCTAATCACATACCTGACCATTGACTATGGTCAACAAATCAATAAATTATTTCATGTCTGGCAATTTCTAATTTTAAGCCAAATTAAGTACCTGATTCTGTCCTGTAAGTCTGGTACCTGGAAGGATTGAACTTCACCACTCTCCTTCAGTGGTGCTCTAAAAAGGCTATAACACTATAGCTGTACAATATCAGGGACATCTGTGTATTATGGAGAACCATCTGTAAACCAGGCCCAAGTCTTTACTTCTTCTACCAACTGACCTTAGGAAACACCCCATGAAGTCATGGGTATAGTCTGGGAGAAAGATGATAATTTACCAAGAGTGGAGCCCCTGAGCATTTTAGACACATCTTCATGTAACTTATTTCTGTCTTTACTGCCTGCTTAAGCCTAATCTCTACATACCACTGTCATTTGATTACAGAGAAGTGCTGTACCTAACAACTGAATGGCCTTCTGAGTCAAATAGTGCAATGTTCATGATTGCATAGGACGCATGATAACTTAGTGTCACGTGGCTAGGTATTTAGCCTCACTAAGGCTCAGTCGCAAGTCATAGTCTGTTTCTCAACATGAGAGTAGGTATTCACAGAGGGAGGTAGGGTTTTGTTCCAAATTATTAAGGTTTTGTGCTGCAGTTCACCAACAGGGAATTGACAGCCAGCATCCCTATCTGCCATTGATAATTCAACCACCATTGCATCTGCTGAATAATATGGCTCAAGTGGTATAATGAAATCATATGGCAGTCTGGACACATTACAGAGCCTTCATTTGTTCTGGATCTCACTCTACATGAGCAGCTTTTGGGGTCATGGTAAATGGGCCAAAGTAACCATAAATGAGGACTATGTCGCTTCCAATATCCAAACAGGCCCACTAGGAGTTGGGCCTCCTTTATGGTTGTAGGAGAGACCACACAAAAGAATTTGTCTTTCATATTAGCAGGACTTTCAACGTGCCTCACATGATTAGGCTACTAGGAACTTCACTTCAATTTAAAGCCCTTGAGTTTTTGTTTGTGTTTTTTTTTTCTTGTATATAATGTACCCCATTGATAAGTAAATATTTTTTCTGTAAGTCTGAAGCAGTTGCTACTTATAGCTCATTAGATCTAAACAATAAAATTTTATCAGTGTAATAGGCCAATGTTATACCTACAAAAAAAAGATAGTCAAGTTTCTTGTGAACTTAATTATTATATAGGAATGGAGAGTTGATATATCCTGAAGGATAACACAGAACTTGTATTGCTGGCCTTGACAGCCAGAAGCAAATAGCTTAATGGAGTTATTTACTTTCAGATATAGAAGAAAATGAATTTGCTATATAAATAGCTTCATACCAGGTACCAGGGGATACACTAATTTGTTCAAGCAATGAAACCACATCTGGTACAGCAGCTACAATTGGAGTCACCACCTGTTAGAGTTTATGATAATCTATTGTCATTCTCCAAGACCCATCTGTCTTCTTCACAGACCAAAAAGGAGACTTTCATGGGAATGTGGTGAGAATTGCTACCACTGGATGTGTCAAGTCCTTGGTGGTGCTGCTAATCTCTGCCATTCCTCAAGGAGTTCAGTATTGTTTTTGGTTTAATGTTTTTTTCTAGGTAGAAGCTATTCTGTTGGCTTTCACTTGGCTTTTTCTGCCATAATAGCTTTTATTCTAGAGTTTAGAGAAACCATTTGAGAATTAAGCCATATATTGAATATATCTATTTCTGTTATACATTCTTCACCTGGGGAAATAACCACAAGATGGTTTTGGAATCCACTGATATCACTGTGAAATAGATTTGAGTCAAGACCCATTTTTTCCCCTTAAAATCATAGCCCCTATACTAATTAGTGACATTTTCAGTTTCCTGAAATTAGTGTTAGTTCAGAGCTAGTGTATAGCAATCACCAAAAGGTTTTATTATTGCCTTCTCCCCAATGTGCAGTCAATCTGGTGAAAGATTTCGTCCCTTTGGAGAAAGATGGGAGAAAGATTAGCAGAATGAAATTTTTGGATGTGTATGATCCTTCCTGAAGGGATCCTGCCATGTCTTTATTCTTAATCTCTAAACTTTCTTTAGGTAGAGAATTTAGAGAGGGGCAGTGATTACTATGTGATTTGGGTTAGGTTTTTCCACTCACTTGACCTAAACTTTTCTGATTATAGAGATAAAAGAATAAGTTAATAGGCTTCCTATCTATTTCATTTATAGGAATAGGATGATCTTCCTACTAATGCCTAAATATGTCATGATTCATAATAATCTGATGGCTCTTTTGACTCCAGTCCTTTATAAGTACCTAGGTACTATTTGCTTTTTGGACAATGAGTGCTGTCACTTGGCCCCCATCATTCAAAGATCTGATTATTCTTCTTGCATTCAAGTTTCCTAGTTTATGGCAGCAGCTACAATATTGCAAGTTTCATTCTACAGAAAATATTGATCACTGGGATGCAGGCACTCCCTTCACAAACTTATTTCTCACAATGGTAGAAAATGTGTGTCGTCTGGATCTCCCAGGATGAGTGAGTAAGTCTTAACAAAAAATTAATCTAAGATTTTAATCTCTGTAAATCTTTGAACCTGTACAGCACAGTAAACCAAGACATTTACTCATTGAAATTTATTTACTATGGGGAATACTTTACTTTGTATTTCAGCCAACCAAAGAAACAAAATATAAAAATCCTTTCTACTTCCCTAACCACAACACTAAATTCAGAATTTTTCTTAGTGAGCTCTTGTCCATAAATTCAGCTCAATCCAACTTTATGTTCTTTTCATATTATCCCACAACCTTACTATCTATTTCCACATTTATTCCCCAAATTTCTGGATATAAGAATTAGAAAAATTGAGTAGTTTCTTTGCTTTTAGAGCTCTTAGATCTTATGATCCCATCCTATACTTCATATTTAGGAAATTTTTGGGCCTTGACTCTAGTTATAGAACCAAAATAAAGAGTGCCAGTGAAAGTGAGTCCCAAGGACCCTCAGTGGTCTCTCAAGACCATCGCTTCAAGGAAGGCCATACACTTTTCGTGGAAAATGGAGTTTAATGTACTCAGTTGATGTGGATAGGCTGATTCGACTGACAAAGACAACTCATCAGAATTTAGGGGCTTGATGTCTCTAGGTACATCAGGGTCTTCCCGCACACTCCTAGTCCAACATATTATACCCCACTCCTTCACAACCATTGCATCCACTTTGATGGCCAACTCCATAAGGTTGGGAATTGAATTTAAATTGTAACCCAACCACTCAGGATGGAAGTCCAGGTTGTTTTTCAATAAAAACAGTTCTGTGGTAGAGGAAATAAGGATGTTTTGCAGACAGAAGACACCTGGGAATAAATCTTTTAGCACATCCTTTTCTTTCCTAACTTTTTCAGTGACATTAAGACAACCAGACAATTTTAGTAATAATAATTAATTTAACAAAAGTATTTATGGTATCTTACATATGGTGACCTAGATCCTTGCACCTTATAAGGGTTTAATTAGGAGTATCCAACAATGACATTATCACATTTTCCCAGGGACTATCATAGCAATATTTACTACACGCACAGGATTACTATTTTCTTTAAATAAAAGCAAACTAGAAAGCTTATTACAGAAACTCCAGAATCAGTTCAGAATGTCAAAATTAAATGTATGTTTCTTTTAGAACCACATAGCAAAATCTGCATTTGTCAGGGTACTAGAGATGAACAGAATGAACAGGAAGTAGGGTGTGTGTGTGTGTGTGTGTGTGTGTGTGTGTGTGTGCACTCGATACAAATATAGAAACAAAGAAATTCTCTAGCATAATACTTTCCTGCTTAGATGAGGTCCATCAACATTAATTAGGAAAGATAATTTACTTTACTCAAAGTCTATGAATTTAACTGTCAATCTCAACAATAATAACAATGAAACACTATTATAAAACATCTGGAATAATATTTGAGGAAAAAAACTTTGAATTTGGCACTCTTCTTCAACCAATCCCTGCAGGAAACAGTGTCTGCTCACTGTTCCTGAGTCACCCTGCCAGTCAGCACCTGCCACATCTCCTAGGCAACCCTTCTTAAGCCAAAACTTATAAGCACACGCTCTCTTCTCTCTGCCTTCTGCCCTCTTTCTCTTCTTTCTCTCCTCTCTCTACCCTTTCTCTTTCTCTCTGCTCTCTTTCTCTGCTCTCTCTTTCTCTCTGCCTCTCCTTTTCTTTCCCTTTGGGCAACCCTCCAATAAAATCTCTTGGTTAAATCTCCATCTCAGGTGAGTCACTTGACTTTCAGTAATAATAGATTCAATGAAATGCCAATGAAGACATAACTAAGTGGTCTAGTACAAGAAAAAAGTGCTGGTTTATTCTCGAACTTAAAGGAAGAAACTTTATAAAAGATTTTAAGATAGTGGAACCTATAAGAAATATATGATTGTTCTCCAGAAAAAATCCCAAGAAAATAGGGAAAAGGAGCAAATAATTGGATTGATTCATTGTTGTATATTGCTAGGGTTTGTGTGATGGAAAAAGATTACTAATAAACGAGATGTCGAGGGGAAAATGCAGTGAATTTACTATAAACAAATATTCCAAAGATGTGTGTGTGTGTGTCTGTGTGTGTGTATGTGTGTGTGTTTGTGTGTGTGTGTGTGTGTGTGTGTGTGTGTATATATATATATATATATATATATATATATATATATATATACACATATATATTATATTATTTCATATGTTCAGGAAGGCATGTTCAAGATAGTGATAGAATTTCACTTGGTGTATAATAATATGTATATATTGGTTTTGCATCGGTTAAAAAAAAAGAAAATAACTCAAACAGAAGAAGTTTGGTAGTATACTATAATAGAATAACTGCACTGCAAAAATAATTTGTCCATTTGGTGTTTCTTCTGATTTAACACTTCATATTAGAAAGAACCCATATTCAGAAACTTTGGACTCAACAAAAATGGAAATTACATTAGAAATTATACTAACTTTTAAAATACAGTTTTCATAGCTCAATATTTAGTTTATTAATCTATCTTTGTCATGTTGGTTTTTCAGAAGTTCATAAAATAGCTTCTTTATGCAATTTACTCTTAAAGTGTGAAATTTTTATAAAATATTTTTAGTTGTAGATGGACACAATACCTTTATTTTAATTTTATGCTGAGGATTGAACCTAGTGCCTTACACATGCTAGGCAAGCACTCTATCACTAGCTACAACCCTAGCCCAAGTGTGAGGTGTTAATATTATAATTAATCTTGTTCATTTAAGATGCGGTAAAAAAAACTCAGTAAAAAAACAACTCAATCATCAAACTCTGTCTACTGATTTATGTCACTACCATTCAGGTGTTAGAGTCCCCTGAGTTGAAGAAAATGGAAAGCTCAAAAGCTATTTTTGAAAAAGAGAGAAAGGAAACTTTTATATTGCTTGTTTTTTTCCCAAAACTTATGCATCCCCTTGACTCCTGCCTCACTTGCCTGTCTCAGAACTTTGCTGAAAATTCAAGTGTTCTAAGTCAAAATTTTGTTTCAAATCCATTTTTCTGCCAAGTAGGTTGACATCGCTTCTCATCAAATCATCTTTACTACCTGCTGTTTCTGCAGCAAAATACCAGAAGTAAAAAATTTATCTTCTTTGTTAAAAGCCTTTTTAGATAACCCTGAAATTTGAGGGTACAATTTCATTCTTAAGTATGTTTTTGAAATGTATAATCTTTTCTAATTTGAGGCCATCTTTGAAATAATTAAATTTAAATATGAAAAATAGCAATACATTTGAGAGGAAAATTGCTTGAAATGATATTTGAGCAAAATAACAACAGCATACAGTACATAAAGTTCTCAAATATTTGATATCCATTATATGCTAATTCTTTTATGTCCTTTAAACCTTGTGCCTTGCTTCTAGCATGGCAGTTGTTTAAAAATAGCTCTACCATAAAGATTCAATGTATTTTTTAAACTGAATTGGCAGGACTTTGAATGAAATTCAGCTATATTTAAATAGATATATGAATCACTAAAACCATCTTTTCAAAAATAACATGGAAAAAATTTTGAGCACTGCCTTTTCTTTTTCTGCCTTTTCTTCTTTCTTTTCCTCTCTTCCTGCTATTCTTCCTTCCTACATTTAATTAACTTTCAATTTTTTCTTCCCTTTCAATCATTTATCTATATTGTAAGTGTCCTCCTGATAGTTACTTTAAAAGATGAGATAAATTTGATTCTACTTCAAGGTTCTGTAATAAACAGCCACATGAAAGCACTTACTTAGGCACACATTTTTCAATCCATATCACTAAGTTATATCACATTCATTAATTGTATTGGCATCAAAATATCTTAAGTGCATTCATCAGAATATGCATAGTAATTATTTTTTATTTGTGCTTGTGCCCATATCGTGTGTTTGTATGCATGCATGTGTATGTTTCAAAAATCATTTATCTAAAATCTTAGCTGAATTATTTTGAAAACAGTACTGCTTGTGGGCTAACATTTGAAACTACAATGTGTATATTATACCAGGTGAGAAGAGACAAAACCCAATGGGATGTTTTGATAAGAATCCTAGGAAAGCAAAAAAGTCTGAAAGGTTCACATGAAAAATAGGAAATGCTTGAGTGAACTTAATGATAATGATTTTGAATTTAATATTTTCATCTTCTACCATCATTGAATTCATGAATATATGCCACAGTTATACCACTCAGACTTATACTTAAAATATGAATCTTCTGGCAAAATTTAATCATAGCATATACATGTGAAAAATAAGAAATTTTCTGTTTCCTGACTCTGAAAAAAGAGAAACCAGTATTAAAGAAGTCATCATCCATCTATATATGTTTCATTATTCATAAGGCACAATGTAATTTATTGCTCTTGACATTTAATCAATGTAACTAATATATGAAATTTTTTATTAGGAAATCATTATTGGGTGGATCTTAAACATCTCACAAAGACCATGAGCTAAAGCCTTAGTCTCCAGTGTGTGCCACTATGGGAGATAGTGAAACCTATAGGAGCTGGGGCTTAGAGGAAGGAGTTGGTCATTGAGAGTATGCCCTTGAAAGGTTATTTTGATACCTCAGTCCCTCCCTCCTTCTCTACTTCCTGTTCTTTATGGGGTCAGCAGCGTAAGTTCAATGAAATTTGTGACATTATGTTGATACCATACTGCTACCTATCATGATATTCTGTCTCACCACTGGCCCCCAAATGATAGAGCCTAGTCACTATGTGTTTTAGTTAGCTTTTCATTCCCATGACCAAAACACCTGACAAGAACAACTCAGAGGAATAAAAGGCTCATGGTTTCAGAGGTCTCATTCCATGGTTGGCTGACTCTGTTGGTCTTGACCTTAGATAAGGAAGCCATATCATGACAGAAGGCTGTACTAGGGGAATCTGCTGAGCATATTTTAACAGTGGAAAAGAAGAGAGGGGAGGAGAGAGAGAGAGAGAGAGAGAGAGAGAGAGAGAGAGAGAGAGAGAGCACCAGGAAAAAAATAGAGTTCAAGAACATGTCCCCAGTGACCTTCTGGTCATATCCCATTTGTGGACAGCAATCACCCATTAGTCCATTCAAATCATTAACCCATCACTGAACTAAAAACCTGATGAAGTTACAGCTCTCAAAATCCATTTTGTTCACCTATGAACATTGCTGCATTTTTTAAAGATGTGAGATTTTTAGGGAACATTTTAAATCCAAACTCTAACACCATGGATAGAATCCTTTGCTATCCTGATCCACAGTACACCTTTCCTCCTTATAAGTAGATTACTTGGGTGTTTTGGAAAACAGCAATGAAAAACTAATATAGAAAGCATATTATTTTTTACTCAAAGAGATGGCATAAGGGTATTTCCTCTCCAACATATATTCGTAAAACCACCTTACAAGAAACTTTCACTAAATACTCATTCTCCTTATTACACAGTGCTATTTTTGATAATTTTTGTCACCTATCAATAATTATTAAGTTTCATGAATGCTTAAAGAATACAAGTGATGCCTACATCATAGAAAAGAAACTTTGTTAACCCTTACAGCATGGAAAGCAGCATAATATCAGCATAATGTTATCAGTTCCCATTTCAGTTACTTTATAGGAGAAGTATTCTGCTAATTCTCATATTCTATATTTTACTGAACAATTAGAATGTCTTCCTTTTGTTTGAAAGAGGACAGTCTGATTCTTTTTCAAGGATATTTGTCACATAAACATAATTAATTAAAAGCATCATTTTAAGAACATCTAGTGCTTTCTATATGAGACCTGCATGAATATGAGAGACCTATGAAGAATTGTACTGAGACATTATTGAGTTGGTCAATGTTTTGCTGTTGTGACAAAAGTACTTTAGAAGAACAAATTCCAGGAGAGAAGATTAATTTTGGCACTTGGTTTCAGAGGTTTCCGTCTATGGTAACCAGCTGCCTTGCTTTGTCCCAAGGTGAGGCGGAACATCATGATAGAAATGCACAACAGAGGAAAGTTGTTGAGTGCACAATAGCTGAAAGAGACAAGGAGGAGGAGAGAAAAATGATCTTGAGACAAGATATAGTCTTCAGGAGCATACCTCTAGTGACATACTTCAACAATACTCCACTTGCCAACTATTTCCACCACCTCCCAGCAGTACATTCAGCTACCAATGCATTAATCCACTGGTAAGGTCAGATCCCTTGTGATCCAATCTCTTCCTAAAAAAAACACCTATGAACATTCCTGCATTGGGGACCAACCCTTCAAACTTGAAACTTGTGGCATATTCCAGATCAAAATCCTAACAATTTAATAGTAATCTGACTTACTAATGTGATACTGTATATTACACTAGCTTTTAAAAGTTAGAAACAATTTAAGTAACTCCTACTAATTAACTCAATTGCTCAGTCAGAAGTTAAATTAGTGCCTATTCTCTTTTTTTGTGTGTGTTACTACACATTAAGTAACACAAACCAAAAAAAAAAGTTCTTCCAGTGCTTATATCCCTGCCTGGTATATTCTCAATCTTAGAATTACAAATGCATATATAACGGAATAATGGAACAGTATATATGAAGAGGAATTCTAAGTGTCTTCTTGATCTTGAGTGATGTTTGTCAATATAAATTAAACTTCTTCTCAATAAATACAATCATTATAGAATTTGTACTTGTTTTACTTATCTTGAGGACAAAAGTTAGCTTATGATTCATACACTGCATATGAATAATTGTCTTGGATATAGTTTCTTCCTAATTGTGCTAATAGACTCAATCCTTGATTAAAATGTAAGAATTAATTTTTCATCATTCACAGTGAATTAGTATAAGAAGTAGAACACTCATATCAAATTAAATTTCTCCTCATTTTACTAACTCTTCAGTACTTTCGAATTTTAAAATATTCTAACAGTTTGAAAGATTTACAGAACTTTACAATGTCTTCATTCATTTATCATAAATAATATGAAATTGTAATTCAAAGTATTGTTTGCCAAGTGATGGGCATTGAAATAGTGCAAAGATATTCTCCCATGATACATTAAGGGCTGTAACAACTACTTTATGTTGAACTAAGCAATGAATCCTTACCAGGAGAAAAAATATAATTCAGTTGTTGACCACATCAGCTACTTTTGCAAATATTTAAAATAGTAACTTCTGAAGCCCTAATGAAGAAATGTTGTAGTTTTTAAAATAAGAAATAAATAAATAAAAAGAATAAAACCTAAATGTTAAGATAATAAAATAAAAAATATTTTAAAAGTAAATAAATATTGTTGCTATAATTGGAATATTTTCCTCAAAACCTTGAGGAATCAGATATCAAAGTAAGAAGACAGATAGCATTGTAGAAACTTATAAAATGATATCTGAGAAAAGTCTAGATTGGCTAAAACAATCTACCTTATTTAACCTTTATGTGTCAAGACAATTATTCATTCATGGAAAGAGAATAGCAAAGATTAGAAAAGGAAATATTTTGTTTTCTTGGGGGAGGAGGGTGCAGAGAAAGGGGGAGAGAGGAGAAAGAGCTATAGCCAAGCTTCCTGCAAAGTTCTAAACATGTGTCTCCTGGAGTGTGGAGAGGGATGGAGAGTTCTGGTTCTTTCATCCAGAAAATCTGAAAGGTGAGCAATGGCCTACTCCAGGATCACTACTCTAGTAGGAGGCTAGAAGAAGGTGGTTGGGTTGAGTAAACCTGCACTTCAAAAGTTTACTGGGTCAAAGGGTTACACAGATATTTCTGGTGCCTTATGCAAGAGAGAGCTTAAATAAGATGGTACTGGCTCTTGTCCAACAGAGCCTACTACAAGAATCAAGATTTCAGCAAAGAGAGGCTGTAGGTATTGTTGAGTTACTAGATACTGTGTAAATAAGAAGCAACTTTCAGATGATGGCAGCTAATTTATAATGATACCAATTAAATAAATATGCCAGTATTTTCTGCCTGCATTTTCTGTCCTCTCTCTCTATATTTCAGTTTTGGGGAGCCAGAACTAAAGGTTGGTTAGTAGAAATAAAAAGGACAGAGAAAAGAAGAGTTTAATCATACCCTCTTCTTGGTCTTCAAACTTTATACTGTAATAAGTCCTTTTTGCTGGAAGGACAGTTGTTGAAACTAAGTAAAATTTAGCCTCCTTAAAAATTCCATGGAACTGGGATCTGAAATAATTAAATTTAGACTCTTTTTGATTTAAATTAGTCACAGGACTTTCTATTTTTTTTTTGAAGAATGAGTAGAATTTTCAAGACATTTGACAAGATTTTATCTAGTTGCTGGAGACTTGTTCTGTTGGGTGGATTATGAAGAATAGGTGAGGAGCATAACAGTATTGTAAGGATTTCATGAATCCTGGCGATTGGCTAAAACAATCTACCTTATTTATATAAAAAAATGATTGAAAATGCAGCTCTCCCAGTCATTTTCTACTTCAATTAAAATATTTTAAGCACAAGGGTAGGGATATAGCACCTTGGTAAGGTGTCTTAGTAGCATGCACAGAGCCCTGGGTTCAATCCCCAGCACAACCAAAAAAAAAGAAAAAAAAATGTTTTGAGAACCAAACTGGAAAATATTCAAACACATCTTTTTTATTGATTGCATGATCATGATCACAGACTTTCTAAAATTCAGTTACCCTTTTCTTCATGAATGTCTGTAGATTAGAATGTTGAATGCTTTCCTTGTTCCTATAGCTATACTCAGATGGTGCCAAAGAAGCAGCACATGGAAAGTAGCAATAGTTTAATTTTTATCAAATAAATGGGATGGCATTCTGTCACTCAAATTACTAGAGTCTCTCACCTCATTTAATGGCTAGCTTTTAAACGTACATATTTTTCAAAAAGTGAGCTACAAGATAACGTTTTCGGTAAGCCTTTTGTTGTTGTTGTTCCTTTTTTCTCTTTCTTGATTAGGGAAGTGCTTAAAACACTTAAAGAAGGAGCAAACAGGATAAAGTGTCTATTCTAATAGTAAAAAATCAGCAAACATGTATAAAAATGTCACCAGTTCTCTCTTTGTCTAGATAGTGTCATTAAATACTTCTGGCAATTCTTGAACATACTTTCAAATATCATAAAATTTCTGCAGGGGACACACTTTTATTGTGAATTTTTTCCTATCCCTTGGTTTTCTAAAGGAAACAGATGTACTGGAGACAAATTTGACCATCTTACTGCATTTATGCCAATAGAACTTCATCATTAACCCAATAAGAATTTATGTAAATGTTTTGTATTTTGTTTACAAATATCTGGGTCTGTGGATCATGAAGCACCAACCCTCCATCTGCGTGGATTGGAAGTGAAAGTAATAGAAATTAAGAACTCCTGAAGAAATCTCTTCCCCAGTTTCATTGTGACTAAATACACTAGATAGACTAACAGACCAATCAATCCCTTCCCTGAATTAATCCTTCCCCCCCCCTCAGGGTTCTGACACTGAGTTTAATTAAAATTCAATCATATATTTGCATGCATGTTCAAAATAAGTGTCTTTGCTTCCTTGAAGATGCTTCTTTGCTTCTATTGCCCTTGCTCCTGCTCTCCCTTCAAGGTCAGGGAGTTCCAGGTAAATATTTTAGGTAATAAAGAAAAATAAATGTTAATTCTAGCCAATCAATATAAATTTGTATCAGAGATTGGTAAACTATGGCCTTCAGCCCCTATTCACACTGTTGCCTGTTTCCATAAGTGAAGGATAATTATTATACAACACTCATTTGTTTGCATGTATTTTTAAGGCAATGATTGAAAGATTGAGTAGATATGGAAGAGGCTATATGGCTCATAACACCTATAGTATTTGCTACCTTACTTTTCATAGGAAATATTTGTGTTTTAGTCAGGTTTGCAACACTGTGACCAAAAGACCAAACAAAAACAACTTCAAGGGAGAAAAGTTTATTTGGGTTCAGTTTCAGAGATTCAGTCCATAGTCAGCTGACTCCATAATCAAAGGCTTGAATTGAGGCTGAACATCATGGCAGAAGGAATCAGCTCAGAATATGGCAACAAGGAAGCAGAGAGAGACACCTCTGCTCACTAGGGAGAAAATATAAACTCAAAAATTATGTCTCCACAGGTTTACTTCTTCCAGTGACTCTCAACCTCCTTATAATTAATAATAGGTAATCTCTATCAGGGTATTAATCAGCAGATCCAATCCGTTGATTAGGTTGCAATTATCTCATCATTTTACCTCTGAACCTTTTTGTTTTGCCTCATAGAGAGACTCTTGAGGAATACTTCATATCTAAATCATAGCATTCAGTTACTAGTTGCCAAAGCCCAGGCACATCTCACAATGCAAAATACATTAAGTCCCATTTCAAGAGATCCATAATCTTAACATTTTTAGCCTCCTTCTAAAATGCAAGTCCAAAGTCTTCTGTGAGAATCAAGGTAAATTCTTACTGTGAGTTCTTATAAAAATTAAAATCAAGTTACATATATCCAATATATAATGGCACAGAGGAAACATTTTCATCCAACAAGGGAGAAATAAGGACATAGAAAGAATGATTGGTGGCTGGGGATGTGGGCAAGCAGTAGCACGGTTGCCTGGCATGTGCCGGGCGCTGGGTTTGATCCTCAACACCACATAAAAAATAAAAGATATTGTGTCCACCTAAAAAAAAGTAAATAAAAATAAATAAATAAAACTATTAAAAAACAAAGAATTATTGGAACCAAAGCAAGACCAAAATCTGCTGGTCAAACAATTTTTCTTGCTCCTGGGGCACATGGTGTTATGATTTTCTCTCCAAAGTCTTGAGTAGCTCAGTCCCTAAGGCCTTGCTGTTTATAGCACATATGGCCTCTCAACTTGTTTAAACTCAGTTTTTGTTCCTTCCTTGCAAGCATGTGCCATGCTATTGGCATCTCTTCATCATGGAATTTTCCACTGCAGCTTCTCTTTCTTCTCAAATATTCACATACCATCCTTTTGGAAGAAGTCCACAAGGACTCTAACTCTGCTACAGTTTTCCTGCCCTCCTAGGCTTTCTTTGAAATCTCAGTGGAAGCCTTCATGATCCCTAAATCCAGCATCCCACATTCTTGAAGAACCAGCAGCATGTGGTTGATACCAAGGTCTGCCACCATCGTGAGCACCAGCAATACCCCCTGAGACAATGATCATAGCAGCTTTGGCCTGTCTGGGTAGCTGAGGAGAGTGACACAAATTCTTACACCCCTTGCCCTCATGCAATCAGGGTGCTTCCATGATTTCTTCTCAAAGAAATTTTTACTTTTACACTATGGAGCCTGTGTTGGGTGGTCTTGTCAATGCCCTCAAGCCATCTTTCCTACTGTTCTGTTAAACTATTTAGCATCTCTTTAGTGGCCATAATCTCTTTAACAATCATATCTTTCTTTGTCCCAGTTTTGTTTGCACTTTACTGGCCAAATTGTGAGGTGTTTTCCAATCTTTATATTCTGCTTTCTACTTTTTATCATCACAATGAACAAATATCCATGCCACTGAGTTAGTGCTCTGCTGAATTAAAATTTCTTCCAGTAGATTAATTAGTCTATTGCCTTTAAATTGAGCCTCATAAAAAGTTGTAGTACATGAGTAGAATATAGACAACTTCTTTGAGAGAACATAATATAAATGACCTCTAGGCCAATTTCCAATAGAATCATCCATTACCTCTGAAACCTCATGGACACAGTCCTATATTCTGTCCATTCTTCTGATCTCCTACAACATTCTAAAGCTTTTCTAGCTTGCTTCCCTAATATTTTCAAAATTCCTCCCAGAAACTCCAAAACTTTCCCAAAACATCTGAAACTCTGTGATCAAGTTAGCTGTAGCAATGATCCCACTGCCGTTTAGTCAGCTTTGCATCACTGTGACTAAAAAGTTATTTAAGAATGACTTAGAGGAATGAAAGTTTCTTTGACTTACCATTTCAGATGTTCAGCAGAGGGGCACAAGTGATGCAGAACATCATGATAAAAGAGTATGGCAGAAGAAAGCCATTCAGGACAAAGCCACCAGGAAGCAGGGAGAGTCCATGAAACCTGGACAAAATATTGACCCCCAAAGCATGTTCCCAATGATCTACTTTCTCTAGCCACACCTATTACCTGTAGTTATTACCCAATTAATATATATCATTGTGTTAATCTACTATTTGGTTACAATTCTCATAATCTAATCACTTCTGAACATTCTTACATTTTTTCAAACATGAGTTTTGGGGTATACCTCATATCTGAATCCTAACAATTTGCTAATCTTCATTAAGACAATTATAATGGATCCATAAGAATACTATATAAATTTAGGCCTTTTGTTTGTGCACAAACAAAATTTCCCTCTTCATCCTGCCTCTGTCATGAAGACTCAAGTTTTTAGGGGCAGGGACTGATTGTCAGAACAGGTCAACTTGTGTAGTCTCCTTGTTCCTCCTACACAGGCCCTTGTGTAGTTTTAAATAAACTTCTACCCTAATATCCTCATCTTTAAACTAGGCTGATATGCAAAGAATAATATAAAGCTCTTGTGAACATTACTTAATCCACAGGTGGGAAATAGATGTAGATTCTCTCAGGCAAATCTCACAACTGTTTCTGCACTCACTGACTCCACATTTTTTTTTTTGGCTGCAAAATTGTAATATTTCTGAATGGCATGTGAGGATTTGGGCTTCACAGAACAATGTCTAGATTCATCAGAAAGTACATTTCACTCACTGAAATGAAAGAATAATAAAGGAGGAATCTGTCACATTCTATAAAGTAAGACATTTCCACTATTGTTAGTTTCTCAATAATCTCCCAGTGCTGCAAGCATGCCATGCTCCAAATGTTCCTGTCTTATCAACATGTGTCCACCATCACTGAAGCAACAGTATAATGAAATATCTAATATACAGTAAGTGATAAATTTATTACCAAAATTCATTAAGCTCACTTTGTAGAGATTTCTGTCAAAGCACAGGTAAAATATGTGTTTTCTGAGTTTAGGAAGCATTGGAGAAGTCAGGAGAAAACCAAATACATTCATGTAAAAAAAAAAACATAAATAAAATCAGGAATACAGAGATCTGTAGCACAACTTTAATTAAAAGAAAAAAAGTAAAATACTTGTTGAAAAAACTTTTCTGTTTTTTCTCTTTGGTTCATTGGTGTTAACATTTACTTACTTTGTATAGCATTTGCCTCTATTTTATACATTATAACAACTGACGTGTAAATAAATTGTGCAACATATCAAATTCCAAATATTATGTATCATAGGAAAATCTTAACTTAATGTTACAGAAAACCAATGTTTAAATTCAAAATTTAGAAGTATAATTACATCTCACTAATATATACAAATAGGCACTTATTATTTTGCCAAATGACTTTTTAGCTTTTGACTCCACAGATTCAATTATTCAGTAACATTTGAGGTGTTTAAGAGCTGTCTATTTTATGATTTGATTAGTTAAAAAGTATAATCATTTTGTATTTTTAAAAGTGATGCTTTTACATATTATGAATTTTATTTACTAGTTAATTGATTAATGAACTTTATTATTGAATGGATGCTACTAAATGAAATTGTTGAGATCAAATAATGATCGAGAGCAGTTACAAAATTAATAATTGGATAATTGAGTAGGGGAATACTTTCAATTCAATTAAGAGAGATAATTACAGGGAAATATTACATACAGTCTCAATGCACTGAACTTCCTAAGGGAAAATTCAGAAAGAAAAAAAAAAGATTTAGATTAATGGGGGGAAAAAAACCAGAAACTGAAAATTTTAAGATGAAGATAAAATACAATCTTAGAAGAATCATATTTTAATACTGTCAGGGCAAGATTATTCAGTATCCTCCCATTAAGTCTTTGGTATAAGTAGTAAAAATCTACAAAATGAGGTCATTCTGACTTTCTATTTTGAAATCATTAGAAAAGAAGTTCCTCTGGCCAATTGAGCAGAACATCTAGTCCTTTCCCAGGTGGTTTGCACCTGTCATGCAAAAGTGTTTCTGGCAGCTACCTCTGCAGGGTGTGAGGCACTGACTGCCAAAACGCATTCTGTCATCCAAGAATTACCTGGTCTTGCAGTTGCAGGTCCTTACTACCCATGCAAGGCCAGGTTTGTTTCCCATGATAAAAAAGTAGAGGTGCTGCCTGCCCAGCAGTCACTCAGTGGGATACAGAACTATGCTTTTGGTGGCAGGTTAAAATTATTAATAATACCTATTTTACTCTCAAAGTGTTCCTGTCATACAACATATTGCATGACCCCTACAGTGTGTACATCACTCAAAAAATTGCCTATGACATGAAGGATCAGATGACATTGTTAGAAAACTATAAAATCACTACACAGATTTGTATTTTAAAATTTTATATATTGTGCCATGTATATTATTATTTCAGAGATGACAAAACCACCCTTAAAGAAATGATATAGAGTGGTCAATGTCACTATTTTTCAAGGAGAGCGGCGAGCAAATGTTAAATCTTCTGACTTGGAAGAGAGTCACATTGATTTGTTCTGTATCACCAAAAGAGAAAAACAAAACAAAATAAAAACAACAAAAAGTCTGTATAGAATCATCTACATCTACCCAGTCATTTACTTTTATAGTATACTACATATAGCAATACCAAAAAATTTTTATGAAGTAAAAATGTCATATTTTATTAAAATTGACAACTCAATAAAAGAAGATATTATAATTCAGTGGATTGGCGAATTTCTCTTAGAATTGACTTTGCCAAAATAAAACGAAGTAATAACTATAGCTTTTAATTTTTAAGTGCTTCCTAGGAGGCAGACTTGGAGTTTCGTAATTAGACTGGGGAAGCAAGAGGGTCCATCTCCAGGGCAGTTTATCTTCAGAAGGTGTCATCCAGATGTGAGCAACAGTGAACAAATTTCATTCTAGTTCTAATTTTCTTAAAAGCCAGAATATATTTAGTGTTTATCACAATTAATTAGAATAATAGTTACTAAAAAGAGAAAAAAATCAGACTCTCAAATCCCTTCCTGAAACTGCATGAGAGGGTCTTATTCAAATGTGTGATTTCCCATTTTCAACAGGAAAATGCTTGTGGATCAGATTTAGGAGTTCCAAACATCACACTTTGAGAAACATCATCTTAGAGCTCAACATGAGGCCTGACTAGTAGAAAAATTGTGTCTTT
The DNA here is from genome assembly GCF_048772815.1 of Callospermophilus lateralis. NCBI lineage: Eukaryota > Metazoa > Chordata > Mammalia > Rodentia > Sciuridae > Callospermophilus > Callospermophilus lateralis. The sequence goes on along the minus strand of NW_027517992.1, from coordinate 2,332,679 downwards.
TACATGTTCGTTTTAAGATCAAAGCACGTAGTTCAACATCTCAGAATAGTTGTTGATTTCTTGGTTGAATTCTCAACAGGGAATCTTAGTTTCTAAACTGTCAGCTTTTCAGAATCTTTTCATGGAATACCAAGTATTGAGAACAGACTGTAATTTCCTCAATTGCTTATAATGTACCACAGAAACAAGTTTGAAATTGTCACAGTAATCCAAGACTAAATTAATTCCAGGTGTGTGTAGCTTAACAGAGCGATAATTGGCAGATGAACTGACATAGTAACAGAAAATGCATGCTTTGATAGTTTAGAAGTATTTAATTGCTGAGATGTATAGTAATAAATTTAACTGCATCATTCTTGTAGGATAATGTAACACAATGAGCCAATTACTAAATTTGTTTAATTAAATTAAGCAAAGCTTTGTGAACCCCGCCAATGGATATATTTGTGTTTTAAACATTGGAATACAACCAGGAGCTCATGATTGAACAATTTTGAAGTTATATAAGCACAACACAAAATCTTTAAGTTATTATATCTTAAGTGACAGTTGTGTTTCAGAACTGAAAAGACATTTCCAATACAGCAGTGACAGGTCGAGGGAATTTGAAATGCAGGTGGATAGGGATTTTTATGAACCACTAGGAAGGTATTATGGAGTAGGGAACTACTGTTCTTCATAAGTAGTGATAGAAACTTAAATCTACTCTTAGAGAAAAAAAAAGAAGAGATACACTAAAAAGGAAACTGCATTTGCAAGGAATGGTTGCACAAATCAATACAGACCTTTGGCAAAATTCTAAGATGTTCAAAGCACTTGAAGAAGCATAGAGAAAAGATTTAAGAGGGGCAAGAAATGATGTGAAAGTGTTTCAAATGTGGCTGTTCATGAGGGAAAAGCTGAGCATGATGAGAGGGTTGGTTTGAATTTTGTGGAAAATGTGGTGCCTTTTTAGAGCATTTAAAGCAAAGGAGGGAAATCATCACATTTTTATTTTGCTAGATGTTGATGGTAATATGGAAGTACACTTCATATGCAGTAAAATTCAGGAAAGAAATCTAAGAAGATGTTGTTAAGGCCATTGTGACATGAACTAAGGCAACTGCAGTTATTGTGGAGAGATAAAGACAAAATAGAGATTTATTTTTTTATTAACATTTATTGATCTTGGGCAAGAAAGAAAGGAGAGAATCAGGACTATTGGTGGACATAATTTGTTGTAAAATGGGCATTGATATAAATTTTAATCAATTGAAATAGTTTTTTCAAGTCATTTCATAAGAATTGCTGAATCTGGGTCCCAGACTTGTGCTGTTAATAGATATGGATCACTGATTTCCACAATACATTTATATCAATACCAACATGTATATATATCAACACCAAGCAAGGATATTTAATTTATTATTTTACTAGTGCAACCTAGTGTTTTGTTGATAGTGATTGAATATATTATCTGTAAGAATTATATGCAAATTATTTTAGAGTTGATTGAAGCATAATTATAAGCAGTAAAGTATACCCTGTGTACTTTATGATGTATTAAAATAATTTAAAAATATTATTATTATGTTTCTGTTTGGAATATTACTATGCAGTTATTCATTGTTGCATTTACTACTTGTAACAGTACTATGATAAGTTGTTGATTCCTTTCTTCATGATCTTTTATTATTTTCAGAATGCTTTACTTTGCCTGCAAATATTTCTGGCACTTTTATTAATGATGTATAAATTTTATTTATTTGTTTCTTATGCTCTGAAAACCTTGTGTTTGCTTTTACTGTCTTAGACAGAATCTTGCATAGACTACTATATGCTCTCACATTCTCTTTTTAAAATTCTCATTCTATTTCTGTTTTCTTTTTTGTTGCTATCTCCCCATCCATCTTCCCCCTCTGTCCTTTTTTCCCTTTCTTAATCTATATTGTCTTCTCTAATAGATAATTCATTTATTTACCCCAAAATAGTGTCAAATTAGATTACATATTAAACAAAAATACACTTCCTGTTGTTCAGTTCTATTATAATTTTCATGTATTAATGCATTTTAGTGCAAGTACCAAGAATACAACTTAAATCTCAAGCAAGGGGAAAAAAGAAGTCATTGGTCCAAGCCATCAATTCACTAATAATGATTTTGGCATGGCCAAAATATATGTTAACATGTTTCTGACAGCAGGAATACGTTAACTTAATTTTAAATTTTCATATTTTCTTGTGCTTCTTCTCTTTAATTGAATGTATATAGCTTTATTCTATTAGAGCCTGTGTTGAAAATAAGAGCCAGGATTTATTGCATTTTAGTCCAGACAGCCTCATGATGGGGTAAGATAGGGATTTTTTTCTTCCTCACATCAAAGTTTTCCTGTTTCCAATGTATGACCTGTGTGTGTACCAGAGAAAAAGGATGGTAATTTTCTTTAGCCTCTGTTTCTTGCCTGCCTCTGAAAGCTAGGTTATGACATTTGAAAATCCTCCTTAGGATGATATTTATAGATAGAGGGAAAATATGGAATCTTTCAAAAAAGGTTGATATGGATGACTCAAAAAGAAATGTATGTCATGTCCTACAACACTGTTTACCTTGCTATTTTTCAAAGGCTTCCCTGTGACCATTTCAGTAAGAAGAGAGAATAAAAGAGGAAGAGCTAGTAGTTGTTTAAAAAAATGAATGAGATAGGCTGGCGATATAGCTCAGTTGGTAGAGGGCTTGCTTCACATGTATAATTCCCAGCACCACACACACACACACACAAAAAAGTAGAAGAATGATAGACATGTGATGTTTGAGATGATGACCAGCATAAAGTGAATGATGTTCAGTGGACTTTGAAGTTGTGGTGGACAACAGCACATAGGGGAAAACTCAGAAGAATTCAGCTGTGAAATCTGTCTTACTTGACTGAATTCTTGGTAGTGTGTTCAATGAGTATTTAATGAGTATCTGATGAATAGCTGGGGCAAAGGGTGTGGCAATCAGAAGTCTCTACTTTTAGCTTCCAATTTTTCTTATATACTTTCATGTAATATGTAGTTATAAAGAACTGAATAGAAGGAGACTGTAATTTAAATTCTCTTAGGAGTTTTCATTGTGGAATACAATGTAAATGTTAGTCAATAATGGATGAACTAGCGTAGCAAAAACAAAATAAATGTTTTGATACCTATAGCCAGGAAGTAAGAAATATGAGTCAATAATGTACATTTAAAGAGAATAGTCTGAGTATTTGGTATAAAAGGACCCTAGAGTGAGCAGGCAAACATTTGAAAAATAATAAAATGGTATGAACTAAGAATAGTTAATCAGAATGGAAGTAAATAGAGGGAGAAGAATAGATTTTGAATTTTAGGCAACCAGGTTTCTCCTGGTTTGAGAGAAACCTCTCCTGAATGGGATCATCAAATAGACATGTCTGTGCACTGTGACTGAGTGGTATATGTCTTAGGTTTTAAACTTAGAGGTTTTTGGTGAGACACCAGAAATATTTTAAGAGGATACAGTGAACAACTGTTTCTTAACAGGTCCTCAAACATCATTTCTTATTTGGTTATCATCTGAGCAGGTGCATCTACAAAATGTAACCAAGTGGATTTATAGCACCTTCTTAGAAAAAAAATATTTTTAAATGATAAGCTTTAGAAGGTGTTCACAAGTTTTTGGAACATACTTCCCAAAGGAAAACACTTCTCTGTCTCCAAGAATAGAATAAAAAGTAGATCAGGCTGATACATGTGCAAGAATTTTTTTTTAAATTCAGAGATTTCAGATGATTCAAATGTGAAGGAGAGATTTGGTATAATAATGTTTCACATGTCTTTCAGCCACTGAAAGCTGCATTTCAAACATAATTTAGCTTGTAATTCTCTGGAGGATGTTTCCTCATAAATGAGAAAATAGTGATTACAAAATACCAGTGCATTAAGTAAGCTCAATGATCAAGGGTCTTCTCAAGTTTAGTAAGCAAATCAGTGTGAGTTAGGATGCAGATGGAAACTTTTACTGCTGGAACTACTACTCTGCTTAGTTGCTTTGAATTAATTATTTCTAGATTGTCATGAGACTGAAAATAGGCATTTTGATTAAATAAAGTATTTAATTGTAAAACCCATTGGATGATTCGAATGACTCTGATTTCTTAATTCTTTCTATTTTTTTTGCACGTTGTTGATTGGATTACAGATTTAGTCAGAATAGCCACACTACATGAATAAGTAAATCATTCATAATTTTTCTCAAAATTGTTATTAAATGCATAACTGATTACAGGTGATCTAATATTTACATGGACAGGGCTACTTCTAATGCCAATGAGTTTTTATATTGTGTATTACCTTCTTGTGGCTGCTGTAACAAATCACCACAGAGTATCTTAAAACATTGCAACTCTTTTTTTTAAAGAGAGAGAGAGAGAGATTTTTTTAAATATTTATTTAGTTTTTTAGTTTTCGGCGGACACAACATCTTTGTATGTGGTGCTGAGGATCAAACCGGGGCCGCATGCATGTCAGGCAAGCATGCTACCACATGAGCCACATCCCCAGCCCAACATTGCAACTCTTAACATCTTACATTCTGTAGGTCAGAAATATGATATAAGCCCCAGTGGCCTGAAATCAAGGTGTTGGTGGTACTGTGTTCTATCTGGATTCTTCCAAGTAGGAATTCGTTTTTTTCCTTTCTTCTGTTTCCTTTTTTATTTTTTATTTATTTTTTTCTCTTTTAGGGGAAACCCAAATTCCTGTGATTGTAATTATCTTTCATCTTGAAAGTCATGTGGCCTAAAGGATTTGTGTAAAACTTGTCATTCTGAGTCTTTGCTTTTAGACCCAAATCTCCTTCTTTGACTCTCTTAAGGTACTTAAGGTACTCTCTTAATACCCTAATATTATCTTTGGGTAATATTAGGCCTCTCTTTATAAGTTTTTTACTTAATTCAATGCTACCTATATAATCTCTTTACTTTGTAAAGTTAAATATGCACAACTTTAGGGATTCAGATGTAAGCATTTTGAAATGTGAGGTGGGGAGGCATTATTCTACCAACCACATTAGGTTCTAATTTTTAAGCTATAATTTTTAGGTGTTTTCTTATTTCTGCATATTTCTAATTTAAATATAAATATAATAACTATTTAAAGGAGACTGTAATTTTTTTTGTAAAATACAAGATAAATGTTAGTCAACAATGAATGATATACAATATATATTTATGTTTATATATATATATATATATATATATATATATTTATAGTTATTTATATAATAACTATTCAAATATAACTAATTTATACTATGTCCCCCTCCTTTGAGGTTCCCTTTGTACTATCAATTCTGCAAATTCTGTTTCCTCAGTTTAAGAGTTGATTAGAAAAAACTATAGATGAAGATTTTTTAAAAATTAATGTTCCTCTTATATCCCCTAAAGTCAATTTTTAATTTTCATCTGTTAAGTAATCAAAAGTAAAATTCTCTTAGATTAAGAAAAATAACTGTATGAAATCAAGGCAATTAATAGTCTCAAAGTTGTCCTTTGGTATCTTTGGCTGGGGTATCTTTGTTTACAAAATTTTATTATTAAAATTATTTTCATGTATAACCTTGATTAAAGAAAATTTTGTAGGGCCTTAAAACACCAATTATAGCTTGATTAAATTTTACAGTCTCTAAAGGCTGGTAATATTCCCTATTTCCAGATGATGAAGAAAGGTCTCCAGGACACAGGGCTCATTAGCAGTGTCATGGATCTAAACATTTGCATGTGGTATTTATTTCAACGTAAATTTTCTCAAAAAAGGGAAAACAAACACCAAAACCCTACAAACTGAGATCAGCAACAGACCTCCATCTTTCTTTCTTTACATGAATATTAACCATTGCAGAAAATAGTCTCCAATTTAGATTTCTGAAAGGTTTCCATTTCCTGATTCATGACAATGTTCTTTTTTGGATGAGCGCATCATGTTTTCATTATCACACCACATTTTAAATGAGCCCTGTTACTGTCTGCTAACTCTGCCTATAGTCCCTCGATGAGAATTACTATGATATAATTCTCCACTAAGATGCTCTCCTCCTCAGCATTTCACATGATGCTTAGCATTCAATCACCACAAGCAATAGGTGCAGCATGGAGGAGCAAGCCAGTGCTCAAAAAATGATATTTTGCTCCTGTAATTGCACATGCATCAGTTGATGAACAGTAAGCCTCAGGAAAGAGCATTTCCATCATTAGTGCAGGATACCAATCTTACCATCTATTGTGCTTTTTTTTTTAAATGCATAACAGAAGCCAGTTAATGGCCCTTATATATCAATGCCAACAGCAACTACCCAACATCAGGTAGTTGTTTCTAGTTTAACCTTAATTGATAGGAGTGGTAGATACTCAGAATCAATCAATGGATTTCTGTGGATTCAAAAGAGAATTTTCATATGATTCTAATGAATCCCAGCAGCTGACATTTGTACAGCTTCAATGCTGTCAAGCGAGTATAAGAAAGAGTTGAAACAATGGTCAAATTTCCTTTTAAGATTTTTGAAAGGCTTTTGGCTTTTATACTGTTAAATCCAGATAATGTTTTGAAAATCATCTGGAGTAAGGACATAGCTCAGTACTACATCATCTGTGGGTTCAATCCCTATCACCATAAAAACATCAAAAAAGAAGCTGGAGGAAAGTATTTTGAATGTTTATATCATAAAAATGATAATTGTTTGAAGAGACAGATATATTAAACCTATGTATGTGTGTTTGTGTATGTGTGTGTGTGTGTGTGTGTGTGTAAAAATGTAAAAATAGTTAATAGTATAAATTAGTTTTTTCTTCATCAACATTTAATTCTAAACTGAGGTCAATTTCAGAATACATGATTGGTTTTTCTGATTTTCTGTTGGTAATTTAAGATACATTTTAGCCCTTATACATCCTATTTTCAGTATATGAAAAAATAAAACCATAAGAATTGGTAATTATTTACAGATTTCAAGCACATTTTCATATTTTATATGTTTATTGCTTTCTATAAGACTGAATGTTTGTACTGAAGTTAATATTATGGCACAAAAACATGAAGACCAGAAAAATTAACCTTTGCAAAGCCAGTCAGACCTACTCATTTGTATAAATTGGACCTTTCTTCTTGATTACGTTTTTGCGTGCCAGAGAGCAAAATGCTGCAGTTCCAACTCATGCCAATTTTCAACTAGACAAAAAACATACCTGGAGAATGAAGTTTGATTCATTTTGCAGCTCTCAGGATACAGTCTAACCTGGGACTGTAGTACAATAAAATTATTATACATACAAAATGATAGAAGTAAATATTAACTGTCTTGTTTGTTTATTTGGAATACTAAACAATTATGCATTTTTCAAGTTACCTATCTCTTGAGTTATATTTTAGACTCACATACAACTTTAACAATTTGTTCTTTAGTTATTCATAACACATTTTTCTTACTTGTTTGGAAAATTGACAATTGAATTAAGTTTCCCCCAGAAAGTTCCTACTGAGACTGAGAAGTTTAGGTGGGAAGGATGGGGAAAAGTAGCTCAGTAGGTCCTAAGTCACAGTTTGAGCAAGAAATTCTGGTGTTCTATTTCTTGGTAGGGTGGCTACAGATAAGAATAATGAACTGTACATTTCAAAAGGCTAGAAGACATGGGTATGGTGGCACATGCTTCAGTCCTAGCTACTTGGGAGCCTGAAGCAGGAGGATGGCAAGTTCAAGGCCAGTCCCAGAAACTTAGCAAAACCCTCTCAAAACAAAAAAGAGCTGAGGACATAGCTCAGTTCTAGATCATCTGTGGGTTCAATCCCCATCACCATAAAAACATCAAAAAAGAAGCTGGAGGAAAGTATTTTCAACGTTTATACCATAAAAAATGATAACTGTTTGAGGAGACACATACATTTAACCTGATTTAAGCATGGCATAATATATAAATGCACCAAAACATCACATGTTACCCCGTTAATATGTACATTATTATGTTTTTATACATAAATAGAAAATAAAGTTGTCGGGCACAGAGGCACATGCCTGTAATCTCAGTGGCTCAGAAAGCTGAGACAGGAGGATCACGAGTTCAAAACCGACCTCAGCAACTTAGCAAGGCAATAAGCAAATCAGTGAGACCCTCTCTCTAAATAAAATACAAAATAGGGCAATGGTTGAGTGCCTGTGAGTTTAATTTCCAGTACAAAAACCAAACAAACAAACAAATACATAAATTTCATTTCAAAACACTTATAGAAAGTGTTTTAAGGTAATAATAAAAATATATGGCAATTATGAAAATTTGATTTTCTCTATGACTAAATTTTAATTCAGTGACCTATAGATAACATCCTGGTCTAGCAAGAGTGAGATTGGAAAATTATTCTTTACATCATATCTGTTGTAGCATGAGGTCACTAAAAGAATGCATTTTTAGCTGTTTGTGGAATTACCATGGTAGGTCATGTGACCCCATGGTTCTAAATAGGAATTTTTGTTTCATAGACACTTGGAAACACACAATGTATCACATGATTTTCCATTAAGGGAAAGTCCAGTGAGAAAGAAACTCCTGGGCACAATTGGGAATACATTTACACTGCTTTTTATCATCTAATGACAATATGTAAAAAATACTTTTCATGAATCTTAGCATTTCTCGAATGTTTCTTTTTTTCCTTTATCTTCAAATTGTAATATCCATCTTTGTCTTTTTGCCTACAAATAAATAGCTATATTTTAAAATTATTGTTATTCACTTAGACTTATTGTACAGTTATTTTTATATTTTTGTCAAATAACCACCTGAATCAGATTAGATATTTCCATCCATACAGGACAGTTCCAAACAAAGCTTTATGTAAAAAAAAATCTTTCTTTTCTAAAATTGACACAAAACTGTGAAATTTCACATAATTGTGTAGTCTGAAACATCAGGGTCTTTTTCTCTAGAAATAAAGGAGTTCTTTAATATTTTGGAGAAAAAAAATTGTGTCCTTTTCAATCCTGACAAAATTGAGATGATAGAAAACCCTAGACTAGGTAATTGCTGTGAAAGAATTCAAACATGTGTCTGAATAATTGTGGAGAACCACATCATGGACAATAGATTTGATTTCCAACCTTGCTTGGTTTGTTCTTTTCATGCTGAGACCACATAATGAGAAAATTTTCTGAAGTGTATACCTTACAGCTACTTTTTTCACTTGTAAAATATAGATATTCAGTGCATTTAGCAGTAAAATGCATTTCAAAACTTTCTACATTTATACTCATCATAAAATTATAGCCTCTTGTTATTTGAAAATGTAAAATAATAGTCTTTGTAAAATTGAGCCATTTGTTGTTCTTGTAGGGTGGGGGCCAAGACATTTGCATAGTCTCTTGGTTGTACTAGGAATGTTTAGCAATAGAAAGGCTTTGGGAGAAGTGCCCCTGTTTCTGGCATAATGTCGATTCACCTCTGTAACACCGTGGCAAGGCACTGTGTCTCTATATACCCAGTTATAGCTTGCACTGGTAATCTTTCCTCCTTGTACATTGTCATGCATTATGATGCAAGCTCAGAATAGGCAAGGAGCAAGGCTTTCTACAAATTGAATCCCCTGCACTTAATATGTATGATAGGAAGTCAGGAACTACTTGTGGCAGTAAAAACAGTCTTTGATTTCATTAGGCTGTACTCATTTTCCTAAGGTCCAGACCAATAATGCCCAGAATATATTCATTTTTATATAAATAGGTATAAGCATAATATGTTAATATACATGTATTGTGTATAAAATGTTCATTATGTTTACAAGAGCAATAATTTTTCTCGGTCCACCCATACCATTCTCTGTCAGATTGGTAGTAGATTTGTTTTTGTGCAACTGTGTCTAAGAATGCTCTCCTGGAAAACCCAAAGCAGAACACGAACTTAGCATGAGTTAAGCATTTGTTGTATTAAACCTGATATTTATGAACTGATATTTTATAATAGGTCATACATTCTTTTTTTAAACATTTAATTGTTGATAGACTTTATTTTTATTTATTTATTTATTCATTCTTATTTATTTATTTATTTATTCATAGCAGTGCTGAGAAATGAACTCAGGGCCTTATACATGCCAGGCAAGTACTTCATGATGTCATAGATTATGTATAAATCATTGAAATACATATCAAAACAAGTAAAATGTTTAGTATTTATTCAAGACATTTTTTAGTACTTCTGTATGCCATTTCTTAATCAAATTGTGATTAATACATTTAGGGAAATAAAGAATACTGAAGTACATAATATCTAGGTGCAATGCATCATTTAGAAAGTTTACTAGTGTGAGAGAGGGAACATTTCTACAGAGAAGGAAAGCATTCATAAAAGTCATGAAGGAGGACAAAATTTGGATCTGAGGTCATATGAATACTCAGTGTGTTCAGTAAACATGAGAAAGAGTGAAACAAATGGAATCACATAAGTCAAGAATACTTCATGTATTTCCTTGTAGACCAAATGAGCTAGATGCTATGCTAAATGTAGCCAAGAGTGAAGGGGACAATATGATTTTCTTGCTAATTTTTAAAGCTCTAATGATTGCTATATAAAATTATTCTTTGAAAATTGGTTAGGAGGAAAGAAGTGAACAAATTTGATTGTATTGTAGTGCTTTGGATAAGAAATAATGGAGACTTTGTTCATGGGAGGTAATGCCAATAACAAACCGATAAAGACCATTTATTACTTGGAAGAAAAGTAAGTAGTTTATACTGGTACATTTGGGGGTAATAGAAGAAGGAAAATAATCAAAGGTAATGTCAAGGATCTGGTTTTTCCATGTAATCAAAGCTATATAAAGTGACCAAGAACTTTTGGGAATAAAAAGATTGATACACTTTGATATTTAGGGATCATTTTAATGGATAGAATAGCCATTCTATACCTTGTTGTATCAGTGTTGTTCATGATGTAAGAAGCTGACGCTACCTTTATAGTAGATCTAAAGGCAATAGGCAAGGGTCCATTCCATCTCTTTCCTGGAATGTCAGAACCATATTGTCTAGCTGCACTTAGGATTAATCCATCCAACATAATCTATAACATTTTTCATTCGCATGATGCTATTAGCTCTCCATATTCAACTTGAGTGGCAGTTTTATTTGTCATTCTTAAGTGTGCTACATTTAACTTACATTCTTTCCTTGGAAGGGTGTGATCTGCTCACTACATAAAATTAGGTTTCGAGAAAGGCCACTGAGGAGTCCTTGGTTACCTCTCTCTGGATCATTAACTCATATGCTTTACACAGTGGCTTCTGAGTCAAAGTGCTTCTGATGTGTGCATCAGTGGTTCTGTGAAAGTTATTTTTAGGAAATAGCCATTCTGGGTGAAATATTTAAACTTTCTCTTACTTCCTCTTTATAGTCAGTCCCCAACATAAGATGGTTTAACTTAAAGTCTGTTGAATATATAATGGTTTGGAAGTGGTGAGAATTTGGTAGAAAGCAGATTTCAAATTTTGAATTTTGTTCTTTTCCAGGGCTAGCAGCATGTGATAGGATACTCTGATAGGATAGAAATAAATTTAAGATGCAAAGTCTGTGGTTTTATACATGGTAGCCTAAGCTTACCAAAACAACTTGTCATATTGTGGTTATTCCATAATGTTATTATTTTTAGTATTTTTATTGTTATACCTCAAAATGGATCCGAAACAAATCAAATCAACTTACCTGTCACTCATAGAAGATTCTTTCAGTCTTTCTAACCTATCTCTATGTATATGCTTTTTTGTTCAAATGCTATGTATTAATTTTCTCTGCTCAATAAATTTCACAGTGTTAATGGACCAAAGCCATTACCGAATCACTTTGTGACTCAGTGCAAAATTTCTTACAACACAATTTCCTTGGATTTTTGCTGTTAAGTTTCCATTCTTTCTCACCTCCTTTTATGTATCTTTATGGAATGGATCAAATTGAAGTATAACCAATCATTTTGGAAGATTCTCCTCATTCATGAGCCCCTTAAGGTATCATCTATCATCCATGATTCTCCAAAGAATGTAGCATCAAGTCCATTATGAAAAATGTCTGTCTAAATCATCTCAGACAATGCATCACAGACCAGGTGGCTTATACAACAGAAATTCATTTCCCACAGTTGTGGGGACTTGAAGAAGAAGACCAAGATGCCATTAGTGTTCAGTTCCTGTGAGGGTCTTCTTGGTTGGCAGGTGGTCAGCTCCTTGCTCTGTCTTTACATGAAGAGACAGAGAAAGAAAGAGAATGAGAGACAGAGGGTGATAAAATATTTTTTAACCTTTTAAAAAATATTTTTGTTAGTACATTATAATTATACGTAATAATGGGGTTCATTTGACCTAATCAAAATGCATGATGTGTAATCTTTATTTCAGGCCCCAGTACAAACTCTTTTCTTCCTCTCTTTCCTATGCTCATTTTCGTTCCTCTACTTTATTTTCCTCTTGTATTTATTTATTGTTTTTTAGTTGGTGCTTTATAGATATACATAAAGTTAGAATTCACTATGGAATATTCACATATGTACTTAGCATAATTTGGTCAATTTCATTTTGCTTTTTCTCCGTTCCCCATCCTTCCTTCCTCCCCTTCAACTCTTTTATGTTGCTTCCCTTCTATTTTCATGGGATTTCCCTCCCCCTTTAATCCCTCAATTTGCACTAATTACCGCATATGAGAGAAAACATTTTGACCCTTGACTTTCTGATACTGACTTATTTCACTTAGCATGATGTTCTCCACTTCCATCCCTTTAGCAGCAAAAACCATAATTTCGTTCTTCTTTATGACTGAGTGAATCCTTACTGCATCCATGCACAGATGCACAAATGTGTGTGTGTGTGTGTGTGTGTGTGTGTGTGTGTATGTATGTATGTATGTATATGACATTTTCTTTAGCCATTTTTCTGTTAATGGGCATCAGAGTTTGTTTCACAATTTAATTTTAGTGAATTGTACTACTATAAACATTAATGTGCCTGTGTAGCCATATCATAATAATTTGTTTCTTTTATTTCTTTTGTACAAATACCAAAGAGTCAAATGGTGGTCCTCTAGTCTTTAGAGGAATCTACACACTGATTTCTAAAATATTTGTGCTAATTTTTCATCCTACCAATAATTCATGAGTATATATTTTCCCCAAATCACTGCCAGTGTTTACTATTTCTATTCTTGATGATTGTCCTCCTCACAGGAGTGATAAGAAATCTCAATGATCTGCATATCTCTGATAGCTAGAAATGTTGAGTACATTTTTTTCATATATTTGTTGGCCTTTTGTATTTCTTATTTTGAGAAATATGTTCTTATTTCTTTTTGCCATTTTACTGATCATTTTCTTTTCTTGTTTAGGTGTTACATTTATTGAGTTCAAGTATTCTGGATATTAATCCCCTGTTGCAGGAGAAGCTGGCAATTATTTTATTTAATTCTGTAAGCACTCTCTTTCACTCTTTTTCTGAGCAGGGATCTTTTAATTTGATGCCACCACCTTATTGATTTTTTTATATTTTTTTTAAAGAGAGAGAGAGAGAGAGAGAGAGAGAGAGAGAGAGAGAGAGAGAATTTTTTAATATTTATTTTTTAGTTATCGGCGGACACAACATCTTTGTTTGTACGTGGTGCTGAGAATCAAACCCGGGCCGCACGCATGCCAGGAGAGCGTGCTACCACTTGAACCACATCCCCAGCCCTGATTTTTGATTTTTTTTTTTTTGAGCTTTTGGAGTCTTATTAAGAAAGTTGGTTCCTGTGCCAATATGTTGGAGTGTTTAGCCTATATTTTCTTCTCACTGTTGCAAAGTTTCAAAGTTTCTTATCTAACTTCTAAGTCTTTGATCTATTTTGAGTTGACTTTTAAGCAGTGTGAAAAATATAGATATAGTTTCACTATCTTACATACGCTGTTTTTCTTGCATCTTATGTAAAAACAAAAACAACAAAAAGTCATCTTTTCTCCAAAATGTGTTTTTGTTAATTTTGTCAAGTATCAGGTGACTATAGCAGTGTGGTTTTATCTGTTTCCTATTTATTGGTCTTCATGTCTAATTTGATAACAATATCATGGTTTTTAAAAATTTATTTATTTATTTTTAATTGTTAATGGATCTTCATTTTTTTATTTATATATGGTGCTGAGAATTGAACCCAGTGTCTCACACACTCAAGGCAGTGTTCTATGTCTGAGCCACAACCCCAGCCCTCATGTTGCTTTTATTACTCCAGCTATATAGTATAATTTGAGATAAGGTATTATGATATCTCCAGCACTCCTCTTCATGTTTAGTATTACTTAGGCTATTCTGGTTTTTTTCTTCTTCCAAATGAACTTTAGGACTGCTTTTTCTAACTCTGTGAAGAATATCATTGGTATTATAATGGGAATTGCATTGTATCCACATAGCATTTTTTATAATAAGGCTATTTTGACAATATTATTTCAGTTTATCCAAGAATAAGAGAGATCTTTTTACATTATATGGTTCTTTGTCAATTTCTTGCTTCAATGTTCTAACATTTCCCTTGTATATGAACATTATCTCTTCATGCAGACTCTACTTTCTGACTTCATCTAAACCTAAGTACCTCCCTAAAGTCTCACCATCCAATACACTGAAGTTAGAAATTCAATATGTACATTTTGACCATATACAAACATTCAGAAAAAAAATGATGTTCATGATAATATATGATCTTTGTTTTCCAATATGGCATTTCCCAAAGTAGGTTCTTAGAAAAAATTATGTTAAACCTTTAAGATAAATGTATTTGTTCACTTTGTATCCTCTATTAATATATAAGATACATAAAGGCAAAGGTATTATCTTAGTTGCAGTTATTTTTTCAAAATACAAAATAAAATCTGTAATAGGGAAGATCAGAAATAGAGAGACAGAAAGGTAGATAATTATTTCAAATGATTTAATCAGGAATCCTTAATGTATTTATGTACTTAATTCATGCTACCTAGATTAATGCTGTCACTGATTCACTGTAATTGAACCACCAATAAAAACTAACAGTGTGGAAGATGTATTTATACAGTATATAGTTGGCTATTCTGAAACAACCATACACAAACTTCTTTGCCTAATGTATCCAAAGTCTGAAAGGAAGCTTTCTCTAACTCCAGAGGTTCTAATTTCTTGTCCCAACAATATTTTTATGCATTTGTTCATTTATTCAGCAAATAATAATGAATGGCAGTAGATGCAACACACAGTGAACAATTAAGAACTATCTCTGTCATGATTGAATTTGTGTTCTTTTAGTTATATGTAGCCAGTCATCCTCATCAATACAAAAACACCAGATAATATTTCTCATATGTTTTATTGAGATTTAATAATAGTAAATTTTAAATTGCAAAGGACTAAATATGTCTGATATTCTTTTTTGTGGAAGCTCCTATAAGCCTTCTTTTTTTTAAGTGAAAGCCCTCAAAAATGTTTAGAATACAGAGGAAGAGATAGACAAAATTGTCTTTCAAAACTATGTTAGTTAAGGTAATTTTGGTTTTAAAAATTAAATAATTGTAAACTATCTTAGATAGAACATATTTACAAGACTTACATGATTTTTTCTAACTAGCAAGGAATTCAGACAACCTGACTAAATGATAGCAAGAGTGAAAATTAAGCAAAGTTCTTAGCAGGAAAAAATAAATCAAACTATCTAAGTTGTCATTACATCCACTCATATTCATTCATTCATTCTCTCTCTCTCCCTCTCCCCCCTGCATTTTCTCTGTTTAATACAGAAACATTTTCTTTACAATAGAGGGCCATTAGTCTCTTTATAATCTTTTACAAAAGTTATAGAAAATGGAATAATGTTGAGTACTAAAAAGATGAAACTATATAAATAGAGATTAAAAACTATTCATCTGGTGCACTTTGGGGATCATCTGCCGCAGTCCGGCTGCAGCATAATAACTGGGGGATGATGAAAAACTTGTGTACATTGATACAGCAAGAGTGGGAGCCATTTATTGTAGGACAAGAGGGGTATATATACATTTCACACAGCTTATCTTAATTAACATAAACTAGATAAAGCAGTCAACCAATACAGAATCTTCACACTTAATGGCTTGCTGGCATTACTTCTCAGACCACTTCCTCTGGCAAAATGCCAGGTACCATCTTGACTTGTTTGCAGACTCTAACAATCATCTAAAGAACAGCTATGCCTTGGAAAAGAATTGGAGTTTCCACCGGATGATGCAAACTGTTGTTGCCTTATAGTCTAGCACAAGCATCAGTTCTCTTATTTTGAAATTGTTGTGATTATTTTGAGACCATTGGTTGTAGTTGCAGAAGTTAAATTTTTCCAGTTGTTGGTAGTTCATGCTCAGAATCATCAGTGTTTTTTTTTTAGAATAGTGCTCAGAAAAGTATTTTCAGAGTTCTTTTTTCAGGTCTTGAGTAATATCTATAATCCAACTTTTTTATTTACTTGTTTTTCCACATTTTTATTGCTGCTCTATAATTATACATACCAATGGGGATTTTGTTACATATCCGTGCATTCGCATAATATAATCATATAATTTGGACAGTATCACTCCCCAGGAATTGCCCCATCCATCCCGGCTATAACATAAGATTTAACAAAAATGGGATAGGAGAATAAGGGAAGGAAAAGAAAAGAGTAGAAAATGAGCAAAAACAATGAATCAAGCATTAAAGAGATCAAAACAAAGTAGTCTACAGTGTGAGTGGACATTATTGCCAACCCTGACTCAGATGTTCTCTTTTTCCAATCAGATTGAGTTTGCAATGGTAAGTCATAGAGTGGAAACAGATACTGGAGTCTTCTCTTTGATGGGGATAGAGGCATTTTTTCTTAGAAATACACACACACACACACACACACACACACACACGTTTGATACAAAAGAAGCAAAAATTAAAAAAAAATTAAAGTAAGCCAATATTATGGTTTAGATATGAAACATTCCCTAAAAGCTCACAGAAGAAACAAGGCAATAATGTTCAGAGGTAAAATTATCCAATTATAAATATTGTGATCTAATCATTGGATTAACTAAGAGTGATTAATTGTGTCAAATCTGTAGACAGGTTGGGTATGGCTAAATAAAGAAGGTAACTAGGGACATGCATTTGTGTTTTAAATTAGTGGGAGCAGATCACCCTCTAATTCTTTGTCTACATTGTGCCACTGCTTTCCTTCACTAAGCACTTCTGTCATGAAGTTATGCCTTATCTTGAGCCAGAAACAATGAAGTAAGTCATCTACGGACTGAGATCTCTAAAAACTTTAACCCCAAATATATATTTCTCCTCTATGTGTTTCTCTTTTGACCCTTTGCTCACAATGGAGAAAAAGCTATCTAAATTAGTAATTGGTACCGATAAGTTGGATCATTACCGTGATTACCCTGATCATTTTGTTTAGAAACTTTTGGAGTTGGTTTGTTAGCGGAGGAATCTTGAAAAGTTTAAAGTTTCAAGCTGGGTTCTTTCTAGTGTTTTAGGCAGATCTTAATGGAAAATTCTGTTGGAAGCCCAGAAGACCAGAATGTCAATAGGACTATGAATAGAAAAGAATAGGCTCATGAGTTTTAAGGGAAAAGGATTCTATTGAGAATTCAATTTGATGTTATCCATGTTACATTCTGGCAGAAAGTTGTTCACAATTTGCCCATATGTTGATATTTCTATGAAGGTGAATTTAAAGGTGATGGACTAATTAATCTGGCAAAGGAAATTTCAAAGTAGCATAGCATTCAGGAGGCAGTATGGATATTGCAGTAAATTTTAGCCAAATTTACTGGGATAATCAGGAGAAGAAAGCAGAGCAGAAAGATTTCAAAAACTTACAATTTGGCCAGAAATGAGTGAGCAAATCTAAGACTATGAAAGAGGTGGTTGTTAGATATTATAGCCACTAACAAGATGCTGAAGACTTTCCCCCAAAAAAATACGAAGTATGGCTTGAAAACATCTCAGGAACTAGAAAGACCACACCCATCTCAGGCCAGAGGATAAATGTAAAAATTCTTTTGAGAAGAGATCATGAAGTCCCTGTGCTTGCACAGGCACTGTAGAACGTTGTTTCACCACATTCAGCTGCCAAGGCACTCAGAGGCTGTGGAATTTGAGGTACTGGGAGACTTAACTATTGCTCAAGATGGTAGCAGACCTTGGGATCAATCAAATGGTGCTGGTTCTACAGAAATGCATGATGCTGGAGTTAGGGAGTCATGAAGGCTTCCACTGAGATTGCAAAGGAAGGCCAGGGAAGCCAAGCAAAGTGTGACAGAATCTGAGTCCTTATGGGATTACCCTGAGAGGGTGACATATGAAGATGTGAGAAGAAACTGAGGCTGCAGAGGAGAACCTCAATATTAAGAAATGCCAATAATGCAGGACATCTGCCAACAAAATATGTAGAAATGGAGTAGAAACAACTGAAGACAGAGACCATATGGGATGCAACTGGCAAAGCGATAAGAGCAGAGCCCTTTGGAGACAAAATCACAATACCATGTGTCCCAGATGTTGAGTGCTGAGCTACAGAACTTTTTGGCCCTACAGGATTTCAGTCTTGCTTTGGTTCCATCCCTCTTTTCTACACCCTTATTTCTCCCTTATGGAATAGAAATGTATACTATGCATCATTATATATTAGATTTATGTAACATGCTTTTAATATTCACAAGGCCTCACAGGTAAGAATTTGTCTTGAGCTTCAGATGAGATTTTGGACTTGAACTTATGGGTAACACTGGAACTGTAAAGACTACGGGGACTCTTGGAAATGGACTAAATGTAGTTTGCATTGTGAAATGGGCATGAGCTTTTGATGCCTACAAATATAAAGGGTCACTTAAGAGAAGAACAAAAAATTACTGAAGTGCAACTTGATATATCCAAGTGTTACTATGTAAGATATTCATACACTGAGTGGAGGTTAGCTTAGATTCGTTAATACACACACACACACACACACACACACACACACACAACTGTGCATGTGTGCATTTTTTTAGACAGTGGTTTTCTTTGATGTCCTGGTTGCCTTGAACTCCTGGGTTCAATAACCCTTTGTCTTAGCTTCTTGAGTAAGTGGGAATACAAAAATCATACAAAACTGATCAATTAAACAATGGCTAACTAAATGATTTTCACAAGCATATATGCACCTGATCACAATCACTCAATCAGGATTTGTTAGTTCCATCAGCACCTTGGGATACTATTAATTGATTTTATTCTTATTTGTTAAACTAACCAAGTAGAAAAATCAGACACTAAAATCAGACTATCATACTGATGGCTATTTTCCACATTTCCCAATGTAGTCAGTTATCCCAAAATGTCCACGAAAAGCAATTTCAAAACAATGATGTTACATATTAATCTAATTTAAGATATTACCAATGTGGTCCATATCATAGTAGCAACTTACATTTATCTCATTCCAAAAAGAATATTATACAACTGTGACACCTGTCTTACATGAAATAATAATAGATTTTTTACAAAGTAGAGAGAGATTATGCAAATTTCTCAGTCCCCTTGCTGTTTACATTGTAATTACTACCCAAGAGTATGCAGTGATATGGGAGGAAATAAAATGTCCTTTCCAATTAGGTTTGTTCAGTTTTCATATTTTTTACCATCTATGAACATTTAATATGATATTGTAAACTAGATGGATATATGCTCATCATTTGTTTTGGAAATATCTGGCATTACATTCTGTCACAGTACTGCACTGCATGGAAAAAGCAAGTTGAGGAATATTTATGAAATTCTGCTGGGACTCTATAAAGTACCAGACATTATATCATGATTATGTATTTAAATGGCTGGAAGTCATTTGTACTCTTAATCTGCATGGGTGATATAATAAAGGACATGATGAACATGTGCCTCAAACCATGTCTGGGCAAGAGATAATGGTGACATTTGTCTAATGCTGCATATATTCAATAAATTTTGACAGATTTTATTAATGCAAATAATTTTTGTGAGAGTCAGTGTTCAATTTCATAGATAAAAACATAAATTTTCACTTATCTTGTTGAATTACATTTTTTCATGCTATGTTATCACTAATTTAAAAAGGAATTGGTACAATATGTATATCTCTATATTGGGATGAGCTATTGTGTTCTGAAATTTATAAGTATTACTTTCAGAGCAAAAATACAGAAACAGAAATGTTACACTACACAATAACTGAACAAGAATTTTTTAATAAGAAAGACACTGTATGTCAGGGATTTCCTCTTTCCTCTTTGCAATGATGTAGAACTGCAAAATTAGCTAATGTCATCTCCTAATTAAACAAAATCAACTGCAAGAAAATTAAACAAATTGATTCACAATTAAGATTGAACAAACATTCTTCCAGTTTTATCTCCTGCTGAAGTCTTTGGGAAATTTTCCATGATTTTGTTTCCTTATATTTACAGGAAATGTTATCATGATATTTTGTGTGAACTTATATTTGTAGCACTTACACTATAGCTGTATCAACTTGGTTCTATGTATACATATTTGTAATTTGAAATATTCTCTAGGAATATGATGTTTTAAAGTGTATGTCTCTTTGACATATCAGTTTTTTGCTGATACTCCATGTAATTGTGTGTGTGTGTGTATATAGCACATTCATACACAGACACACACACACACACACACACACACACACACACTTTGGAGCTGAATAATGAGGATCTGAAAACAATCATGACGTGATCACAACAATTTTTAATATTAAGTGGTTGTAGATAGGATAGTTAATTTGGAAGGAGGTATTATATGAATGAAATGCATGTCCTACAGTTTTCTGATATCATTATTTATTTTTTATGCTACTTTTTACATAGTAGAAAAATTCTATCACTTGCTGCTCATGTCAAATCATTGATTTGTCTCTATCAGTCATAAATGTGACCTTTATGCTAAATGATTCAGGTGGTTACTAATCTAATCCATCAAGAGAAGGTTATGTCTATCAACCTTCATTACACATTACTAATAATTAGTGTATTGTTAGATATAATATCTATATACATACTAGATATGAAACATCTTTGAAGATATCTAACATGTGTTTGAATATACATTATACACACATATGTACTGAAAATTCATACACATAACTTAGTACTTAGTGAATGAACTTCCATCATCATCCCAACTCTAAGTATGCTGTGGTATTAGGGGATATTCCAGGCAAATGTGAGACTATATCACTTTCATTACTGTATTTACTCATTATTACAAGCAATTTCTCTCTCAAGATGTAGAATGCCTTCTCTTGTCTAACTTTAAGATTCTTCCAGGAAGCCAATGTTGAAAAAAGAATATGGGACACTTAAAACTTAAATTTACAAAAGGCATCTTGACTACAAGAAAGAAAATTTATTTTATTAATACCATAATCTATTGTATACTTTTAGAGTTTTTTGTAATCTGATAACCATGTTTTTGTTTGTGATGCTTTAGCTTAAGAGTAGCTAGGAATGAAAACTTAACTTGCTTTCCTTTTATGAGTTTCTATATCATAGCTAATGGAATCAGACACAATACTAGACACTTAATATTATCATACATGCACACTATTGCTCCTCAATACTGCATAGAATTTTACAGGGGTGTACATTCTACCATTCTTAATTTATTCACTGTATTTATAGATTTTGCATTTAGAAAGAAGCCTGCATTATACTACATATCTCAGATGAGCCCCTAAAATAAGGACTTCGGTTCTTAATTTGGTGTTCTGACAGGTCAATATTCTTTGGCCAACTCATTTGACACTTCACATAATTTGGAATAAATTGTAACTGAATTTCCATGTTTATTTATCCCTATCAAATAAAGAGAATAGTGCATTTGCATTTAGAGATGAAATTTGTAGTTTTCAGACAGAATCAAGTTTCAAGTAGTAGTTTTAAAATAATATAAACCCAAGTTCAAATTGTACTTTCAGATATATTAGTCGATTTTGATCTCACAATAAGTCCTATGAAAGTAAGGTAGATATGTCTATCTTTATCCAGAAAGATGGAACATAGCTTTGGAAAAATGAATTATTTGTTAGAGGTCACGTATTCATTTAGTAACAAAAGCTAAATTGAATTCAAGGCTTTTTAACTTCCAAATTATCTGTTTTTCCTGTTACTTCACTTAACCAAATAAATATAATATAATAAAGTAAATAAATATTTTTAATAGCTTTATGCTACTAAACTCCACTGTAACTCCTGTGGGATAGCAAAGAGACATTATAGTAGTTCTATAAATCACCAGGGTAAAATCTTTTCCCTATAACTCACTAACAACTGAAAGACAAATAAATTTGAATTTAAGTTGAATACAAAATGGTATAGTTTTTATTTGTAAAAACTAAAATAGAATTAAAACATTAATTCATTATTTTTCTCCTTTATAAATCACTAATAACATATTCCTCACTATTGCAGTAAGAGTTTTTAAAAGTCTTTAAGCTTATTCAATTACTTGACAACTTTGTATTGGAGTTAAGTTTTTTAAATTTTTTTCACTTTTGAAATTTTTGATGTTTAAAAATATAATATAACAAAGAAAAGGGATTTTTTATGTCATTGCAGATTAAAGATTAGAAGTTTCAATAGTAGATGTTTTTGATATTTGTGGATGTATATTTTTTTATACCACTGAGAACTGAACCCAGCGGTAGTAGTATGCTACCACTAAGTTACATCCCCAGCCCTTTCATTTTTTAAAATTTTGAGTGAGGGTCTCACTAATTTCTCTAAACTTGCCTCAAACTTTTGATTCTCTTGCTTCAGCCTCCCGGATCTTTGGGATTAATGGTGGGCACTACCACTCGAAGCTTTGAGATATTTTGACTGATTTTTAATCTTTAAAATAAACTTTTTAAAATATAACGTGTGATGAGAAGAAGATTAACACTAAACAGGCACAAGAGGTGGGAGGGAAAGGGAGGGAGAAGGGAAATTGCATGGAAATGGAAGGAGACCCTCAGGGTTATACAAAATTACATACAAGAGGTAGCGAGGGGAAAGGGAAAAATAATACAAGGGGGAGATATGAACTGCAGTAGAGGGGGTAGAGAGAGAAGAGGAGAGGGGAGGGGAGGGGAGGGGGATAGTAAAGGATAGGAAAGGCAGCAGAATACAACAGACCCTAGTATGGCAATATATAAATCAATGGAAGTGTAACTGATGTGATTCTGCAATTTGTATACGGGGTAAAAATGGGAGTTCATAACCCACTTGAATCAAAGTGTGAAATATGATATATCAAGAACTATGTAATGTTTTGAACAACCAAAAATAATAAAAAAATATAACGTGTGTTTTAATTCTACAAAAAATGTATATAAATTTTGACTGCAAGTAATATGTAAAGCAAAGTTCTGTACATAGGTAACAATGCTAAACTTCAGCCGATATTACAAGCTTTAGTAAAACTTTAAGATGCATAAAACAATTGAAGAATTAGTGGTTTTTTTCGAATCTTTATTTTCTTTGTTTTGTAAACAAATGTGTGCTCAGCAAGTGTGAGGTATCAAGATTACCTAAGATATAATTGGTTCTGGTGTAGATTAATTTAAAAAATTCCAGAATCCCAGGAAAATGACTTACCTGCTGTTTTCCCAGCAAGCTTTCAGGCAAACTGTTTATCCTCGCTTACCTCTCATTATGTACTGAGTGGCAGTCTGTTTGTGCTTAGAACTCCAGTCTTTTTAATATTTGGGGTGTACCAGAAATTGAACTCAGGGACATTCAACCCAGCCCAGTTTTGTTTTATTAGAGACAGGGTCTCCCTGAGTTGCTTAGTGCCTCCTCTTTGGTGAGTCTGGCTTTGAACTCCCTATCCTCGTCTCAGCCTCCTGAGCTGACTGGGATTATAGGCATGCACCACCACTACCAGCCTAGAGTTTAGAGTCTTTATTGCATGTTAATTGAAAATAATCTTTTTAAAAGCCAGCTAAACCAGGACACATGCTTGGATGAAAGTCCACTTCACCATTTCTCAAAGGGGGCTTTAGGAACCCTTAGAGAGTAAATATTGTTAGCACATGAATAAATGATGATCAGGCCCCAACATTCTGATGCATAGTCACAAAATAGGGACTTACAGGGATGTGGACACATTGGTCATGGGGGTATAAATAAAATGTCATGTTTGTAATTTTAAGAGAGATTTAGTTAAATATCAAAGATCACTGAGAATATTGCTGAATCAGGAGAAGGCAAATTTTATTATTAGGCACAAGTGAGAATAATTAATTTATAATAATACAAATTCAGGCAATTCCATCCTTACCCATGACTGGGTTTACCAAAGAGTGGGAGTAATAGTGCATTATCATTTACACATTGCATTCAGGAAACTATCAAGGAGAATTAAAGGGGAAAGAGATTAGCTAAGATATAATTGGTTCTGGGAACAAAAGCAAAAGAGCTCCATGAAGCAAGGAGCAGTCATGATTTGGGTGAAGCTGGCATTCACCCAGAATAAAAGCCTTGTTAAGTCAACCCTGGTTAAATCAGGGATACATGTTGTGCAAGTGGTTAAACGGATGGGCTAATGGCCATAAATATCTAGGGCACCCTTCTTATGATCACAGGAAAAGGACAGAAAGATCTCTATGTGGAAATTGGCATCAGAAAAGGGGAAGAGAAAAGGAAAATGTCACAAATCATTAATTAATTCCATTACTTGAAATCCTAGTCATGTTTATGTAGCATAAGGATTCAGAAAATGTTAGACTACTATTGACGTACTTTCCAATACAATGGTAAAGTAAGGATTTAGCAAACGTAAAAAGAAAATGTTTAAGATTAAAAAACAAAAACAAAAACAAAAACCTCAGTGCGTCAGCCTCTTACATATATTTTCTGCACTTTGCCACAGTGTCTGCTTCATTAAATTGAAAATAAAAAGACAGTAATGACCTTCATTTCTGGAAAAATAGAAAACTAAAGACTTCCACCTAAAACATCTACCACTAGAAATAAAAATTTTAAATATTAGTTTGCTTATTTTTCGTTCTCAGCTATTAAATTGATCTCAATATAAGATAATTTGTGAGGGGCAGATCTGATAAGGAATTTTGCTGTACAGAAGGGTGCTATTTCTAGAATAGTGCCTGCCGCTCATGTCAGTTACAATCATGAAAATGCAATTGCATGTGCAAGAGATTTGTGGGTGGGCAATTTGTGAAGGATGAAGAAGAAGAAGACCAAGATATCTGTTAGTGTGTGTTGCAAGTCTGATGTCTGGAAAAGGAATCAGTCTGTATAGGATGATCCTCATATGACATCAGAGTTCTTAAATAAGTATCATTGACCAGGCAGTTTGGGAGCCTTCTTACCAAATAGAAAAGCCACAGTCTGTAGAGTGGGTGGTGCTGTTAATTCTGTCTTACTCATTCTCTAACAAGATACCCTTGGGAAACATGGCCTTGGTGGTGCTGGATCCAGAGGACTAGAGCCAGAGTCTATCAGTCAACTCAATTCCCAGCAAAAGATTCTCTACAGAAGACCCTCAAAGCATACTTCTGAAGTTATCCTGCCATTTAGCTAGAATCTGAGATTTAATGGGCCATCTACAGGTATAAGAAAACAAAAGTTCTGTCCCTGTGGTACTGCGAAGTTCAGGTTAGTTCCCCTAAATTAGACTAAAATATTAAGCAAATTCTTAGAGGAGAACGGAAGATAAGTATGATTGTCTTAGAGGGTGCTTGAGTACAGAAGAGGACTCCTTAGAGAATTCTTATTCAAAGTTCTCCTTCACACTATATGGTGGTCTTGGGAAAACTGAATTCTAATATATAAATTAAAATTGGTTCTAAGTCAGAAGAAATGCTACCCACCTATGATATTCAAAACCAAAGCATATATTAAGGAATATGCTTTAAACAAAGGCCTCAAATCTCCCAGGCCTCGAACCTCAGACCAGCAAGTTCTAAGGAAATGAGTTCATGATAATAACATCACAAAACACAGCAGCAGAAGAGCACCTTGAGCACATTGATAAATAAAGCAAAGTACTGAGTCAAAACTCAAGTAATGAAACTTGAGTGGATTAACAGTAAGATTATAATTTAAATAATTCCTCTGGTGCACCTGGGCAGAGTTCTAAGGGTTTTCACTTTTTCTATTTTAGGTGTTAGGTATTGAACCAAGGTCTCCCTCATAAATTGATCTACCATTGAGTTACACCTCAACTCTATTTTGTTTGCTTTTTAGGATATTTACCATTTAGCTTACTTTTATAAATAACCTTTGCATCCTCAGAACAGTCTTATTGGTCATGTCACCATGCACCAATAAATACACAGTGAGTGACCAGAGGACCAAGGAACTGCAGAAAAACAGCAGTGCTGGCAATATAGCAGGCTGGAAAACAAAAATTTACCACACACCTGGCACTTCCTTCTAGTGAACACAAAGTCCATATCACACTCTATTCTAATTGTCTTTCTCTATATTTTTGTTTTTCTTTCTCTCTCATTGTTCCACAAATATGTATTCCATAGATGAATTTATACATATGCATATGTATATATATAATGCATATATATCACTGCACTTTGTATTATATTATTTTATATATATTATGCACATGTATGATTTCAGTTTTAATTGAAAATAAATAGATGAACAAAAATAATGATAAAAATCTAGAAAATCTATGCCTGTTTCTATAGCCAAATGCTGAGACCAGATAATTAATAAATAAGTTGGTTTGACTTATGGTTCTGGATGCTAGGAAGTCCAAGGGTACACCAAAGCTGTGGTGGCAGCTTCTGGCAAAGGCCTCATGCTGACATCATAGTGGAAAAGCCAGATGCCAAACACGCACACAAACAGGAAGCAAAATATGAGTCGCTTTATAACAATCCACTTTAGGGCTTTAGTGAGAATGAATCCATCCATCCCTATAAGAATTAGCTCTGGATGGAGAGAAAGGCATTACCCCCCCCCCCCGTAATGACTTAATCATATCCTTAAGGCCACAGATCCCACCACACCACAACGTCTGTCAAGTTGAAACATGTGGTACAGAGGTGCAAATTTTATTCAAACCATAGCAACCACAAAATGGCAAAACAATATATGCAATTGACAATGAAATCTTCAAACACATATTATGTAACAAGGATACTATGGGATTTTATAAATTAGAGTAGCAAAAATTACAAATTTCAGCACTCATCTTCTCCTTTCTGCCAGGTTCATTCTCACGGTTTTCAATTTGTATCTCTATAAAATCACTTATGGATTGTTAATCCAGGCCAAGTGCCTTGGCACATTCCTATAGTCCCAGTGGCATGAGAGGCTGATTCAGGAGGATTGGGAGCTCAAAGCCACCCTCAGCCACTGTGAGGTGCTGAGCAACTCAGTGAGGTCCTGTCTCTAAATACAATACAAAATAGAGCTGGGGATGTGGCTCAGTGGTTGAGTGCCCCTAAATTCAATCTTGGTACCCATAAAAAGAATTGGTGATCTAGCAGTAACAGTGGAACTGAGTGAAACCAATGTTAATATTGAAAAAAAAACAATGTCCTCACCTCTATACTTTGAAAACCAACTAATATAAGTAGCAAAGTGCTTATGTTTCTAAAGTTGAGTGAGTAGAAGCAACAATTACTATTTTTATTGTCTTCATTTTATGAATTTTTAAATTGATTAACAAAAATATGTTTATCTTGTATAAAAGACAGTCTTCAGAGATATGTATATGTTATGAAATGGCTAAACAAGCTAACTTATGTACCACTTCAAATATATTTAATTTTCTATGGAGTGAAATATATTTAATTTTCTATGTAGTGAAAACATATAACTTCAAATAGATGGAATTCTTTTCACTGCCCTTTTGTAGAGACAGGGTTAAGAGACAAACTGTGTAAATATTTTTGAGACACATTTTATAACTTAAAAGGAAAAGTCTGGCTGAGAGGGATATTAGGATATATCAATAATAATGAAATGCAAAAGTTAGTTACCTGAGAATTAATTTTGAATAAGAGAAGTGTCCTGAAACATAGACAGTAAGTGGGCAACATTATCCAGTAAGTGCGCAAAGCAATATAATCCTGCAAATGCTTCTGATAAAGACAACCAGACAGAAGAAAATCAGGTCAGTATAATCTCTGTAGCCAAAGAGAAATACTTCAAGTAAAATAGAAAGTAGCATTATGTTTTCTGTTCATAGAGAACAGAAAAACGTGTCCATCAGATTAAGCCAAACTGAGCATATGGGTCATTTTATTAAGCTGCCCCAGTGAAGGGAAGCCCCTGGATTTCTGAGTAGGCTAAGTCAGATTCACATATCCATTCCAAAGATTAAGGAAATTAGTTGGACAGATCTATAATTTTAGGTAACTCAGGGGAAAAAATTGAAAGAATAACTATATATGTATACATGTATAGAAAATATTTTATTGAATAATCTTAGTGAATAAGACAAAATTCTGGGTGATTCATTTATTTGGGACACAAAAGAGATAATATCTCCTGTTTTCATGGAAATGGCTTTCTAATAAACTGATGAATAACACAAGCATCAAACCACAGGTTTAAAAAAAATGTTACACAATATGTTAAAGGTAATCAGTGGTATTTAAGAAACAATTAGAACTTCTGGGCTTGGTGGGTTCAGCCTGTAATCCCAAGGACTGACTGAGTCAGGAGGATTGCAAGGTTGAGGCCAGCCTGGGCAATTTAGTGAGACCCTGCCTCAAAATAAAAGGGAAATAGGATTGGGGATATGGCTGGTGGGTAGGGAGGGATTCCCTGAGGCTCAATACCTAGTATCAGGAAAACAAACAGCAATTGGATCAAAGTTAGAAATAAAAGGGTATTTGAAGTAACAGAAGATGACAATTTAAAATGGATTTGACAGCTCTCCTTAATTTTGGTGGTATTTCAGCAAAGATGCAGACAGAAGAAAGTGAGCACTATCTACATGGGTAAGTAGGGAGAAGAGCTCTAGGCAATGGAACAGCCAGTGCAGACTCCCAGATGAAACAAGACTTCTGACAGGGGATCAAGTGGCAAAGGGAGAGGAATGGAGGAGTTAAAATAGCAAGGAAATGGTGTAGGGGCAGAGTGTTTAGAATCTAGAATGCCACTGCCAGGACCATACTTTCACTGAGTCAAACAGGAGCCATTTTTATTGCTGACAATGGGGCAATAGTCCTCCAATTTCCCCAGTCATGTTCATTTTGTGATTATAGGCCCTGAGCGCTGACTGCAAAACCAGTTTTGACAGTCACTACAAAAATACAGTATAACAAAAATACAGTATGACAAGTGCCTTATGAAAATGCAAGACCTTCAGCTTCATAATGAACAGAGGGAAGAAAAAAACAGGTTGGCTGTATTGGAAGAAGCAAGAGGAAATGGACTGGGGAATGGATGAGGAGTTTGAAGTTCTGTTTCATTGATAAAAAGATAGATACATTGAGCCAGGATCAAGAAATTTGAGAAATTTTTAGCTTCATACTTTCTTTTTCTCATTGTCAAATGACTCCCATTTGAAGAACCTAGGTAACGCTATAATGTACTGGGGCAGATAAGAGACAAGAAATAAAATTTTGGATCAAAAATATTTTGACATACCATGATTGTTATACATTTAAAAAATGTCTTAATATTATACCTTTGGAATTCAGTTTGAAGTAAGTCTAGATATTTCTTTTATTTGTCCACTGAATATTCATTCATTCATAAAACAAAGCAAATCAAATTAAGATGGCTCTTGGAGAAATATTTCATCTAACAAATATAATTCCTGAAAGCTTCCTCTCCACTTATTTTCCATATTATAGTAATGTATTTTGCTCTACATCAGTACATATAAATGCCCACTTTTCAAGTCAATCAATACAATACTGGAATTATTCTACAGAATTATTATTTCCCATAGTCTTCAGAATAACTGTGCACTGTCAGTGTAATTGAGTCCCTTTTAACTTTAATTCCTGTTAATGATGTGCATCCTGACTTTGTCTTCTTGGTTTTCTTCATATGGTATAAATTGTTAAAGTCTAGATTACTGGATTTATAAGCATGGTCTTTGAGTATTAATGAGTGCAATGTTTGGCTTTAAGTTGTTTTGACAATGGGAATATAAAAATTGAAAGGGCTGACTAGATTAACTTGTTCTAGTTAAATGAACTCCAGATTTTCTCCCCAACTCACATAAATGCTTGGAAAAAAATATGAAGATTATGATCCTTTTTATATATATGTAATATACATACATCATACTGAAAATTTTATATAATTATTTAAGGAAAGGATTATATATAAATTTATAAAAGCAAATTACATTTTTGACTGGAAGTAAGATCCCTTAACACCCATTTATATTATCTGCCCAGACACCATTAAAACAAAAATAATGCACTTTTTAGGCATAACTATATAGATACACTAAATCAAAAACTTATTTTTTTGTTTAAATATTTGTTTTCAACTCTATTATGTGATTTTGCAAAGCAATTTATTAGGCTCAGGAAAAAAGTCCTATTAGATAATAGTAAATTGTGAATGTGCTCTGAATTTTTTCTTATAGTACTCAATCAGAAAATACTTATGATTGTATCAATTTTGAATCAATCTTCAAAGAATCTTATCTTAATCAGAAAATCTGAACATGTGAATATTTTCAGTATATTAATTTTTTATCCATATTTCCCTGCACACTGAATCTTAGCAAGCTAGTTAAATACTTTATATTATGGCCAAACTTTATATAATATTCTATAATAAAAGAATTGCCACATGTCCCCAAAATTCACTACCTTTTTATTTTCATAAAAATGACATTTTTCTCAAACATACTACTTACAGATGCTCAGAAAACCGAAAACTGCATATATTTTAATTAGGTAAATTTAATATTGATTACATTGTAAAAGGAATATGGAAAAGAAATCCAATGAGGAAATGATTATCATTTAAGAAATCTGTCACACATTTTGTTAAAAATCTAATATAATAATGAAAACATTATGGAAACACAAGCTACATAATGATATTATGCAACTAAGTATACAGAAAAGTTAACTAACATGTGACAAGAAGGGCAGTTGCATTTCAATATAGATCATTTGCTTTCAAGTTTTCCATTGTGTCATTATTTATTAATGAATTCATAATAGTTTTTTAAAACTATTTTTTAGTTGTTGGTGAACTTTTATTTTCTCATTTATTTATATGTGGTGCTGAGAATCGAACCCAGTGCCTCACACATGCCTAGCAAGTGCTCTTCCACTGAGCTACAACTCTAGTCCTTCATGATAGTTTTTTTTTTTTTTTTTACAAATTTGACATTGAGGTAAAATACAAAATAAAATGGCTCAATCAAAATATTTAGGATGCTTTTCATGTTATATTTATCAAATTGCATATTTATATAACTAATTAAATAAGTTTAACATTTTCTCTTTTGTATATTCCTTATATAGATATAATTTTCATTACAAAGTTGTTGATAATTTTTGAAGGTCTAAATACCACTACATGAAGAAAAATATTCACTAATCATTTAAGTCAGAATTAAAGTCAACAGCAAGAAATAGAAATTCAACTATTATTTCTTAAAGAGCAATGTATTTTCTTGTGTAAAAAGAACCCCAGAGAAATGTATCTGAGGTTTGGTATAGTGATTCCATAGTAACATCATAAATAGGACTTCTAAATTTCCATTCCATTGAAAGTAGCTTCTGCATGTCTACTCATTATTCTATCAAGAAGTGAAAAAGCAAAAAATAAAAAATAAAATAAAAAGTGCATACCAAATTATCTGTCCATTAAAAGAAAAATGTTATCCTGAAAGACCTAAAAGGATTGTTCCATGTTACCTCATTAAGAGAAAGTCTATTCACATGTCTCTCCTTGCTCTATTCTAGGGAAATGAGCACTACTACCCAGGTACAGGCCATTGACAATGCATATTGTGATATGGAAGGATTCTATAAATAAAGAAGGGAACTGAATATTGGGTGTGACCTTAAAAATAGCTCATTATTAAGTTTGGAATCAGATCCAAAAGCCTATGATACTGTTAAAGGGATTACTCAAAATAGAAGTTCACAGTGGAATAGAAGATAGCATACTTCACTATTTTTCATAATTTAATGAACTGAATAAACAATTTACTGAAAGCTATCACAATTAATGTTAGAAAACAGCATAGAATCACATTTACTTTTTACTCTCTATTTTCTAAATTGTTAGACTGAGCAAGTTATTTAGTATCTTTTGGCATTTATTTCCTAATTTATAAAATTGGAGAAATTAGAGGGAAAATATCAATAGGCATTAAGTAGGTTCAAAGATCAACTGACTCCCGTATTTTTTCTGAAAATTCATGAAATCAATTATATTTGCAATGATTAGTAAAATATTGGGTAAAGAAAAAAATTAATGGCAATAAATTGATTTTATTTTTTTTATTCTAGTAATGTAAGTAAACAAAAAAAAAAAAACTAAGTTAAAAAATCCCTCTGATTTTTAAGAACTATGATAGGCTTTGTTTTAATCTGAATAGACACTCAATACCTTTTTATAGCTGAAGAGAATTACAAAATGAATTTAACATTGATGGTAGCACACACACACACACACACACACACACACAACAAAATATGGCATGTAAAGCATTTGTTCATGTTTTAGGCCACCATTTGTAGGTTGAAATTAGCAATCTTAATTATACACAGAGAGATATGAAAGTCCTAGCTGTTGATGAATATTTTTAGCCAATAAAACTCATGCACTCATTTATAACTGAATCCTGAATGAGGAATAATTATTTCATTTTATACCAGTAAAACCATCATGGGTATAGAATGGTTCTAGGTGGCTACAGTAAGAATCAAGATTTATAGTATAGCCCTTGCTTATCCATCATGTTTAAAAGATAGAGTACCCAGCCTGTTTCCTGCCCTCTATGAGACTTCCATGTACCCATTCATCTATTTTGCTTTGTAGATATCATTTATTCTCAAGCAGATTTGATCCAGCCTAATTATTCCATGTGTCATTTTTATAAGAGACATAGATGTTGACTCAGGTTACCAAATATGAGAAGGAAAGGAGAGAAGAAAATCAAACACAAGGAAAAAAATAACAACAGAAGATAAAGCATGACTGTATCTCAGTAATAATAGCAAAAGAGGAGATGGCCTCCAACAGAAATTGAGGAGAAAAAACAGGCACAATTACAGGGAAACTGTAGCTAATATTTAGTGCTTACTATTTGCATTGTACAAAACCCTTAACTTTTATTATCTATTTTAGTCCTCACATTTATCACAGTTATTCCCATTCTATATTCAAGAAGTTAATTCTTTTTCTCAAGGTCACAATGCTAAACCTAAGCTGTTTAATTCCAAAGTCTGGATGTTTAAATTATAGTCTACATTATAACTACATAGATATGACAAATAGATTAAAATATTATCCCTTCATCTACTGGTGAGGTTACTTCATTGAGAAACACAGTGATAAATTGACATCTACACATTTCTGAAAATTTCATAGCTTCTGAGCACCTGTAAGACTAGACCAGCAGTTCCAAAGAGATGCCTTTAACCGATGCTTCCACTAATACTAAGATTTATCACAGACATTACAGAAGACACTTAATGGCTACAGTACTCTTGAAGACATGTTCTGGGAATATATGTTTTAGACGCTGCAGTTCTTCTCAGATCAAATCATATTTCTTGTGAAAATACTGTAGTGTTAACTGATGGAACATCAAACCTGAAGGGACTGTTGAAGGAGTTTGTATTCTGAGTTTAAAAAAAGTCAATTTTTATTTGCTCTTAGACTCATATTTTGCATCAAATACTATTAGATGCAATGGAAACTTTAGAAGAGACAGACTCATGTTTCTCGTTTGAATGTTGAGGCTTCATTTTTAAGATGATGATAAAGCATGTGACAAAAATAAATCCAAAGATGGTTGAACAATGATTTTCTGATGGTGGAACAATACATCTACCTTACTCGATATCTGGTGTACCTCAGTTTAGACAATATATTAAAACAAAATTAATTATTAATTTATAAAGAAAGAACAGGCTACTATTGCTTTAATAAAATTTCCTTCAAATGTCCTGCTCAAAATTGTAAAAGGGGGAAGCATTTTAATCTGTGGATGGAACCAGAGAACCATTAAGATCCTCATTAAAATTAAATACCTCCTTTGTCAAAAGGGAGTATTAATTTCCTACCTGTGAGGTTTAAAATAATTAAACCTGCATAAAATTTACTCTACATAAAAACTTGTCCTATCAATGACTTATTTTGATAAAAGTCTTTCCAATTCCCATGAGAAGAGAAAGGAAAATAAAAGGTATAGAATTTTGTCCTGAGTAACATAACCAAGGATGGGACAGCCTCTCAGGTGACCCTACATGATGCATTTAGTCAACTGACATGAAAAATAAATCATCTCTGTAGGGTTAAATTTACTTTTATGTCAGAAACTATTTACTCCTGTTCCTCTTGAAAAGCTGACCCTGGAAATCCTGTGTAAAGATCTAACAAAAACAAAAATTTACCCAAAAAAAAGAAAGTACGCTGATTTTTCCAATATTTTGGATAGTTTGTCTTCTTTTAAATTCTAAAGTGTGACTTGGTATCATAATTATTAATGTCACAAAGGTATTTGGTTCTATTATAACAGGAAATTATTTATGTAATCTATACTATGTAAGTTAATTTGGGATATGAAATGAAAGAGAAAATTAATAATAGTGATAATAATGAAAATAATACATAATTTGCTGACCAACGAGTAGAATCACATTGCTTGGGTGTAGTGCTTTTAACTTTTGAAATCTTAAACAAAGTTCTCAGATTTAGGAAAGAAGGGGCATTCTAGTTTCTATTCCCTTTTATTTCCTTTGCCAACTATTGCTTATGCTACATAGCTAAAAATGGTTATTACTGCTCTCTTTTTGTTGCTATGTATATAAGTAGTGCTTATTATAAATAAATTTGTAGGGTCAGAAATAGGAAATTAAGCAGTTACACAGAAGAGGAAGAAGAGGATGAAGGACAATTTACATCCAAACATAACATTAAAATTTCTTTCTCAC
Organism: Callospermophilus lateralis; assembly: GCF_048772815.1. Taxonomy (NCBI): domain Eukaryota; kingdom Metazoa; phylum Chordata; class Mammalia; order Rodentia; family Sciuridae; genus Callospermophilus; species Callospermophilus lateralis. Next base: position 2,297,518 of record NW_027517992.1, on the reverse strand, counting down.
AGGTAGGTTTTGCTCTCATATTCACAATTGACACAATTACCAAAGTTCAAAATAAGAGCAATCTTAAAAAATAAAATAAAATAAAGATAACTAAACTTGTTTCTTTATAGCAAGTTTTCTACTTAAAACACACAACTAAAAGTTATTTAATATCATATAATACCTTTTAAACCTCCTACCCCACAATTGAAAACAACATTCTGAAGTGTGAAACCACTGTAGATTTCATAAATAATCTTTAGTGATAGGAACATTGCTGAACAAATAATAATATATTAGCATAGGAATTTGCTTATCAACTTGATCACATAATTGCAGTGCAAACAAAACAAAATATTATACAATTTATTTGGCTTTTTCTTATATGCTAAGTATGAGAGACATTTTAGGGAATGGAAAGTTTCCTTTCTCTATTAAAGTGATATAATTCCAGCTATATTCATGCATCTCAAGCTACTTATCACATGGTTTTCCATGGAGAAATATCATTTTTAAGTCTTGTCTATTATTGTTTACTTCAAAACTGTATAATGTATAGTAGACTATTTATGGGTAAGATAAATTACACTGCAACTTTAATTTTTCAGGTTTACAACTCTCACTTGTGACATCGAAAATGAAGAGATTTAAAATCCATTTCAAAACTGTAACTATAATTTCATAAAATTTTATGTACCACAATATATAACATATAATAAAAGATGTGAAGTGCAGAAAATATTTACCATTTACTGCTACTTCATGTCCACAACTTTTTGGCCTTTTAAAATAGGGATAAATGCTGGAGAAATGGTTTCATTTTGCTGTTCAGAGTTTCCAAAATAAAATACAAAGTAAAATAAAAGAAGAAATGCTTTATTTAGTCTAAGTCAGAACACCTGAGTTCTGTTCTCAGTCTCTGAACCTGAAAACTAGTCTGTTGGATAAGTATTTTAATAGGTAAAGCTTCGGTTTCCTCACTGGCATTGCTAAGAAGAAAAAGAATGTTAATGTCAAAGAAGACAGCATTTGTGAAATAACACATGAGTTTTGAAAAATTATTTAAATAAAAAATATTAGTATAATTATTAATAAGCTAAAAATCCCATGTCTTTTGATTTATGTTTTTCTCTTCACACATACCGGAGTCTGAAAATAAAGCTTATATCTACTAATGTTACCCTAGTATGTTTCCTGTGTCGCTAATGAGGCTTGAAATTGATGTTGTCCTTTCTAATCCCAGCATCGATCTAGTCTCAGTCCTTGATGCCTTTTGGTGGTACTGGCTTTTTCTCATATAAGTGCTGTAATGCATTTATATATGAAATTATTATGAAATCCATTTAGTGTAATTTATTTTATCTGAAACCATGAGAAAATTAAGCTTCTTTTTCTTTAAAATGTATTAAATTTTCTAGTAACATAATATTTTGATTTATTAAACATCATAAGGCCCCTTTCATGGGCCACCTAGTTGAAGCACTGACAGGTAATTTATTTAGTGTAATGGAAAGAATCCTGGGCAGAGAGATGGATAACCCAGTTTCTATTCTGATTTCTGTAATTAACTAGCCATAAGATATTGGGAAAATCACTTAGTCTTTTTGATTCTCAATTTCCTCATTTGTGAAATGAAGTAATTGAAACAAAGCTCTCTAAGGTACTTTCTGTTCCAATGGCCTGATTTTATACTATTACAGACACTGAGCATGAAGACTACTCTTTATTAAGTCTAGATCTCCTTATCAATTCACATCACATTAATAGTAATTTTTCAATATCTGACAATGAAAATAATTTGGTATGATAGATGCCTATATCCTCTATTATAAAACCAAGGAACAACTGGCATGGGACATAGCCCATCTTTCCAATTCAGGGATTACACAGTGATCTAGATTGACCAGACTGGCCAAATCCAGAGTGACAATAGAAGTAGATCTAGAACTAGAATGATGGAGTCTAAGTCTCAAATGGACAGCTGTGTGTATGTGAGCTGACTGCTCAATTGCCTTGCCATTCTTCATATTATGAATAGCCCAAAATATTTAAACTCCATAAGAGGCCACTGTATACTCAGAACCAACAAATGAAATGTCAACTACTCAGAGAAGGCTTCAGGATGTAAAATGGTCAGCAACTTAGTTATATCTGCAAGCTAGACAGATCATAGAAGGAAAAACATCAATATTTTATAAGGCAATAGCTGAAACATGTTTTAAACTAACATACAATATTTCTTGTGATTTTTTATGTGACAAAAATCAAAACTTGGAATTAAAGAAAAATTATGTCAGTGAAAATAATTTTCCTCAGAAATTAGGGTTGGGGGACATTGGCTTATGCAACAGCAAAATTGTGATATTGTGAATTATGAAGCCAAAGATTTAAGTTTAGTTCCATGAGAGATTCTGTGTGTGACTTTGATTCTGAATTTGGAAAGGGGTCTGGGGAGCAACTACAAACCATGACCCTGTTTCATTAAGCATACATTCAGTATAATGAGGTGGCTGCTAAGCTTTAATTTTCAAAATTCCATATTTAAATAAAGTGCTTAGGATGGCTGTCTAGAAAAAGTTTGGTAGGGATCCCAATTAAATTAATGAATCCCTGCATTTGATTAAACTTAATTAACTGTCATTATTAGAATGGCAGAAGCACTGGCCCATACAACAAAGTGGCAGGATACAACAAAATAAGATTTCATTTGCCTTTGTGCAAATATTTACAAGATGAAAGTAGTTACTTGCTATGTACTAGATCCATGACCTACAATTCCCTCCTTCACAAGATATGGTTAGCAGACACTTCATTTTGATCTAACATAAGAAACAGAGTTGCTTTAAACTGTATAAAGGATGAAATAGTAGCAATAGTAAAATATGCTGCATTGCTTTATTTTTTTTTATTTTTTTTATTTTTTATTATTGTTCAAAACATTATAATGCTCTTGACATATCATATTTCATACATTTGATTCAAGTGGGTTATGAACTCCCATCTTTACCACATGTACAGATTGCAGAATCACATTGTTTGCACATCCACTTTTATACATTCTGTCATACTAGTGTCCGTTGTATTTTGCTGCCTTTCCTATCCCCTACTATTCCCCCTCCCCTACCCTCCTCTCCCCTCCCATCTTCTCTCTCTACCACATCTACTGTAATTCATTTCTCTCTCTTGTCCCCCCCCCCTTTCCCCTCACCTTCTCTTATATGTAATTTTGTATACCAATGAAGGTCTCCTTCCATTTCCATGCAATTCCCCTTCTCTCTCCCTTTCCCTCTCACCTCTGTCCCTGTTTAATGGTATTCTTCTTCTCCTGCTCTTCCTCCCTGCTCTGAGTTGCCCTCCTTATATCAAAGAAGACATTCGGCATTTGTTTTTAAGGGACTGGCATTGCTTTATTGACTTTAATATAGAGCAAAGGAGTCTTCACCCATGTAATTCTTTGAGGATTTACTGATGGAGTTTTCCCTAAAATTTTGCAACTTCAATACTACTGTTGTTCAAAAAATGTAGGTTTCATGGAAAAAGAAAGTGGCAAAAAGTCTGTTTGTTTGTGGGGAACTTAGGCAGTTTTTTTTCTTTGATTTTTGTTTCATTTTAGACTGACAAAACCAAATTCATGTTTAAGAGGTTTGGTGGCTCTTATATGAGGGGAGTAAAAAGTATTTTCTGGAACTAACATGATGTTATTAGACGTTTCCTCTATACATTCCTTATTTCTCTCTTCTCAATTACGCTTTGTGTAGAGACTTCATTTCCTCTGATGTCAGAGGTGTCTTTTTGTGTTGTCCAGGGTAGGAGATGAGGAGGGCGGGGACCATCTTAGTAGTTAAGTAGCTATTTTTTTCATTAGAAAGGTTGGTGCCAAACCTGAGGTCTTTGGCCATATGATAGCCAAAGGTACAAAATGCAGTAACCATCAACATCAATAGATTCACAGAGATTAAAGTATCAACATAGAGTGCTCAATCGGAATCAGAAGAGAAGGGATACTAGCAGGAAAGTTAAACAATCAAACACATTAGATAATGTGCCTCAAATCATGTCACATAACCAAGAAATAACAATTGCCAATTTAATCTAAAGACTTAATTACCTTTCTTTCTTAAATGTAAGAATGTTAATATTAGGGTTCTGTAGTGACTCTACACTCTGCACTCTGTTGCTCTATTCCAAACTCCCGTAGACTTAGCAGCTTAGAACAATATCCACTCATTAGCTCTTACTTTTCTGCAGGCAGAGGTCCAGTGCAGCACACCTGGGCTCTCTATGCAGAGTCTCACAAGATTGTGTACAAGTTGTCAGTGAGGCTTTCAGGTTAAAAGATGCTTCTAAACTCATTTGGGTTGTTGGCTGAGTCATTTTCTTTCTAGCTGAGAATAGAGTCCCCATCTTACTGTAAGCTGTGAGCTGGGGTCTGTCCTCAACTCCTGGAGGTTGCTCCTCCAGTCAGCAGCTCACATTGGTCTTTGTTCGCCCCCAAGCCAGCTGAGACACCTCTCTGATTCCATTTCTAAAATGGGAAAAACAAAAATACACTCTCTTTGAAAGGATTCATGTGTTTATTTAGGCCAAAAAATAACCTCCTTATTTTAGGGTTAGCTGTGCTATATAATCAATCTTATCTATAAGTGAAATCCAACAGTTGTCACAGTCCTGGGGATTAAACAAGGAACATACACCAAGGGTGGAGAAATCTCCCAGAATATTGTAGAATCTGGCCTACTTCCCCATATGTTTCAGTTCAATCATAATAGAGAAATGTGACATGATTTTGATTCAATTTTCTGTTGAGAATGCTCACGTTTAATGATCTAAAATGACAGAATAAAATTATGAACTAAATTTGAAATCTGGTTAGTTTCAAAAATTCTGTATACAACTTAACAACAAGCACCATCTGGAGAAAGAAGCATTTTAAAAAGCAGTTGAAAAACATCAGTAAACAAATTTTCATTTTAATCTTGGAAATAATAGAACAGTAAAATCAATAGCATTCATCAGTTTTAGAAAAATTTGTTACAAACACATAAACATATTCCAAATATTGATTCCATGATATTATAGATAATATTACTAACAAAGAAATTCAGTACCTTCTGAAAAGCTATCAGACATTAAAGATTTATTTGTCATTTAAAGCCTCCATCAATGTCAAATTAAGCATCTGCTTTCATAGTCCTGACTCTCTTTGTTAAAAAATAATCATCTCTGACCTTTATAGATACAACTGTCCAAAAATCAGTTTCAATCAGGCATACTATGGTATATATTTGCTAAAAGCAATAGAAGTTTAAGTTACAGCATCTGTGGTAGCTTTTCTTTATCTTTTTTTTTTTCCTTTAAAGTTGTCAAAGTGGAATTATTTGCTGGTTTCTTGGGAGTCCTATTAGCTCCAGTGGAAAATAAGTGAATTCTGAGAATGATTTCTTCCTTAATGTGTTTATAATGAGAGCTTTAGAAAAAAATCTCCAGGTCACCTGTATTTAGAAATAAGATGCCACTTACTGAATTACTGCTACTATTTCTCATTAACACATTTAAATTTAGCATTAAGATGAGTCATTTTCATAATATTGGGAAAAATATGAATATATAATGTATAAATTATCATGCAAATAATGTAATATTTATGAAATACTTAAAGGACATAAGACTGAGAGATATGAATTTTTAACAATAAATTTGGCAAAAAAAATGACTCATATTACAAAGAAATCAAGCTGTTTAAGTTCTTGGGTTTATTTTTCCAGGATTTGTGATATTATACTTTCAAATTCTGTTTAAAATAGTTACTATAGATTGAAGTAAGAAAATAAAAGACTTCAATGAGGTGGCTTTGTGCTTGAAAACACAAAAGCACTTCCCATATTAATGTATGCTACAGAAAATGGGTCACATTCAAACAAACCTTGAAAGTAAGAAGACCCTGAAATTTCAGGTTGTGTTCTTCAGAGCATTGTTTTATATTACATATAAAAAATTGTCATTTCATTTGTTTCACAAAAATGTGCTTTTGTGTGAATAAAAGGAAATATAAATACCTTTCTCTCATTTTTCTTTCACTTATATACACACATCTATATAAACATACTCATACACATTCATATATTAATTAGTAAAGTTGTTAGTTAATTTTGAGATATAGCTATTAAATATTTGTATAATTAAGTATAAGTATTTTATTATATTTTTAATATGATATATTAATATTTTAATATATTTTTAATATTGTAGACCTTTTTATCTTTCAAAGAAAATTATGGGTAAACAATGTATACAACCTCAGGGAAAAAAATTCATTGAAATATTTTATTGACAGAAAGTTAAATTACATTCTATTCAATGTAAATATTTTCCACTCTTTCTAGTTGACTATCAAATATTGCAAATATAAAATTAAGACTTGTAATAGTATTCATCATTCTAAATATATTATTAAGATAGGTAAATTCTGACTATAAACATAATATCTTTGATTTAAAAGGTATAAATAGCACATGCTTTTAGATAAGATATGCTGAACTAAAATTTCTATAGGAAAATATGATTTAGTGGCATTAAAATATAAAAAATAACTGTTTTGAATAAGTATCTGTGTTATCATGACATAAGCTAGTCACTACAGGATTCCTTTCTCCTGGGAGGAAATATTGAATTGTGTTCTCTATTCTAGTTTCTAGTACAATTATCAATGGGCAGTACAAAGTGTTTTTTAGTGAAACTATTTTCATTCATTAATTCATAATAATACAAATCTGGTTTTGGTCAAACAAAATGATGTCACAAAACTAATTATTGGCTAATTTCCACTTGTTGCTAATCTAAATTATCTGATCAAATATTTAGGTTTATTTGGGTCATTTATTTTTTTCTTTCAAGACAATAACAGTTTTAAATGTTAAACAAAATAAGATACTGTGTAATCAAATTAAATGTACAGTAATGGTTTAAATGCTAGTCCAAAAGACATGGGGTTAGAATACCTGGTTTGTATCTTGGCTTTCTGTCTTTGTAGCTGTGCACCTGTAGCTATTATCTTGATTGTGTCTTGCTTTCTCTATCTACAAAGGGAAGAAGATAATAGCAAAGTTGTACTGATACAATTATTCTGGGTATTACAGTGAATTTAGACATAAAAAGCATTATGAAATTACTAGCAAGAAATGAAATATCAATAAGGATTTTTATTGTTTTTTGAACTCAATTATTTTTATTCTATATACTAATATAAATTAATGTAAATTGAAACAAATATTTCTGAATTAGACTTACTTGTATGTAAAAGAAGAGAAAAAGAAATATTATAAAGTCAAATTATCTAACATATTCTTAAAAATTAAAAATATAAATATAATAATCCACATTTTGCATATAAAGATTGAAATTCAAAGAAATTCAGTAATTTACATAATGGCACAGAGGTTATAAGTGATAACTTTAAGATTCTAATTCCCAGATAATTATTATTCATGATCATTCATTTTAGGTCATTCTATGTTGTGTCCTTTTGCATACTAAAATTAAAATAAATAAATAAATAAAAGATTTTCATGTATTTTTCCTCTATTAATTTATAAGTTTATTAAATTATTACTGAGCACAAACCAGATATCCTTTATTTGATCAGTTAGAAACACAAAACTCAGTATAATTCCAACTGTATCTAATCTCCTATACCAAGTTAAAAAAAGAAAAAAATATAACAACATTGACCTCTGAAGTTAGACCAATATCAATGTAAATCTGAGAAAACTAACAGAAGCCCTAAAATTGGGCAGGCACAGCGAGAAAATGTGTGTCTGCCAGAGAAAAAAAATATGATTAAACAAACTATTTGATATCAATATATAATATTTTATCTTATCAAATATTATGAATCGAACATGACACCTTTCAACTAAGTTTGTACCTATTTAAACACAAGATAAAGCCACTTGTAGAGCTGGTAATATCTAGGGTACGTTTCATTGAAAACAAGAAAACATTGTGTTTCAACTTCATTTCTTAAGATCATTTATCCTGGTAACAATGCAATCATTTGAAAATCAAATATATTTTAAAATTTTAACATACTAAAAATTACTATTTTGGGTTAAGAAATCATTTTGTTTTTAAATTTACGTAGAGGCAATGAATACTGGGGATATTATGAAATGGCAGTCTCTATAACAACCTGAGGACTCCTGGTCGGCAAAGAGGCTGTCTCCTTTTACTCTAGAGATAAATATAAAACCTAGTGATTAGCAAACATGGAGAAGAGACTAGTTAAAACATTCTTTGATGAAAACTAACTGTTTTAAATGAAGAAAGTCTCTTGATACATAGAACTCAATCACCTTCACAATAATTAGGTAATCTTGTTAAAAGGAAAAATTTCCTAATAAACTTAAAAACTACTGCAAAAAGTAAATGTTTATTTCTCACACTTTATTTGAGCATAATGTGTGTGCTAATTATTTTCATTATTAGAAAAATAATAATATGTGTTCTTATTTAATTATTACTTTTGACTTCTGATTATACTTTTGACCTCTCTCTCCCTTATCTCTTCTTCCTCCCAATATTTTTCTTTCTGGTTTTCTTTTTCTTTGCAGATAACATTTTAATCTTTGACTCAACATCTTACATGTGCTTTTCCTCTGAAATTTCTTTTACACTCTTGATTTTTCATCTTGAAATACCTTGATGTTTTTTGTAATGCCCAGTGATATCTCAGTGTTCTTCTCATATAGAGACAATTAGAACATTTCTTTTTTTTTTAAAGAGAGAGAGAGAGAAAGAGAATTTTAATATTATTTTTTTTAGTTTTCGGCGGACACAACAATCTTTGTTCGTATGTGGTGCTAAGGATCGAACCCCGGCCGCACGCGTGCCAGGCGAGCACGCTACCACTTGAGCCACATCCCCAGCCCCAAATTACAATATTTCTTACTTTGAATCTTGTCTAGATATTCTGTGATATTAAATAACTGATCAAAATAATCTGTGGTGCTATTTTATGGGGATATGAAAATAGCTTTGTTTTGGAACATTTTACTCTGTTTTGACTTAAGTCTGCAAGTACAGACATAATAGATTATATTATATTGTTGCAAAGGACTCAGTGAAAGAGATTTTTTTTTCAATTTCTTTAATTAGCAGTTCCACTTAGGGAAAATATGCATTAAATATTGATCTGTGAATTATGATTATCTCTTCTTGAACAAGTTACATGAAAAAGGGGTTTGAATTATCCAGAGTTCATAAACTGCATATTCATTTCTCTGAAGTGCTTAAGTACTTTAAATATATTTATAGCCATCATGACATTTGATAGAAAATTGTTTTATTTATTAAAATGGTTCCACTAAGGACAATTAAGGGTTTGATTTATAGGGAGCAGATAACTCCTCATATTATATATTAGTAAGGACTAGAGGTAGGAAACTTAAGACTCCAATTTTTCTTCCCATGAAACAGACCTTGGGTCCCAAAGTGTCAGTTATGGAGAAAAAGTGAGACTGTTGAAATTTGCTACCTTTTGTTTTTCAGGTGTTGCTCTGAGACCCAGTATCATCTCTCTAGTTCTCTCTTAGGAAAGATGATGTTTTTGAAATATATCAGTAAGAGGGAGTCAACAACAAATAGAGAGAAAGCATTATGGATCTACTTGACTTATAAATCAGTTAATCTGTACTAAAATTAAGGAATATGAAGGAATCTAATATATTTAAAACATTTTACATGAGATACTGACTATAATTTGTTACCAATTATGTATTTTGGATATACTGAAAAGTGACAGAATTTTTAAATAAATTTAGATTTCCTTTTGAAATCTTATTTATATTTACTTCATGCTAATTATTTGTATTCATGAAATAAGACATTTCATATTACCAAATAAAATCCATTTCTATTTAAAAATTTAAAAATTAAAAAAAAATGGAAGGAGAAGTAAAACATGCATATGATGATATAGGCATATAATAATAATGACTTAGGAGAAACTAGTTAAATTTAATTTTACTTTAGAGTTTAGATTAGGGTTCATCTGTGTTATTAGTGTTATTAAATGTATATACAAACAAATTAGTGTAGGACATATAGCATTTTAAAATTATACTTTTCATCTTGATTATGTGAATTTATTTTCAAAGATTTCACAAATATATCTTGAGAGCACATATTACTTATTGACTTGAAAGTTAAATAAAGCCTATAGGATATTAACATAGTACATGATATTCAGTAAGGCATATTGATAAAATAATAAAATGCAGAAATTATAGTTAATATTAAAATTTGTAAATGATATATAACTATAATAACATGTTGCTATAAGTGATTATTATCACTTAATTTAAGACCAGACTAAATTGTATATATTTAAGCATTCTGAAAAATAATCAAATTGCCTGATATTATACATAATATTTATTTTTATTCAAAATAGAGATTATATTCCTGAATATTTGATTTAAAATACTTATCTTCTAGTAATGTTTTGCTACCAAAAACTTGGTTTTGTGAAAAATGTTTCACAGCTTGGGAAATGTAGGAAAGAAATTATTTTAACCTTCTTCCAATTTTTTTCTTCAAAATCCTGTCATCAAGCCAGTGACCACTCTAACTTTTATCAAGGGGATTATTAATATTTTGTGACAATCTCAAATGATAGAATATAATCTACATTAAGCACAGTTGTAAAATATGGCAATCTGAGAAAATAGCTTTCCTGTCACATGCAACCAACCATGCATGCAATATTCAAGAAGAAAAAGAGATGAAAGAGAAGAGTGGGGGAATAGTATATATATGATTTTTTCTTTAACAAGATTTATAATATATCCTAGCACACTAATGTTAGTTGCTCCTGAACATTGCAAGCAGTCTTTGTTCTCCTTTGGTTTTCCTTAGCATATCTCAGGGGAAAGTGTGAGCTTTTTTGAAATGGATTTCTACTTTCTTAAATAGAAAGTGAAACATTTCCAGATGATAAATAGCTTTGGGTCTGTTACCCAGGTGGGGGAGTTCTCTACTCACATTGGACTGTTTAAAAGGAATTCCTAACCTTGTAAGTGATAATCATGTTGCTCAATTTGCAACAATCAAGCTAGGAAGAACAAATGAGTCCTCTCATGAGAGTAGAATCACACAGAATGTCAAATATTCTTGGGCATTCAGTGACTTTGGAAAGAAAGAAATTTGCATTATAGCATTACTCAGTCAGAGTTATAGATCATCTTCAGGTCTGGTCTCCTTTTATCTATAGACAACACTGTAATCACAATCTGATGGGTTTTTATCTAATCCAATAACCAATGTGATGTTTCTTAGAGCAGAATAAATATTAATATGAAACTAAACAACTACACAAAAGGAAACATTAAGTATTTTACAGGCTTACCAGTAAAGAAATAGCAAAAATCATTTGTTTTCTATGTTATAAAAGTATTTCTGTCAAAGAAATTCAGTTTAAAACATATTTTGGCCAGTTTGTCTGAGTAAATCCTGCATTTAAATAAAACATGTACAATATTACTTCAGATCTCAAGCATTGCCTACTGAACCCTATGCTTAAATCATTCTATATTCATTTTAAACTAATAATAAGTATTACCACTTGTATGCAATTATTACAAGAAAATTTCATGAAGGAATCCTGTACAAGGAATTTTTCCTTTACCTTTTAATGTATGTGTGTAGAAATGGCTGTAAGAACATTCTCTTTTGTTCATGCTACCACTGAGCTATATCTCTAGCCCCAAAGGTGTCCATTTCTGGTTACAAAGCTCTCCCAATTATGTAGAGCAGAATTAAGAAAAAAAAGATATTTGGATAGAGATATGGGGAATATTGAATAAGTAATGGTTATTAAAAGATAACAAGTAATTTCATTAATTTTCTTAAATGATTTAATAGCATTTTGATTGTGTAAGGTAAAACTTTATTTTAAATAAATCAATGTTAAGAGTGTATAGTGAACTATTATATTTGCATTTTCTTCATTTTCTTCTAAAATGTCCACATATAAGAACAAAGCAAATACAACACAATGTTGATATTTGTTTACTGTAGATGGTAAGAATATAGGTTATCATTCTATCCGTTTTTTTTATAGTTTTAAATTTTTGGTCCACATAATTTTGTTAAGGTAAAATGGTGTACTGCCCACAAATATTTAACTCCTTTCCTGAGATCATCAGTAATTTGTAGTATAAGAACAAGAGTTCCAACCCATGATTTTGGTGGGAATGACATAAGAAAGGCTAACTAATTTCTGTAAAATGAAAAAATAGGTAAGGGACTGGTAACTGGTCAAAGAAGCTCAGGTATGCTAGATGCAAGAGTTTACATTAAGAGAGCTCCAACAAAGTACAGGCTACTTTGAAAAAAAAAAGTTTTACAATTGTCAGCTATTATGGGCAAAAGGAATAAAGCCTGCCAGGGAAAATACAGATATTGACTGGTGTTATATATACAAATTTTTTCTCACCTGTAAGAAATAATAAAGTCAGGTATAAATGATCAGAGCATGAGCAATACAGAAACTATAATTTAAAAAAGAAATTATTCTTCAGCTAATCTGTGTTTAGATTAGTACTAGCACAACACTATGGTTAAAATACCCTCACCATGTATCTGAAATTCAGAGCAATGATTGGTACTCTTTGCATTAATACTAGGTCAAAATTATCATGAAAACATTTAACTCACAAATCCACAACTACAAATTATATTATGTATCTTTTAAATGAACAGAAAACTAATAGACTGAGAGTCATCAGATATTTGAGGAATGCCAGAAATGTAATTAGATTTCATGGAATGCCAGAAATGTTCAGATTTCAAAGCTGTAAGTAAGTGTTTAAAAAACTGATCATTCAGGCAAAGTACAAAAAGTGGGAGTCCTCAAAAATGTGGGGGAAAAAATTTCTGCAAGATAATGATATAATTCTTTAAAATGGGAACACACTCAAAGTAAAAGAAAGAAGTCTAGGGATATATCTTTGGCTTATGTGTGTACTGACTTTGAAAATGAGAAAAGATACCAATAAATTATTCTAATATAAAAGCATTTTTAAAGAAATAGACAAAAAAAACAGAAAATGAATAATGCAAGTGAAATGTATATGGTATAGGGAAGATGCATGATTTCTAACATTGAACATATAAATTCTAGGTAAAAAACAGTGAAAACACGATAAGGAATAATAAGGAAAATAATCATAGAAGGAAATTTCTAAATGTTGAAAAAATACATTTTTAACTGAATATTTTATAAGTGCATATCATGTGGAAAAACACACATAAACTTAACCTGGAGAAAATGTGTTGAAATTTTTCAAAAATACATACTTGGATATGATATTCTAAATAACTAGAATACCAAGATTTTAAAAATATATAAATAAATAGAAAAATTTTATAAATAAGTAAATTAATTAAAATAAATAGAAAAAAAGTCTCATTACCTACAACATGAAACATTGTGTCTTGTTTCCTAGAAATCAATGAATATACAAGAAAACATAATAATGATTTCAAATGTATGAAGAGATTTACAACCTAGAAATATGTACCCAGACAATAATTAATTATACATGACTGCAAAATAAAGGTACTTTCTGATATGCAAAAACTCCAGTCACAGAAACATTCTTAAGACATTATATGATATTGATGCTGGCAAACAAAAGAATGAACCAAATTAGAAGAAAACATAAGATGCAAGATCTGTTTCTAAATTAGAAGATTCATAAAGAAAACTTCCAGTCTGACAATTGTGCAGCTTCTCTTATTTGGATTCGGAAAGTTTAGGCCTTCTTATGGAAGGTATGTTATGACAAGGATATTGATGTTGTCCTGAGAGACAGAATGAGATTAGGGTATGAAAAAAATCAAATAATGTAAAGAAATGAACAAAGATGATAAAATAGAAAAAAAATCCATATTTAAAATGAAAACAGAAATCACCTAAGCATTGCATATTATCCAATGGTGAAACAAAAATTTTTATATTATGCAATTGTTATAAAATAGTGTCAGAATTTTAAAAATATTTTAGCATCAACTTACAGAATAACCTTAGAAAACTTGTGTATCAGTAAATGTCCCCTAGAATAGTAGAAATAATCAGATTATTAGATACACACATGGATATAGATAAATATAAATGTAGACATTGATATAGATTTGTGAAGAAATTGCTGATAAGAAATCAGCTTCATCATTACGGAAGCTGTCTAGTATTAAGACATATAATCAGCAAGCTGGGACCCAGCAAAGTTAATTTTCTGTTCCCAGTATAAATATAGGAAGCCCCAAGACCCAAGAAGAGCTAATAATTCAGTTTAAGTTCAAAGCAAAAGATTTCTTTAACAACTGGGAACATAGCTCAGTTGGTAGTGTTTGTTTCACATGTACAAGGCCCTGAGTTCAATTCCCAGCACTGCACGAAAATAAATAAATAAAGTAATAAAAAAAGAATATTTTTTAAAAGATGTGGCAGTGTCCCAATTCTAAAACAATCAGGCAGCAGAGTTCCTTCTTATTCACAAAACTGTTAGCCTTGGTTCCAGTCAGGCCATAAATTGATTGGATATGGTTCACTCACATGAGGAAGGACAATCTATTTTTTCACTCTATTGAGATAACCCAAATGTTAATCTCCTTCAAAAACTCCCTTGCAGACACACCCAGAATAATATTTAGGAATCTCATGGACCAGTCAGTGGACACATACAATTAGTCATCAGGGGTTGCTTAATGGGATTTACATTTTGTCCCTGTTAAACAGAGCTCTCTGTCTACTTCTTTATCCAGTCCTAAACTGTGTTCCTCAGCAACACTCATGATGTTCTGCCTCCTAAGGGGCTCAAAGCAATGGAATCCCTTGGACTATGGCCTAAGGCCTCTGAAACAGTGAAAACCAAATAACCCTTATTCCTGTATGTTGTTCTTCTGAGGTCTTTTGCTCATGGCAAAAAAGCTGACCTATGTAATAGGTAAAGAAATTAACAATGAATATTCCCCACCTCATGTTTATTTTCATAATTTCATATAATTTAGCCTAAGAAAACATAAAACAAAACTCCCTCAAAATATTATGCTAATCACAACCTCAGAGACTAAGGCCATAGGAGAATAGGTAAAATGAATGCTTATGAATGTTAAGACAGGGATGAATGAATGGGATTTGGAAAACAAGGAACACTTCACAAACTGGCAGCCATTTTAAAGAGCACAGAAATTAAAATTTTAAACAATATTTCAAAGGCTGCAACAATATTAAAATATTTTTTTGGTAAAATTCCTTGAAAAAAATGCTGTTTATTAGCTTTCCATTTTTATTCTCGCCTCACAGCTTTTTTGATTACCTCATAAGAGCCTAACTTTAACTGTCCAGCATTGTTATTTCCATCTCCCTCTAGGAAATATTCCTAATTCTAAGTCTTAGGGTCTGCATAATGATACATAATTAATCGTTAAATTGTTACAGATATCAGTAAGCTGGTAATTCAATGACATTTTTCTCACAGGTATGTCTACTGCATTAATGTAAAATGCATATTTTTTACATATGGATTAATAAATAGCATTTGTTAAAAACACAATTATTGGTTTTCACACAAATACTATAATTTTAAAATCAATGGTTTTTCCTCCTAGCACACCCCATGCTCACTTCATGCCTGGTAAACATTCTCCTGTCCTGGAAAATGGAAAATGAAAACAAAATCACTGCTGGACATGGTGATACAAAAGCATTTTCCATTTTATGTGCACATTTCAACCCATATAAAATAAGAATAAACTCCATTTTTTGCAGCAGTTTCCAAAATATAATCAGAGAGATGCTAGTAAACATTTAACTTTAGATTAGCTTTCTCAAAACTTTTGAGCACAGAAATTGAAGATTTGCTCACACTCTGAAGCTAGTCCTCAGTATCTTTTTTTAAGCCTCTCTTGGCATCTCATTTTCATGCACCATCTGAGATGACTTGGAACACATTAGAAAATAACACCACCACTTCCACAAAGCAACTGCCTGGACAGTGACTATTTCCACATCCATCATTTATGGAACTCTGTTTCTGGGAGAAATTTTATTTTAAGTGTCAATACTAAAAAATGGTATTATTGGACTTGGCTGCTTCAGTCAGTAAATGTAGTCGGCACCTACTCAGCAACAGCTTATTTTTATTACTTGGAATAAGACACATTTCTGACAGTTATTTTTAAATTGTCATAAAGAAAAATAAATTTAATTTTGGTAGAAGTATCAGCATGCTGTATGTGTAGCTTGAAGTGACTGTAAAATGATGCATTCCCTATGATTTTATTTTTACAGTTAACACCAACCAAAAATGAGGCAAATTATGTGAATCCTTCTAACCCAGCCCTCTTTATGCAAATGAGATTATGAAATAGCTTCACAGTGTAGGCTCAGCCTAAATTCCATTATTGAAAGGCTTGGGATAGCAGTTCTATCTATGGAGATCAATTTCTGAATCTTATTTTTCAACATCTTCCAGGATTCATAAAAATGATCATAGTTTTGGTCTTGATATTTGCCTTTTTATTTCAGAAATAAACAGAAGAAAACATACACATACACACACTCACCATATTGTTTATAAAAGAATGGATGATGTTCATTATAGCATTCAAATTCACCAAATGAATATAAGGCAGTTACTCAAAAAAAAATTGAAGAATTTCAAAGATATGAAAAAATAATTATAAAAATACTATTGAAATATGTCAACTCAGTTTTTTTGTCAAGTGTTTATATATATTCAGAGAAATATATATGTATAAATTATAGTAAATGTATATTTGCATGTATTTTTATCCTTTTCATCTGTATATTTATATTTCTATATCGCTGGAAAATATAGGTAAAATAAAACAAGCTATTTGTAGGTGAGAAATGATTGATATTTTCATCTTAATTTATTCCATTTTCTGTTCAAAATATTTTATAATCCAACTAAATAAAATTTTATATTATTCAATGTGACAGCATTATTATTTATCTCACATCAGAATTGATATAGAAAAATAGATACACTTTATACTAGTCACACATGTTCTTGAGTCAATCAGCACTGAGTAACTAATTTTAAATATTGCCTGTCAATTCAGCAAAACACCTGTGATCTGCATTAAGGTTTTATCACATGTTCAACTCCTGTAAAAATTGTAATCTTTCAAGAGTTTTACATTCAACAAGTTCATTTACAACTCAAAGATTTAATGTATTTTCAGGTATTTCTTATAAAGCTATAATCTCTATAAAACACATTTTTTTTTAAATTAGAAGGAAAAGGTAGAAGATTGAGAATCAGCAGGTGAATCTAATTTCAATTTTGGATAGGAATAAAAACACATTTTTGTTTTTATTGTGACATTTTCAAAAGAACAGTTTTGATTTTTGTTAAATTATTTTTTTAAATTTTTACTTTGGTGTGTGGGGGCAACTAAGAGTACTTTGCAAAAACCAACTTGGAATTTTCACTCAGTTCTCAAAATATCACCACATATTCTTGAACCATTGACATAATGGATCCAGTTTATAAAATCATTTGTATTTCATTGAACCTTTGCCTGTCTTGTATCTTTAGATAAATTTGAAAGCTAAAGAAATACCCACTGTATTGAATATCTTAAATAATATGGCTGAAATTTGTGAATTGAAATTCCTAAGTTCAAAGAATGATTAACTGCAGCTTGATTTTATGCTTGGAATTTCCCATGCTTCATAGCATTTCTAAAATATTAGGAGGGGGAAAAAAACTTCCTCCTACAATTTATAGCAATTTTCATCATACTTATGTAAAATGTAGAAACTTAAAGAAATATCAAATTCATATACCCTCTAATTGTTGCCTTAGTCTTTTAACTATGTCCCTTAACTCTTGAAGAGAAGAATCACAGAGTTCAGGTGACTTCAAGGACCAAATCTTGGTAATCCCATAGAAAAGATTTTAACTATGTTGCACAGTAATGGGAATAAGCATGCAAGAGATTGGCACTGAGCTGATCTTCCCATGAGACAATAGCGTAGCTATTAAAGAGTCTGGTTTTTTTTAAGGGAACTGAGTCCCTTTCATCTTACTTCAATTTTTAATACTCCATTAAGTGGTTTGTTACCCCTTGAAGAGACCTCAGAAAATCTTTGTGTGGATCCTGATGGTCACAAGGTGGCTGTGACCTATTTTTGGTGATGACCTTTCACAGAGGGAGAGTTGTGAGGACCTGGTTTCATGAAATCTTGAAACAATAGTTGCCTTAAGGTATTACAATTAACTATCCGGAGTGTTTGGAAATACCAATTCCCATTTTCCTGATGCTCACCTGCTTTGATAAACTTTTCTGTTATCCCCAGTCCTGTGATTTATGGACTCACTTTGATGTGTATGTCTGTTGTCCTACCCCTACCAACTTACTCATGCCTGAATCCTAACACAATCAAGTATAAATCCTTATGCTTATGCTCATACACAAACATATTTTCAGAGCAAATTTTGAAGTAAATACAAATTCTAAAGGTGAATAAATTCATGTTAGTAACATTAATTTGAAGAATAGCATTTTACTGAACCTAAAGCACAATGTCAAGCTTGAAAGCTAAGATGTAGCCAATGTTGAACTTACATTTAATGGATATTTCTAATTTGTTTCTAATACTAACTCACAGAAAGAGTAATTGCATAGAATATATGTTTATGTAATTAAAAATATTTTAAATCTCTTTTTGTGCTGCAATGTTAACAAACAAAAAAATCATTTTTTACCAAAGTTTTACCAGAGAGCAGCACCTGAATGCAGATTGTAAGGCACATCCCAATGGTTATGAGCACTATAAAAGTTCAAAGTTTTTTCTTTAAATTATCTGTTGAGGGCATTAAGCTCTCAAATATAAAGTCTTGGATACTGAAATCAGAAAACTAGACAATCCTGAATGAAAATAGTCTAAAACACTTTAGGTCAGCATCTGAATGAAAGAAATATAGATGATATCATTTATAAGAATATAAATTATTGTGTAAAATAATTATACATTTATTTATATTAATCATAAGAATATGCATTAGCAATTTGTAATATGTAATATTTTAAATAAGCTGTAAAATATAATATTTTAAGGTGATATTTATTGTATGTATATACTTATTCTTAGATAATTTATGTTTCTCCAAATATATGATGAGCTTCCACTTATTCTTGGAATCCAGTTTGAGCAATGCTGACCATATACCTGTGATACTTTCCCTTCTCTTTGATTATCTCCCTTTTGGATTTCATGTGCATCTTATTCCATGCTATAATATGGTGAACTAATAATGTGTTAAAATTTAAAAGAAATTAACTGAATTTAAATTTATTTGAATTACAATCAACAAATATTCTATATGCATAATGAATTAGAAGAAACTTATCTGTTAATCTGAAAAAATAACCATTGATGCTATCAATAGTTTGGTTAATATTGGATAATTAATACAATCTTGACAGGTTAAAATGAGATAATCTACCACATATAACTGAAAGATCGTATCTTACTTTTCCAAAGAAAAAGGCTCAGTGTTTTCTGAGATTTTTCTTAACTCATCTCTTTCTATTTTAGGTCATTAATTTCTACCTTTAGCTCATGTGGAAGACTTACAACTTGGTATTTATGAGCTTACTTATTTTCATATGATCATTTAATCTAAAACAATAACTATGCTTAAGATTTGTGAATAGTTTCTGATGAAAATTTTATTCCTAAAGAGATACAAAGGAACTCAACAAATGTTCAAAATCTGTTACACTTACACTAGGTTTGGAGTGTGCTTCTGATCTTCAGAATGCATTAAAAAATAGAATGAACTGAAAGTAAAATCAATGAAAGGACGATTTGTTGTCCATCTATAAAATAAGGCAAGGAACTCAAATGTGAAATTAGAATGTCAAGGATTTATCTATCTATCTATCTATCTATTTACATAGGTTTTCACAGCACACTTTTTTTTTTCATATTGTGACTCTTTAATAATGGCAAAATTTTTAATGGTATCCCTCTCTTCTCTCCTCTCTTTCCTTGTCTTCCCCCACCTCAAAGCTTCATTCTGACTTGGACAAGGGAGAGGGTACTGTTAAATACAACCTCTCGGGAGATGGTGCTGGGACCGTTTTCACCATTGATGAAACCACAGGTGACATTCATGCATTAAGGAGCCTGGATAGAGAAGCAAAACCTTTCTATACCCTGCGTGCACAGGCTGTAGACATAGAGACCAGGAAGCCTTTGGAGCCTGAATCAGAATTCATCATCAAAGTGCAGGATATTAATGACAATGAGCCAAAGTTTTTGGATGGACCTTATGTTGCTAGTGTTCCAGAAATGTCTCCTGTGGGTAAGTAGGCACGTGAATACTTTGTCAGATGCTAAAGAACCTCTCCAACATTCACATATTCAGGTTGATAGTATTTGTAACCCCCAAATTACTCTTCAACCACTCAGGACATGCAGAGAAGATTGCACACACTGCCTTAGGGCAGAAACAAGTTAGTGGCTGTAGAACTTGTCACATAGATTTACAACAAATGCACTTTAAATTGTATGTATGACCTTATCAGGCATTCAGAGACCATATTCTCTCTTTTACCTAAGAAATCAAAGGAAAAGCTGCAGATCTCATTCATTTTTAGGTATATTTTGAGTTGTCCATTTTCTGCAGTGTTATAATTGCTGGAGATTCAGAAATGCAATAGTGAAGAAGCATGCTGTATTAGAAAATAATCTCAGGAAATGAGGTGAACTATTTTATTAATTGTATCTTTATTTTACAGAGGGGAGAAAAGTAGAGGTAATATACTTTGAGACAAAGGCTTTTAAGAAGGCAAAGCTATTCAGTGGATAAATAGTTTAACCCAGCCACTTTGTATAAATTAGAAATATGGACATGAGTTTGGAATGATAAGTGACTCTATTACTAAAACAACATCCTTAAAGCAAACACACGCATCTTGTTATAGTATTAGAAATTTTGTCTCATTAGATAAACAATTATGTCTTTTGTTGATTAGGATAAAGTGTAGGGCTGAAAAAGCTGAAGCCCTGATTTAGAAAATTTGTAGCTAGTGCCTGAGAGAGAAATCAATGTGGATGATAAGGAGTAAGGTAGGTAAGTGAGAAAGCAAAGTGAATGCAGCTTTTGCAATTTTGGGGTTTGACACCATATACTATGAGATCATGAGAAATTGGAAAGGTCTGTAGAAAATGAGGCTCTGTGAAGCATGCTGTCCTGTGCCATTACTGAAATTTCTATTGGTTACTCAAGAGACTCCAGTAAAATCTTAACTTGGTTTGCAACACATCCCTCCCCACCCCATGGTAGTGGGGATGGACCCAGAGTCTTCCTCGCCTAAACAAACAAGACCTCTACATCTGAGCTGCCCCCCCAACCCTTTTCACTTTATTGTAAGATAAGTTCTCACTAAGATTCCCTGTTTTTCTTTGAATTTGTGATCCTCCTGCCTCAGTCTTGCAGCAGCTGAGATTATAGGCCTGCACCACCCTATCCACTTTCTCTATTTTATTTTATCTTTTTATTTGTTCTTTTTAGATATATATGACAGTAGATTTTATTTTGACATATTATACACACATGGAGTATAACATTAAAATTAAGATCCCAGTTTTATGGATATACATGATGGTGAGAGTCCCTCAGGTGTATTTCTATTTTTTTATAGCAGGAGTATTTCTCTTGAACTTGAACCTATTTACATACTGTAGCTTAGCCTGGGTATTCTTGAAATACATTTACACAAGGTTTTCTTTTCAAATGAATACAGAGGTAAAGTACCACCTATGAATTAAATGTTAAAAGTAGAATACGTACCATGCATTGTTGCCTTTTTTCATAATCCCCCATATATATAAGCCCCCCAAACACTGGAGAGCCAGCTTGAGTTGTGGCATCTGTTGCTGATTCTCTTTTTCCATTACTAATTCAAAGCTTACCAACAACTATTGTGTATCCAAAACTTGTATTTACTGTATATACAAAGAGTTCTTGAATTCCATTCTCAAGTATGCCCATTTTACCCAGTGGAAATGGTTCCCTGCTCTAATAAGCAAAGGAAAATTTATATTTTTCTCTATTTTCCTACCTACCACCCAGCACCAAATAATCTAGACAGTGATTCCTCTTATTATTTTCTAGGCATATTTAAATAATTACTGGTCAAGACTGGATGGAACTCTCCCTGTTAAATTCACAATGTTAACTAACTATTGAGAATGTGGCGATTTCATTTTCTGAAAAGGGAAGAAACAACCAACTGAAAAATGCATACAGTGAAATAGTTTATTTTGTAATACAAAAGAGAACGACATGAAGTATCAGTGGAATGAAGTGTCTTATACAAATGTCAATGTGTCAGTAATGGATTAGAAACCTGAAATCATGGTATTCAAATAACCTTCAATAAAATTAAGTGAAGTTAACATTACATGGAATATAAGTGTACAAAGAGAGAATGGTGGTGATCAGAACAGTTTGAGATTTTAGAGGAAAATCAATATTTAAGACTTATAACACTATGGAGTGCATTTAATTTCTTAAGTTGA
This sequence comes from Callospermophilus lateralis, assembly GCF_048772815.1. Taxonomy (NCBI): domain Eukaryota; kingdom Metazoa; phylum Chordata; class Mammalia; order Rodentia; family Sciuridae; genus Callospermophilus; species Callospermophilus lateralis. The sequence continues at coordinate 2,274,912 of NW_027517992.1, read as the reverse complement.
AGAAAATTCTAGTGAATCTATGAATTGTTTAAGAGAAAGGTCACTCTGTTACCAACTCCTGCTATATCCAATATGCCATGGAAGTAATATTCAGAGATAAAGTGCTTTTACTTTGACCTAAGGAAATTACTTAATGATCCAGATATTCTCCAACTCAAAGCTACTCCTTGGAGACGAATTTAGACTTTATGAATGTGGTCTTAATTCCTCAAGATCACTAGAGTTACACTGAATTGCTGGAATGTGTGCTCTTTAATGTCTGATGATTATGCACCAGTAGATTATGCAGTTTAAGTTACTTTCCATGGAGCACTGGAAGAATTCAAGTGTTTAAATCCATATTCACAATTGTGTTCTCTTTCTCTGCCTCAGCTAACTCATTTTGAGACAGCTGATTAGATTATTTATAACCAGGTCTCTATGACATGTTTTAGTAGTTGTCAATTCTGAATCATGAATCATAATTTATGTAGTAAAATGTGCTGCTCCCTAAGCAATACCAAGGTACTAAATAATGTAACTGGAAATTTTTATCCTTTATTTGATTTAATCTTTAAAAAGAAAGAAAAAGAACTTTGTGCATTATTTTTATTTGTTTCAATTTTTCAATATAAAAACTTAGTAAATTCTGTATCTGAGAAAATAAGAACATCTTCTAGGCTCTTTGGAAAGAAATTAATCATAGTTACACTGTTTTCCTAGGGTTAGAAGCTATTAAATAAAATCTTGGGGAAACTTAATTTTAGCTTTCACTTTCAGATAATCTTAAGAGTTTGGAATGCCTATTATTGCCTTATAGTAAGTATATTACATTTATATTAGATAATATAATTTGAGGATAGGGTTCCTACTGAAAACTGATCTGAAGAATAGGAATCTCTTATTCACCTTCTTAGAAAAAAAAGTTTAGTAGAAGTTGGTTCGTTGAAAAAAGTTAACAACTGGCTTAATAAAAAAGAATAAAAAGTATTCCTTTCTTATTTTCTTATAACTATTTTTTTCACATAAAGTTTGGGGACAAATGCTAAAATAATTTTTTTAGGGTATTTTAGAGGTTTCTGACTATAGGATATGTATTGCATGTTTGTACTGAAAAAGAATATCTCCAGGAAGGAAAAAGTGAAGATTCTAACTATTTTTAGCATTAACTTATTACATCATTGTTACAATTTAGAAACACATATAAATGCCCCCACTTACTTATTTTCAGAGAGATTCCAATGGGGGCGGGGAAACCCAACAAACTATAAAATAGATATGTTGCCTAGTCTAAGTGCCTGAGGTAACAACTGAGAGCAGCTGCATAGCACAGGGGAGCAGGAAACTCCTGGGTGTCTGTCTGTGCCCATAAGCACTTTCCTTGTCAAGAACTCCAAGGCAGCATGTGGACGATTCTACACATAGTACATTCTCACTCTATAACCAAAATTAGTCTTCAGATATGGGAATTTACACTCTTATCCTTAGATTTGAGTCAGCTTTTATCAGTTTTCTCAATGAAGTGTTATATTTATAAAGTTCCAGTTCTAAATCACACATCACATTTACATTTTATGTCTTTAGTTCCCTCAATCTGAAGCACTCCCTTGCCTTTTTCTGGTAGACATGACAGTTTTTGGAGATTTCTGGCCAGTGATGTATTAGAATATCCCTCATTTTGAGTTTGTGTAGTTGCCTCATGTTTAAATAAAGATATATATTTCTGTGGGAGATATCAGAGAGCCAGTGGAGTATTCTTAGTGTTCCACCACTAGATAGAAGATGGTTCTGATTTGTCTCATGACTAATGACATTCCTTTATAGTAAGTGATGAAGGTTGTGTATCAATTATTTATTGTTACCTAATGCATTAACCCAAAACTTAAGAGGTATAGCCAAATTATTGGCTGAGGTTGGCTTAATCTTGGATAGGTGGGAATTTGCTCCTGTACTAAGTCGTGATCATCACTAGTCCTTAGTCCCTTGCTACACAGATCTCACAGGGATATACCATGGCACAGCAGCTGGTTTTCCCCAGAGCAGCTGAGAGAGTGGGGCAGGAAGAGTGAGAGGAAGAGACAGGGAGAGAAACAGAATCAGCAAAGAGACAACAATAAAGAAAGAGAAACCTTGATTGAAGATATAGTTTATAATCTGATCTTGAGAGTGAGACCCCATAACTTCTGCCCTATTCTTAGAAATAAGTCCAGCCCTCATTCAGATCATGGGATGACACAAAGGCATAAACTTGAGGAAACTGATAATTTTGATCCTTTTACATTCTGCCTAACACTCTGTTGCCTCCTGCACTGTCATGATTCTGGATATTCCTCTCCTGTAATATATATTAAGCCCTTTCTTAGACCCCAACCAGGACCTCATCATTTAAATCAAGTCCAGAATGGGACAAGTCAGCTCATCTATATTTGAGACCTGTTAAACTACAGAATTAAGTTGCTTACCCCAGGCACACCTAGAACACGATGGTAAGGTAAGCATGATATAATTTCTGCATACAGTTCTGTGAAAAATTGGGATAATGAATAGCAATTCTGAAATCTGTGTAGTCAATGAGGAAAATCATTTGACTAGCTTTAATGCCTGGGAATAATTGCCCATGAATCTGAGGTCCACTTTCTAAGCCCTTGGTTTTCCATGTCCTACTTGCTTTTTCATAAAATACAGCAAAAACATTTTATCTATGTAAAGCCCTTTTTACTTTTTTTTAAACTTTGACTCAGAGTCTTGCTAAGTTGCTTAGGACCTCACTAGGTTGTTAAGATTGGCTTCAAACTTGCAATCCTCCTTCTTCAACCTCCCCAGTCACTAGGATTACAGGTGTGAGCCAACATGCTTATCTATATTGTGTATTTGAAATCACATATGGGGTTTGAATTTGTTAAGATTTCAAACCACACTTTGTTAAAGAGTCCAAATACATTTTCTTATTTCATTGGGATAGGTGATATTTCTTGTTTGTGTTTTGCTTTTCTTACCAGCAAGTGAATAATTCAAATATCTTCTTCTCAAAGGTATTGGAAGTACCAAGGGGGTAAAAATGTGCACATACCACTTAACACAATCCTTGGAAAAGTGTAGTCAATAAGTGGGGACATGTCCTGTTCCCGATGTGGTGAGCATTCTGGGGAGACTAGCCAGAGAAAGCCTAAATTGCAGATGTTCCTGCTAATTATCATCTTCTCTTTTCTCAGTCTCTCATTCTGACAAAAGTTCAATATTTATCATCTTCCTTTCTACAAATTAAACCAAGTTTATTTAATAACACAATGGACCTTCTATTCCAATTTACATTTGCTTTGGTGTAGAGGACTCTTTTAATATGTGGAGACAAGGAGTTGATTTGTAAGAAGCATCAATTATCAGATTACTCTTTTGCTTCACAGTCTTCTGCTAAAAGTGACTATCATAATAAGATAACTAGGTAAAAGAAGTCCTACACACTATTCTTAGTAGACTGCATTTTCAAAGATACATCTTATAGATTTTGTTGGATTTCAACTACAACATGACATATTTTAATAAATTGTAAAGCAAATTTTGTTTGTATGCTTCATTTTAGAACATTATGTTATATAAGATATTCACTATATATTATAATATATAAAGATTTTATCTAATATTGACATATGTACTTTTTGAACTAAGTTTTGAAATCTTAGATATGCATCCATGGTGAATTTGGAACTAGTAAATGCTAAAATCACAAAGCAGCAAAGAGTGATGATGGTGAAGTTTGATAAATTATAATTTGGTTGGAATCAACTATAGCCTTAGTGCAGAAAAGATAATCTAGGTATTAAGGCATTCAATACTGTTTATTTAAATGAATAAATGACTCAATTTTAAATTCATATGTGACTTATCTCCACTTTGGAAATCTTAGGCCAAAAATCACAAGATCTTATAAAGAGTCTAAGGGAAAATAAGATATAGGACTTAATTAATTATGAAAAAATGTAATAGGCTATGCAAGCATTTATTGTTATGTCAGCTTCACCTACTTTTTTTAGTCTGAATTTGTACTTTTGCGGGGGTTACCAGAGATTAAATTCAGGGACACTCAGCCACTGAGCCACATTCCCAGCCCTATTTTTATTTTTAAATTTAGAGACAAGGTCTCAGTGAGTTGCTAAACACCTCGCTTTTTTCTAAGGCTGACTTGAATTTGATCCTCCTGCCTCAGCCTCCTGGGCCACTGGGATTACAGGCATGCACCTCCATACCTGGATGCATACATCTATTGTTTATGAATTAGATATGTTTATTATTAACATGTCATTGTTTGTGCTGGAAAATAAATAATTTCCTTGTGTCATTTTAAGATGAAACAATTTTGGGCTGTGGTTGTAGGTCAGTTGTAGAGTGCTTGTCTAACATGTGTGAGGCACTGGGTTTCATCCTCGATACACATAAAAGATAAATTAATTAGCTAATTAAAAAAGATATTAAAAATACAATAACATTAAAACTGTCCTTAGCGAAAGCTGAAATAGTGGTATAATTCACACAGTATTTCTCAACGTGAATTCCTGTTACCCAATAGAAATAAATAGCTGTGAATTATTTATGGCTAATATTGGGTATGGATCTTTGAGTTGTCAGTGAACAAGTTTCTGTGATTATCTAAGACTTAGAATGTGTGATATTTCTTTATGTATAACAACAACAAAAAATCACACATACCATGCACAATCATTATGTCTCAGTATTGATGTTATATGAAGAGATTGACATTCATTTGAAAACATTTTTTAAAGAAAAGAAAAGCATGCTGCCAGATGAACATAAATTCCTAATATTGTTGTTTATATGTGGGTATAGTGAAAAAATTACCAAGCATACAGTTATTTTTAGACTCCCATATCAGAAATATTTTTTACAATATATTTCTTATAAAATATATAATGAATAAAACACAGTACTCAAATACATGGATTCTGGATCTAAATAAATCTACATATAAAATTTTGCATCTACAATAGGCAAATTATGTGACTTCAAGGAAATGCCATCATCTTTACATATTTTTGGTCTCTTTGTAAAGTTTGGTAATTAATATTTCTGACTGCATGGACTTTTAAAAAATTATTTAAATCTTGAGACCCTGGCATATTTGTGAAGAATCAATGAGTACAAAGTACATAGCAAGCTCAACTGATAAATACTAGTTAATAATCACCAAACTCAGCTTAACTATTATGCACTTGATAGTATTATTATGACTAAAAGATTTTATTTTGCCTCAAAAAAATAAAATAAAATCTCTCTCCATGCCATAAATGTAAATGTTTTGTACATTGTGGAACAATATTTGTGCTCAATTTTCTGATGCATTAAGCCAAATCCTATGTGTCTATTATTAAAGAAGAGGATGGATATCAGAGTACTTAGATTAGGAGCTCTGAGGGTGATGCATGGATGCTATTATGATTTCATATTCTGTGAAACTAATCAGGTTATTTAACATGTATTAACCTCATTTTCTAATTTACAAAATTGGAATTTTTGTATTTTGAAAGATAAAAACATGTTAATTGTGTTGAAATAACAATATAAAAAATAAATTTGCATAAAATACAACTTAAGATGAGAAAAAGGAAAAAGTGAATTAGTAGAGATAGGGTATTGAATTTCTGTTTGCAAGTAGAGGAAAAACACTCCTCTCTAACCTCAGATTAGAACAAACATGCATTCACTTCATACAACTGGAAATGCTACAAACAGATGGCTTCTGTCTTCTATGGGAAGAAAGAGACACACACATCCATTTCAGAAAACTATTGGAATTTTCAATATTTTATGGTGTTTAAGCCACCTAAGGTGAAGTAATTTGTTATGGTAGCCCTAGAAAATTAATACAATAACACATTGATTTATAAAAAGAATTCACCAGGCTAATGATATTTCTTTTGACAAGCCGTGTGAGAACAAGGTATACACATGCAGAAAAATTAACCTCAGTTTTTATCTTGTACAATAAATAAAATTATTGAATTTATACAGAAACATAAAAAGTAAAATAACAAAACATCCTCGAGGAGGAGGTTGTTTCTTTCCAAATTGGTATAACGTAAGTTTTCTTAGGATATAAAAATCCTAAACTGTAAAAGAATAAATAAAGCCTCATTGAAATTTAAAATTTCTGTTTTAAGTCAAAATTTGGGAATATGATAAAGAAAGGCATATAATTTGTAAAATGACTGAAATATCTCACTGTTTAGGACTAGTAACCTGCTCATCAAGATTAAGACAAAGGGGTTGGGGTTGTAGCTCAGTGGTAGAGAGCTTGTGTAGCATGGGTGAGGCACTGGGTTTGATTCTCAGCACCACATATAAATAAGTGAATCAAACAAAGGTCCATCAACATTTAAAAAAAACTAAAAAAAAAAAAAGATTAAGTCAAAGACTCTCACCTCACAATGTCCACCAGCCCAAAGTATTCATGTTGTTCCAAGCTTATAAATGAGACTAGAAAACCCTATAACTAACCCCCTGTAAGTCTCTTATTTAAAAAGAATGTGCAGATTCTGTCAAGTTTGTTTCCTCTCAGTGCAATATCTCAGAAGAAAAAAAAATTGGTATCAGAAAATATTTTAAATTTAATATTATAGATGTTATATATGCTTTATGAATTATATATGAGATTGTATTTTTCCTTCTGACATGTTGAAATGTTTTGCAGAAAATTATTATACATTTTCAGAAGGTATACCAGAACTAATGTTATGTAGTTAAAAAAGTATGTACAGAACAATGTAAAAATTCTGTGTTTAACTAGAGAATATATATATGCATGCTCACTCTACAAATTTTCCACCTTTTTATTAAATTTTCAAAATAAAAAGTTGAAGAGATTTTCCCATCCAAAAGCTCTGTAGAAACACAGATTGGACTTTCTTTCTGGCTGTGAATACATTCTTAAAGATGTTAGTTAATCTGAGATTTCTGCAGCTGACTGCTAATCTTTCCGATTGATATATCAGCTTGAGAATCTAAAGTACACATCTGTTATATTCCACTAAAGAGCATTTCCAATTTACTTAAATTCTGATACTCATAAATCTGAAGATAGACACTAAAATTGCATTTTATATTAGCTGTTTTCTCTTATTCCCAGAATAGATCCTTTGGGATAAAAAAAAGGCCCATGTATATAAGTTACATGCATATTATTAACATATATATATATATATATATATATATATATTTACAATTAAGCAAACTTTCTTCTAACATTTTGAATGAGAGAAGACATATCATATAATAAAGATAGATATTGTTGCTTTAATGAACAAATTGTAGTTTAGAAACTTGAAAGTGACAGATCTCTCTGCTGAAATACTTCATGAAACTCATGAATCACTTCTTCGGTGCTTTCAAAGTCCTATTAAAATTTGAAAAGGTGAAAAGGAAAAAAAGTAGTTTCCATCCCAAACTGCAAAAAGGGATTAAACTGCATCACATTGACAATCAGACTTTCAATCAGGAGAGTGGATGATATATTCAGGACTGAGAGCTTACTTCCTTATGTTTAATTTAATATTTCTGTTCCTGTCGTGTCAAAATCCAAAGAAAGCAAGAATCTGGTCTTGAAAGTGCTTAATGTGAACAAGATGATTACACAAAGGTTCAAATTGAAGCATAAATTTTGAGAGACATGCATGATTATATGTTTACTACTACTGAATTTTGGGGGGATTTTTAATGCTAAATAACTAAGATAATTATGAGGGTGATTTTTTTAGAGAGAGAGAGGTTGATAGAGGCAGAGAGAGAGAGAATTTTAATATTAATTTTTTTTAGTAATCGGCCGGCACAACATCTTTGTTTGTATGTGGTGCTGAGGATCGAACCCGGGCCGAACGCATGCAAGGCAAGCGCACTACAGCTTGAGCCACATCCCCAGCCCCATGATTTTTAATTTTTACAATTCATATCAATGCATTATCATGAATTTATGCTTTTACATACAATTTTTATAAGCACAGTTATTTACATGTGCATATTTATAAATTTATGTTTGTCTATGTGTATGTATACATATATAAATGAATGTTTTTGTGGGTTTCATGTAGTAATGATATATGGTATATCTACTTTGTACATGCATGTATACACACTGTGTGTATACTTATGCATGATTGTCTTTTTAATCATTATTTCATTGTGTCTTAAAACAAGAGAACAGAAGTCATTTTAAGCATGTAAAATAGGACTTTGTTTAAAAAGGTAGTTTCAAGCTAAGAAGTCACCAGGAGGGAATTCAGAGAAAACCAACAGAGCTTCGGTTGTAGCTCAGTGGTGAAATGCTTGCTTAGCAAGTGGTAGGCCCTGGGTTCAATCCCCAGTAACCCAACAACAGCAACAGAGATAAGCCACAGTAGAAAGCCACTCCTATAGGCTTGAAAGGAAATGGTAGAGTTACTGCTGCAATTTTAAAGATAAAATCAAGTCAGAGACAAAATTAGTACTGTTCTGACCATTAATAAACTTGAATTCAAATGTGTTTGCAAGGACAATATGTTTCATTGAGTAAAATGAGGAAATGCTAAGACAGTACAGTGCTCTATTAGGATGGCATATGTGGAGGTGGATAATATTCCCTAATTATTCTGTTGGTACAACTGGCAGCCATCAGTTTGGTACCCATTTGGATGCTTGAAAAGGTACACAATGGGCAAAGAAAGGGTTTTACTGCTTTTTAGAATTATGTTAAGGTATCTTTTAAATTTTAGATTGGGAGTGTTGCATGAAATATGAACTCTGTTTTAAAGGAAATAAGAAAATAATTTAATTATTTAAATAATTTACTCTGAGCCAAAAATGAGTGACTACACCCCAAAAATAACAGGTTGAAGTTATTACCTGAGTAAAATTATCTAAGTTATGGATTTTTATAGTGATAGAATAAAGATAACCTTAATACATAGACGAAATACAATGGTGGGTAATTTGTTGATGTGCTACAGGAAAGAGAAAATTCTTCTATAGATTTCAGACATTATCTTAAATCATTCTTAGCTTGAGGGTTGGTGGTTGGAGGCCTCCTAAGCTCAGTAATATATTGTAAGACTATGAGGATATTAAGTCAGACACAGAGGCTGAATATAAATGGCCATTAAAACGACTAAGACAGTTCAAGATAACTTTGGCTCTTGGGCTGCAATATTCCATCTCTCCATACTCTGACATTATACTCAGCCAAGATCAGTCTGTAGGATCTTCAATGTAGATATGGATTCTTCAGAGAATTTTAGTTCCTCAGGAACAACAAGGAATATCTGGTTACTGGCAAGAAACAGTTATGTCTTCCAGCCTTTGTGCAAAAATGCTCATCATCCTTTCTGAGATTACTTAAGAAGCAGTTTTTTTCTACAGTCCTTGGGCATGGTGGGCCTGCATTGTGAAGCTGGAGCCAGAGAAAAAACTCAACAGCAGCTAGTGTAGATAATGAGTGGGAGGGGGGTAGTGAATGTGGTGTTGAGGATGTAAAAAGTAAGCAAAGCTGAATTTTAGTTAAAACACTGAAAACAGGTTTTATTCCTGAAAGCCAGGGAAAGAATGGAGAGTCATTCTTATTTGTGCAGAGGAAACTTAAAGAAAGAAAAAATTATGCGGGAGGAAAAGAATCAGAGAAGTGAAAATTAGTAAAGATTGGTACCTGCAAATGCAATTAGGCAAGTAATGTCTGGTAGCTAGTAATTATCCAACTTAGAATTGCCTCCTCCCACAGACACTGGGAGACAGAGGTTCTTTTCTTCATGATGACTGCATTTCAAAGGAATGGCTTTTAGGACCTTGAGAAAAATGGAAGGTACTCGCACATCTCAAAGATGAAAAAGAGGATTCACAATTGAAAGCCCTTTTTATTAAAGGCTGGAAGAAAGGGAGGTTAGGAGTGACATCAGTGTTAGTTAGGACAAATGGTAGATACTTTTGACAGCCCTGAACTTTATGACAGAAATTGAAAAGGGTTCTCCCAGGCACATAGCCCCCAGGCTATGAGAAGACTTGTTCAATTAGATTAAGTCTATTAAGAACAGAAGTTTACATCTGGCCATTTCCACCACTATGTGATCTAAGCTTCTCTGCATATGCAGCTATGTTGTGAATAAAGTGAATTCCATGACTGAGAGCCCAAAGTTAATCTACTCTCTTGTGGTAGTAGCACTGATAAAATTTCCTGATGGCTAAGGTGACATTTAAAAACATGAGGATGATAATGATGTCAGAATTATGGCAGTGAGAGAAGGCAAATACATGAATATAAAGAGAAGTCACTCACCCATCACTAGGAAAAGGGCAACTTAATCAACTATTCTTCAGGAAGTGATTCTGCACTGGTGTTTACCTGTGGCAAATGGTCAGACCCTAAGCTAGTGCAGTAGCCAGATCATGATCTTGATAGAAGATCCATGTATTGTGCTATGGACATGCACAAAAATGATCCCATTAAGCAAGACACCACAATAACTGTTGAAAACACTGAAGAGAAATCATAAAATACATGGACTTTTCCCTCACATCAGTGAGATTCTAGCTGTGGATGCTCTAAGTGAGTATTCTCGTGGAGTTCAACTGCACTGACTGTTCATGCTCTGTGAACTACTGCCCCTATCTAGAACTCAAAACTCCTTTTTACCAAACTTTTGATCTATCTCTTTTTAAAAGCCTTTGATAGTAGAAGATGGTATTATTAACCATGCTCAATGTAGAAAGATATATTTATATGTCTTGAGCTGGTACTTTTCACATATAAAACAACCAGATGTATCACTTGAAAATTAAAGAGATTTCAAAATATGTTAAATTTTCACTCTTTTCTTATTACTAGTAGGTTACTTTTAAAAATAAGTTATTATTAATAATCTTATTGCATGTGTTCATGGTTATGATTCTCATTATTTTAAATGGACTAATAAAAATATTTAAAAATATATTAAATTTGATTTCTTAAAATATAGAGAAGTACCATCATAAACATTTAATCCAAGTTATTTGATACTGTGCTTTTCTACAAGTAATTAATTATTAAGTAATTCACTTTAAACTCATTCAATTTGTTTCTATTTTTCTTTCTTAGTGCTTATATTCTTCTGTTTGTTCACTACCTGTTCTTACCTTTCCATTTTCATTTTCATTGTTCACTTAGGGAGAGGGTATACCTCCAGATCTCCCTGCTTAGTTTTCCATAGAGCAGCATTCCTCTATTTTTTTTTCTGGCCTCACATATCCTTTGTACCAGTGACTCTCCACCTAGTATAATTTGTCCCATTTGAAGAAAAAATTTGACAATATTTGAAAATATTTTTCCTTTCCATTACTATTGGGTATGCTACTGAGATCAAGTTGGTAGAGGTCAGGGATTCTGTAAAATCCTATTTTTTCCAGGACAGTCTGTATAAACAATGAAATTTCTTGCTCAAAATGTCAGTAGTTTCTTTTCTACACTGAGATAAGACTGGGATTAATTTTCTTATCAGTAAAATTATACCTCTAGAATTACAAGTAATTGGGTTTAAAGAAATTTAAGAACAATTTTTGCTTTATCTACAATCAGGTTTGTTCCTGTAGAAGTCATTCTTGATATCTCACCAAAGAACTATATTTACTAACTGTTGATATATATTTTCTTTGATTAAAAAAATTTTTTTGATACTAAATTTTCATAGAAGCCATGAGCTATAATTAACTAATTGTCCCACATAAAAATTGTTTATGGTAATAGAGATTAATAAATCAAATTATTTATTTAAGGGTACAGAGTTTGAATTAACATCAAGTGCCAAGTCAAAGTGCACATTATATGCATTATATGAATTATAAAGCTATGTTTGACATTTGAAGGTCATATAAATGAGTCTTCAAAAAATGGAGACTGCTATATATATATATATATATATATATATATATATATATATATATATATATATATATATTATATGTGATTAAAAAGAATGTGATTTCTTCTACAGAAGTCTAAGGTTTGAAGGATAGAAGAGACTGTTGTATATTCAACTGCTTATTAGTATCTGTGACTATTTCCTGCTTCATTACATTCTTTTGAAACAGGTAATAAATGCAAAATCTTCTGTCATAACCCAGCCCCCAATTTTAGCATAAATGTCATGCACTATGTAATACAAATTTTTTTTTACAGAGCTGAAAGCAGACTTTTTGTAATTTGAAATAAAGTGTTCCTGTCTGCCTTTTTTCTTCTCAAAGACACTCATCCTCTCTATTTTTATGATTTGAGCATGATGCAGCCTGTAAAAGTCAGTTCATATATGCATGATAGCACATAAAAAAATTGTAAGAAAATCGTGGTCATCTTTGAAAAATGTCATATCAAAACTAGCTACCCAGCAGTATAGTGCTTATTTAGAAACTTCTCACATAGTGACTAAGGCAGCAACTAACCCGGTAGATATTTTCTTCTGATTCAAAAGTGCTGGCACCTACATTGTGAATTCAAAATAGACTGTAATGAATTCTTCCCAAACAATCATTTTGTAACTGTTTGCACATCTTTATGAGAAATTGCTCTTTTAGGAGGAAATTGGAATTCAATATTCAAGACATTTGAAAGGAGAAAGCCAATAAAGTGATAAAGATGAGATGGATAGTAAGGCAAGAGCAATGACCCTAAGTGCTAGTAAGTTGAGCTTGTGTGTTGTTGTTTAAAAACTTATTAAGAAGGGCTTTTAAAAATTATGTTTTATGTAAAGGGCAATAATAAAATAGATATTGAAAAAAGCATTCTGGTTCTGTCACAGATGTAAGAATAACCAAACTGAAGTTCTGGATATCACATCTTCTTTTTGGTCTGTAGAAATCACTTTAGTTAATCTGTCTGGAATCCAAATCAGCTGCTGTTCTCCCTGTGGAAACACATAAACAGACCCCCGACTCCAGGCAATCACTGGGTCAGGACCTTAGTTAATCTCTCTGGAATCCAAATCGGCTGCTGTTCTCCCTGTGAAAACACACAAACAGACCCCCGACTCCAGACAATTACTGGGTCAGGACCTTTCCATTTTCCTGTTAGAATATCCTTCCAAAGTACCTTGGGCTTATGTACATTTTTTGGACACATATGCCTTTCCGCAGCACTAAGCCCTGATGAATCCAAATTTAAAAAGTTTAGAGTAAAAAGGGAATATATACCCCTTCCCAATTCCTTCTTTTTGCTTTAATAAGTACATTTTGATAGTTTGATGAGCCCTTTCAACTATGCCTTGTCCCTGTGAATTGTATGGGATTCCTGTTATATGAGTAATGCCAAATGATGAGCAAAATTGTTTAAAGGAGGTAGAAGGATAACCAGGCGCATTATCTGTTTTTAACTGTTTTGGAACGCCCACAGTGGCGTTTTTCTCCGGCATAAAGGAAGCCCAACAAAAATCCAGAAGAAGTATCAACTGTAACATGCAAATATTTTAATTTTCCAAATTCTGGCAAGTGTGTGACATCCATCAATCCTTTAGGATTGACTCCAAGATTAACTTGTGGTAAAAAGGTCACATAATTTTGAGATTGTTTTATTATTTGTCTATCTTGTTCCTTAGTTATTTTAAAATTCTTTTGTAAAGTATTAGCGTTGACATGAAACTTTTTATGAAAATTTATAGCTTCTTCTAGTATAGAGAAAATATGTATGTCATGTGTAGTTTTATCTGCTAAATCATTGCCCAAACTAAGAGCTCCAGGCAATCCTGTATGTGCCCTGATATGTCCTTTAAAGAATGGATCTTTTCTGTCCCAGATTAGATTTTGTATAGTGGAAAGCAAAAATAAAACAATAGAGAAAGGGGAAATCCTACCAGCATCTTCAAGGGATACTATAGCATCAACTATATACTGACTATCGGAAAATAAATTAAATACAGAATTTTTAAACATCACAAAAGCCTGTAATACTGCCTTAAGCTCTACCTTTTGAGCTGATTGTTTGGGTACTAAAAATGTAAAAGTTTGATCAGGTGTAACTATTGCTGCTGTACCATTATTTGATCCATCAGTGAATATATTGGAGCATTCCCAATAGGTGTTTTTCTTGTCATTTTTGGAAAAATTACAGGATGCGATGACCAAAAAAGACAATAAAGGATTAGATGGTAGGTGATTATCAAATGAAACATTAAATTTGCACATGATTATTGCCCAAGTATTTAACTCATTAGCTAACTCATCAATTTGATTCATAGTATATGGAGTAATAATTTTATTGGGAGAAATTCCAAACACTCCCTTTGCTGCTTTTATTCCTTTGAGTATTAATTGTCCTACAGCCTCAGGATACCTAGTAAGAATAGTGTTAGGAGAATAAGATAAATGTATCCATAATAATGGACCTTCTTGCCAAAATACTCCTGTAGGAATATTTTTTGTTGGTAGTATAATAAATAATAAAGGCAAACGTATATCAATTCTATCCAAATGCATATTTTCCATATATGTTTCAATGATTTTTAATGCCTTTCTTGCTTCAGGCGTCAACATTCAGGGTGAATTTGGATCTGATGGACCTTTTAGGATATCAAATAAAGGTCCCAACTCTCCTGTTGGTATACCTAGATAAGACCTTATCCAATTTATGTCTCCTAATAACTTTTGAAAGTCATTAAGTGATTTGAGTTGATCTACTCATATTTGAATTTTTGGTGGATGGACCATGGTTGAGGATAATAGAACTCCTAAATAATTAATTGGAAAATTTAATTGTACTTTGTCTATTGTTATCTCTAGATTATAATTTTTTTAATAAGTTTGTAAGTGTGGCATAACATTGTAGCAATGTGTTTTTAGCTTTGTGTGCTAATAATACATCATCCATATAGTGAAATATTTGTAGTTCAGGATTTTGATTTCTAAGTGGCTGGATTGCTTTGTTAACATAAATTTGACACATAGTTTGGCTGTTAGCCATCCCTTGAGGGAGTACTTTCCATTCATATCTCTGATCAGGACCTTCATAATTCAGTGCAGGGATAGTAAATGCAAAACGTGGACTATCCTCAGGATGAATTGGAATTGAAAAAAAAAAACAATCTTTAATATCTATAACTAAAACATACCAAGTTTTTGGCAAAGCAGACAATTGAGGAATCCCCGATTGAGCAGGTCCCATAATAACCATCTCATTATTAATGGCTCTTAAATCTTGCAATAATCTCTATTTACCAGATTTCTTTTTGATGACAAAAATGGGAGTATTATGGGGAGATACAGAAGGTTGTATATGTCCTTCTGCTAATTGTTGTTTGATCAGATCATGGGCTGCTTGTATCTTTTCTTTAGTCAGGGGCCACTGAGGAACCCATACTGGTCTTTCTGATTTCCAAGTAATTTTTATTGTCTCAGTGGCCCTTTCTAAAAATCCAACCCATGTTTGTATGTTCCTTGATCTATTTGAATTGGTGCTGCTATACCTTGTTCTTGTTTTCCTAATCTTTTTCCTTTCCTAAAACCTTGTCTAGTCATAATACTGGGTGCATTTTGGTTGATGTTATTTGTTAATGTCAAACCTAATTGATCTAGGACATCTCGTTCCCATAAATTTATAGGAAGATGATCCAATATATATGGCTGTATAGTTCCTTCACATCCTTCAGGATCCTTCCAAACTAATACCATTGCACTTCTATGGGGATTAGTTGCCACTCCTAAGACACGAAGCGTTTGAGTGGCTTTTTGTAACGGCCAACGTTTTGGCCATTCTTGACGAGAGATGATGCTAAGGTCTGCACCTGTATCCCGTAGCCCATTAAATTCATGTCCTAGAATATTTAGTTTTAGCATAGGGCGAGAATCTAAATTTAAAGACAGCATAGCCCAATCTACACCTGTGGAGCCTAATCCCTTGGAACCTCTTTCTATAGCACGACTGGAAAATTTATCATGTAGGCTTGGTATTATTAGTAACTGTGCTATTCTATCTCCTGGTGAAATTACTGATATACCATTTGGAGAACTGGCTATAATTTTTATTTCACCTTCATAATTGGGATCAATTACCCCAGGACTTATCATAAGTCCTTTTAGAGTAGAAGAGCTGCATCCCAATAATAAGCCTACTGTTCCTTTGGGAAGAGGTCCTTTCACCCCTGTGGGAATGATTTGAACTCCCATCTCTGGAGTTAGCACTGATCTGGCGGAGGTGCAGATGTCCAACCCTGTGCTCCCTCTTGTTTGTCTGATGAGGGATCTGATGGACAATGTGTCCTGGGCACTACCCTGATGGGGTTGCTGGGTTCCTCCAGTGCTCCGTATGTTTGTGGTTTTGGGCTCCGGAGCATTGGTCCCCCCTGTCCATTTTTGGCAACGGAGCCCAATGCCTTTCTCCACGATATCTTGGATAAACACTTGGTCCTTGTTTATTTTTTGATCATGGAGTACCCTCTATAGTGGTTTCAGAACGGCATTCATAAGCCCAATATCTCCCTCTACGGCATTGTGGGCAAATACCCGGTATTCTACTCCTTTGATAACTAGTTTTGTTAAACCCTCCTCCTATGGGGCAATTCCTTTTAAAATGTCCTGTTTGTTCACAATTGTAGCATTTCTTGGCCTGGAATCTAAAGCCTGTTTTACTGCAGCTGCCACAATTTGCCCTTGTTCATTAATGTCTCTGGCATCTAAAGCCTGTTTTACTGCAGCTGCCACAATTTTCCCATGTTCATTAATGTCTCTGGCATCTAAAGCCTGTTTTACTGCAGCTGCCATCACTTGCTCTTGTTCATTAATGTCTCTACATAATTTAATATATGTGTTTAAATCTTCATGTTTCCATGGTCTAATGATATCTCTGCACCAATGATTCGCTTGGTCATAAGCCAGTTGTTTTATTAATGGCATTGCTTGTTCTGTATTCCCAAAAACTCTGGTAGCTGTTTTATAAGCCTATCTACAAATTCAGCATAAGCTTCATTAGCTCCTTGTATTATCTTAGATAATTGACCTTGTAAACCTCCATGTCCTTGTAAAGTCTTCCATGCCTTAACTGCATCTACAGCAATTTGTAAATATACACCAGGGTCATATGAAATTTGTTGCTGCTGATCCTCATAAGGTCCCTTTCCTAACAACATATCTAGATTTCTCTGAGGATAACCAGCTGCTGCATTTCGCCTAGCTGTCTCCTTGCAAAATTCCTCATTGGCAACCTTCCATAACAGGTATTGTCCTCCAATTAGCACAGCTTTACACATATTTGCCCAATCTGCTGGCGTCATGTTCAAGTTGGTAAAGGATTCGACCAAGCTTACAGTGAAGGGTGCTTGAGGACCATAGGTTGTTACAGCCTCTTTTAGCTGCTTCACTGTTTTGAAATTTAAAGCATGGTAAATTCGCTGCCCTCCTACCTCAAATACAGGGTGTGTTAATACTTGAGATCCTGTCTCAGGATCCGAACTATCAACTGCGGGGGTTGGGGGCCTCTCAGCATATGGAGGTGGCCTTGTCAGTTGGACACTTATGTCCTCTGGTGATAGAAAGGTGTTAGTAGCAGTCTCCTGTAGAGGTGGTGCTGTTGGTGGGACACTTAAGCCCTCTGGTGATAGAAAGGTTTTAGTAGCAGTCTCCTTTTGTAACTTTCCCCCTGATGGCTTTTTCTGCTCTAAACTTTCTTTCTCTGTCTGATTAGCTCGAAAGACCTTCTCTTTTACTTGAATCTTTTCCTCTTTCTGACTAACTTGAGAGACCTCCTTTTTACGTGAATCAATATGTCTTCTCCTTCCTCTACCTTTGTCTGAATTGAAGGCTTTGGACTAAGCAAACCAGATACCAATGCCCACAATGCCAATGTGCCAGCTGACAGAGTTCCTGGGCTGTTCTTTTCTATTCTTTTTAAATCTTCACCATAATGGTTCCATTGTGATATATTTAACAACTCCTCCTTAAAAAGCCATGGGCTACATTTTTGCATTGTATCAACATATGCCCTGACTGTTCTTGATTTTACTGAGATGCCTTCTTCCTCTAACAATTTACTTAACACTCTTTCAGTTTGTTTTTTACTATTTTCTGATCCCATATTTCTACTATAATACAACCCAACAAGATGACGCCAAACAAAACCGAGACAGAATGAAATAAGAATGGAACAACAAAAATTCATTATAGCCTTTCTATCCTCCTGACATGTGCATCCATCCTTTCTCCCTATCTGTTCCTCAGACGTAAATAGTTTTTCCTCAGATGTGAGCGGTTTTTCTTCCGTCTCACTCATCTCCAGGGACAGGCAACTTAAAACAAAAATGAACCAAAACAAAAGAGAAATCTTAAAATGGCTACCTATCCTCTCACCCTGCCCTCAGGGGCGAGCGGTTTACTTATCCTCAGTCGCTCCCGTGCAAGCCACCAAATGCCGCAGTCTGGCTGGGCACAATTCAGGAGCCACTTGTCAAAAGAAACTAACTTTATTTTTAGAACCACACAAGATAAACAAAACAGCTCCTCAGGAAAAAACCCTCAGAGCCCAACTGCCACCACCGGCTTCCCACAAGCCACACTCCCCAACCCAGCCTCTTCCTCCCACAATCCTCCTGCTCTTGAGGCTGATTGGCTGGGTCGCATGGGCGGAGCCAAAAAAGTCCTTCAAATGAGCAGCTCCGTGGTCTGAAAGGGCAGGGAAACAGCCCAATGAGCATCACCGCAGAGGAGCCAATCAGCTAGATGTTGCTAGATGTTGCTGGGGCCGCTGCGAGCCAATCATCAGTTGGTAGTCTGAAAGGGCAGGGAAACAGCTCAATGAGCATCTCCACAGAGGAGCCAATCAGCTAGGTGTTGCTGGGGCCTCTGTGAGCCAATCATCAGCTGGCAGTCTGAAAGTTTGCTGGAGCCCCTTCGGCTGTGGCTCTCAACAGTTATTATTCTGTTCCACTGAAAGTACAGAGAAATCATTCTTTTAAAAGCTGGATGTTTTTAACTCTAGAAATTTTTTGTATGCTTGTGTCTTCATGTTCTCATCATTGGAATTATATACTGTGAAGTTTTTGCTCTAGCTCAGCAGTTCTGTGACTGGTGAATAGTCTATTTGAAAAATGCTGGAGACCACCACAGTCCTGTTTTAGAGGGTTCCCCATAAGGCACAAGTGTAGTGTAGCCAGGAAGGCATCCTGCACCATATTTATATGAATATAAAAAGCCAAGAAAGCAGGTTTGAGAAAAAAATATTTCTGATAAAAAAAGGAGAAAAGCAGGAAGTCTTAAATGCCAGCCAAAATTGTTCTACTGAGCAGACATATGACTGTAGGACATTTATAAATAAAGTGAAACTTTGATAAAATTCTATAAGCATGGAAATTGCAAAGTAAAAGATCACAGATGTTTACAGGAGATTGATTTATATTTGCAATTTTTGGACAAATATGGGATTTCCTATTTTTTCAGATAGATTAATTATTTGGTTACAAAATTAAACAAACTGAATTTTGATGGAAACGGAAGAATTTCATGCCTTTTAATACATTAGAATTCAAAGAAAGACTCTTAACTTTTTTTAAATGATGCATTTAATAAATAACTGATTTTGGGATGTATAGGAATGACATACAAAGAGAGAAAGAAATAATTTTAAAAGAACTAAAAAAAGAGAAAAGAACTTGTAAAAATTAGCTTACTGTCTTAAAAGTTAAAGAGCCTTTACAAAAATCTTATTGTTGGTTTTATGGTTTATTTATTTTATTTTATGGGATTTATGTTTACAAATGAATTTTTGTATAGTAATTAAATTTTAGACAAAAATCTAACCTTTTATGACTTCTTCAGCATTTCACAGTTCTGACCATTTGCTCCTTCTCAAATACAACCTTCTTTATTCTCATGCATTGCCCATATCATGCAGTCAGTGCACCTATTCAGTCTTCTCAAAAGCCTTCTGTAGCAAGTGAAATTTCATATTCTATAGTTATGTACTGTAGGCACTTTTCATTCTCATTCTACACATCTCACTATGAAAAATCGAGAATATTCAGAGTCTATGAGCAGTGTTCCTATCAAATAATTTGCTAAACCAGAAAAGAGGGCAGCTTAGTTTTGTTTGCTTCCTTCAGCCCTGCTGTTTGTCTGCAACATTAACCATAGCATCTACATATCAAAGTCAATCCCTTTTCATTATTCTTATACTCAATCACCTTGAACTGTGGTTCATAGTACCATCATCAATTCTTGCTGAGATGACTGCAAAAGCATCTTTAATACATTCCTTATAGAGTAATCAGAGATAAATAGTCCAATCCTGTCTTTCTTCAAAGGAAGGTTTTTTTTTTGAAATTTTCTTCCAAAAAAAATAGCTTTCATTGCCTACTTTGGTTTTAAGCTGTAATATTTAGTTCATTAGGATTATAATTTAAAAACTCATTATTTCTTGTAATTTTTACATTAGGCTTACAAATATCTCATTTTCAGTCTTTTAAAATGGTAAGCCAAATCTGACCATCTAATGTTTGTTGTTCTTAAAAGGTTATTTGCCTTTAAATATTTTGAATCACACTTTCACATTTATTGTATGTGGTCTCTTTTTAAAAAATGTTTTTATTGGAAATGGACAGAATACTTTTATTTTATTTATTTATATTTATAGGATTCTGTTGAGGCTCAAACCCAGTGCCTCACACATGCTAGGCAAGTGCATTGCAACTGAGCTGCAACCCCTGCACCCTGATCTCTTTTTATGTACATTAGTATTGATTTCCAAACAGATTTTCCATATAAAATTAATAATTATTATGTATAATAATTTATAGTTGTAAATATGATTATTCATAGTTTAAAATATACTTAGTTTAAATATTAAAAATGTGTTTAAAAATTTAGTGACTGACTTAAAATGCACAAATTACAGATTTTAAGTTAAAAATCAAATACTGATCAATTATTCTAATTTTGCACATTCTTACACATTACAAATCCAAGTGACTTCTGCTTAACCTCAGTAATCAAGACCTACAAAATTAGACATATTATGTGAAAACAATAACCAAAATTCAATTCGGCTTATTTTAGCTGCATAAATATCTTATATATGTATATTGATGCAAAATCCCCATAGGGACTCAATGGGCAATGCAAACACAATTCAAAAAAATGCTCTGTAAAAGTTGCAAACTCTCACATTAGCATGTAGAAAGTTTAAAGCGGTATTTACTCTTCTGTAAATATTTCATGTGGTTGTCCGAAACAGGTGCTGTGTAATTTGTAGCACTTATGTTATTTACATGCCCTTCCCCAAACCTCACATTTTCAATGTGGTCTTGCAAATAGTCTAAAATGGAAATTAAATTTGTTCAAAAAATTGTACACAAAAATTCAAAATGATAGACTAAGTGATTTGGTAGAATGTTGGATCAATCACCAGATGACTGAAGACAAAGTTTGTAGACAGATGGAATGGGAGGAGGGGAAGTCATTGAAGGAGTCTTACTCATATCTATGAAAATATAGTAAAGTGGGTAATTTCAGAAGAGTTGTCAGGCAGAGAATTACAAATAGATAAGAGTAATAATTAAAAATTAACTAGTGTAATTAATCACCTTAAGAGAAACAGTAATAGATACAGAAAAAGCACTTGATAAAATTTAATGCCTATTTCTGTAAGAACCTTGGTCAAATTCACATAAGCAGTCCATAGTTTCAGCACTATGTATAAAAAAACTTTACTGTTGAACGACAATAAATTTCTGAAAAATGCATTCTAATGTTCTTAAAATAATAACAATAACAATATGATAATAATAATTACAATTATGTTATTAAAAAGAAGTATGACATCTTCTTTGCTAGAGTTTGAATAATGATTGTTGATTCTGCTCAACAACAACCTGTAAAAGGATTTTAAAATTATATACATATTTCCTCTCTCCAGACAAAATGATTCAGAATATCTTAGGAATAGTATTTCATTGTATCCCTCAATTTATTTGACTGATGTTTTCTTATGATTATTGTAATGAATTTGTAAAATGTTATGTTGACATCAAATTTGAATGTAGGATTAAATCTCACAGGCTTAGTCACCCTTGAAAGATTCTCTCCCAGTTTCTCAATGGTTGATCCTGGTATCTTTCTTATGCAACTACTGCCCTAAACACACACACACACACACACACACACACAAACACACACATGCCAACCCATGTACACACAACCTCTCGCCCCACTGGTGATCCTGCCATGAATAAGCTACACAGATACATCCCAGTGACCACCTCTCCATTTTAGTATAACTCCAAAAAATGCATGCTTGTGTGCTGTAAGTCAACAAATTAGACATCTTAGTGGGAAATTCACCCAGGTAGTGCTGTAGTCCTCAATAAAAGTATTAATTCACAGGTCCCTCATTTTCCCCATTTTGCTCATCAGTCACTAGTCAAGTGTGTGTGCTATATATGACTCCCTATTTCCTGTTGGTCCCACAGTATGCTGCCCTCTTCTCTATGAAACCTGTGAGTAATAAACTGCTTTTGCTATTTCATGTAGCTTATTTTGCTTTCATTTCTTGCATCTCACCTGACCTGCCACAGTCTGACTCAGCTGTGGCTCTCAGCACTGACTAAGACATCTCAATCTAACATCTCCTGGTTAAGGCTCAGTTAGAGAGTGGCAATCAAGGCAAAATTAAACTGGACAGAGGTCATATAGAAGCCACAGGTTTTCTTCCAGGATAAAAAGGTTTCCTGGTTAAAGGACACTGAGTCACAAATGGGAACCTTAGGCATTAGTATGTCTATCAGGATAGAAAGTATCCCTTGGAAGACATTCTGTAAATGTCTATGGCTGTATTCCTTGGAGCCTTGTCTAAGCAGGATTAGAGGTTATACCCTGTCTCCAGCAACAAACCAAAAGAACAAATGTAAGAGAAACTACAATTATATTTTGGCTGATAATGTTTGTCCAGAATATCAAAGAAGTGTCACTAAAATCTCTCACACCACATCAGATATCAAACAATATGATTCATTCTGATACCAATAATGATAGTTTTAATTATTAGGAAAAGGTGATGCCTGCAAGGACTCCGCACTATGAAGATATCCTTTCTGTTTTCTAGTAAGGATTTTGTGGAGAGGTATTTTTTGACCCAGCAAATATCTCTTATTTCATGATACTTTCAATATGTGTATGCTTACATCTATAGACCCTTGATTCCTGTTTTATCCCAAGGGTTATAATGTACTATTCCTATTTTGATGCTCAAATTGTTCTACATTTGGTCACTGAGTGGGAATTTGTACAGCTTGCTCAATTTTGGAGTTACTTTTTATTTTAAATTTTTATTTATTCATTATAGTTTTTGGCTTTAGCTTACTATTTTTTTCTGTGAAAAAATGATTTTGGCTCAACACTTTTTACTCACTTTTCTTCATTTGTGTCATCAATTATATCTAAGTATATGTCAGCTAATATCTCCAATTCTGATGCAATACCTCAGAGTTCTTTCTGCTCCTTCTGTTTTTCTCCCTTTTCTTTTCTGTGATTTGCTTGACTGACATGAAAAACCTTTCTGTTCTTATCTTTAACATACTTTATTACTATATAAATCTCACTCTATCTACCAAATCTCTCTTTGAAGCTGACCTGTGATACCCCTTTATTAACACCATGCTTGACGTACTCATGTTACAACCTTCCAAAATCTTCCCTTTCCACTGCTGGGATGTCCTCCCCTCACAGCCTTGAGTACTGGGTCCACATACCCTTCCCTCAGCTTGGACTCTAAACCCACAAGAAACTGCTAGAGGTGTTTTCTTCTTTTCATAACATGTGGATACTTATCTACTCTTCTAAACATAAATAGGAATTTTTAGGCTGAAGTGATTTATACATCAAGGAAATGGAAATATAAGGAGAAATTGATAAAAATAAAAACTTCTTCAGTCTTCAAAAGAATTTTGAGTTTGTAGAGACCTATCAAGTGACAACAGTCAGCACTTATCATGTTGTAGTATGGAGAAATTAGCAATTCATTCTTCATTTTTATTTAATTGATTGTACATGTTTTTATCATTTCACTTTCAGCATAATGCCTTACTTTATTGATCAACTACTTGTTTGGTTAATATGATATTTACAACAAGTTATTTATGCCAATCAGAACCATTGACACCTAAGATGTAGGCTAAAAATTTGATCTGTTAGTGAAATGGAAGTATAACTTTAAGTCAACAAGGTAAATTTTGGTAGTACCAGAAAAAGAAGAGAGATATGATTTAGTAATAATAGTCTTGTGGGGAAAAGGATCATAAAAAACAATCACACATTTAAGTATATATAGGCAAAATAATAAAGAACATATTCTACAGAATGTATAGGACTTATAGGACTAAGCATATTTGAACATAGGGTGGGGAAAGAGAGGCAAGAAGGGAGGAAGGGAAGAAACACAGAGAGAAAAAGACAAAGGCAGAAAAACAGAGATTTACCCATTGCAACTTTTTATCTTAATACAGTTTAATAAATTCTGTTCATAAATACATGTTAGAATAAGTAATTCAGAAATACAATACTATTTAAAACATCTTTAGATTCATATATTTCATAAATTTTATTTTTCTGTATTTCATTAGCAAAATTAACAGTGAAGTCACCTTACATTTTCATACTTAAATACACTAGTGATTCTAACTCCTCATTTTTCTGGTCAATTGAGTTGACACAGAAATAGGCTTTAGCATTCAAGTATTCTTAACTTTTAGTATTTTTTATCAGACTAGCCAAGTGATGCATTTTTTTTCAGAAGTCTCATTTTTGTTTGTTTTCAAAGCTTATTTTGATATTAGAAGTACAGTATAAATATCATATATTTTATAACTACATAATTTACATTTGAGGGTTTTTTTTAATGCTTGAGACAGGTGAGAATTTTTTTTGACTGGTGTACATACCATCGTTTGTTTTTCATCATAGATTCTATCTACAGTCTAAAAATTATCTTCCTCTACGACTGAAATTGTAATCCAAATTTTCAACTAAAAAGAATAGAGATTTGTCAGACTGATTTTTAAATTGACATGATACTTGAGGAATGATTTGATTTTTTATATTAAAATTATCATGGTTCTAAAGTGATAATATTTTAAAGCAAATTACATTCTGTAAGCTATGACTAAAGAGAATATAAGGAAAATAATGAAATGATAGTATATCTACTTTTAAGAGAAATCATAGTTTATTAAAATAAATTCTGATAAAATTCATATAAAGAATACACTAGCCTTAGGCATAGCATTCTATAGCAATAGTGTATAACAACTTTGGGAATTAATTTAATTTTCTTCTATAAGAAAGTAAATATTTGAAATGAGGCATTTCCTTTACTCTTAATTTTTTATGCCACTTCTAAACCACAAATTTATTTTTCTTACTTCATGTCTTTTCATTTATTCAATTATCTCCTGTGTTATAAAAGGCTAGTCTATTTCATTTTTTTTTCTTTAGAATAAAGTTCTACTTTTCTAAATTCTGTTTATTAAGGTATTTTTGGCTATTGTTACATTTCCTTTTTGGGGAAATGAAAACAGGACGCATCACCGTAGTATTTAGTGTATTAATTATTGTTCTAATCATTCTGTGTAATGAACCAGCTCTCAAATTCTCCCACTTGAAGCAATCACATTTTCTTCATTATTTTCTTCCACACATCTATATATCAGTTGGTGCATTAGTTCATTTCCAATCGTTAATAATAAAAGGCCACAGAATGAGTACATTTAAATAAAAATAGATTTATTTTGGCTCATGTACTGGAAGTGCAAGGTCATGGGTCCACTGGTGATTGATGGCTTTCTCTCTGCAGAGATCTGAGCCAGTACAGAGCACAAGGCAACAGACAGGGAATGCATGTGCTCATGTCTTCTGGTTTCTCTCTCTTTTCTTATAGTCAGCAGGATTCAGTCATGGGTCTTCAAACAAATGACCTCATTTAATGCTAATCATTTTCCAAAGGCCCACCTCAAAATGCCTTAAAGAACTTCAAAATGCCTTCTCTCTCATACCTCACAATGGGATAAATTTAAACACGTGAGGCTTGGGGTACAGACTCAACTCATAACCAAACCTTAACAGCTGGTGCTTCGTTGAACTGGGTCAGAATGGCTGTGGTTTCCCCCAAGCTACAAGTCAGATCTGGTTATGCCCTACATGTCTCTCATCCACTTTGGACAGGTATGCCAAATGGGCAGGAGCTTTTCACTGCTACAACAGAAGTAGACATGAAGAAAGTAAAGCCCCATCACACAATTCCATTCCATGCCTGTTCTCTGAAAAATGTGAATGTCCCCACTTTCCACAGGAAGATGTACAGAGCCTATGTTTGAGTGATAGGAAAGTATACCCCAGCTTTACTAGAAGTAAATGTAACAAATCATACTGAAGGTCATGAATATCAGAAAAGGTGGAAAAAAACTGGGATTGATAATTCCATCCAACACATTGTCTATGCAATTATATATAACCCATATTGATTTTTCAATTTAACCTACAAAAATTGAGGCAATTTCTCCTTCATTTGTTCCTTTCCATCCCTGTCTTATAGCTATTAGTAGACAGAGCCCTTCCTTGTTCTAGAATCAGTGATCATGCAGTACAAATTATCAATAGTTTTCACTCAATTTATTAATGGAGTCTGGGAATAACATAGTATTTTAATAAATGTTGATCACACTAAAGAACCAAGGATGAATTCATATCTCTTCCTATGGACAGAGTAATGAAAAAGCAAATTGTCTTTTTAGTGTTACTTCTTACATATTTGATATACCTTTAATTATGGAAGAATAATTAGAGAAGTGTGTATGAGATCAAGCAAAGGTTGACTTTACAGTAGTGGCAAATAGGCACTCAACTTTTTACTAGTAAGCAAAAAAAGACCATTGTATTTGTTGAAAATAAGTAAATATTCATCTCAGATGTATTTTGGAGGAAAAAAAATCTGACTAACCATTAAAAGTACAATTTTCTTTGTCAGAAACTCTAGCTATTATCTACCTTTGAAAAGTACTGAAAGCTTTTATATTTGATCATTGTCATTGAACACATTTGTTTTGTTTGAATCAAAGACTGGAAGTTATAATAGTTTCTCACTGTTAACTAGGGTAAGGGGTGAAACACATGTGGACAATCTCTCATTTAATGAAGTATATGAAGAAAATGAACCTAGTCTTACATTCTGCATACAAAGAGAATTAATATTCTTTTTTCCTAAAAAAAAGCTTGCTAAGTCTTTTTCTTTTACTAAAACATTCAAAGTAATAAATATTAGAAGATTTTTATAGTGTTAAGCAGGATAACCAATCTGTCCTGCTGTCTCTGAAAGAAATGAAAGAATGAATTTAGCACTGTAATTAACATAAATATTTTAATGAATGCCATTTGCTACTGTACCAAAATTGCTCCCCAGCATTGCAGTGCATTAGGCTGGTGTGTGTTAATCTGTCAGCTGCTCTTACAACAGTGTCTGTTGAATAGGTTATGGATGCAAAAGGCTCAGAAAGATAAATATTCTAAAAATGCTTAAATCCAATTGGAAGTTGAATAAATTTTCACTCATACCAATTTTTAAAAAGCTCATAATTTTTTTACCAAAAATATTAATTTCATTCATAATGTTGAAATTATTAAAAAATGGAAAGGTTATAAATCTAAGTTAGTTTATATGCAAAATAAATTTCAGATTAATTAAATGTCTAAGTATTAAAAGGCAAAAAAGAAATTAAAAGAAAGAATCAAAAAATACATTCATTAATAATATTTTTAAACAAATGGAAAATCTATAGCTATTTGCTGAAAGCAAGTCTTCTAAAAATAAATTATTATTTTCACAGTTTAAGACTTATAGATGTAACTGCAAAACTGCAACTACTCTTCTCGATTGTCAATATCCTCTAAAAGTTTGGTTACATTTATATGAGTTGTCAACCAATATGATACATTATAAATAAAAAAGTGCATTCTCTGAGATTTTTTACTGTTTACCTAATTAATCTTTTATTTTATCAGGATTTCACCTAACACACCACTCTTTATTTATTTATTTTACCTTTTTAGTCTTCTCTCATATTTAAGAGTTCCTATACCTTTTGCTTGTTTTAATTTGCCATAAGAGTTTTGTCAAATACTGGTAAGACATTTGGATTTTTCTGATATTTTTGTAATGGTTAAACTGGGTCATATATTTCTTGGGGGAAACTGGCAGCATCACAACCTATCAGAAGCACACAAAGTCAGTGCACCATTCCTGGGTGTTGGCCTCCATCACCTGGCTGAAAAGGCGTTTGCCAGGAATCCCCACTGTGGAAGTTACTTACCCCTTTCTTGCACATACTTTATTCTTTGGAATTCAATAATCAATGCATATCTCTCACTAAAGGAGTGGGGTATTATGCTCCATTTCCCTGTGGGGATCTATAGAATATATTTGGATCATTATTCACTGAATATTTGTCTCTTACTGTATTAATTAATGTATCTATTTATTTATTTTGTGGTCCCAGGGATTGAGTCACGTCTTTTCACACATTAAGCAAGCTCCCTTCCACTCAGTTACTTTATCAATTATTGTGTCTGTACAGTAGCTCTGCTTTGAATTTCACAGACTGTACTCATTTCCAAAATTTTTCAGGTCATGTTTTTGCCCCACCTCCCTTAGTGAGGTTGTTTCACAAATTTATTAAAAACAAACAAAACAAAACAAAAATAACATCAAGTTTTGAAAAAAAAAATAGGGCTGGGGTTATGGCTCAGTGGTAGAGTGCTTGCCTGACAAGTGTGAGGCACTGGGTTCCATTTTCAGCACCACATAGAAATAAATAAACATACTGTATCTATCTACAACTAAAAAAACCTC
Source organism: Callospermophilus lateralis (assembly GCF_048772815.1). Classification (NCBI taxonomy): domain Eukaryota; kingdom Metazoa; phylum Chordata; class Mammalia; order Rodentia; family Sciuridae; genus Callospermophilus; species Callospermophilus lateralis. The sequence goes on along the minus strand of NW_027517992.1, from coordinate 2,246,069 downwards.
AAAAGTTAAAAAAAAATTTTGCAAAAATATTCATATTTTAATAAACTGAATTAAATTTTTGATGAAAAAGGGTAAAAGGAAGTCAATTTTAAAGAGTTATATGTATGAAAACTGTGTTGATATGAAAAAAAGTATATGAATTTTGAAAGTGACATGAAAAATACAAATGTTCCAATAGCATATTTGAAAGTGGAATGATTAGAAATGTTTCAGAAGAATAAATCCAAATTGTCACTGTTACATGTAAAGATACTCAAATTCCTACATAGCCAGTGAATTTGAAAAGAAATTAACAATCATTGACCAAAATACAAAAGAATACCACAATAAATCAAAAGCCATTTTGTTTTAGAATAAGAAGAAAGGTTATCCATGCTCATTGCTAAGAGAAAGCAATCCACCCACAAATTTTTAAATAGAAAAATAAATATACCATTCTGCTGAAAACTGCTTTGGAAATTTCATCTCATAAAAAGTTAACATTTCAGGAGACATATGCACTAATATGTACCATATCATTCTATACTTTGAAAAGAAAAAAAAAACAATTGTATACCCATTTGTAGAAAAATAACAATATCACTTGTTCATTTAATCTGATCATTTAATTGGAAGTATATTCACAGGATATTGAGAAAAACAACTCACCCCAAAGTTTTAATAATAGTGTCTTACTTTAATTTTTTAAGAGAGAGAGAATTTTAATATGTATTTTTTAATTTTTGGCAGACACAACAGCTTTATTTGTATGTGGTGCTGAGGATCAAACCTGGGCCGCATGCATGCCATGTGAGCGTGCTACCGCTTGAGACATATCCCCAGCCCAATAGTGTCTTATTTTAAAGCAATATATGTCATATACATATACATGAGTATCACATAAACCTTAGTAAGATAAACATGGCATCTTTACTAATTGTCTATATATTTTTAAAAATATTTTTGTTAGTTATCCATGGATTTTTATTTATTTATTTGCTCATGTGGTACTGAGAATCAAACCCAGTGCCTCACACATGCTAGGCAAACCCTCTACTACTGAGCTCCAATGCTAGCCCCTTTTAATTACATTTTTAATATCAAAATAAAGGTTGATGAGGGGCATGGATCATTTCAGTGGTCATAGAAAAACAGTGTAGGGAAATAAGTAAAAACTATACACAAACAACATTGAGAAATGGTCATATTAATGCAAAAATACAAAATTGTGTAAGTGACATATGTGAAAAAATAAATGAAATAGTATAGAACAGATTATATTATAGATTCCTATTTAGAATAAGATATTGAATTTATATGTGGGTTGGCCATTTGAAACAGATGGAAAAAATATATGATTGTGTGCATGCCTGTGCCTGTGCATATTTCCACCTTACTTTATTTTTGACAGTGCATAGTAACATCTTTTTTGTTGATAAGACATGATGAGACATCTATACAAATTATTTTAATGAAAACTATGCAAGAATATGTAAATTACAAGGTATAATAAGTGAATAAATATCAATTTAATCTGATGTATGAACTTCAATCAAACTTGAGCTAAGTAATAGCTGGGAAGTAATTAGGCACAAATTTTCATATGACTCTTTCCAAATGTAGGTTAGCTTAGAGCAAGTAATTCCACAGATGACTTTATTTTAAAACTCCACTTCAGGCTTAATTGAAAGGTAGAAAATTCTTATGATCTCTGAAGTCTATTCAGAGAACTAATTTCAATCACAGTGACAGATTCCCTTGCCTATATAGGCAGGGATATGTATTTATACTTGAAAAAATTTTATATACCTACATACTATAAAATATTCTGTTGATTTTACTTGTTTATAAAACAGTTGATGATTTAAACTGAATGTGTTTTGTCCCCATTAAATGTTATTAACCTTTGTAGTCTCTGAGATTTATGTCATTGTAATCCATTAGTCAAGTTAATCCATTTCTTTCTTTAATAAAAATGGCTTATCTTGGGTAAATAGTATGTAATATCTGGAAAACCAAGTATATTACAACAAGGATCCTCTGGAAATTAAAATATGCTTGGTCAAATATATGCAGTCAAGTATAATGGCCCCCTGAGGAAAAGGCAACTAGAGATATTAGTCCTGGTAAATTAATTCACCAAAAAAAATGCACTTGACATTTTGATGTGAGAGTGAATATAGACATAGAAAAAATCTTCATTATACCTTGTTATGTTGTAATTTTTCCACTCATTCAGGAAAGATATTAGTTGAAAATTCTGATGCTATACACATTTATGCAGCAAACTTTCTAATATTTCAAAGTTGGAATCCATACTGTGAAATAAAACATTTAGAATGTTATTGTTTGGGGAAAGTGGTTACATTTTTTAATCTTTTCAACACTTGGCTACATTTTTTAAATGTTTTCAATGCTTGGCACATAACAGGTGCTGTAACTGGTTGAAGATTAAGGGACATCTCTGAGTTGTGCATACTTGTTACAGAACATTAAAATTCAATTTAAGTAAAGTTGTTTCTGGCTAAAAAAAAATATGTCTCTAGTATGCAATATCCTCTAGTATCCTCAGGTGTGACTACCTAGCAACACAATTTGCTAGTATGAGAAATATAGTTTGCCTTCCACTTCTGGAAGACAAAAGTACAAAGAATAAGAGGTGACTTCCCTTCTCAAAGACCAAGCAAACAAGACATAAAACTGCTGAACAGATAATTGTGAAGTAATTGAAGTGTGAATCAAATTAGTTGATCTCTTCACTGTCCCAATTTACCATCAGGAGAGATTTTTCAGTCAGAAACAGGGGGATAGAAAAATCTGGAAGAGTCTGATGTGTGTGAGTTGAGTAGATATAAAATATTGAAGAGACTGAGTAGCTTAGACCTCACAGAAGAGAAAACTGGAATTATAGAAGGAAAGAAATATAAAAATATGTAGAAGATGCACCTTCATTATTCAGATGAGTAATGGTCACAGCATATGTTAGAAAATAAACAAGCAGCATATTTACAGGAATGGAAATCTTCTGGATTTAGCAACAGTTCCTGCTCTCATTTGTGTTAATCAGGCTTCTGTTACTGGGGGAAAAAACTGAGAAAATCAACTTAGAGGAAAAAAAATATTTTAACTCACATATGTGAAGGTTTCAATCCAAGATCTCTGGCTCCATTGTTTGGGTCTAAAGTGAGGCAAAATATTATGGCAGAAGGGTATAGTGGAGGAAGCAGCTCAGCTCATTTCCTGGCAGCTAAGAAGGGGAGATGGTGGGTGGGGGTTGGGGAACCAGATACAATATACAGTGCTCAGGTGTATGCCCCCAAAGACCCACTCCAACAACTGGGTTCCCAACTCCTACAGTTTCCACCACATCCTCTCAGTAATGCCATCAAATTATTAATTCACAGATGAGGTCAGACCCCTCATGGTTCAGTCACTTCCCCAAAGCCCCATCTCTGCACATTGCTGTCTTGGGGACCAAACCTTCAACACATGCACCTTTGGGAGACATTCAGGATCCAAATTGTAATACCATTAGCTACCCCAGAATGTTTCATGATTCACTACACCTTGGTGCCACAGAAGACAAAAGACCTTGATAAATGATTCATTTCAGATTAATAAGTCTTAAAAGCCAGACCTGAAAGGATCTACCTGTTTCAATACTCTTACTATGTCATAAAGTAAAACTCACAATATTTGTAAAAATATGTATACACACACACACACACACACACACACACACACACACTATTAACTGCCAAAAAGGTAAAATTCAGTTTTGGGTGTGACCAATTCAAAATTTCCAACTATGCTAGATGTTACAAAATTTGGCCCATATTTAAGAGGGAAAAAAAATCAAATTTAAATAAGCTACAGCAGCCATGTAAGGTGATGCAAACTTTTAATCCCAGAAGCCCAGGAGGCTGAATCAGGAGAATTGCAAGTTCAAGTCTAGCCTCAGCAACTTAGGGAGGCCTTAACAACTTGGCAAGACCTTGTCTTGAAATAAAAAAAAAATGTTTGGGAATATGGCTCAGTGGTTAAACACATGTGACCTCAGTCTCCCGTACTGACCCCAACCAAAAATATAAAACTAACACTTATTTTAGTGTTAGAAGACAATGAAATTGAAACTTACTTACCTCTGGTACGCTCAAGAACTTAAGTAGATCTAAGGATATTTTTAAAGACAAATAGAAATGAGATAAAAACTAAAATACATAAGACTAAAAATGCATAGTGTTGGGCTGGGGATGTGGCTCAAGCGGTAACGCTCTTGCCTGGCATGCACGGGGTGCTGGATTCGATCCTCAACACCACATACAAATAAAATAAAGATTTTGTGTCCACCAAAAACTGAAAAATAAATATTAAAAAATTCTCTATCTTCTCTCTCTCTCTTTAAAAAAATGCATAGTGTTATTAATGACATATTAGACATTTGATAAGAGAAGTCTGCTAAATGTGAAGATTTTAAAATGGTACCTATCTAAAATTAAACAAAGAAAAGAAAACTGAATGATCAGGAGGGCAGTGAACATAGAATGTCTGCTCTTTCTGGCCTGACCAAAGATAACTTGAATGGCTCTCCGTGACTATGGTCAAGGAGGATACTTGCTCTCCAAAAACCAGACTTCGGACTCAGCCAGTATGTTAAAGTCATGGAAGGTACATTAGGTCAAGGTTAAGGCTCACATGTCTCCACCTGATCAAGCTAAAGCCAGCCATGATTTTAAGTAAATCTGAGATCCTCTCAGTCCACACTTAAGTTTCTTACCAGGTGTTTCCTTGGGGGTTGAATTTAGTTAATAAAAGTTAAAAGATTTTAAATGAATAAAATTTAACTTTTGCTTGGTTGATCCTGTTTTGCAAATTTTTGTTTACTGAGGACTTTAATTCTTTTGTTTTTAAATATATTATATAAATTTAATAACAATAGTGATTAATTTTATTAATAAAATTCGCAACCTCTGCATTCTCATGCCTAATGTTCTTATTTGTAGCTGTTTTTTTTTTTTAAATAAAATTGGCAAATCTCACTTTTCCAATATATTTTTTCCTTGGTCATTACATTTTTGTTTCAACTGGCAGCTATAATTTAACCTCACTTTATTCTTTGCCATGACTGTTCTCCAGGTCTCTGTGTCTTTTACTTCAATCCATCTTTCATATTGATTTCAGATTGGCTTATAGTGCATTTCATCACTTAACTTCAAAGCTCAAAGTTTATTAACTACTTCTCATTTTTAATGAAGAGGAGGAGGAGGAGGAGGAGGAGGAGGAGGAGGAAGAAAGCTTTTACTCTTCCATAACTGAAATTCTATAATATGGCCCCAACGCTTCATGTATTCAACCATAATTAATACCTGCCAATCATATGTCAAGAAAGAGGTAGCATCTGAACAGTGAAAACATAATACTCTCTTCCTTTCTGACCTTTTATTTAGGGATGGAGTAAAACATTAATCAAATTTGCATAAACACAAGAAATTTCAGAGATGACAGGTGTTAGAATGCAAAAGAACACATTCTACAGAAAGATGAAATAGAGGTATTTAATTCAGTCAGTAACATATGCAGTTTGTTTGTAAAGGTGACAAACTCTTAGTAACTCAGGAGTAAATAATATTTGGATAAAAATTAAAGACATTTGGCCTCCCAGATGGAAGTTGGGTGGGGTTGGGTGAGTTGACACTGTATCCTTCTAATTGGACCTCTATGATTCATTCCAAATTGATTATTACTTATTAAGTTAATAAGTAATACTAAATTATACTAAATACATCTAAATTACATTAATATATACTTTAAAATAACATTTAATTGAGACAATATAGTCTTGAAAATAGACTACAATATAACATTTTAGTACATGTCCATCTTTTAATTCTTGACCATACAGCTCCAATAGCATCTTCATATTGCAACATTCACCAAATACTTATCAATTTTTGTACAATCTCCTTTGACTTTTATAAAGAGCTATATAGACTCTTCTTTAATAACTTCTAAATTTTTATTATATTACATGTAGTTCCTGGACATTGTTTTTATCTAGTTACAAGTTCACTTCTCAAACACATCATGCACTTTTTAGATACTATTGCTGCCTTTATATTTCTGTGAGATGTGCTTGGTAAGTGGGATATGTTCAGTAAATTGTTACTTTTTGTATGTGGTTGATGAAAACAAAGAGACAGTGAAAGAAAAGAACAAAAAAAAAAGAATGTTGGAGGAGGAAGAAAGGCAGACAGCCAATAGGCAGACAGAAAGGGAGGGAAAGGAAGGAGGAGATTATACTGCTCCATAAAGTACTATTTTCAAATGCAATATATGAATCAGAGTAACAATATTCACCTTCTACTTCACATTTTATTTGACAAATACTGTTTTCTTTCACAGGTTTTACATAAATAAATTTGAATGCATGTATTTTCAATAAGTATAATATCACCTTGGATTTCAATTCAGAAATATTTAAATCTCCAGTACAATATATATGTACATATTTTTGAAAGTGTTCTAAAACTTGCAAAATCAGGATTGAATCCATTAAAAATGGACCAATTCCACACTGACTTTACAGATACAAAAACCAAAGCATAATTGTCATTCACTATTCATAACTCTTGTCTATTTATTAACTCTGAGGAAGAGAAAATAAACTTTTATGATAAGCAATAGAAATACATCTAATTACATATGGTAGCCTTGGCTTTGATAGTTTATTAAGTTAACACTCATTGGAAATGCAGTGCTAATACTATTTTTATATATTTAAAAATCTTTGTATTAATAATAGGTTAAAGAAATTACAAAAGTAAGTGTTAAATATCTGAAGACAAGGAAGATGAAAACACAACATATAAAAATTTATGGGATCAAGTATAGTAGTGCTAACTAATAATATATGATTTGTTACATTTAAACAGAAGATTTAAAATTAACAAGCTAATCATGAATATTGAGAAACTTATAAATGATGAAGACACTCAACTCAAAATTATACTTTCATTGCCATTCCCATCAATATCCCAATGCCATTTTTGGTATAACACCTTTAATGAATATTCCAACCTGAAATTGACATGGAATTTTAATAATTATGAAATTTCAAAACAGTCTTGGAAAATAAAAATAATAAAAACTGAAGAAATGACATTTCTTTATTTTAAATCTAGCTACATAGGTATGGTAAACAAAAGACAAACACCCAATACAATAGAATTGAAAAAGAAATTTGCACATAGGGCCATATAATTTTTGTGTGTGTAGCTCTGGGATTCAAATTTAGGGCCCAGTCCATGTTAGCCAAGCACCTTATCACTAATGTATACCGCCTAGTGAAGGTATTTTTTGATAAGTGTTCAAAGATCATTCAATGGGGGAATGACAGTTTTTTCAATGGATGACATTGAAAAAACTGGATTTCCAATATAAAAGGAGGTTGAATTCTTTCATATAATATGTTATAAATATTACTATCACAAAATGGATTAAACAGCTACATGTAAGAACTAAAATGAAGGCATAAATGCAAAGTTTTAAAATTCAAATACAACATAGAGAAAAGGCTTCACAATGTGTTTGGGATACCTTACCAAGTATACACAACAAAAGAAAACAGGTAAACCACACATTAGAACATCAACATTAACATCTGTGCATCACAGAATATACTCTCAACAGAATGGAAATGCAATTCACAGTTTGGCGAAATATTTTAAAATCATATATCTAATAAGGGGTTAATATTCAGAATATTAAAAAAATTTTACAATTCAAGAACAACAAAAAATCATGAGTAAGACAAGAGAAAATGCCTTGAATAAACAGTTCCCCAAAGAAGATATACAAATGGCAGAAAAGCACAAGAACATAATGTTCAAAGTTCCTAATCATTAAAGAAATGCAAGTAAATGTCATACCTACCATAAAAACAGAAAATACAAATACAAAGTATGGACCATGATGTAGAAAAATTACAATCCTTGTGCAGTATTGGTAGAAATGTTTCCATAGTGATACTATAGAAAACAGAAAAGTGACAACTCAATAATAAAAACTAGAATTGCTATCTAATCTATCAATTTTACTCTACAAAGGAATATTAAAAACAAAAAGAAAAAAAAAACAGGATCATGAAGAGATATATACACACTCATTTACAAAATAATCTTTTTTATGTTAGTCAAAAAAAGGAAATGACCCAAGTATCTATTGATGGATGAATAAAGAAAATGTGATATACACATACGATGGTGTCTTATTCCACCTTAAAAAAGGAAGGAAGGGCTGGAGTTGTGGCTCAGCAGTAGAGTACTTGCCTAGCATGTGTGAGGCATTGGGTTCGATCCTCAGCACCACATAAAAATAAACAAATAAAATTAAGGTGTTGTGTCCAACTATGACTAAAAAAATTATTTTTCAAAAAAGGAATGGATTCTAACATGTGAATGAAAGTAAGAGGCAAGGTGTAAAATAAACCCTTCCAGAGCATAGGCCCAGTAATCTACTTCTTTCAACTAATTCCCACCTCCCAGTAATACACATAGCTATCAGCGGATTAATTCATCAAATTTGAATTAATGTGTCTACACAGCTACAAATGAATTAATCCATAAATAGATTAATCATAAACGTGATTAATTCATTAAATGGATTAATCCACTGATAAAGTCAGAGCTCTCATAATCCCATCATTATACAAAAACCCTACCTCTGAAACTTGTTTCGTTATAGATCACAATTTTAAAACATGAGCTTGTGGGGACATTCCAGATCCAAATTTTAACAATATTGCATATATTATTCTGTTTATTATTTTCCCTATTAATCTTCTTTCTGATATCTTTTTCCAAGATATTTTTCTCTTTTTAGTTGTAGATGGACACAACACACTCATTTTTATTTATTTATATTTATGTGGTGCTGAGGATCAAACCCAGTGCTTCACATGTGCTCGGCAAATGCACCAACACTGAGCCACAATCCCAATCCCTACAGTATAATCTTTATAGAGAAAGAAAAATTGTTGGTCAATTAAACACACAATAGTAATGAATATATCCATAACTAATAAATCCTCATATCTCTAACCCTACTCTTGATTTTTCTGTTATGAGAATAAAATCATAGATGCTCAAGCATGTCAAATAATGTAAATTAATTAATTTGCCTTTTATAAATAAGACTTTTATTAAATGAAGCCATTGTACGGGCATACAATTTACATACAAAGGATATAACATTTACTTTAAATCATTGTAGCTGGTTGAATGAAAAACACCTAAAATGTCTTCATCTCAGTGAATGACTATGGCACTCTTACTAGGATAATCAGATTCTAAAAAGTACTCTTATATATACACTCTTTAATTTGAAATGTCACATTTTTCATTTTTGATTTATCATGTGAAAATATATATATGTGTAAGTATACATGTAAACTTAAAATGTTATACTCAATGAATTTAGAATATGTGTGGACTTGATTTTTTTTTAAATTTATGCTACTTGAAAATATTATTTATGATTGTAATGGATAAGAGGTTGCTAATTTTTGAAGAGAATAATTTAGCATGGTATATGTAAAAATTCATCAGGGATTTTTACTGATGTTATGAGTAAATTCTATTATAGAATCAAAGTCTTGAACTACTAAAATTGTAGATTCTTTCTGAATTGTTATTTTTGTATTAAATTAAAAGGATTTGCATTACCAGTATTCACATTGCCAAAAAAAACAAAAAAAAAAACCAAAAAAGTAGACTTGCAGGTATTCAATCATATGCAAAAAATGAAAAAAAAATGAGGTAATTAAAAGTGGAAGAAATACAAAAAAAACTATAAAGGAAGTTACAATGATCTAATATGGCCAACACCATTAAAATTCATGCCATAAATATGATTGTTATATATTTTCTTATAAAGTAGCCATATATAAGTAAAATTTGATTTTTTTTCTATCTTGACAAAAGTCAGTTAAGCAATGAAAAACCTTTTTCAAATTATGAAAGAATAATTAATAAAAGTAAAATGAACATGAGTAGTTCATTGAATTATATGACGAACTGCATAACTGATGTGTATTTAAAACTCTGCATCCATACTAGAGGCTCCAGAGAATCAAGGTCATGACTAATGACTGTAATGGGACCAGTGAGCAGTTTACTGGAACTAATTACCTTTAGAAGTTGTTGTGAGCAAAAATTGGAATTTGATGACTCTCTCCTTTTCCCTTTTCCATTTCTTTGTAGCTGTGACCTCTGTGCGTCTTGATCACTCTTTTGAAATTCAGGACAGATTACATGTACATAGTATTAGAAGAGGATAAATCTGATTCTAGTTTTTCAAAAATGTTTGAAATAGGTATTTTATTAAGTTTATTCAGAATGAGATGAGTAGAGGAGATGAGTAAAAAACTGGCTTCTAGGAAATTAAACAAGTTATTTTACTTAATTTGAAAGTCTATACGAGAATTTATAAAAACTGAATATTATTGAGATACATGCTCATTTGAATAAAATAAATTATTTCACATTTCAATTTTACCTTTTTTAAAATTTCTTACATACATGACTATAGTGTAGTTCATTACAATCATAATTATCCATTCACAGCACAACTTTACCTTTTCTCAACAACTTCTGACAGTTCCAATTCTACTTGCACATGCAAGACAATATACAAGGATAGTTTTCTACAGGCTTCTTATCTGAGTTTTCTCCTCTTATTTTCTCCCCTTTTCTTAAAAATTTAATTTGATCACATTTACTGAATCATCATTTGTATATTTACATTTTCAAAAGCCTATTACTGGGGCTGGGGCATGCGGCCCTGGTTCGATCCTCAGCACCACATACAAAACAAAGATGTTATGCCCGCAGAAAACTAAAAAATAAATATATTTTTTTAATTAATTTTTATTGTAGGTTGTTCAAAACATTACATAGTTCTTGATATATCATATTTCACACTTTGATTCAAGTGGGATATGCGCTCCCATTTTTACCCCATATACAGATTGCAGAATCACATCAGTTGCACAACCATTGATTTACATATTGCCATTCTGGTGTCTGTTGTATTCTGCTGCCTTTCCTATCCTCTACTATCCCCCCTCCCCCCTCCCCTCCCCTCTTCTCTCTCTACCCCCTCTACTGTAATTCATTTCTCCCCCTTATATTTTTCCTCCTTTCCCCTCACTTCCTCTTGTATGTAATTTTGTATACCCCTGAGGGTCTCCTTCCATTTACATGCAATTTCCCTTCTCTCTCCCTTTCCCTCCCACCTCTCATCCCTGTTTAATGTTAATCTTCTTCTCATGCTCTTTGTCCCTACTCTGTTCTTAGCTACTCTCCTTATATCAAAGAAGACATTTGGCATTTGTTTTTAAGGGATTGGCTAGCTTCACTTAGCATAATCTGCTCTAATGCCATCCATTTCCCTCCAAATAAAAAATAAATATTAAAAAAAAAATTCTCGCTCTGTCTCTCTCACTCTCTCGTTAAAAAAAAAAAAAAGCCTATTACTTTTTTTTTTACGTTATTCTCATGTTATAACATCTCTTGGACAGCCAGGTAACAATCATTTAACATAATTATCTTAATGACCCAACTGGGGTCAAGTGTGAGAGGAGATGATACTTCTCTTCTTATTAAATGGAATCCTCTAATTCTATCAGTGAGTCTGACTGCATTACAACTTTATTTGTAACTGTTTTTTCTTCTACAAATTTTGCAACTACAATTTCCCTTCTGTACTTGCCACTTACTCTTCTTTGTTCTACTAAAAATTTTTCGAATTTTATTTGTTTAAATTTCTTATATATCAAGACACAACTTAAGTCATTTCTTCCAACAAGCTGTCTGCAATCCTAAATTAGTCTGTTACTACATTAATGCTTAGCTAGTTCCTTTAGTGTGTATTTATCTCAGCAATCAGCATATTATATTGTCCTATGATTTTTAAGTATGTCATCAACATTTAATGCACTTCGTGGGGCCAACAGATTCTGGAATTTAGATAGTTGAATAAACTAAACTGAATTAGACAATGGATTAATTCTGAGTCATATTGTCTATCATTCAACTCAAGAAACTGAATTTAAAGTAAAGCTATTCAATTCATTCTTTTTTGCCCTAAAATTTATTTTTTTTCAGAAACAATATTTATTTTTAAGCATAATCTCATTCAATTACTTCTTTGTTTTTGTTTGTTTGTGACATGAGGTCACATAATGCTGCTCAAGCAGGCCTTAAACTCCTGATCTCAGATGATTCTCCTGCATCAGGCTAACAAGGAGCTGGGAGTACAACTGTACCATCAATTTCTATCTCAATAAAATCATTTCTTGATATTTCATTCCCAATCATAGTTTCTTATGATTTGTATATCATTCATTTCTCTCACTTCTCAGAATTCATCTTACCTTAAGTACCTAAAGGACTGCACATCTCACACTCTTCTTTCTCATTTTCCACAATAAAATATATAGTTAATTATTCAAAATATTATCCATAAGTCTCCTATAATAAGCTACAATAAGTGGAGGACTTTGACATTCCTGTTGATAATATATTTTGAATACAATAAAGCAGAAATATGTAAGTTAGAATCAAATGCATATATTAACATCTTTCTTATAATTTGATTTGAAAATTATTTCCTCTAACAAAAAATTTTACAGACTTTTTATTTTTCATTTATGACTGGCATATAATATTTATGCATATTTTTGAGAACCAATATGATATTTTGATTCATATAAACATTAGACAGTGATCATCTAAGGTTAATTAGAATCCATCAGCTTAAACATTAATTATTTCCTTAAAATTCATTCAAATTCAAATTATTCTCCTCTATTTTTAGATTTATAATGTATTATTATTATTTACATTCTACTTTCTGTGCAATAGAACACCAGAACTTATTCCTCCTATCAAAGAATAACGCTGTATGTATTGATTGCCATCCTGCACCCTGTCCTGTTCTCCCCCCTCCTTTTTTTTGAAACTACTGTTGTACTCTGAACCTCTGGGACAGCAAATACCAAGACTCCCATGTTTATTGCAGCACTTTGCACAATATCCAAGATATGGAAAACTGTTTATGATGTAAGTCTTTGAAATTTTGGTGAGTCCTCGAAGTTTTAAAAACACAAAAATAAACCAAACTAAAAGGATACACACATTCCCTTGGAGATGAATCTCTGTTTTTGAAGAAGTGGCTTGAATTAACTTTGAATTGCTTCATTTCCTATGGCCAGAATAAGTTCCCAGAAAAAATTTTTAATTGGTTCCTACAACTCATTTTTTTCCTCCAATACAGTCATCAAACTCCCTTTGAAATGGAAGTTTAAGCTCACATTAGTCCAAGGCAGAACGATATAAAACAAAACAAAAATTTATGTTCACATTTTTCTTTAATCTAACTCTTTTTATTTATTGTGTAATCCCTAGCAATGAAAAATCAACATTGTTTTATTTGCTTTCTTAAGTGATGGAAAAAATCTGAGTAAATTCTTCTTAATATAAGGCAATTTGTACCTCTTAGGTGTGAGGTTAAAATATTATGGGAATGCAGGCTGGGTGCAGTGGCACAGGTCTGTAATCCCAGCATCTCGGGAGGCTGAGGCAGGAGGACCTGGTGTTCAGAGCCAGCCTCAGCAAAAAGTGAGGCACTTAACAACTCAGTGAAGACCCTGTCTCTAAATAAAATACAAAAAATAGGGCCGGGAATTTGGCTCAGTGGTTGAATGCCCCTGATTTCAATCCCCAATACCACCCCCCTCCCAAAAAATTATGTGACTACAATCCAAGTGTCAATTTTAGATATGTTTAACAATGGCTTTATGGACCACTTGCCTGTTTGTCCTAAACCCACTAATTAAAACTCCTTGAAAGAAATCTGCTTAGGTGACTCCATGGATCCTAGTGAAGATGAAGTCTTCCAAGTCCCTCAGTGTTTCTCTTGCTCCCACCTTATGTCTGAACTTCAAATCCTGGATGAATCTTTCTTTGGAACTTGGGAGGTGTACTGACCTCTTTGCTCTGGGATCTGTGAGTAATAAACTGTGTGTGATATTTCACAACATTTATTAACTTCATTTCTTTGTATCTCACCTGTCACATAACTGAACTTAACTTTTTTCTTAGTCAAGGCTGTTCTAAATGTTGGCTACCTTGACAGGCATGAACTAGACAGCCAGATAAGAGCCAGGAAGACATCTTCCAGTATCAAAAAGATTCCTGTGAGAGTGCCACCTCATCACGGACTGGACAGTTAAGTATTAGACTGCAGAATAAACAAGTATTGGGAAGGACACTCTGTAAACAATCATAGGATCACATCCTCTGTAGCCCCTTTGAGGCAGAGCTAGATATTATTGTCACTCTCTAGAGAAAGAACTCAAGGCAAAATCAGAGAAAAACTATAATACTTTGTCTTAAGAGTACTAAACAGCATTGCAGTACTGAGCTTAGGAGCCATTTTAAAGACAAAATCACCAACACATAGAAATGTGAAGAGCATGACAATGAATAGCCTTTTAAGAGGATATGTTGAAATGAATATGCTGAAAGAAAAAATAATAATAAAATAGAGTGTTACCTTCTTTAACCTAATCTGGAAAGATGTAAATCAGGCAACTCAAAATTTTCACTGCTCTGAGTGTGCCCCTTAATTTGGGTTTTATATAGGAGCTAGGAAAATTCTCCAATAAAGTCTCTCACAATAAGGAGGAATGAGTGCCTCTGTGTCTGTCTTTTTTTCTGTTCCTGTATCTGTCTCTTTCTTACTTTATGCATACATGTGTGTATGCATACATAAACATTATATACATGCAGTGTTGCGTGTGCCCACACATGGTGTATGCATATATGTTTATATAAAATATACAATAATTGTAGACATATGTAGATACATAGATATATAAACATTTATATATCTGAATCTTTGTAATAGAGGTCGGTGGGAATATAAGAAAAAACAAGTGTGATGACAGAAGCAGTTTCAAGATAGTGCAATGCTAGAGTGTTTACCCTTTCAATTCTGGCTTTGCTGATGCAGGAGACAAGAGGTGACCAGCCAAGATTCATGAATGGCCTCCAAAGGATAGAGAAAGCAGGAAAATGCTTCTTTCTTAAAATCCTCAAAAGAATACAGCCCTGTTGATTTTAACCCAGTTGAATTTGAGATTTCTGTCCTTTAGATCAATAATTCATATATTTTTGTAACAGTAAGCTTTTGAATTTCTACAGTTAATTATATAAGCAATAGAAAGCTATCACTTCTTTCCATTCTCTGACTATTGCCACCATACACAACACATACACACACACATACACACATGCACACACACACAAGTTATCCATACATATGTATATAAAACATGCAAATTATGTCTATATTTGGTCCATAGATTAGTTATTTGTAGTTTGTACTATACATTAGACTTTTAAAAAAATCCCTGGTAAAATATTATTCCATATATATTTATATATACATATATGTCTATATATGTCTATATGTATGTGTATATATATATATATATATATATATATATATATATATATATATATATATATATGTAATTGACGAGCCCCATTTTATATTTTATTTAGTGACAGGGTCTTACTGAGTTGCTTAGCACCTCACATTTGCTGAGGCTGTCTTCAAACTTGTGATTCTCCTGCCTCAGCCTCCCAAGTCACTGGGATTACAGGACTGCACCACTGAACCCTCCTTGAAATTCCAAATTATACTCTATTAATACTAAACACTAACTTTCTTTAAATCTGTACTTGTGAAACTTTATGTTTTATGTAAAAATTATTTGATTTAGTTCTATGAAAATAGGAACAAATTATGAACATCTCACATGAGCTTACAGTAGAGATTCACATTCTAGATTTTTCAGATTTATTCCCATATTATCATTGGGCGAGCTTGAAATGCTCTACCACCACCATTTTAGAAAAGCCAATGAAACTTGTGTAAGGTTGGGAGATGAATGTTCTGTCATTTAAACAACCAAGTTCAGATTTCTTCTTACAAAGGGAACTGTGTGTGGTTGAATCTTTCAATAGGTCATTTGTATCAAATGAGATCCTGAAGGTGCAATAAAAGAAAGGAAATTTAAAGAGTAGACAGAATGGCCGTACTGAATTAGAAAATATGAATTAAAGTGGAGAGATGCTAAGCAAGCCCTTTAACTATTTTGGTAGTGATATCTTACCCCTATTATGCAAATGACAGTAAGAGTGTGTGGTTTGCTTTTTTTTTTCAGTTGATGGGGCTTGCATTGTCTAGAGGGGAAGATGGCTGGTTGATCTCTCCTTCAGGAGTTACATATTCAAACCTCCACTGTACATGTTCCACTAACTTGTAAAGGCAAATAATCTTTACTAATATAACAAAATATGGAAAAATAATAACATTTCTACAGAAGAAATGTTTACATTCTTGAATGTTCTCTCCCCCCATACTGCTCTCCTCCACTGGTTTGCTATTATTCAAAATATTGCAATGAACTGAATCTGATAGCTCCAAAGTAAATTTTATTGCTATTTTTTGTAATTTTGTTTCATTTTGCTACTTATTCTGTCATTCTTTACATATTTTATGTTTATGATTCACAAACATGACTGAAAGTGCAATTTAAGCACTTTTAGAATTTGGTGTGGAATTCTGTGTCTAAACCTTAGACAATCCTGAGATGTTTCATAGTGAAGAATACCTTGAACCCTGAAGCAAATAACTACCTCCATTAACAAGGGAGCTCCCCACAGAAAATTCATGTTCGTGGTGAAAGCTAATTTTAAATGGGTTTTACATTAGCTGGTAATCCAAAACCATAAAACTATTTTGGAAAAGGATGGTAAAGAACAACTTGTAAATGTGGCAATTACATAAAAAAAAAAAATTAAAAGTCACTAAACTCTATTTTGTAACTGAAAAATAATAAAAATTTGAAGAAAATTAAGCTTTTTTTTTTTTTTGCAAATTATGTTCAGTATAATTGCTTAAGAAGAAAGTCATTTAGTCACAAAACTGAAGTATACTCAGACAAAATAATTCATAGTTTGTGAGAACCTAATAATTTAACATAATTTAAAAAATGCAGGCCAATGATGTAGCTTAAAAAGTGAAAAACAATCTCATCTCCTATCTGTTGATACATTGATGATGACAGGTCATATCCTGTGGAGATGTTCTGTGATAAAGCACCTTCAAATGCCTGAGTCTAGTCCACTACTATTTCCAAATACCTTCAAATAGTGAATTTAAAATAGGAATTTATGTCTTGCTGTTCTGAAGGCTGGGAACTTCAAGATCAAGGCTGGTTTTGTATCTGGTGGGCTTCCCACATCCCTTTGATAGTGTCCTACTTTAGCATCTTCACATTGAGAAGGGTAAGTGACATGTCACCAGAGGATAAAATATGAAGGGGAAAAGAAACTAAAGATACCCTTTAGTCTTTTCATCAACGCACTAGTTACACTTATGAAAGCAGAACTCTCATAACCTAATCACTCCTAAACCCCTATCACAGAATACTATTGTACTACGGAATTAAGCTTCAATAGAAATACACAAACCAGAGCACAAAATTCTTTGTCAAATCTGTCAACTGGCAGTATTTGAAACCGTTTTTAGATGATGATGAACTTCAAAAATTTAATTCTTTGTTGTAAGGATCTGGGCATAAATAACAAATAAAGTAAATTTTATATTTATAATTATAAACCAAAGCCTGTGATTGTGATATTGTGTGGGCTTCTCTATTGACAGAGCATCACTGATAACTTCCAAAAATAAAGCATAATTTTTTTATAGATTCTTGAAAATCTTGCATCTTCCCAACAGGTTGATATTTTTGCAGATAACAAAGACTTTTAAATATAAAATTTTAAAATATAATTATTACTTAGGAGTACAAGTGATTATTAAAAATAAATGCTTTTGTAGAAAATGTCATAAAACCTCATTTGCAGGCAATAATAATAATAATAATAATAATAATAATAATAATAATAATAACCTTTTCCATGTAGAAATTCAGAAATTTTCAACAGATTTGCTTTCTACAGGATTTCCTATGGAAAATAAAATGCATGAGTACATGTAAGAAGACAATAAGTCACATTTTGTGAGTGCATTCAATAGAAATATTTTCTGCAGAAACTAGGTAACTTAGCAGATGTTTGCCATTATATGTAAAAACTAGAGAGACTCTGGAGAAAATATTTTTGTTTCAATTAATGAGGATTTTGGATTTTAAAAGCGAATATACGAAACATCATACTATAAAAGGAAATCCAGTAAATTTCCTCTTGCTGCTTATATTAGGGGGTTGGTGGAGATCACCAAATATTATATCTTATTTGGTGACAACTAGCTCTTTCTCTTCCATTAACCACAAATGTTACTAGACAGAAATTCCTTTGTATCTTCTGTTTAGCTTCAAAACTTGACTTTAACTAAAGATGAAAATTTTTGCAAGGGGAATAGGTAAATTAGTTCCTTCTAGTCCCTTACATTTTAATGCCAATAGTTTCTTAAGAATGTTATGCTTTACAATTTTCTAATGCACTGAATATTTTTTAATTGAAGTCTGCATATTTTGTGTAGCATTGAGTAGAGAATCTGGAGTTCATTATTATCCTTGAACATGCCAATTTTTTGTTGTATTATAGTAAATAATTGATTTGATAATTTATTCAAATAACAAACTTTTGTTGTTGTTGTTATTGTTTTTCCCTGTAGTAGTTGGCAGCTAAAATTTATAACATAGTCATTCAATCTTAGCTGGCCTTTGTTAAGTTGGCCCTGGGTTCTTATAGTTCAAGTGTTTTCCATATATGTGGTTGGAATTCATATAAAAAATTAGTGGCTCCTGTTTTCTAGTGCTGTCCTTTCTAGGATTTTTTCCCTTTTAGCCACGTGGCTATGATTGCACAAATACCATCTTCTGATTTTATGAAAAAAAATGAGACTCTGAGTTTTCCTAATGAAGTTTTAACCTCATTGTAAGATGTAACTGAATTATTCTCAGGCCAAGAGTGACTGAAATGAGAAAAATCACTCTTTATTCTGTGCTTTTCCTGTTTCCATGTGTTAACCCCCATGTAACATCTGCCATTTTTCACACTGTGGAGATCCACCAAATATCATATCTGTAGTGCTCTTAGGTATATTATTTAGCATACTTTATTTTCAGGAAATAACATTTTTAATACCAGAGATTGAACCGAGGGGTGCTTAACTGCTGAGACACATCCCAAAACAATTAATTTTATTTTATTTTTTTTATTTTTTATTTTGAGGAAGGATCTTATTAAGTTGCTCAGTGCCTCAGTAAGTTGCTTAGTATGGCCTTGAACTTGCAATCCTCTTGCCTCAGCTCCCTGAGATGTGAGGATTACAGGTGTGTACCACCATGCTCCACTAAAAATATATTTCTTTATTCAATCTGAAATCACTGAAATGGGGAGAAAAAATAACACTATTTTACATATCATATATCTTAAAACATACTTAGAAGAATATTTTACAGTAGAAATTAGTTACGATATACTTAGCCATTTATAGATAAAGTACTAGACAGGACTTTTTTCCTTTTCTTCTTTTAATGAAAAAAAAGCCAGGAGAAATTTGAAGCCTAATGTTTCCTCTTTTTTCAGTAATGACTTGTATAGAATAGATATATTTCTGGGGATAGTGAATCAAACATGAAAATAAGATGATAAAATGGCAAATACGAATTTTGAGGAGAATATTCTCTACATTAAAAAAGAATTGAAAATTATAATTATATTTTTTGGTATACAAAAGTGCTAATCATTCTTATACATAGTATATTATAGATATAGATTTGTCTTCCATCATCCCCAGGGTTTGGTTTTAGGATTCAACTTTGATGTCAATATCTTCAGATGCTCAAGCCTCTTATATATAAAATACCTAACATTTGCAGGTAACTTATTAACATGTGCTGTTATACATTAAGATAACACAAGTAATTTTAATACCTAGTACAATGTAAATGCATGTAAATAGTTGATATACTAAAATTTTCTGGGACAATGACAAAAATAAAACTGTACATGTTCAGTATAGATGCGGTATTTTTTCTAATATTTTTGATCCATGGTTGGTTGAATCATGAGTACAGAATCCATGAATATGGTAGGATACCATGATGATTATTACTGTAGCGATTCCTTGATATTTGACCAATTATCTGGGAATCTTTCCAGCATAGAAAATACTTAATTTTTAATGATTTGAAAATCACTAAAATAAGAGCCAAAGAGTACAATGGAACTTGGTAGCTACTAGAAAAAACAAACAGAAAACAATTTAATAGTAGAAGAAGGATTTTGGTACCATTATAGATATTTTTATGAATGGGTGTGGTGGAAACTGGAAATCCAAATGCAACAAAATGAAATTAAACTCCTCTCTCTCACCATGCACAAAACTCAACTCAAAGTGAATCAAAGACCTAGGAATTAAACCAGAGACTCTGCATCTATTAGAAGAAAAATAAATCTAATCCTACTAATCTTCATCATGTGGGATTAGGCCCCAATTTCCTTAATCAGACTCTAGTGGCATAAGAATTAAAAACAAGAATCCATAAATGGGATGCACTCAAACTAAAAAGTTTCTTCTCAGCAAAAGAAACAATCTGTAAGGTGAATAGAGAGCCTACAGAATGGGAGCAAATTTTTACCCCTCACACATCAGATAGACCACTAATCTCTAGGATATATAAAGAACTCAAAAATCCAAGTACCAAAAAAAAATACAATCAATAAATGGGCCAAGGACATGAACAGACACTTCTCAAAAGAGGATATACAATCAATCAACAAATATATATAAAAAAAAAAACTGTTCACCGTCTCTACCAATTAGAGAAATGCAAATCAAAACTACTCTAAGATAAGTGTTGGTGAGAATGTGAGGTAAAGGCACACTCATACATTGCTGGTAGGATTGCAAATTGATGCAGCAATTTGGAAAGCAATATGGATATTCCTTGGAAAACTGGGAATGGAAGCACCATTTGACCCAGCTATTCCTCTCCTCAATCTACATCCAAAAGATTTAAAAACAGCATACTACAGGGACACAGACACATCAATGTTTATAGCAGCACAATTCACAATAGCTAAACTGTGGAGCCAACCTAGATGCCCTTTAGTAGATGAATGGATATAAAAATGCGGCATATATACACAATGGAATATTACTCAGCAATAAAAGAGAATAAAATCATGGCATTTGCAGGTAAATTGAGTTGGAGAAGATAATGCTAAATGAAGTTAGCCAATCCCCCCCCAAAAACAAATGCCTAATGTTTTCTTTGATATAAGGAGTCTGACTCATAGTAGGGTAGGGATGGGGATTATGAGAGGAATAGAAGAACTCTATATAGGGAAGGGGAGTGGGAAAGAAGGGAGGAGACAGGGGGTTAGCAATGATGGTGGAATGTGATGGAAATCATTATCCAAAGTACATGTATGAAGACATGAATTCATGTAAACATAATTTATATACAAACAGAGATAAAAATTTGTGCTCTATATGTGTAATAAGAATTGTAATGCATTCCACTGTCATGTAGTTAAAAAATGAAATCAAGAAAGAAAGAAAGAAAGAAAGAAAGAAGGAAGGAAAGAAAGAAGGAAGGAAGGAAGGAAGGAAGGAAGGAAGGAAGGAAGGAAGGAAGGAAAGAGAAAGAAAGAAAGGACAGAAGGAAAGAAAACTGAGGACTAGTTGGTTCTTTGTTTTTTCCCAGAGTTTAGATGTGATCAATGTGGTGTTATTTTCTGTGAAAAATAATATATATATATATATATGTTTTCACTTCTTTACCTCTTGACAAGAAGAAATCTTGATTGGATTTTAAAATTATAAACAGATGAAAATTCTAACAATGAAAATGTAGTTGTCATATTTTACCACATGTGGTTGTGTTTATTTTAACCAAATGCATTCCACTAAAAAAAATGATTGGGGGAAGAAAAGAAAAGAAAAACAAACAAAAAGAATGGGCAATGTTAATTGATGTATTCTGATTTCTTCACAAAATTCTTAGATATAGTATTTTCACCCTTTCCAAATATTTAATGTGTCTTTACTTACAAGTCATGATGATAATATTGGATTGTCAATCCATAGAACATTTATGTGATGGCAATGCAACCAGAAGTTTTCAGAGGTAATGATGCAGACTCATGAGACCAAGTTTAATTTAACCATGATTGCTATATGTTGTTTCACTTTAAGAGAGTGGTAGTGGCCTGGGGTTTTGGCTCATTGGCAGAGCACTTCCCTCACACACTGTGACGCACTGACTTTGATCCTCAGCACCACAAACAAATAAATAAATAAAGATATTGTGTCCATCTACAACTAAAAATATTTAAAAAAAAGAATGGTGGTGATAAAGAAATAGAGAAAGGTGATAGTTTACTACAACACTAATAGATATTATCTTTGAATGAATTGAAAATGTTTTGAAAATAGGAATTTTTTTAAAGGATAAAATATTGAAACCAACATCATAACAGCATTTCTTAGGTTCCTGTTGAAATAAATAGAAAATATTGTAAAATTTTCTATATTGAAGTGAATTCTCTTTCAGTGTTTGTGGATTGATATGTCAGATGGAGTAGAGCAGATTGTACTCCCAGTGCAAGAACTTGATTTACTAAACTTTTCCATCCTGATTGCAATGTGTGAATAGTCATTTGAGATATATTTTCTGCAAAATGATAGACTACTTTTTGTTTTACATGGGCAATATTTTAGATAGAAAACCCACATTACAAGAAATAAATATTCAGGCATGAGATAAATTTGAAAGTCACTAGTATTAGATGTTCAATAACATATTGTAGGTAAGGGTTAAAATGAATAGTGTATTGTGTTTTTCTGACACTTCTTTGAATAGCATGAAGAACTAAAGCTTTGACCTGAACAATAATGCAATTATAACCTTTGCAAAAATGAATTAAAACATAGTCTAACCTTTTCATCATTTGACTTTTTCTTTATCTGGAGAACATTATTCAAAAGGGAAAAGAATGATTTTGCTGTGAACTCTTTCTGAGAGTTATATTTCAATTTGTCATTAAAATGAAATGTGAAGGACATAAAAAGGATGATAGAGAGACTTTGTTGCATCACAATATGTAGTTTTTCAGATGCAATACTTTTTATGGATTAAGAAACGAAGAGAACAATCCCTTTGGTTTTGATATTTGGAGAAAGCTTGTTGATCTGTTGTTGAGGCAGTTTTTGCTTAATAAATGTATTTGAAATGTAGCAACATGTACATTTTATTTGTAAAATGTGAGGAAGATCTTATTTTAAAGGGAACATTCACAACTTGAGAGTTTAATTAAAAAATACCAAGTGTACAAAATTAATAAGGGACTGTGAACATTAAGTTAGGTGAAAATTACAAACCTTTAATACAAAAAATTAAATTATATGACCCTTTGTTTGTTAAACATCCTAATACTTACTGAAACAGGCCAAATGACATTTTTATCATATGAAGGTCTTCTTGATATACAGCACTTGAGACTTACCCCATTGTTCATGATCATTAATGCTTAATTTCAAAGATACTTTAATATATACTTTATAAGCAGTCTAGATTTAAAATCAGGTTTGCATGCTTGATTGATTTTGTGAGTTGAAAGACAGTGCTTCATCAAATACATAAAACTGATAAAATATAAATGGCTCTAAGGTGAATTCTCAAGTATATATTATTTGCACTTTAAAGAAAAAAAACTTTTAACTTTTGTTTATTTGTTTCTAAGAGCAATTGACAGTTTAATATCACAGTTTATATTTAAGCCAAATCATGCATATTTGTCTTTTTACTTTTTTAGTAATTCAACATAAATATATATGTATTGAAGACTCACTGTGAATCAAATTCAACTGTATTTTCCTAAAATACATTAAGGATTTAATACTGTTTGGTTTCTGGGGAGACACATGAGAATAAAAGCATTTCACAAATGATAAATTATGTGATAGCACATGAGGCTTATGGAAGAAAAAATAGATCATGGAAAGAGTTTGCAATTATAGATAGGGAATGGGCTTGGTAGTAATTTTATTAAATCTGATAGAAATAAAATTTCCTTGATGATATTTAACCAAAAAAAAGATGAAGAGATGAGGATCTAGCCATGAGGACCCTTAGGGGAAATTGATCCAGCACAGCTTAGGTACAATCGTCACAGTGGAACTTGCAAGGAAGGTGAGGAGAAAAATCTTAGGACGTGCCACTGGGGAAGGAGAAGACAGAACATGAAGAATAATTGAAGATGGCTAAGAACTAAATAGGGCTGACCTGTTTGGGATGGGGGATAAGTCATTTCCTGACGTGAACATAATTTATATACAGAGATATGAAAAATTGTGCTCTATATGTGTAATAAAGATTGTAATGCATTCCACTGTTGTTGTGTATTAAAAAAAATAATATAATCAACCTGGCCCTATAAACTTTGCGTGTGTGTGTGTGTGTGTGTGTGTGTATGTGTGTATGTGTGTGTGTGTATATTTGTTGTTGCTGTTTATATTATTCCCCATTATAAAATAACAAGAGATATAAAGGCGTTATAACTTCATTAAGAGAAGGGGCTGGAGATGTAGCTTGGTGGTAAAGCACTTGCCCAGCATGTGTGAGGCCCTGGGATCAATCTCTAGTATGGGCGGAAAAAAAAGTGAATGGGGTGGGGGTTGGAGGGGGTGGATAAAGAATCTTGAGTATTTTGTTTTTCTCTGTTAGAATTAGATTTTAGCTAAACTATCTTGTAAGTAGCTGTTTCCTTTTGAAAAATAACATATATGGTGGTAATAAATTAACTTCATGTTGTTTTGGAATTATAAATAAGAAAAATACTTTTTTAAAAAAAGTGATTTATGGGCTGGGGTTGTGGCTCAGTGGTAGAGCGCTTGCCTTGCATGGGTGAGGCACTAGGTTCGATCCTCAGCACCACATAAAATAAATGAAAAAAGGTATTATGTTCATCTACAACTAAAAATTTTTTTTTTAAAAAGTGATTTATACTTTTGTTTAATAATAAAACTAAAACTCAGATGCTTTATGTTGTTAATAGAATTGTTTTCATATTCAGTTAAAGTATCAATGCTGACTAATTGCCACAAAATATGTTATGATTGAGTTTTTTGCTTGTGTTTTTTCCTATCAAAGATTCATGGTAAGATGTTGACATCAAGCATGGATGCTTCTAGACAAATGATGTCAAACGAAGAACAGTTGGAAGATATGAGGCAAGAACTTGTACGACAGTATGAAGAACATCAACAGGCCACAGAACTGTTGAGGCAGGCACACATGAGACACATGGAGCAGCTGCAAGAAGAGATTAAGAGACTTAATAGAGAGTTAGCCCAGGTATGGATCTTTAGAGTCTCTTTTCTCCTCGATTGAAATGATGGTATTTTTAATGTGGCTTTTTTTTAAGTCAAAATTATTTTTCCTAGATACAAATAAATTACAGATACTTAACATCAGAAAGTTCCTGGGATCAACTTTAGACCTTGTTAGGGACACCCTACTCAACTGATATAATGTGCATTTTCATTTTATTTAACTGCCTTTCAGGCACTGGAAATGTGACTACAATATAAATTTAAAAATTCTATTGACCATACATAGCTAAAGCACTTTGAGAGTTTTGGAAATATTATACTGAGGTACTTGAGTATACACTTGCTGTCATTCACTTTTTCAATGTTCATTTATAGTTCTGTGAGTCTACCAATTACCATCTCCAAGGTTTATCTTTATCTATCTTTAATCCATCTTTTTAATCATGAATGGAAATCTTCTGAAGTAATCTGTTTCTAGAACTCTCTCCAAGGACACAACTCTTGTTGATTAGAAAAATTCAAATTTATATAACATTCTTTTCTAAATTTAAATATCTCATGGTATTTGGGAGCTATATTCTTGTCAACTCCTTTATAAAATATACTCACAAAATTATTGCAGAAAAGCAAGAAATATTTACATGAAAGTTCTTATGAAAACAAATTTATTGAATTTAATTTTGAAAACTAAAATGTGTATTTTTTAAATATAAAATAATAGGGAAATTAATATTTGAGAATAAAATATATCATTTGAAAAATCAGTTTTGCTTTTCTTCGTTGCATTTTGTGAATTTATTCTTCTAAAATTTCAATGCAAAAATTAACAGAGAAAATATTACTCGAACTATACAAATTCCTGAATATTTAAGTTTAAATAACTTTTTTTCTAAAGTTGCAAATTTTGCATTGAACTTCATATGTGCCTTTTAATCCCTAATAATGAAATATGAATCATAAGGTAGAACCAAGGTCTCTTGGTCCCAAGGGGTTAAAAGAAATCTGCTTGATGTTTCTGCTTTTTACCTCTATTGCAATCAACATTCTTCCATGACCTCTTTTCTTATTTAGAGATTCTCATTAAACAACAAAAACCTGGTTTCAGAAAAAGAAAGGATGCTTTTAGAGGAGTTGGAAGCACTAAAGCAGCTGTTTTTAGCTGGAAGAGAAAAGCTGTGTTGTGAGCTGTGCAGCAGCAGTACGCAAACACAGGTAGTATTGACTTTGGTGCATTTAGGAACAGTAGATCAACAATGCAGTAGGATTTGTTTGTCTTTATTGTTGGTGGGAGACGTATTTTTATAGTTACTAAGCTTAACATATTGGTGATCACTTAGATGTAAGGTAGATGGAGTCAAAATGCCTTGCTTTCTGTTTAAGATAATTTGAATCTGGCATTGCTATAGGAGAAACTGTTGTTCTACCAAGGAGCAACCTTTATTGACAACCCTTATTGCCACACTATATAGAGTATATTAGTTTGAAGCCATTAAAACATTTTTCATCTCTACACTTTAATGTTTTATCCTTTCTTGATACTGCTGATCTCTTGATAAATTGTAGTTAAATATTATTTCAAGCACTTTCTGTTTCACATCATACCAGTATAGAAGAATGATATGCTGTTTTTAAGATGACAGGTTTTCTTTATGTCTTGTCCTCTCTGCTGTTGCACAAACTTAAACAGAATGAAAATGAAAACCAAAGGGAAATTGAGGAACAGACATTGAAAGAAAAGGAAATGGACAGAAAACCTGAAGATGTACCTCCTGATAGTCTGTCCAGTGAAAGCTATACAAAATGTGTATTTTTTCAGTGCAAAGTCAATTAAAATGGTTGTTCAAATGTAATAAACTTTATTCATCCTGATTTTTATCTTGTACATGTGTATTTTCTTAAAATGTCAATCAGTTATTAACTTGCATAGCCTCAAAGAAACTTTTTAAATCAGAAAATTAAGTGTTTTATGATCCTCTTTTGAGTAGTTACTGATTCACCGGCCAAGGGAAGATTACATGATAAGGAGTCTAAATTTAGGAGACAGTCATATGTGCCCAGCCATTCCTGCTGGAGGTAAATTATTTGAATTGGCAGCAATTTTCTGGGGAATGCAATAAACAGGGTCAACTTCCTGAGAGCTCTGATGTTCTTACTGCAGCTGTGAGAGTTGGAGCCACTCCGCCCTCTTCCTTAACCAAGGTCTCAACCCCCTCGATTGAGGCAGGCCACGGAGGAGTATGGTTCTCTATTTCTCTGTCTAAGTCTTGTAGTCCTGATGTATCCAGTGCAGAAACCCCTCCCTAACCCATAGGAATTCATGTGTTTTGACTTTTCAGTTGCAGCAGGAAGTCAAAGATTGGAGTGCATCACACGCTGAGCTCAGTGAACAAATCAAATCATTTGAGAAGTTCCAGAAAGATTTACTTGTAGCTCTTAATCACAAAGATGATACTATTAATGTAAGTTTATACTCCAAATACATGTTTCATCTCATGAATTCTCCTGAAATCTTCTGAATTAAAATCGAGAGTCTTCCAACCTTTTGCTTCTTTTCTAGGCTTTGACTAATTATATCACAGTTGAATCGGTTACAATGTGAATCTGAATCTGAGGATCAAAATAGAGAAGATGAGTCAGATGAATTAACCAACGGAGAGGTAGCAGGTAAGATCAGTCTCAGGGAGGTTGAATCCGTTTTTTGCTTTCCTGTTTTTAATTAAGTATTTATACAGATGCCACTTTTCAGCTGGCTGATTTTCTTTTTAAGCTTCAGGGTTGTAGACACATATCACTGGATCTATAGATATGTCTGTTGCATTGGCAGAGGTGGGTTGCTGGGGTATAATATAGCAATAGGCATGTGAAGAACACTGACTTTTTCTATCCCATTGAAAACTAGTAAGTACACTGCAGCTACAATAGTCACATTCTATACCTCTAAGTATTGAGCATTGTACAGTAAGAGAAATTTATTTCTTAACTTATGCAGATGATAGTTGATTTTGATACTCATCATCTCTATGGCTCTGTGGTTTTAAGGTCCACAGTCAGTCTTAAGAGTCCGGAGGTAGTTGGAACCATAAACTAAGGCTGTGAGAACAGAGGCTAGAGACTATCAGAAAGCTAGAGAGAGGGAGTGTAACAGTGTTTACTAATGAGGAAAATATTTCCAGATGTTTTCTTCCAAGTTGGATATTGCTTACATAGCAAGTATTTCAAACCACACCTGGTAGTAGATTCAGGGAGAAAATAGAGGATTGAATCTTTCTAAATAAGACACTTACTTGCCCAGGTGAAGATAGATCTGAGAGAGAAGAAAAGCTTTTATCTTATAAGAATAGCATAGATAACATTTTAGTTGTGCAAACTAGAAATTCACCTTTTTTTTGTTTTGTTTTTAAGACAGACACAGTACTTTTATTTATTTTTATGCTGAGAATCAAAATCAGTGCCTCACACATGCTAGATGAGCACTCTACCACTGAGCCACAACTCCAGCCTGAAATTCACCTCTCTCTCTCTTTTTTTTAAATCTAAGCTTGCAATTCTCTTAAAAGTCATTAGTCTAATCAGTTTAGTTATTTAATTGATTTTTTTTTCTTCTGGTGTTTGAACACAATCATTATTTAGTTTGGGGAAGTTAGGAGAATATAGAGTTAAAAGTAAGGAAAGAAAAAGCTAAAGTCTTTTGTTTTTTAGGTGATCAGAATGAGAAGATCAAAGATCAAATTAAGCAGATGATGGATGTCTCTCGGGTATAGTTCTTTGTAAGAGTCCCATAGTGCCTGTGAATTCTTCCTGTGCCTTACTTTTAAGAATACCTCTATTTTTGCAATTTTTAGACACAAACTACAATATCAGTAGTTGATGAGGATCTAAAACTTTTACAACTTAAGCTAAGAGCCTCGATGTCCACAAAATGTAATCTAGAAGATGGGTTCTTCTTGAGAAGAAATTGCCATGTTGGAAAGACTTAAAATTTTATTGGAAAGATAAAGAATGGCTTCTTGCTTTCATGCTTCTTACTTTTCTTGGCACTACTCCCTCAAACAAGTTCTTAAGTCCTTGTACACATATAGAGATAAGCTGTTTTATCCTTTACAGACCAAATAAAGAAATTAGAAGGTGACTGCAATTCACTACAGTCTTCTAAAGTTGGACTGGAAGAGGAATGCAAAACTCTAAGGCAGAAAGTGGAGATTTTAAATGAACTCTACCAGAAAAATGAGATGGCACTACAAAAGTAAGATTTTCATTGTTTGTTATTGTTATCACTGTGTGAACTAATAGATAATTTTATCTTTTCTTAAGATTATTTACAATTTCTTCTAGTTGTAATAAGTAGAGATTTGTCTTTTTTCCTTTGTGTTTTGTTTCCTATAAGTTGCATTTTTCTTTCCATTGTCAGTCTTAAGAGTCCTGAGGTAGTTGGAACCATAAACTAAGGCTGTGAGGACATCGTAATCAATTGTCAAATTCATATGAAGGCAGGAAGTGGTAAAATGGTATTAACAGTCACTGATGTGGAAATACCTCTCAAAGTTCTAGACCCTTTCTATGATCTCCCTATTTATTTTAATTACCTTTCATTGTGATCAGTTATGTAATTCTAATGTTTTGAACTTGTATCTCTAAATCTGGACCTTTAAAAATACTGAGTGATTTGGAATGACATGTTTTAGTAGAATAAAAACTTCAAAAAGGAATAATATTTACTTATTGATGGTACAAGTTTTGGACTTGAATATCTCAGATGTTCACACAAAATTGAACTGTGGCAAGGACCTTAAGAGTTATGATTACAGAAGTACTTGTTTATAGTATATATTTATATATTAATCTTCTTAGTGTGGAGCTAGTTATTTTTTGAAAGTTCATTTGAAGTTTTTAATCCACAAAAATACTTGGATTCTCTAAAAATGGTTGTGTCAGATTTTATTTGTTTGCACCTGATTTTACTCTTCGGTATATATATATTTGTAAAGCAAAGACAGACCTTCTTACAGACCTAACTATTTTTAGGCATTTTGACTTCTGTTGCCTAATTAATGCATTAAATATTGAAACCTTTCCATTAATTTTTCTAAAATTTTGTGATCTCCAAGCGACCTTTTTAGAATCTCAAATTTTTGTTCAGGCCAGTTCTAAATTCCTGGCCTGTTTCAAGGAAACATTTCTCATTTTATCACTTTTTTTAAAAGAACACTTGTTTTCTCTGTCCCTACTAGTAATCTGAATGACCTAAATGGCAATTAATTTTCTTTGTACTGCAATTAAATTGTAGCACTATTTTTCTCAACTCCTCCAAAATTCATTCGGTCATCATCTGTGGTTTGTACTCTTTTTACTCATCTCCAGGTACTATGTTAGTTCATTCCTGTATCATCTTTTCTGTTTCTAACCTAGATCATCTGTCTTCATTCTCCATTTTTTATATTTGTATATAACCTTTTTCAAATCCTTAGTAGTTTTCTCTATAGCCGCTTGAGTGGACTTTCTAAAATATAAGTCTGTCCATGTCAATATGTGCCTGTGGTTTATGAAGAATTTGCTTTCTATTTGATGACCTGTTCTTTTTTTCTTCCTTGTATCTTTTTAATAATTTAAATATTTTTAATTATTTTCCTCATCCCCTGTATAAGCTTGATGTAATCATAAATTATAATGGAATTATAATTGTATAATTATAATTTTATTCATCTTCTCATAATTTAAAGGCCATGGTATATATTCTGGATTTAATAAAGACCTGACATAGATTAATAGGTTTATTATTTTTTTTATGGGCTTTAAGTAGCTCCTGAATCAGATAACTGTTGTGGCATTGTATGTTAGTACTTCATATACTGTGAACTCCACAAGACATTCATTCAATTTATACACATATTTAAAATTTCTGTAGTTCTGCATTCTACACTGTTGGTTTCTTATTTGAAATTATTTTCATTCTATTTGAACATTGTCCTTTAATGATAGATTTGATTAGTGTATCAAAGGTAGTACAAGGATAAACAGAGAATAGTATTTTATCCACTAAATATTGCTACCTTTATAATCTGTATTAGGTTGACATGAACTTCATGATTAGAGTTAAAACCAGTTTCCATTTTTAAAGGATCTTTCTTTTGGCTACTGAATTTTGACTGTTACTTAGTTTTAGCAATTTAAAAATATCCAATTAATCACCATCTGTTTTAATTTTTTTCTTTAAGGAGTCCATTATCATTGTTGTTTGGACTTATCCCTCCCCTAGTTTCTGTAGTCCTTTCTCTGTTTTTTTAACAGTTGTATTGGGAAGTGCCTAGGTGTAGTTTTCCCCACCCCACCCACTTTTCCTCTTGCAGTTATGTTGCTTGGGACCATTAAACACTTCTTGAATTTTCAAGTCTTTTTCTAAATGTTGATTTTACCTCATTCTCTCTTCTGATTATAATAATGCATATTAGAATTTGATTTCCCCTGCCTCCTACATTCTGGATTTACTTCTTCTGGACATTTTCTTCTGACCTATCTTAAAAGCGCTAGGATTTATTTTACTTCCCAAATCTGCTGCTAAAATCATTCATTGAGTTTAGGATTTTAAAAAATTCAGGGTTTAAAATATTATTTTATTTGTATATGGACACAATATTTTATTTTTATAGGATTTTTTTAAGCGAGAGAGAAAGAGAATTTTAATATTTATTATTTAGTTTTTGGCAGACAAAACATCTTTGTTTGCATGGGGTGCTGAGTATTGGACCCGGGCCACACGCATGCCACGCGAGCACGCTACCGCTTGAGCCACATCCCCAGCCTGACACCATATTTTATTTATTTTATGTGGTGTTGAGGACTGATCCCAGTGCCCCACACATGTGGGGCCCATGCTTCACCACTGAGCCACAACCCCAGTCCTATTTCAGTACTACAGCTCAAACCCAGGACCTTGAGCCATGTGCTCTACTATTGAGCTACCTCCCCAGACTCCTTGCTCTTTCTCATAAGGGACTAGGGTCTTACTGCTTTCCAAGCTATCTTTAATCTCATAATTCTGCCTCTGCCTCCTGAGTATCTTCGACTGTAGGTAGGTCACCACACCCAACTATTTCTTGTTTTTTTAGTTTCTAATCCTTTGACAAAATTCGTAATTTTTTTTTCCTCTTTTGTGGTGCTGGGGTTTGAACCCAGAGCCTTGTGCATGCAAGGCAGCACTCTACCAACTAAACTATATTCCCAGCCCTGAAATTCATAATCTTGACTTTACTTTTTTGACTATATAAAGCACAGTGATTTTAAAACGTGCAAATAACCCCATTAGGTGGTTTCCTTTTCTGTGGGATTTTTTCTCACAGAATTTTTTCTTATGGAATGCCTTGTCAGTTTTGATTGGCCAACATTTTTGTGATAATTATAGATAAAATTTGAGGACTAAGACGAAGTTATCTTCTTATAGAAAAGTGTTGAGGTTACTTGAGTAAGATTGTCACATTAAACTTAGTCAGCAATTAAGATAATTCAAAAATGACTTGTCTTTTCAATGTTTCAGTATTGTTCCTTTTGGATTTTTTTCCTGTTCATCACTTAAGTGTGCAGTACTTTCTAATCTAAACTCAAAGGCTAGGGCTTTTATTAAGGGTCCCTTTATTGGTAGCCTCTTTTTTCCTCTAAGCCCAGGAATTTAATGAAGGCTTGGTTCAGACTCATATCTTTGAGTTATCTTCAATAGGAGAAAAGTACCTTAAAGTGCCAGCCTTACTTGTAATTCTGAGATTCCTTTTTCTAATGGATCTTGGCCACATACATATATCTTCACTGACTTTTTAGCTTGGATCCCTTCAAACACAATTTTGTATTCTTATAAAGATGTTTTGATTGTTCTTAGTGCTCTCAGACTAACTCTTTGATAATTGGAAACAAATTTCTTTCTGTCCTTCAAGATTTAGTTTTCTCCATATTCCTTCTTAAGCCAGTGGGGAAAATTATTATATTCCTTTAGGCATCATTTATACCTGAAACAGTGAGCTCTTTTATTCTTTAGCATCTTACAAGGTAACTAGTATATTATAGCCACTCATAAAAAACTTGCTGAAGAATTAAATGAGAAGCTATATAAGAATATATAATCCCCTTTTTCTATTTGGTGTCAGTAATCCTTTTTTACTGTAGTTCTTCTGATATATGGAAAATTAAGTTTCAAGTTAATTATCTTTTGAATTGGAACTATGGCTAAAGTAGTACAAGGATAGCAGAAAATAGTATTTTTTAAATCATTAAATGTGGCTACCTTTGTGTCAGTAGATGGACATCTTGAGTTTCATGATCAGAGTTAAAACTTGTCAGTAGATAATACTCTGATAGTGGGTTAGTTTGGCTTCTTTTTCTGGTTGATAGACATTATCAAAACTCAGATTTGTCTTTTTGCTTAATTTACAATTCTTTTGAAATAGATATCTAAAGTGTGAAAAAATGTTCTGTGGTTAATTGCATAGCTAAAAGACATATTCTAGAAGATTTTTTCTTTGACTGACTATATGTTTATTATGGTACCAGTCTTGGATTGAGAAAAGAGTTCCTCCATGACAAAGATATACTTAGTGTCCTACCCATGGCAGAAAAGAGAAAATAATTATCCCCTGCTTTATTCTAATATGTTTAATTATGTTAGGTTGATCAGTCCTGATCTTCCACATTGAAGTAAAGTGAGTTTTTATTATCTTACACACAGGAGACTTGCCCT
The DNA here is from genome assembly GCF_048772815.1 of Callospermophilus lateralis. Taxonomy (NCBI): domain Eukaryota; kingdom Metazoa; phylum Chordata; class Mammalia; order Rodentia; family Sciuridae; genus Callospermophilus; species Callospermophilus lateralis. The sequence goes on along the minus strand of NW_027517992.1, from coordinate 2,211,925 downwards.
TGGGGCACATGTTGTTTTCACATTTATTTTATTTACTGGTAAGTAGAGAATAAAGAGGAGAAGTTAGAAAATGTAAGTGATTTGCCAGAGTTTGATTTATGAAATTGCAGTTTTGAATTCCTATTTTATGTGCCTAAGCATTGTATAGAATTGTGGGAAGTGATATTCACAAAGAGAAACTTTTGATTTGATAACTGGCTTTATTTTAGGAAACTGAGTCAAGAAGAATGTGAGAGACTAGAAAAAGAGCATCAGCTGTCAGCTGCAGATGAAAAGGTGGTTTCCACTGTACAGGAAGTTAAAAATTACAAGTGAGTTCAGTTTCTAAAGGAGGGTGTCAATGTCTAATGAATTAGTGTTAGCTTTCTTTTTAATCTTTTTTTTTACATTATGTAGATAGAAGAAAATAGCATGGAAGTATAAATAACGAGAGGATATGAACACATTCAATTCACACAGGAGAAAAAATAAATTTCAACTTAACAAATAAAAAATGTTAACATAAATTTACTTGTACCCAATGGGCAAGACCATAGGGAACTTGGTCAATGCAAACAGTTCTGGGGGTTTTGTATGTTGTAGTAATTCTTTAAGAAATCAGTTTGCTGTGTGTTATATCAAGACCCACAAAAGTGTGGCATTTGATAGACCTTGGAAATCTTCTATGGATATAATTTGAAAAAAAGAAAAAAAGTTTTAAGGAGGAAGATATTTCTAGCAGAATTACTTGAGAACACACTGATGAACAGTTAAGGAAATTATAATTTATCAATTCAGAGTCTCTAGCAATTAAATGATAAAGAAGTTATTAGTATTAGATTTTTATTCTATTTATTTATTTATTTATTTATTTTTGGTGCTTTACTACTAAGCTACATCCTTAGACCTTTTTTTTACTTTGAGACAGGGTCTCAGTTGCATAGGTTCCCACTTAATTGCTGAGATTGACCTCGAACTTGTGATCCTCCTGCCTCAGCTTCCCAATCATTGGTATTACTGGCATGTGGCATTGCACCTGGCCTGTAGTATTAGTTTTGATCACTCTGAATTCATATAACTATAGAAATGTTTTTCTTATGTATGATAAAAGTCTTTAAAAGTATAGCTGATGGAATAAAGGGAAAATGGTCAGAATGTTTCAAATTTTATTCAATTGTTGTAATTCTTAGGCGGAGAATTGAAAAGATGGAAGAAAAATTACAGAAAATTGAGTCCTCATTTAAAAACCAGGTAGTAATTAATACTGTCCTGTAGTTGCAGAATTCTTTGATATCTAATACAGACAATTATAGGCTATTATAATAAGTCCCTAAAAACATTTTTTTAATGTATTGTCTTTTTCAGATTGCTATGCATGAGAAGAAAGCTCATGATAATTGGGTAAGATTTTTCCCCCTTTTCTTTATTTTTTGCATAGCCTACTGCAACTGAATTTGAATATTTTCTCTTTAATAGCTCAAAGCTTGTTCTGCAGAAAGAGCTATAGCTGAAGAGAAAAGGGAAGCTGCTAATTTGAGACAGAAGTATGTGATTTTTGTGTCTTACTGTATGTTTTATAGTGTTTTAAGGTTATGCTAGATATTATCTATGATTGCTGTTTCATAATTCAGCCCATTCTTTCTCAATATTCAAGACTACTGGAAATGACCCAAAAGATGGCAATGTGGCAAGATGAACCTGTGATTGTAAAACCAATGCCGGGGAGACCAAATTTACAAAATCCTCCTCAGAGAGGTAGGGGGCACTTTGTAAAAGGAGCTATTTTATTTCTTGGTGCAGAATGTATGTAAATTACTTTTTATTTCTGTGTGTAATGGTTATGAAATAATCTGACTGATTTGCTAAAGTTGGAGGTGTGGGGGTTGGTGTCAGGGAGAAGGCTGCCTTAAAGTAGTAACACGGCATTGTTGTCTTTAGGTCAACTGAACCATAATGGCTCTTTTGGTCCATCCCCCGTGAGTGGTGGAGACTGTTCCCCTTCACTGACAGCAGAGCCAGCTGGGAGACCTCCTTCTGCTACTCTTAATCAAAGAGATATGCCTAGAAATGGATTTGGTGAGCATTCACATGTTGCTTTATAGTAAATTACTTCAAGGTTTTGTTTTTTTTTTCCCTTTTGAATATTCTAATGAAAACATAGAATTTGGGCCTGTACAATATATAGAAGATAATTTCTTACTTTATCTTAATGAATGTTTTCTGAAAAATCTGTTCTAGAATAGAAAACATTTTTTTTCCTGGAGGTCCCTGTATTGTTTTTTTCTTTTAAATTTTAAACTGTGAAGTGTAAACCTTTATCTTTAAATTAAATCTCTATGGTGTTCCTTTTCCAAATATTATAAAAGTAGCCTTAAACTTTATGTAGCATACATATTTCCAATATGAAATACTGAGTCTTATTTCCAATTCTAAATAGGACTGTAGTCTTGGTAAGATTGGAAGTCAGGTTATACAGACTAAAGAAAAGCCAACTTACACATACTTCAAGTCTGTAGCTTAAAGTTTAGGACCAGTACGTATTAATTTGCTGTTCTATCAACCCAAGGCAGTTCTTTATTTTACTTAAGTCTCTTCATAAATTGTGATTTATGTATTGGGCAACCCATTTTTTTAAAATATTTTTAATTGTAGATGGTGTGATGCTGAGAATCAAACCCAGTGCCTCACACATGCTAGGCAAACACTCTGCAACTGAGCTACAACCCCAACCCCTGAGCAACCCATTTTTAATGTTGCTTTCTAGTTATTGTTGAACCCTGACCTGTCCACCAGTGGTTTATTTCTTCTGAAAAATACATACAAGGGCTCTGATCTTTTTTCCCAAGGGTCAATGGATGGACCTTTACCTCGTACTCAATGGTCTTCTGAGGCATCTGGGAAACCCGTTGCCTCTGGTAAAGAGACCAAGTAATTTCAAAGAATCTGTAATTGTGGATGCAGGATTTTTATTCTCTTCATGTTAAAATAAGTCTGAATCCATTCTTTGATCTCTAACAGACCCAGGATGTGGTCCAGCTCACATGAATAGCAGCTCCAAAAGTTCTTCTCCAGCTAAGGTGACAGATGAGGGCAAGGTAAGTTCTGTAGTTACTGTGAATCACGTGGTCGTGCAGGAACATGTTGCTTTCCTACAGTACTTGCTCTTTGCTTTATCCTTCTTTGTGTTCTATTTGTACTATCCCATTTGTTTTTTAAAAAGCAAACTGTTCCCCAAGAACCTGAGACCCCCTCAGTTTCAACCATTACTTCTTTAACTGAGCATCCAGTTGGAGTAAGTACTTAGAGGTTGAGAACTGAATTGGGTTTTATTCTGTGCATTTCTGGGAAGGATATTCAGAGCATGACACTGATCTTGTTTGCTTTAAACTGCATGCAATATTGAGCTTACTTTTCTCCTTGGAAATGTGGCTTAAGTGTGTACAACTATAATGAACTACAGAATGTGAAAAGTTATCACTCTAAGTTTATATGGTGTTTTGTGTTGAATGTTGTAAGGCAAAGTAAATTCATTATAAATTATATAATTCATCATTTTTATTTTTGTTTGGAAGAATGCTATTTAAGAATTCCTCCATTTGTGCAAACCCTATTTTGAGTGATTTGAATTAGATTGGTATCAGATTTTCTGAAAGTGAAATACTCTTTCAGTGCAACAATGATAATCTGAAATGACCTCTTGAGCCAGTCCCAAGCAATGGTCTCATTTGTTCACATAAGTGCATTCTCTTGTAACTGTGTTGCTATTATATCTGGTAGGTCTTCTGCAGCTCTATAATAAAATAAATTTTTAATTGTTTAGTTTCAAACTCACTACTCATAGGAAATGATAAATCAATATCTCAAATGGTGTACAGTAAATGAAAGTAAATATTAAAGCCCTGTCTTCCTAATTTGTGTATATAGCAATGTGTTGGAAAATACTTCTCAAGTTCCAGTGTATACATATTCCAGGAACATACATCTCTGGAGCAATCTAAGGGCAGCTTAGATAAGACCCCCAAACCCCTTTGTAGTAGAGGATTTAAAAGAGAGCAAAGACCCGTTGTTATAGAGGAGTAGAGGTGGGAAAAGCATGGCTTGGAGGCAAACATGGGATTGAGACCCTTTAATATGCAGTGTGGCCTTCAACAAATTATCATAATCCATTTGCTTTTGTTCCCTCTTATTTAAAACAAGACCATCTACTTAAAGATCTCAGAGGTTGAATAATTATGAAAGACTTACTGAAGATACTCTGAATAGTAGCTATTTTTACATGGGTACAGAATGTATTTTTCATTTTATTCTGTTCATTCTTAATATGGAAGTAATGAGCTATTGTGATGAAAGGGAAGTGATGGGGAGGAGGGGGACTCCCTTTGAAATAGGTTGTAGTGAATACAGCATGACATACTGGTCAGAAATCACCTCTGTTAATAACCTCTGCCAGTCCTCTTGCCTTTCCCTTTCCTGTGCAGATATAATCACTAACAAACTGCTCCCTCTTGTGGAATTCTTCTAACTTCTGTAAGCTGTCAGTGGGAATACACAGGAGGGGTGAGTAGAGTTTTGTTGCACTGATGGTGTTCTCTGGACAGGTGCCTGTTTTGGGTTTTAGCTTTTATCGGTGTTGGTACTTTGTCTTAATACATAGGAATTTTAAAACTTTTAACTGCTTTCAAATCTTAAATTGCAGGTTAATATGGCTATGAAAGGGCCCCCTCCTTTCTCAGGGGTACCCTTCATGGGCCCCCCTATGGAACCCCCGATGGGACGGCCTCCACCACCTCCCTTTTGGTATGGACTGCCATTTCAGCTCGGTGGGCCTTTTGGGTCTCGGCCAATTCCTCCACCATTTGGTATGATGATCTGAACAGTAGTGATTGACTTATAAATCACATTCATCTTTCATTTCTATTGCTTGCTAAAACGGTTGGTTGCTATCTCAGGTCTTAACAATGAAAGGATACAGCTGAGTACATTTTAAATTTTCCTCCAGTTTTTTGGGACATATGGGACACTACATAATCTTATACTGAGATAGGCAATAGCTATCTCATAGACAAGGATAAGGGGCTAATAGAGAAAAGCCAGAAATATTACTTCTGCAGATGTTTGTTGAAAATATGTTGATATGCACTGCAATAGATGAAAAGGTGGATGAGACACATGCCATAACTTAAAATTTTGTCACAGATATGAAAATCCTATAACATAAAGTTTGTAATCACCGATAATGGAAGCATAGGCAGTAGGTTATAGAATATAGAAAAGGAAAAGTCAAACCCTCCTTACCTTGAGAAAAGTCAGAGGGAAGTGTTAAAGAGGAGGATTTAACAGTGACCTAATAAATGTTGTTGATTTAATCAGGTGGCTGTGGAAGGCCTTTTCCAGGAGGGCATGCACCTTGATTCTGATGGCATGTGTAAAGTCCATGCTGAAATACTTCATGAATTTTTAATGGATACAGTAATAAATAGTGGGATTTCCTTTTATCAAAATTTCTTTGATGTAGTAAAGTTCTTATTTCATAATCTATCATCTTGTCATGGTAATATAGTACTTCCAAATATAAATGGAGCTCTTGTGAGATAGAAATAATTCTGCAATTATATAGTAGGGAAAGATAAAAGATAAGCCTGGAGCTAGGTAGAGCCATGTTTAAATCCTTAATATGTTGCTTCATGGCTGGTTGGCCAGGCTATAACCTAAACTTGTTCCATTTCAGTTTGCCTCATCTGGCAAGTCAGGATGTTCACCAGTTGATGTTCTAGGCTTGGGAGAAATTAAAGACTATATTAACATACTTGAAATCACCCAAGTTCAGAAATTTCTGGGTATTTACATAACTTCCTTTTTATTTTCCAGGTCCTAGTATGCGTCCACCAATAGGCTTCAGAGAATATGCACCAGGTGTTCCACCTGGACAATGGGATTTGCCTTTTGACCCTCGTGATTTTTTTCCAGGACCTGCACCATTTAGACCTTTAGGCTCATTTGGCCCAAGAGAGTACTTCATTCCTGGTGCCCCATTACCACCTCCAACTCATGGTCCCCAAGACTATGGGCCACCACCTGCTGCAAAAGACTTAATGTCTTCAGGCTTAAAGATGAACCTCCACCTACACCCGATTCTCAGAGTAGTGAGGGCTGTTCACAGGCCTTAAAACAGGGCCCATAAAATTAACCTCTGACACTTAGTCAGAAAGTGGACTATGAACTATTCATGTGTTGAAGGATTATTGGCTTCAAAATATAAAAGTTTATTTTAAATGGTTTATGTTTTTAGAATGAAGCTGCCTTGGTGCAGTATACATTTGGAGCCAAAATATTTCCCCCCTAAATATCCCCCACTTAAACTAGAGTATCCTTCCAACTTTAAAATGTGCAATAAGGAATACCTTTGTTTTAGTTAATGTAGCATATACAATTGCTAAATGATTTAGAATGTCATAATTATGGACATTTCCTGTGGAAATGCTTTAAGAACATGTATTTCCAGTATCCTATTTTTAGTGTATTCCAGTTGATAACAGAGAAATGGTGTTTTATAAGCTTGATTTTTCTCTTTAAATATCTGGTCACAGAGACTGTTACACTAAAAATGTTTACTCAAAGATCATAAACTTCATTTTCCTTCTTGCTGAAGTTCTTTGTTGTAATAGTTCATAAAAAAATGTTTATTAATATTTCCCAAGTGTCTGTTGATTCATTGGATCGTCATGAGACTTTGTGCCATTGGGGAAGCATGTAAACTCACTCTCAGAACTGAAGATGGTGACTTGGCAGCATATTTCCTGTTGCTCACTGTTAAGGAGGCTGGACCTTGGTCAACTGTGGACTTATACAGAGGAATTTCTTTTACTTGTGAGAAGTCTTGTGGCTCTATTTTTGTAGCACATTCATGTACTTTTTTCTAACCACTGTCCATGTGAGAATGGTTTTCTGAGAATGAGTTTACATTAGTAGCAAGAGTTGTTTGACCTGAAGTTCTACTGCTTTTGCCATTATTGCATTAAAACAATAAAATATAGGGTGGTATGTTGTGTCTATAAAAAATAAGGAAATTTCTTTTAGAAAAAATGTGCACACACACTCTTCTCTTTCCCATACCTTGCCACTGATTTTCAAGGAATATGATAAAAAAATTAGAAAAGTATAATCCTCTAAGAATGAATGAAACCCTAAGGCTTATAATGTCCTTAATCAGCAACTATGGGCTGAATTAAATTCTTTTTTATTTTTTACAGATACTCAAATATATTTTATTTAAAAATCAATTAAAGCAAGTCCTGAATCTGTAACTACTGTCTTTAAAACAATGTTCCTAAGAACTAGCTCTCCAGAGCTGTAATTTTAATTACAGCAATTTTAACAGTACATTTTAAGAGGTTTAAGATTTAAATAAAATTATAAAAGCCTGGTACTTTTGTTTACTGCTAGACCATATTTTTCCATTCTTTCAAGTTCTAGAAAGTAATAGGATTGTTGGAACCTTGAACATATCATTGTTCTTTTTATGTCCCCTAAGTATTTTCAAAATAGGGGCAAAAGCTTCAGTGTGAAACAAAATCTCTGTGAAACAAAATCGCTAAACTTCTGAAGATGACTCAGAATCAAAAAGAATTTGAGTCCGTTAGGAAGAATTCAATCTACATAGCCTCCATTTAATATCAGAAGCAGCAGCTGTGTGTAAGAGAAAAACCATATAATACCTTATGCCATTTTTAGCCATGTAAAATAAAATTTAAGTCACAAACACCAATTTTGAATGTATCTTTCAACCTCTACAGGACACAAGGCAATGCTGAAGTTACTATAACTTCTAATTTTAAAATAGCATTTAAATAAAGGTGATGTCAGCTAGGAAGATAGATTTTCAAGGAAAGGCAGATTTATTTTTTTATTCAAAGCAACAGTAGTTTTCCCTCTAATGCCTTTTTTGTATTTATTCTATTAGTAAGCTATAATGCATTCTACGTAGTTTATCTGAGCAGTTCTGAGCCCACCCATAATTTCCTCTCCTTACATCCATCTGATTGTACCACTTCTGTAGCAAAGCCCAAGGTAGCTGCCCATATACCGGTTGTGAGAGAATACTGTCCCTTGATTCAATTATACTTTCGTATCTCAAAAGTTTTAGAAGTCCTCTCCAGCAAATTGTGTTTGAGTTTAGTTACTAAAATCATTTCATTTGTGAAGCAGTAGTGTTTCAACCTGAAAGTACTACTGCTATAGTTGTAATTATTGTCCAGTGACTCATCCCCTCCCACACTAGAAAGTAAATTTAAACAACTAATTTGTGAGATACAGATTGTTTCGTGTTAATTGCTTCAAGATAAAACCACCTTTTTTGGCAGGGGAAGTTTGGTCATTCAGGTCTGAATTAAAGCTAAGCTAATGACAATGTTCAATTTAAGTTTGTTTAATGCTGATGAAAGACATTCATACAAAGCATCCTCTTTTTTTTCATATAACCCCATTCTTTGGTGGCAGCTGGGGTTGTGGCTCAGTGGTAGAGTACTTGCCTAGCACAGGCAAGGCCCTGGGTTTAATCCTCAGCATCACATAAATAAATAGAGGTTTAAAAAAAAAGCATTCTTATGTGAAGGATGCTAAATGTTTCTTTATATAAATTATCACTTTGAGGGGCTGGGGTTGCGTGTGAGGCACTGGGTTTGATCCTCAGCACCACATATAAATATAAAGGTACTGTGTCCATCTACAACCAAAAAAAAAAAAAGGTTTGTTTTTTTTTAAATTATCACTTTGATATACATGTTTTATAGTCTATAAAAAAAACAGAAAGAACAATGTATCAGTTTTGCTACATTTTAATAGTAGATTTTAAGGGAGCAACTTCAACATCAGTAACATCAAACAAAAAGGTACTGAGTACTCCACAGGGTACAGAGTGCTGCCAAGCACCTTGGAAAGTTTACATGACATGGAGAAGATGAGGCCCTTCTCTTGAGAAGTTTACAGTCTGGAAATTTTGACTACTCAGAGTTTCAGTTGAGTGAACATTTTATTAAGGCAAATTCTTCATTTCCTAAAACTACTGTAGACTGAACTATTTTTGCACTTGTGAAATTAACCCAATCCAAATGAAAGAAAAGACTAAATTTGGTTGAGAATTCTTTCAGACTCATATAGTTTTATTAACATTCATCTAGTAAACAAAATTGACCTAACAGACAACTGAAAAATTAAAGACGAGATCTCTTGAAGTGCAAGGGCTAAAATTACTGTTATTCATTTTAAAAAGCAAACAGATGGTATGATTAGGGTTTACACTAGTTTAAAAATAGGCCAAGTATTGCATTCCCTTCATGCATTGTTCATTTAAAATAGTGAATATTAAAATACATGGGTTCTACATGTAACCCACAAAAAAGCTCCTCACAAATCTTTATGTTCTGTGTATCAAATATCCACCTTGTGTACTATGAAAGTTTTATTTATGTCTCATCATTAAGTTAAAAGTAATGTAAATGGTGAAATTATAATAGGCTAATGACCTGCATATTTTCATATGAATGTCAATATATCTAAATAGGAAATAAATGGCAGTTGTATCTACCTATATTAAAAAATAGAATATCTTTCCAGATTTTGCATACTCATCACTTTATAAAGACAAGGTATGCAGGTTTTAAGGTTTCACAGTCAGTTGTCAGAAAAACAGCAGTTGTTCCTGCAGTATCTCATTAGCATCTGACTCAATTATTTTTAGATGACATGATTTAAACCCACCCAAAAATTTGTAATTATTCTGAGAGAGATGGTTTTAATGTTAACCCTAGAATAATTAATGTTAACCCTAGAAACAATAGCAATGTGATGTAGAACAACTAATCAACATGACTAAAAATATGCTCCCTTTCAGAAAAACAATCTGGTCATCTGGAAAAAAATCACAGCTACAATCTGGGGGTCACTCCCATATAAGATATTGATCTGGTCAAGGCACACTATTTCTAAGTAGAACTATCAGATGAGGGTGAATTTAGGCCAGCTCTAAGGAACAGCCTATAAGACAGACCATAAGTGATTCAATTTCCTTTCAAAGCAATCTGGTACTATCCTACCCACTTCAATTCAAAAGTTTGAAGTTAATTCAAATCAAAAGACCATATTGGAGCAAAAGTGAGCAAATGTGTAAACTCTAGCACATTCTTATTGCTGTATTTTAAAGTTTGAAGATGAGCATACGTACCACAGCAGTATTGTTCCAGGAAGCAGGGTAGGAACAGTGGTAAATTAGGAAAAAGACTATTAATTGCACAATTAATAGAAAAGTAAAAACATGTTTCAAAATCTACAATAAACCTTGTATCCAAAGGAGTCATAACAATGAGGTGCTGGACTTTAGTTCTGTGGTACAGCTTTGCAATGGACTCACTGGCCTATAGGTACGGCTCACTTCCTGCCTCCTGAAGGATGAATATGCTACCCAGAGCTATGATGGTTTGTACTGAGTGGTAAAATTCACAGAAATTCCACATTACTCATGTCAGAATCATTCCTTGTGCAAAGTTTGATGTAGATGAAGATAAAGTGATTTCTTGGTCAATAACTGCAATTTCTTTCTTTTAAAGTCAGTGGGTTTCTTGTATCTGTAACCACAATAGAAAGATGATTGTTTAAAATACTTTGATGATTTATTTACTCCAATGTTACATTCTAGATAAGAGGGACTAAGAAGAAACATGAACTAGTAACCATTAGAACAGTATGAATCCTTTATGTATATCACTTACAGTTCTATTACAATTGGCCCAGGTTTAATCTCATCCATCTCCATGAAAGCAAAACACTTGGTGCTGGTAAAACTTTTTTTAGGCTTGTAGTGTTTGAATTCAAAGAAGATAGCTGCACCTAAGGAATTAAAACAAACCACATAAGCCAGAGACCACACATTTCTTATGTGTCACCAGAAGCCTATGATTTTACAAAGTAACATGTGTCAAACAGTCTGATGACACAACTGTTGATAACTCACTGTGGCTGTCACTCCAAGCTCATCTACCATGTCTGAGTGACATTTCTCCATATCATTTAATTCTACAAAGTACAACAAAATTGTATAGCAAGAATGTAAGTTATGTACACAGGTAGAATCATAAACTACCAAAGAATATAAAATATTAAATACCACAAGAAAAACAGATGTTACTTAAGTATCAGCAGTACCTATAAAAATGGTTTCAATAAGCACCTATATTAGAATAGAAATTTAAAAGAGTTCCTTTGATATTTTATTTCTCTCCCTCCTGAAACCACCATGCCCAGATTGTCCTTTCCATATTCTTACAAACTAACTGCCAGTTATAGTATCTTTTTACCCAATGCATCTTATTGAAAGAAAAAAAATTATTCCTTAACTGTTAGAAAGTAATCATTAGGTTCCTAAAAGGATTTAAGGTAATTATTAGAGAACCTGCTTCCTTAACTCTGTATTATGAGAAATACTTCCCTGTCAAATAATATTTAACCACATTATTACACAACTAGATAATGCAACTGCTAATTCTCATATTTAAAAAAAAATGTTGATTTGACTTTCTTTAAGTCAATATTCATAACTATGTGACATAAGATCTTGTTTTAAGTACACTATCAACACAAACCCATATAAGTAGTGCCCTTAAGAAGTCCTTAAGAAGTCAGTAACTGATAATTACAAACCTTTGGTTAATTTTTCAATATGCCTCTGGAGCTCAATGTCCACATTAAAATGAACATATGTATCTTCTTTTCTTGAAGCCACAGGAGTATCTTGCACAGGAGTTAAATCTATGCCATTCAGATCTGGAGAAACAAATAAGTTTCTGCTTATGAGCATTCACATATACAGACAGAAAATCTAGAAACTGCGAAGGTTACAGTTCCTAAAGAGGCATGGAAAGAGCTGAGAGGAGATTCTCAGGCTAAGAGATTCCTATTTGGTGTGAGCAAGTATGTGAGAGTTGTTGAAGTTCATGGGGTATGTGGAGAGAAATGAATATAGACTGGATAGGAGACCTCATGAAGGGGACAAGGAAGCCTTTACATGGCCAAGTGGACAAAACTTGATCTTCATAGTGAAGTGGTAAAAAGAACAAACATGTTTTCCTTAGGGAATAGCCCACTATATTTTTCTATGCAAAAAAAAAATCTGGAGGATATAATTTGCCACAATGGAGCTCTGCCACCAATTTCTAACTTTGATCAAGTATATGGCTTATTTAGAAAAGCCTTTAAACCTAACCTTATCATAATTTCCCTGTTAAGAACCAAAAATGGATGAGAACAGCCAACAAAAACCCTTTGGTTAATGAATAATTTTTCATATATATTATCTAAATTCTGGTTATACTGTTTACAACATACCCTGAATTTACAACAACCAGATGGTACGTTATATATAGTTTTAATTTTCTGGGTTTTAAAATCTCAGTTTAATCAAATTCAACATGGACTCATTTAATAACTCCTCAGTGTTTATGTGTTATTCATTTATGTGTCTCAAAAAGCTCAAAAACAATTTAGTACATTTAATAATTAAAAAATATTTACATAAAAATATTTCAGTTTAACATATGCAAAGGTAACTTAACATTTACAACATCATTAAATATTTTTGTGTTTTAAGTATACTTTCTGAATGAGTATGCAGTTTTACAAATGGTCTATCAAACAATGTAAATATTTTCCAGTATACTATATATTTGATAACTAGTAACATCAGAATTTAAAAGTGTACCAGTATTAGTGCTGTGGATTAGGTTCTTTAAATAAATCTTTTTCTTTGTGGTCATATTTTTCTTTTAATTAGCACTAATGAACCCATGGATCTGACTTTATTTCTGCAATTGATAAAGATCCTCCATTTAATTTCAGCACCGATCTGTTCCTTTGGTGCAAAACTACAGATTAAAATAAGCCATTTGTACTAACTATAGTTATTTCTGTAAAATGGTATAATTTATTCCTTAATCACATCTTCATCCCACGGGATTGCTTTCAGGGCATGGATGTTATGGACGCACCCTACTTCCCTGTCCCCTGATTTTCATCTGCCTCTGTAGGACTCACCTATGTAGATACCACAGTAGCACAGGAAGAAGAGGGGCTGAAGCAGGAGAGATGGGAAAACAGGACATGGGGCTTTGTGTAGAAAACTACACACCCATGGAAGGTGAGGAGTGCTATGGTTAATCTACATCCCAAAGGCTGTAGCTGCTGTTAAGGACAATGTGTATGTTTAGTCCGCACATTAGCTGGAATCTGAAGAGCAAAAAATCTATACAAACTCAAAAGCAAGTAGGAAATATATTTTGTAAGTGTTTCAGAACTATGTACTGTTATGATCTCTTCTAGGATTTTGCCTCATTATAGAATGCATTAAAGTAAGTTGTCACATATACAAGACCATCCCCTGTCAAAAACTTTGTCCCATATGAGAAAAAACATAATGCAATTTGCCAGTTATTTACCCTTTACACTAACTGTAATATAGGGATCAATGCACTGTCCAGGGTCTTTCAGACAAATTTTCTCAATCCTGATAGTGAGTAATGTCATTCCCGGTTCTGATGGCAACCTTGGTAATAAAGTACCTGGCAACAGAGAAACCTCAATAAAAGATAGCTCCACCAATAATTCAGAGTAAATACTTTGACAAACAGAAGATATAGCCTACCTCTTAAGAACTAGCTAGGCAAAATTCATGAACATCTGATTTATACTTTTTTAGAAAAATATTTAATTTTACACATAATATATCTGCATTTCCCAACCATACAATCACCTTTAAGCAGAAATAATAATTTCTATAATAATAGTGTATAGTATGTATAATAAAAGTTTGTTAAAAACATCACTTGAGGAAGCCCAATTATACATAATAGTATAATATGCTCACATAATATTTATATTCCATATTTACTTCTATATTATACTCAGCATCTTAATATGAAGTGGTAGAACAAAGACAAGAAAAGCTTTTAAAATACTTGTTATTCTGTTCTAAAGTCTGAGACATTAAATATCAGAGTTGATCAATACATTCTTTCCTTTAGTTACTCCTAATAAAGAATAATTTACAATTTGATATTTATGTTTTAATTTAACTATATAGTCTAACTTCTATTCTTCATTCTATTTTGTATGATTTATTCTAAGAAAGTAGTAATATACAGACTGCCATATAAAAGGGCCATTTGTATAACTGAACATTTTCCCCCAAACCAACTAAAATTTTTAAAACTAAAAACCCACCCAGAACAACATGACAACATTCACCCACCAAGAACATATGAAGGAAGAAATCAACTGTTCAGTATGTTCCCTTTTTTGAAACTACCAATAGAGAACAGATGCAAATAAGCTGATTTTAATCAAGTATGTATACAGAACCTCAAAATACATTTAACAAAAGATTTTGGTTGATGTTTTTCAAGTTTCTATTCATCAATGTGTTATGCTATTTTTAATGATGAGTTATTTGAAATACATGAAGCAATCAACACACTATATTTGAAAATACACATTTGATTGATGGCAAATGTGGCTTGAGGAAATTTTGGGAGGTGATGGGAATGTTCTGAACTTGTATAGTGGTGACAGATGCAAAACTCTATAGAGGTGTCAAAAATCAATGAATTTTATTCTTACAGAAGGGAAATGTTATGATATACAAATTATACCTCAACAATGCTGTTAAAAATGTATTACTTTCTAATTTAAACAAATATGAAGACAATACAGACAAATGCAAGAATGGGAAGGCCTGGAGGCTGCATTCCACTGTTGCATTAACAAACCTAAATGGGCTCAGGCTGATATCGTTAAATATATACATAATAACTTTTTTATGCATCTTCTTTGATTGACAAATGAGGGTACTTTTAGAAGAGGGGCTTGTACCTGGACATCTGGGATGAACTTCAGAGAGCTAAGAAACACCTCTGAAATTTTATGAAAAATGTGAATATGTATACATTGATATTTATATACAGACATATTCACATGTATGTATATCATATATGAATTTTTCTGCAGAAAAGTTCATTCTATTATGTAGTACATGGCTGTATAAATATGCTACAGTTTATGTACAAATTCTTGTGTTGATAGATATTTGAATTACTCCAAGTGTTTGGATATAGTTAACAACGCTATTATAAATAGTCTTCTGAACATCTTCTGGTGCCCCTAAGCACCCATTTCTGAAACAGAGGAATCACTAAGTCACCTGGCATGTTACCTCTGCTGGGAGCCATCAGCCAAGTAGGTATGACAATTTCCTTGCCAGCTACTCCCATGCTGTCTAGTGGAAGGACTCCTGAAAGGTGACCTTGCTCAAGGACCAGGGTGGATCCGTGTTTAGGGTGTCCCCGGTTTAGCATAATAGGAGATTAGGGTGTTCCCCCTTTAGAATAGGGCGGTTTAGCATAATAGGAGATTAGGGTGTTCCCCCTTTAGAATAGGGCATATCCTGCTGCCTGAGTTCCTCTTGAGTTCTTAGGGTCAGACAGTATATTTGGGAGACAGAAGCCCAGTGGAGTGGTGGATTTGGGCAGAGAACCTGGATTCCCCCAGAACGTGTTTGTAGACGGCTGGTGTGAGATCGGGAATAAAGAATTGCTGTTTGAATCTACAAGCTGTGTGGTGGCTCGTGATTATTCACGTGATTTAAAAGGCTTAATTTAAATTAGGTAAACAGCTGTTAAGGATTCTTTTTAAAGGTGGTTAACAGATCTGCTTGTTTACTAATTTAAATCAGGTAAACAGCTGTTAAGGATTGTTTTTTAAGGAGGTTAACAGATCTGTTTGTTTACTTTCACCTTTCCTTTTCATTATATTTAATAATTTTTTTCAGGATAATGTCTCTTTAGCATCATTGCCAGAATTCCTATCTTCATCCCAATGAATATAACTCAACAAGTATGCTCAATCAAGGAGTCAACTTACTTTGGGAGAAAACGGACTTTGGGAAGAGACGGACAGATTGATAGATTCCTCCACTTTGAACTGCTTACAGAACTTGCCTAGACTATGTAACTATTGTTTGGTACAAGAATTGTGGTAATGCTGGCATATCTTTGCTGATGGTGTCACCAGTGGTGCAATTTTTATTTCCTTGCCAGCGCACCACATGTTAATTGTGGTAATGCTGGCATATCTTTGCTGATGGTGTCACCAGTGATGCAATTTTTCCAAAGGAACTGTCAATTGGCTTGGTGTCGTGGTATTTCTGTATCCTCCTCCCTTCTGCTAGTGATGGTCTAAATTTGGGGGCCAATGGCTATATGCTGGACCGGTAGTCAGTGACGGGTATGATCCAATTACAGTGGTATCAACCTAAGACAGGAGGCTGACGCCTAAAGGTCAGTTGCCTAAAGGTCAGTTTTCCGATGACGGGTAAAAACCATATGTTGAATTGGACAACCTACCAGGCACATTAACCTCCTTAAGCCACATTAACCTCACTCCCCCACTGGCACCAAGGCCAAATTTGGGGGCCAACAGAGGTGAGGCAAAGAACCTCACCCCCCCCACTGGTGCATAGACCTATCCACAAGTATGGCTGTATGCTGGACCGGTAGTCAGTGACAGGTATGATCCAGTTGCAGTGGTATCAACCTAAGACAGGAGGCTGACGGTAAAGGTCAGTTTTCCAATGACGGGTAAGAACCATATGTTGAACTGGACAACCTACCAGGCACGGTCCTTAAGCCACATTACTTGTTGTTTAATTAATCAGAAGGGGGGAGATGCTGGGAGCCATCAGCCAAGGAGGTATGACAATTTCCTTGCCAGCTACTCCCATGCTGTCTAGTGGAAGGACTCCTGAAAGATGACCTTGCTCAAGGACCAGGGCAGATCTGTGTTTAAGGTGTCCCCGGTTTAGCATAATAGGAGATTAGGGTGTTCCCCCTTTAGAATAGGGCATATCCTGCTGCCTGAGTTCCTCTTGAGTTCTTAGGGTCAGACAGTATATTTGGGAGACAGAAGCCCAGTGGAGTGGTGGATTTGGGCAGAGAACCTGGATTCCCCCAGAACGTGTTTGTAGACGGCCGGTGTGAGATCGGGAAAAAAGAATTGCTGTTTGAATCTACAAGTGTGTGGTGGCTCGTGATTTTGTGCCCAGCCAGAGACTGCAGCAACCTCCATACCTACTATGTAATGACAATCCATTTCCCAAGGTGGTTGTGCCAATTTTTATTCCTAGCCCAAGTGCAGTAGTGTTCCCATTGCTCCACTTCCTCATTAGGTACTGTTTTCTCAGATTCTTCATGTTAGCCAATTTTGGTATAAAGAGATCAATCATTTTAATTTGCATTCCTCTGAAGATTAATAAGGTTGAGCACCTTTTCAAATAAATCAAATAAATGATTTCCTCTTTTCTGAAGTGTGTTCAAATATTTTGCTCAATTTTTTATTGAGATGTCTATCTTATTGAGCTGTAGGAGGTCTCTATTATTTTGCTGGACAAATGTTTTACAAATAGCTTCTTAGTAGTTTTCTTTTATAAAGACTTTTTGTTGAAGTAGAGCACATACATTTTAAAATGTACAAATTGTTAGCACAGTTTGCTGAACTTTCACAAAGTGAATACACCTGTATAACTAGCATCAGATCTAGGAAAGATATGATCAGCCTCCTGGGAGTGTCCTTCCCCACACCCTATCCAATGCACTCTTCCAAAAGATAGCAACCACACCAAGTATTAGTTTTGAATGTTAAGAATGACTTTTGTCTGCCATGGTGTCTTCTGATTATGATAAATACTTATTGCTAGTAATATCAAATTTCTTAATATCTTCCTTTACAATCAGTGCTTTTATGTTATATTTAAGAAAACTTATCCCACTCCAAAATCATAAAGGTAGTATCTTGAAAGCATTTTATTGTTTTGCCATTCACACTTAATTCTTTTTTTTTTAAGAAAGAGTGAGAGAGAGTGAGAGATTGGGAGAGAGAGAGAAAGTTTTAATATTTATTTTTTAGTATTTGGCGGACACAACATCTTTGTCTGTATGTGGCGCTGAGGATCGAACCCGGGCCACACGCATGCCAGGCGAGCATGCTACTGCTTGAGCCACATTCCCAGCCCCACACACTTAATTCTATATGTCACACAGAATTATTGTCTATGGTGTATTGTAGGAGCTTTAATTTCATTCAATTTCACATAAATACTCAATTGCCTCAGCACTACTTATTAAAAAGACTGACATTTTCCACCACTGATCTGCGGTCCCACCTCAATCATAAATCATGTGGCAATCACTTTCTGAGTTTTCTGTCTTACCGAACTGTTTATCCTCTTATCACTAATACAGTATCTTAATTCTATAGCTGTATAAAAGGTCCAGGAACTGCAATAAAAATTCAGATGAGTTTCAGAAAGAGTCTATCTATATAAATTGCTTCTTCAAATTTATGAACTAGTATATATCTTTACATTTTAAAAATCATAACATTTATTTAATAGAACTTTATTTGACCTAAAAGCCTTCAGAAATAAAGACCTACAGATCCAGGGAAAACTCCTGTTTTTATGTTTATGTTCCATGAAGAATGGATGGCCATGTAGAAATGACTGGAAAGGGGGTGTGAGCTAATGGTAAAAGGCTGCCAGGATCCTAGCAAGCCCTGTCTGGTCAGATTCTTCTTGGCCTCTCTGTATAGCCTTCTTTCCTTCTGGACCTAAGGCAGGTCCTGTCTGAAATGAGGGTTTCTAAGGGAGGGGGTAAGGGAGGGTAAGGGGACAGGAAGGGAATAGCAGGGAGGGTAGAGGAGAGAAAGAGAGAGAGAGAGAGAGAGAGAGAGAGAGAGAGAGAGAGAGAGAGAGAGAGAGCTTTCTAGGTTTTATGAGAGAAGGCTTTGGGAGAGAAGGGTGAAGGACAGGAGGGCAGGAGGAGGGCAGAGGCTTTGCTGCTGAGGTTGCTTTCGGGATTCCAATCTCCTTCAGTTAGAAGTTCTCAGCAGGCCAAAACCCCACCCTTTGGGCTATCATATTCTGATCTGACCCTGCCCACCTTCCCCCTCTCCCTCCCTCCTCCTCCCTTTCTCCTTTTAAGAAAGGAATGTGTAGATCTTTCAATCTTCTAAGATCTTCTTTGATTTCTCTGTTTAGGGTTCTGTAGTTTTCATTGTATAGATCTTTGACTTCTTTCGTTGATTCTCAAGTATCTTATTTTTTTTTTTGAGGTTACTGTAAATGGAGCAGTTTTCCTCATTTCCTTCTCAGAGGCTTTGTCACTGATATACAGAAATGCCTTTGATTTATGGGTGTTGATTTATATTCTGCTCCTTTGCTGAATTCATTTACTATTTCTGGAAAGATCTACCTCGCTCTTGGGATAGGCAGAATTAATATTATCAAAATGACCATACTACCAAAAGCACTATATAGATTTAATGCAATTCCAAACAAAATCTCAATGGCATTCCTCATAAAAATAGAAAAAGCAATCATGAAATTCATCTGGAAAAATAAGAGATCAAGAATAGCTAAAGAAATCCTTAGCAAGAAGAGTGAAGCAGGGAGTATCGCTATATGAGACCTTAAACTATACTACAGAGCAATAGTAACAAAAACAGCATGGTATTGGCACTAAAACAGACTGGTAGACCAATGGTACAGAATAGAGGACACAGAGACTAACCCACAAAATTACAATCAGCTTATTTTAGAAAAAGGTGCCAAAAACATGCACTGGAGAAAAGGTAGCGTTTTTCAACAAATGGTGCTGGGAAAACTGGAAATCCATATGCAACAAAATGAAATTAAACTCATAACTCTCACCATGCACAAAACTTAACTTAAAATGGATCAAGGACCTAGGAATTAAGCCAGAGACTCTGTGTCTAACCGAAGAAAAAGGTAGGCCCTAATCTTCATCATATGGGTTAGGCCCCAACTTCCTTAATAAGACTCCTATGGCACAAGAATTAAAACCAGGAATAAATAAATGGGATGGATTCAAACTAAAAAGTTTTTTCTCAGCAAAAGAAACAATCCGTGAGGTGAACAGAGAGCCTACATCCTGGGACAAAATCTTTACCCCTCACACATCAGATAGAGCACTAATCTCTAGGGTATATAAAGAACTCAAAAAGCTAAGCACTGAAAAAACAAGTAACCCAATCAAAAAATGGGCCAAGGACTTGAACAAACACTTCTCAGAAGAGGATATACAATCAATCAACAAATATATGAAAAAATTTTCAACATCTCTAGCAATCAGAGAAATGCAAATCAAAACTAAGATACAACTCTAATCTGAATGGCAGCTATTATGAAGACAAACAACATTAAGTGTTGGCAAGAATGTGGGGAAAAATGTACACTCATACATTGCTGGTGGGACTGCAAATTGGTGTAGCCAATCTGGAAAGCAGTATGGAGATTCTTTGGAAATCTCGGAATGGAACCACCGTTTGACCAAGCTATTGCTCTCCTTGGACTATACTCAAAGGACTTAAAATCAACATACTACAGGGACACAGCCACATCAATGTTTATAGCAGCACTATTCACAATAGCTAAACTGTGGAGCCAACCTACATGCCCTTCAGTGGATGAATGGATTTTTAAAAATGTGGCATATATACACAATGAACTTTTTAAAAAGAGAATAAAATCATGGCATTTGCAGGTAAATGGATGGCATTGGAGAAGATAATGCTAAGTGAAGTTAGCCAATCCCCAAAAAACAAATGCCAAATGTTTTCTCTGATATAAGGAGGCTGACTCATAATAGGGTAGGGAGGAGGAACATGGGATGAATAGATGGATTCTAGATAGGGAAGAGGGGAGTGAGGGAAAGGGAGGAGGCAGGGGACTAGCCTCCTAATGAATGTGGAATGAATGTGATGGACATCATTATCCAAAGTACATGTCTGAAGACACAAATTGGCTGTCAACCTACTTTATATACAAACAGAGATATGAAAAATTGTGGTATATATGTGTAATAAGAATTGTAATGCAAAAAAAAAAACCAAGTACATGTATAACATGAATTGGCGTGAATATGCTTTATACAAAGATATAAAAAATTGTGCTCTATATGTGTAATAAGAATTGTAATACACTCCATTGTCCTGTATTTAAAAAAAATAAAATCAATAAAAGAAAAAGAAGGGAATGGGGAGTGGGTAGGGAAAAACTGTGGAATGAACCCAAACTAACTTTCCAATGCACATATGTGAATATACTATAATGAAACTCATCACTTTGAATATCTATAAAATACTAATTTTAAAAAATGTAAATAAATAGATCAGTAAAGTGGATCAAAGGGAACAGTGAGAGGGAGGATGGGGAGGGTGAAGGGACTGAATTGGAGCAAATTATATTCCATGCATTTATAATTAGTCCAAATGAATCTAATGTCAAGAATAACTATTATGAACAAATGAAAAAAAGAATAATGACTTCACTGTTTTTATAAAATGCATTCTCATAAACAATTCAATCAAGAGAAATGAAAAAAGTAAAAGAGAACGTACAATTCAACATCTCACCAACCATAACAATTATTAAGTCACTCTTCCATCTTTTTCCCTAATTTCAAGATTACTCCAGTTTCCTTTTCCTTTTGATATTCTTTTCTTTCTTTCAACAAAGGTTTATTTTCTACATAAAATTCTTATATTTCTTTTGTTGAATTTATAATAAGGTCCTTGATATTATTTAATACTACTATAAATATTATAATAGTTCATTTTCTAAGCAACTATTACTTGTTTGAGATAGAATTGATTTGTCTGTACAGATTTTATATCCAGAAACCGCATTATCTTATTAATGAGTTATGAATAGTTTTTTTTGCATATTCTCTATATATTCATAAATATGCAAATAAAGAACATCCCCCCTTTTATATTTCATTTTTCTTATCCTAGTGCAGTAGCTAGGGCTTCCAAAACAATTCTGATGAAAAGAAGTAATAGACACTCTTGTTTTGTTCAAATTCATCATTAAATGATTTTGGGCTGTAAATGTCATGTAGCCATGTTTTATCAAGTTAAGGATGTTTTTCTGTTCTTTGCCAAGAATTGTTTAAAATCAAGGCTGTATTTCAAACTTAACTGAGAACTTTTTCTGCATTGTTGACAACATTATGAAATCTTTCCCCTTAATCTGCTAATGTGAACTACCTTGATAAATTCTGCTAATAATATATTTTGAAAAATCACTCATTAGTTCATGGAGATTTTCTGAATTATTTTCTACACCATCCTATGTATCATAGTTTATTCTGTCAATCTTCATATGGCAGTTACATTATTTCTAACTTTTTATCATTATAAAAAACACCTCAACAGAGAATCTGGTATATATGCAAGTGTTTCCCCCTCTTTTTCCTGCATTTTGCGGGTGCACCTTCAGAGTAAATTCTCAGGAATGGGATTGCTAAGGCAAAAATATGTACTTATATGTTGTTAGAGAATGCTCAATTTCCCTCCAAAGGAACTGTACCATTTTTCTATTTCCACCAGTGATTAATAAGTACCTATTTCCCCTAAGACTCACCAACAGTAGCTTTAATTTAGTTTTTTTATTAAAAATAAAGTTGAGTATCTTTTTATATGTTTAACGGGTATTTTTAAATGTGTGTGTGTGTGTGTGTGTGTGTGTGTGTGTGTGTTCGCACGTGCGCACGCTCGCTCATGTTGTCTGTTCCTCTCATGTATTCTACTTTGGTTATTACAATTAAAATTTTTCTTTATATATTAAGAATGTTGGGTTGGGATGTAGCTCAGTGGCAAAGTGTCTGCCTTGCATTTGCAAAATCCTGGATTCGACACCTAGTTCCAGAAAAGACAAAAAAAAGAACCCACCCTACCCCACCCCCCAAAACCCCCAAGAATGTTACCTCTTTTATGTCTTACCTCTTTACTACCCTTTTTTTGACAGTCAAAAGACGATTGCTTTACAACTTTCAAAGTCTTTTTGATGTTAAGATTATTTTTTTTTCCAAGTTGATATTAAACTTGTTGTTACTTTGGGGTGAGTCAATTTTATAACCTGTCATCATCTAGATCTTTCAGTTGAAATGGTAGGGCTGATGCTACATTCCTTACCAACAATCTTTTTGCCTGAGATTACACAGTAAGTTTAATGTAATCATTATGCTTCGAATAATTTAATATGGAGGCAGTGATTGCAAGTCTGAATTTCTTGTTTAATTCAAGGTAGAATGTCAAACATTGTGCTCCATGATGAAGGAAGCTGACTGTAATTAAGATCATAGATTACATAGAAAGGTGCCTATTTAAGATGTTTCAGAATGGTCTATGATGTGCTCTCTTTCTGCATGGTCAACTCCTACATACTCAGTGAGTCCTAAATCTGGCTAGATTTATTGAACTCCCTCAGTCCTTCTTTTTGCCAACCTATGACATTGGTGCACATCTCTAATTATAATCATGTGCTTTTGGCTCTGTCTTGCTGACTACACAATAAGCATCCTGAAAGGTGTGGGAACTGTTCCTTTTGTAGTATGCACAAGGAATAAACAGATCTTTGTTGAAGAAATATTTTATTGAATGAATGACTGAATTTCCAGTTCTAGAGGTTATCATGCTCTAATAAACAAATGGCTAGAGAATCTATATCAATGAGTGAAGAAATAATAAACATAAAAGAAGATCAAATACTAAAATAATACCATACCATCTATAGCTCCCAGGTTAGATGAAAAAGGGTGCATGTTTTTGCATCAAAGATAAAACTATGATAGTTGTAAATTGAGCCAATGCATTAAAAGGAAGATTTATAAGTGAAGAATTAACATATCCAATTTCATAGTGTAATATGAGAACAAGTCAAGTACATTCATAAAATCTGAAGACTAACAAGGATAAGAAAGAAATCACTACACACAATCCAGTGTAAACTGTGCTATTTCAGCTAAATCATCTGCTCTCAGATCTAGAACAGAGATCAGAAGAAATGTTCTTCCACATGGAATTGCTATGTAAATAAGAAATAGCTAACACTTGTGAGTATTTGTGATGTGCCACGTACTGTCCTAATCCTCTCATCTAATCCTCACAACAATAGTTTAGTTCTATTTTTCAGAGGTGAAAAGTGAGGCATAGAAAAACAAATTATCCATAATCACACAGTAGTTTGGCTACAGAGTCCATGCTTTTAACCATCATGTCCCATTTTAACATCTTTATTTTAATTGTCCCTAAAGCCTTAAAAGGAACTGCAGGAGAACCTCCCCATCTCAAGCTTCTGCAAAGTTCCTTTTGCCATGTAACATAACAGTCACAGGTTCCCAGGATTAGAATATAGACATTTTTGTGAGGCCACTATTTGTGCCTTATACTTTTAAATATGGAAAACTCTAAATGGCTACAGCTGTCCAAACCAAGTTTTCAATAACATCCCAGGAATGTTATTGAGCTGTCACTAAGAACTCCAAGTAAGGGAGTGATTAAAAAAGAGTAACATTTGAACTTTGTACACTGGGCAATGCACATTCACAGGAATGGACAGAGACTGAGTAGCCCAGATAGCAATATGATAGGTCTTTATCACTCAAATAGCAGTGAGCAGCAGGACTGTGTTCATTTGGTTAATTCCACTTTCAGTTTTTACTGCAAGACAAAGGAAGCCATTGGTAGCTGGTGAGCCTCAAGTTGTACTGAACACAGAAAGCACGTCTTTTTCTGACTTATCTGCCCCAACCACCTCTTATGCACTAACCAGAGCAAGCATGCTCTCACTGGTGTCAAAAAGAGTTGGAAGGAATTACTCAATTCAGTGTGATTTTCTGCGAGAGGAAGATTCTAAGCCTAAACCTAAAGACAAGTCTGATAAAGTAATGACAATGAATTAGAAGGTTTGGAACCATTTCACCACATTACTGTAATAGGGGACACCAAAAAGTCCATTTTGTTGATGGAAACTATTTATTAACAGGTAGTACATGGGTAAAAACTCAAGTTGCTCTATTCCATTGTGCTTCATCTGTGGAAAACAATTTATGAAGGTAGCTATGGATCCCCCAAATGGCTGTTTGTTAAACACAGATGAGTTCGCTCAAGAATGTTTTAAAAACTGTGTAAAAGCGTCTGACCTAGCCAAGAATGTTACAGCCACTTCCACTGTGGAGAGGAAAGGGAATTGTGCAAGTAAGGCCTCTGCCTCTGCTGGGCACCCCACAGCACTGACACAGACCAAGCAATGAAGCACCACTCTACCTGCAACAGGTACAGAAAAACAATGGGAGAGCATCTGAAGCCCCCCACCCCCCGACCGCAACTTCTTTGTTCCAAGAGAATGCTGAGAAAAATGAAGGTCTGAGTATCAAGTAGGATGGCATCACATTCAATAGTCTCTCTGTAGCCATAGAGATCATGGAGAATCAGACAATGAAAGGACCACCAGCCTGAAGATGAATCTGGAGTGACATGGATATGAAGGTCAGTGGGATTCTTAAGACCCTGTCCTCACATGCAGAAGGGGAAGTCATTTTTTTCTTTCAACTTTTTATTTTTGCTTTTTAAAAATTGCTATTGTTTATATCTCATATCATACCATAAGGACAATTTCTAGTCCAAAATTGAAAATGACATGACAGTCTTTGTCCCAAATAGTACATTATTGTCTAGGTCAGAACATTAAAAGAGGAAAATTACCAAAGATTATATTTTTTTAAAACACTGATTTTAGTTTGCTTATTGAGTAATTTCATTTGCTTGGCTTTTTACATAATATTGTACAAATGTTTGTCACAGGCATTTACTTCAATAAGAGGTGAGTCAGTGTTCATTTTGCCTTGGTGCTTGGTGAATTAAATGTCATGAATAAGAAGTACAAAATTTTTATCCATACTTTTAGGACAGAGATGTACCTGATATCTAAAATGTAAACTAAGCATTATCATATGTATGTGATTATATATGTCTTCTTTTTTTTAGATTTATCCTACTTGTAATTAAATTCAGATGTCTGATACTACCAATTCAAAGTCTGTCACACACTTTTTTTAAGTGCACATTTCTTTGTAATTTTAAAATGCAATAAAAAGGATATATATAAAATAATATTTTCTAATATTTTGGGATAATTTTAACATAATTTAAAAAAATGGTATTGTCAAATCATTATTTGGTCATAACATTTTGTAGATGGCACAAAACATGAAATGGGTCTTAAAAATCTAGCAAGAAAAAAATTTTGCAATTTGTACTGCACATCTGCAATTTGTACACACATAAAAATTGTGTGAAAATATAAAAACACATGCACAATTTCTTTTGGGTGGTAACTGATTAGTAGTTGAGGAACTGCTCCAACCTTTCAAAATAAAGAGTAACATCATAAGAAGTTTGTTCACTTTGAAATTACATTAAAAGTTTGATAAAAATCTTAGGGGTCATTAGCTTCAAATAATAATATTTCTAAGTCTGTCAAAAATTATACCTGATTAAAGTTGTTTGTATATAGGTTATATGAGTATGTTCTTGTTTTTATTTTCTTTATTGACTGGTACTAGAAATATGTATTTTTCTGTGTTCAGAAATATGTGATTTGGATAATGGCTGAATTCTTAAGTGTCACCATCATATCTGGAAAAAAATAATAAATACTCTCACAAAACCTACGATTAATCAGTGGGTATATGTTTCATACACAGATGCTATTTAGCATGCAAGGAAGAGTTACTACAGGTGCTGGGTTAAAAATTTGAGTGGCCAAAGCACTTTCAAGAAAAAGCAGGCCAGATGTTGCTTAGAGCCTTGATGAAGAGCCTACTCAATAGACATTTCCTATGAACCAATTTCTGCAAATCTCTGGAGAAAACCTTTTTTGAATTCAAGTGACAAGATTCATGGATTAAAAAAAACTGAGCCAGACATAGTGGTGCATGACTGTAATCCCAGCAACTTGGCAAGTTAAGGCAGGAGAGGCCAGCTGGGCAACTTAGCAAAATCCTGGTTTCAAACTAAAAAAATACATCAAAGAGCTGGGGATGTAGCTAGGTGGTAGAGTACCCCCAACTTCAATCCCCAGTACTACAAACAAACAAGAAACAAATTATAAAAAAGAAATCTTAAAATGTTTCCAAAACTGCTTGAGAGTAATAGAATATTAACAAGCCTTAAAACTATTGAAAAACAGCTAGGAGAACTACCAGATAACATTGAATGGTATTTTCCTTTCCTTTCAACATAAGTACATGACTGGATGAGGGACTCTGGCTCTGACTGTTTGGCTCAGTCTGAGAATTTGAGACTTTGAGAGGAAGGAAGTGCTCGAAGAGCCAGAGTCTAACTGCACACTTTGGTGGTATTTACTGATTAACCCTAGATATATTCTGAAATTCTGTGAAATAAGGATGCCTTAATATTCATGGAACAGCAATGAATATTTTGTTGCAGTGTTCAACTTCCTATATGCATGGGTAAGAAAAAAACTGCACTTTAGCTGAAAATGAAATCCATATTTGCTTAACTCGAAAGTTCAACTCAGAATTGAATATTTATGCAGGAAATAAACAAGTACAGGTTTGATATTAAAGAAGTAAGATTCACTCTTCATTTTGAGTTTAAAAAAACATTTTTTGTACATATCTAAGACTATATAAAAGATGAATAACAAATACAAATCTAAAATAATGTTGAGATTGCTAGGCTTATGTTTAGGTCACTCAGAAATGTTTTTTAAAATTTTGTCTAAAATTGTGTCATGGCTATTTGTGCATGAGGTACTAGGAAACGAATGTAGGGCTTCACACAGGTAAGGCAAGCACCCTACCACTGAGCTACATCCATAGTTCTTTCTATTTTGAGACAAATTCTCTCTAAGTTGTCCCAACTGGTCTCAAACTTGCAATCCTCCTGCCTCAATTTCTCAAGTAGCTAGGATTATAAGCATGTAATCCTGGCCAGCTATTTTTTTTTTTAAATTTCTATTACTTTGGTTTATCATTTAGAAGCTTTAATATTCAACAGGATAAATAAATTTTCAGGTAATAAATGATAAGTTATAAATTTATATCCTCTATTTAAATGAAATCTACTGAGATTACCTTAAGAAAATTAAACTACTATTTGGACTTAAGCCAGTTAGTGTTTAAAGCAGTACACAAAAGTTACTGTTTGTCTTATGAGAATTGAAGGCTTTGAAAATGATATTAATGTCAAAGAAAGGTTTAACAATTTTTATTCTTTTCAAGAAACGTTGGATAAAAATCCATTTTTAATTTTAAAAGGGAATAAACTACTTTTGGTCATACCATATTTATATATTATACTTCATCTCATTAGCTTAACAGTAGTAGTGTTTAGCATGTGTGTTTGTCAAAACTCATAAAGCTGCACACTAAAAAAGATGCCTATTATATATGTAAGGGACACCTTAATAAATCTTTTTTAAAAAGATCACAATAAGCTAGATGCTATGGCACAAGTCTGGAATCCAGGTGACTTGGGAGGCTGAGGCAGGAGGATCCCAAGTTTAAGACTAATCTCAGCAACTCAGTGAGGCCCTCAGCAACTAAGTGAAATCCTGTCTCAAAATAAAAAATAAAAAGGGCTGAGGATGTGGTTCACTGGTAAAGTAACCCTGTGTTAAATCCTCAGTACCAAAAAAAAAGTACAATAAACTTACAATTATATAAATTACATAAAATAAACATAATAAAAATGTTATAATTCTTAGAAGCACCCTGCCATGATAATGTAGACACAACAGCCTTATCACGACTGAAATCTTGGATGTCCACAGTATAACAATTTTTTTCCCATTCTACAATTAAGTTAAAGGTTAAATTGTCCTTCAATAACATTTTCAATTTTAAAATGACACAGGCCCTTGAAAATATCATCGCAAATCAAATATAGCCAATTGAACTATATGTACTCTTTCTTACTTTGAGGAAAATAATTCAGGGAATAGAAGGGTTTAGTGAGCTTTCTGTATCTCTGAAATAAAATACCAAAATGCTATATCAGAATACAAAAATCTGATTACTTTGGGCTTAATCTTTCATAGCCAATAGACTTAATTTACAGAGTTTCTTTTCAACTCAGCAACTTGAACCCCATAAAGACCTTAATCTGTCCATTTCATGACTTATATCATCTGCTTCAAGGATCTTGTTTGCTACAGAAGTATAGCTAGTGAACAAATAACCAAACCAGAAATTTATAGAACTGGAATCTATTTCAATTATAGCATGTGGTTTGAAAAGGAAATAAAAAATACAGAAAAATTTTAGCAAATTTATTTACCTCATCATCTCAGCAATCTTGAAATTTCCTACAAATATGACAAGTAAAATATAGCTCTTTCTTCATAAGGATAAGCAGATTGGAAATACTTACCTTGTACCAAAGAAACACTAACAATAACATTTTATAGTGACTGTAATTTTTCCAATAATCCTATGGTGTAGGACATTAGCACCATTTAGAGGTGATAATGAAAATACAGTAGCCACCACTACACCAGCAAATGAAAAGTATCATGCCAAATGCTTTGTATGTGGTGCCTTAATTTTCACTGTAACCCTACAAATTAGGCATTGTCAACATCTCCTTTTATAAAGAATTAAGTACAGTCACTTAACTACTGATTGGCAGATGTTAGACTCAAAAGCGCAGGTATCTTGTTTGTCTAAGCCTATACTGTTTATATTTAAAACGTCTTCTACCAAAGAGTATTTAAATTACTGGAATCTGACTTTAATTATGAAGTTTTCTGGATGATAAGTATTTTATATTTAATTATACCATAAAGCATAGAGTCTTTAAAAAAATGCATCACAATAGTACAGTGTTATTTCTACACTTCCAAAAATGAACTAGTTCATCAGAAGTAAAAACTGTGCACTGTATAAGAATAGAAGAAAGTATAGAAGTGGAAGAGTCAAAAAATTTACTCAGGGTGCTTGACTAGGGTATTTTACAACCTTGTCAAGATCTTCCACAAATAAAAAGGACTTGCTATGTATTCTTTATTTCCCTGTTAAGGGCAACTCTTTAGTATCTGTTCCTCCAGGTCCAGGTTTCACAATCATATATGATTATTTAAAGAACAGCTAGATATATAAAGAAAATAATTAACATAGCAAACAGTTACTCTAGAAAGCCTACTTACAATGTTGGTCCATGGCTAGCAACTGGGAACCTGGATTTCAGCAGGATTCCCATCGTGCCCTGTTAAGAAGATCACTGTGCCTAAACGGTCCATGCAAACAATATGGTTTGTGCTGAACACTTGCTTTCTTCCTGGAGTCTGTAGTTTTGGTTCATGCTAACCCCAATCAGTGTCTTGTGCACTGAATCTCTACAGTGCTTCCCCAATAGACAATATTTTTCATTTCACAGGTGTGAAAGAATGTTGAGAGAATCAAGTACATATTTGACTCTTCTGGGAGAGGACTCTTAGAAGTTTGGTTTCCTCTGGAATTTGTCTGTGTGCCTTTACCCTTTGCTGATTTTGTTCTTGTGTTTTCTTGTTGTAATGACTCAGAATACAACTGTGAGTACAGCTATATGCTGAGTCCTGTGGGTCTTCCTAGACAATCACTAAACATGGGATGTTTTGAGGATCCCTGACACAAATAGTAAGATACTTTCACAATAAAATGATAGCTACCGCTAACAGAATGGCCGTGATAATTTGCTTAAGATTGGCAAATTTGGAGATGTTTTACCTGCCACTAACAAGTACAAAAGTAAGTTCCAAACACCTGACCTTGAATTATATAATGTACATTTTTTGTACCCACCAGGCACTCTAGCAGGAAAAGAATCAGGAGACCCTGCTCCAGCACCACCTTATTCTTCATCTTCTTCAAATTCTAAATGCTCTTCCTCACCAGGGGCTAAAATTCTCCTATATAAAAAAGGACAGAAAAATTAGTGAGCTACTCCACTTAATACACCAGCTAACCCTCAAAGCCACTAACTTCCCAGATAAGATGCTGATTATTAGGTTAATGTTGATATAAATGTCAATGTCAATCATTTCATTGCTACCAATGGTATCAGTCATATCACCAATACCAAATTTGATAGGGAAAAAAATCCAGAAATATTTAAAAAACAGACATAAAATAGATAATAAAATCAGAAGACAAAATATGGATGCTTATTTATTTACCTTAATGGGACAGGCTGAACATCAAATGGAAATTCTTTATTATATGTGAGAATATTCTTTAGGACTAGAATAAAGACATAGACAAACATTAGTCTTATATCTTATATCTTAGTCCTACATGTAATGTAAGTCTTATATATTAGTTAGTCTTATATGTTATATCTTAAATTGATACTTTTAATTGTATTTTATAGTGTATTAACCACACATTAATATATGTATTTTAAATTCCGAGCTTCACTATCATTTCAAGACTATGCAATTGACTACTGAGTGTATTAGCAAAATAAAAATGTCCATAGTGGACTGCAGGTACCAGTATTTTCAGAGTACTGTAAGATCTCCAAGGAAAGTCTCAGAGCCCTAATAGAAAATAAAGCATAAAATAGTTCTCCAATGTACAAGGTCCTAGGTGATATGGGGTGAAAGAGAATACCTCTTCTTCTGAAGTATTTTAATTAAAAGATTGATACTGAAGATGACTAATTAAAGAGAAATAGATAATCACATCTTATTCTTTATCCTAAGTAGATTTCCCTCAATACTTATCACACTGGTAAGGTTTGTAGCAACAAGGTTATAATTCTAATATTCCTTTTATGATGAAATTTATTATATATGTGTACACACATATATACATGCATATATATGTGTGTGTGTGTATATATATGTGTGTATATATATATATATATATATATATATATATATATATATATATATATATTACACATGTGTACACACACATACACACACACACACACACACACAGCAGACTCTCTCCTCAGGGAAGTCATCAAACAACATAATGCTATCACCTCTTGTGTCCTGGTTGATTACTTTCTGGCATGTAAGCCTACAGACAGATGTTATACAATTCTATCTGTATCTGGAAAAGTATTTTATGAAATTTATTGTTTCATTTCCCAATTTATGGGTTCCTAGTGACTACCTGCAATTATTTCAAGGTGAATATTTAGCATTATTAATTGGGCAACCCATGATTTTTACTCTAATTACTCAGACTTTAATTTTGGAGTCTTGCAGATTTGAGTTAAAAGGAGTATGGCATATTGGATTCCTAAATAAGGAAATTCAAAAAGAACAGGTTGTAATTACATAACTTATTCCAATAGGAGTCAATCATCCAGTGAGAAAGAAGTTGGAAACTTGTACCTAGATTCTCATTACTCACTCTTAATTCTCTCTCCCTTTAGCTCTTCCTCATCCTTTATCTCTTTCTTCTTCTCAACAAATGCATACCGAGTACTCACAATGTTCCAATCACTGCTTTAGGTGTTAAAGATACACAGTAATCAAGAACTCATATTTGGACCTTAGACTTTACTAAGGAAAAGTAGACAATAAATATGCCAATAAATAAACTAGATAATGTAAGATGTGATTAGTGGTATGAAGGATACAAACATGATGCTGTGTAAAAGCAGAGAGAACTTGGTAGAGTAGCTAAGGTAGACAGGGTGCCTTTCGAAACTAAACTGTAAGAAGACATTTGAGCCAAGACCTGAGATGAGAGGAATCATCCACAAGTGGCTCTAGCATAAGGGCTTCCCAGGTATTAGAGAACAGGCTGGAGCAACAACAAAGGTTCCAAGTAGGAAACAGTTTGCCTTATTCAAGGCATAGAAAGGACTGTGAGAACTTAAGTCTGACAAGCAAAGGGGAAGCAGCAGGAGATCAAAGTAGAAGGTTTAAATCAAAACCTAGCCCTACAATTGCAATAATAACTTGAACATTTACATAAATACTCTAATCTCCCCAGTTCTAAAATGAGAATGCTACTTCCTTTACAGGCTATTGAGAGAATTACAGCCTAAATAAATGTATACAAAATGGCAAGGGAAAATCTAAAATGGACATTCACTCTCTCCATGACCTTTTTGATCTAGTTGACTAGAATCCTAATATTTCTTATCTTACTAAGAAGTACTGTTTATTTTTAATACAAGAACATCTTTTCTATACTTCTGCATGATCATTGTTACTAAACTATTAAATCAACTCAATATTAATAAGTAATATTAAGAAATATTGATCACTTACACAACAATGGAATAGATACCCAAGAATGGGGAGCAGGTAACAAAAAGATTATGTCTCACTTATATCAGAAACAAAAACACAGAAAAGATCATATTGTAATAAGAGTTTAATAAAATGGGCAAAAAAATCAACCATTAAAAATGTATATAACAATAATTTTAAAAAGTTGATCCTGTTATGGTGGCATGTGTCTTTAATCCTAGGTACCAAAAGCCTGAGTCAGGAGGACTAGAAGTTCATCTGCCTAAGCAACGTAGGGAGACCCTGTCTCAAAATAAAAATAAAACAATAAAAGAGCTGGGGTTGTAGTTCAGTGGTAGAGTGCTTGCCTTGCACATGTGGCACTGGGTTCGATCCTTAGCACTACATAAAATGAATAAATAAAATAAAGGTATTGTGTCCATCTACAACTAAAAAAGTTTTAAAAACTAAAAAGGACTGGAAATATAGCTCAGTGGTAGAGAACCCCTAGGTTCAATCCCCAGTACATCAAAAACAAACAAAAAAGTTGAAAAATATCTTGGTTATTAAGAATATCTTGGCTGAGTGTGGTAGTGCACACCTGTAATCCCAGAGGCTTAGGAGGATTAAGAATTCAAAGCCAGCCTCAGCAAAAGTGAGGCATAAGCAACTCAGTGAGACCCTGTCTCTAAATAAAATACAAAATAGGGCTGGGGATGTGGCTCAGTGGTTATCTCGCATTTGTATTTTAACAGAATAATTAAATAGTATTTTCTTTTCTTTAGTATCAAAGCTCTGAAGAGGAAGTATTTGCTTTAGAATAATAGCTTTGTTATATTATTTTTACAAGTTAAAGTATTATCAAACATTTAATTTATGTGAATAGCTTTAGAACTAAAAAAACAAATTATGTTTTACTTTCTATAACTGTAGTATAGGTTTACATTTTCAACAACTATGGAATAACAGCTTCTATTGTTCTTTTAAAATAGCTTAAACTTTACATAGAGTTTTCTTTCTACCAATACTAGCAATGGTGTCTTAGGAGGATCTGAAGAGGAGCTTGAATTTTACAAAAGATATTATCATAAGTATGAAGCATGTCATGGGTTGGAGATTCATGGGCTGATTTGGTAGGACTTACACACTTTGGATCACTACATGGCAGACATCTGATGCTACTCCACCATGGAAAATTCAGCACTCCCAGCCTTTCTCTTGGAGCACGGACCTACCAACCTCCTGAAGCTAACCCTCAAAAGATGACACACAGGCAAATATCAAAATGCATTCTGCTTTTGTGACTGACGTGTTTCATTTTTGTGGTAGGAAAAATGGGCAGCTGCCTCAATTTTGAAAGGGTATTTTTTAAATTATAGGAAAAGATTCCTTCAAAACATTCAAATCTATTTAACTCAACACAATCTTGCCAAGTTCATACTACACTTAAAGCATTCAATAGGCTCTGGGGTAGGGGAAGAGTCCATTCATAATCCCTTTGAGGACTGAAACAAATACAAGTGAAAAATAACACATGTGAGAGTCTGACAATGGATAGTTAAAATGATCCTATACAGGAGAGGAGGCAGAGTTTAATTATGCCTCTATAGAGACAGCAGAGAAAGCTTTCAGGGAGAGGTGGGATTCTGTGAAGCCTTGAAGGGTGGCTTAATAGAAGGGAATTTTGCAGGGTGGTGGTGGGGAGATATGCTTGCGTAAGCAGCAGTACATTACTGCAATTAACATAAGAAAAAATGGCTCAGACTTTCACAATCATAGTTTTAGTATTTTCAGACAGAATTTAAAAGATTTCAAAATGTTGAAGTAAAGAATACTTCAGCCTAATAAACCAGCCGAGAGCTAGTGATGTAGCTCAGTGGCAGAGCATTTGCCTTATATGGGCAATGCCCTGGGTTTGATACCCAGCACCACACACATGCACAAAATTAAATTTTAAAAAAACTTTTTTTTAAAAGAAAGGAAACCAGCTAAGTTCGACATATTAAAAGTTAGAATTCACTATTTTTCCTTAGAAGAGGCTTAATTTTTTAAAAAGCAAGCTTGAATAAGTATACTTAATCTGAAATATTACTAAATACCAATTTGTAGAAAATATTTAATTCCAACTCAATAATTAACTCACAACAAGTGCCCTGCTTGGATAAATTCCAAATTACAGAGTCTACCCTACAGAAATACTCGTTTATGTTTCTTTCAGAAGCAACAGCAAATTAAAATCATCTAAAAGGATAACTATCAAGAAGGGAAAAGTACAAATGAAAAACATTATAAAAAATATAATAAAGTGAATCTCCAAAATACTCTTTCCATTTCTACTCCAAATCTTTTTTAAAAAGCCGAAAAAGTAATAGATTTTAACCTGATCTTCGATTAATACATGGATCAATAATTTCTTAGGAATTTGAACTGGAGAGCTGTACTTAGGAATGATGTAGTACAGCACCACTACAGGTATTCATAACAGCATAGTGAAAGAACCAGTCCAGGTGACCCTAAAACTCATTCCTGGGATTTACAAGCTAATGTCGGTGTTGTCCTTAGCAAAATAAAATTGAGAGGATTCGAGTGCTTAGCATATAGATGCTATTCTAAAAAAAAAGGCAATTAATGAAAGATCTTGTGAGGCAATAGAAGTACTTGAGCATGCTCAGAGGAAGAGATAATAAATATATGAAATAAACATCCACAGTCTTTACAGCCACTCTGTGTATCTATAAGATTCTTAAATTTTGCTTGGAAACAAACAACTAATAGGAAATAGTGACTGAATAAGAAGCCAAAATCCTAATTATTTTTATCATAAAAAACTGAGGGCTGGTGACGTAGTTTACTGGTAAAGCACTTGTCTAACATGCCCAAAGCCCTTGGTTCAATCCCCAGCATCATCTCTCTCTCTCTCTCTCTCTCTCTCTCTCTCTCTCTCTCTCTCTCTCTCTCTCACACACACACACACACACACACACACATACACACACACTCACACACAAACATAATTTTCAGTAGAACCACTGTATAAACAACTGTTGCAACATTTTATTTAAAGCCATCAATGTGTTTTTCTCAAAATAATCTTATATGTAGCCAGTCATAAAAGATCATATATCATATGAGTCCATTTAAATAAAATGTCTTCAATAGGACAATTTATAGACAAAAATCAAACTAATGGTTTCCTAGGGCTGGGAATTGGAAGGGATTTTAGGGGGATGGCAAGAAGTGAATGACTGCTCATGGGAATAGTGTTTCTTCTTGTGGTGATGAAAATGTCCTAAAATTGATTGTGGTGATGTCTGCATAACTCTTCCAATTTACTAAAAAATTGAATATGATATGTTAAATTGGTGAACTGTGCTTTATATAAATTATATCTCAATCATATACAAAGTATTTATTAATGCTTTTGAAAAATAAAGTTTTAGGTACAAAAAAACCCAAAAAATTGTGAGAAATATTACATTGATTAGTATCCTTATATACATTGGATATAGGCATAAGAACTATTTCTGAATATAAGTGTGTCTCTTATAACATCTCCAACTCTTATGATCTATGGCTGGAGATGTAGCTCAGTGGTAAAACGCTTGCCTAGCATGTGTGAGGTCATGGGTTTGATCCCCAGAACCACAAAGAAAAAAAAACAAAACTTTATGATCTGGATTACATAAAGTAACCAAAACTATTAAAATGACAGAGTTTATCAGAATTCTTGCCATATTCAGAAGGATGGTGTTCTGAAGAAATGAAATACGATCATCTAAAACTGTGGAAAAGCCACCAGAATCACAACAAATCTGTTACGCATTCCTTTGTTGTTGTCTATTTTTGTTAACTTCTCTTTTCCAACCCAAACAACAGAAAATCAGATCCCCTTCAGTATACTCTGAGAATCCTTTTTCTACCCTGGATTTGCAATACAATCACATTTCAGCTATCTCAATAATATATGTCTTTGTTAGAATTGCTATGAATGAATTAGATATTGGCAGTTTGTGGAATTTATAGGAACATTCTATTTAGTTCTTTTTTGGCAGGGGATACTGGGACTGAACTCAGGGACACTTGACCACTGAGCCACATCCCCAGTCCTATTTCATATTTTATTTAGAGACAGGGTCTCACTAAGTTGCTTAGTGCCTTGCTTTGCTAGGGCTGGCTTTGAATTTGATATCCTTCTGCCTCAGCCTCCCGAGCGACTAGGATTACAGGCATGCACCACTGTGCAAGGCCCTCTTTAGTTCTTAAATTAATTTTTTACCTCTTACTCAAAGCATGTTTACATTAAAAGGATTGCACTAGTGTGAACTGAGATAGACTGACAAATGTTCTGAGATCTAGACCCTGCTCAGTTACTGGGGATTTAAATGAAACAGGGCAAACAAATCATTTCATTTCTTTCCTCAATAGAGAATGTGACCACAAGTCTGAGACTCCTTTCTGTTTGAAAATGCTTTGATTTTATTATTCCCTACTTAAAAATCTTACTTAGTTGGATAAATAAAATCTACTATTCCCTAGTCACATAAATGCACTGAGATGTGCAATCTTATCTCAATGAAAAAAGAGTACAGGAGCTGGGTTATAGTTCTGTTTGTAGAGCATTTGCCTTGCATGTGTGAGGCACTGGATTCAATCCTCAACACCACATAAAAACAAATAAATAAAACAAAGGTATTGTATCTGTCTACAACTAAAAATTTTTTTTAAAAAAGGCTACATTAACTTACATTCATTTAGTTATTCACACTGTGCCTTTGCCCATACTGCAAGATGAAATCCAAATGGTAATTAAAAATGCAAATATTGTAGGAGTTTAAAAGCACCAAAAAGTAAGAGAAATAAATCCAATCACTTTCTGTGCTAAACAATCTTAATATTCACAACAGATAAAACTCTTTCTAAAGGAATATCACTAAAAAATATAAAACAAAACTTACTTGGTTCTAGCTTCTTCAGGTCCTCCAGTTTAAATTTTTCCTGGGACTGTGTGGACTAAATTTAAAATATGCATATTATATCTTTTCATTACAAAGATTTCACTACACCCTATGTCTTTTAAGTGGCAAGAATCAAATATTAAAATAAATATATTTCTTGCTTTAAAGGTAGAAAATGAAAAGTTCCAAACTGATTTTTGGAATATTCAAGCTAATAGAAACAGAAAAAATTAAAATCATATCTTTTATTTCTACAGTGTACAAAGTATGAACTAAATCATTTAAGTGTGAGATCAACTGATCAATTCCAATTGTTATAAAACCCTTCTGAGATAATATTGCTTTGGGCATGAATGTCTAATATCTTATCAGAACAATTTAGAATAATTCATTAAAAAAATCCATTTACCTGTAAAGCTGCACTTCGCAATTCCAAGCATGTTGCAATTTTGCCT
Source organism: Callospermophilus lateralis (assembly GCF_048772815.1). Taxonomy (NCBI): domain Eukaryota; kingdom Metazoa; phylum Chordata; class Mammalia; order Rodentia; family Sciuridae; genus Callospermophilus; species Callospermophilus lateralis. The sequence goes on along the minus strand of NW_027517992.1, from coordinate 2,173,376 downwards.
ATGGTTTTCTGTAGGGAAAAAATGCTATACATCCCAAGATAATTTTAACTGTCAGTTACTAAAATCAAGAATTTTTATTTATAAGAGATCTATAGGGACTGGGATTTTAGCTCAGTGGTTGAAAACTTGCCTCACATGTGTGAGGCACTGGGCTTGATCCTCAGTACTACATTAAAAAAAAATAAAACAAAGATATAGTGTCCATCTACAATTTAAAAAATTTACAAAAGAGATCTATACTTCTTTAAAGAAATTAGTATTCCTTTTCTAGTACCTTGCAGACTTTAGAGAAGAGAATCTGAAGACAAAGGGCTGAGAAGTGGGAGAGAGATGAGTATATATTCTCCTCTAAACTAATATGCCACAACCAATTCTAAATCAAGTTTGGTTTGGTGATAGGTCTAGATATGATTTAAAGGGCAACAAAGATTGCCATTATGGAAATCAGTCTGGAGGTTCCTCAAAAGATTAAATATTGAACTACGATATGATCCAACAATTCCACTCCAGGATATATGGCCAAGGGAAAGGAAATCAGTAAGCTGCAGAGACACCTGCACTCCCATACTCATAGCAGCACTATTCCTATTAGCCAAGAAATGGAAACCTACGAGTCCATCAACTGATAAGTGGATAAAAAAATGTTATATATACACAATGGAATACTATTCAGTCATAAAAATAAAGAAATCCTATCCTTTGCAACAACATGATGGAACAAGATCATTATATTAATGAAGTAAGCCAGGCACAGAGACAAGACCCAAAAAATCTTATTCATGTGGAATACAAAAAAGTTGATTTCATAGAAGTTGAAAGTAGAATAGTAGTTACCAGGGGTTGGAGCCAGTAGGGGTGGGTGGAGGGATAAATAAATGCATCCTACATTTCAAAAGAAAAAAGAAAAATTTGAAAGTTTTTAAACAGAAGAAATGATAAGTGAGTAGAAAATGTTAACTGGATTTAAATATCACACAATATATACATGTATCAAAACATGTTACCCCATTTATATGTACTATCTTTGTTATCTGTAAGTTAAAATATTGACTTTATTTGTTTTAAAAATAGCTTTTTTTAGTTGTAGATGAACATAATACCTTTATTTTATTAATTTGTTTTTATGTGGTGCTGAGGATTGAACCCAGTGCCTCACACATGCTGGGCAAGCAAGCACTCTACCATTGAGCTACAACTCCAGCCCCCAAATACTAACTTTAAAAAAGAAAACAGAAAATTAAAAAGGGGGAGGGCAATGAAAAGGGATTTTTGACATCTTCCCTTCCAATCATCTTCTCATAAAGCCTGAAATTTACTAAAAGATATCTTAAAGATAGCACAATGGTCTAATTTAATTCTGATTAAAGCTCAATTCTGACTTGTTTAAAAACGTAGGCAATATTAACAAAATCAGCATTTGTGATGAATGGTGCAGATTTTACAGTCTACCTGTTTTATAAAATAAGCTATAAAACAGATGTGATAGGGCACAGTCCTTGCTTTTAATATGCTCATGTTCTATTATGTGTGATAAAACATATACAAAATCACTATATTAAAAAGAGAGACACTCAATCTATAAGCTTCAGCAAAATAAGTTCCTTTTATTCCTAAAGGAAAAGAACAAGATCTATATTAGGAATCCAGTCCCAAAGACTAGGGAGGATTTCCAAATCAAAGAGTTTGGAAAATTGTCATGGTTCAATTACTTAAAATCCCCAACTGAAAGCAGAGGGATAGGTTTGAAAAGTAAAGTGAAGTAGGGCATAGTCATTCTGAAAATGGACCTTCCACAAACTCCTTGCTGAGGAATCTAGGATTTCTTTAACAATAAGTTACACAGAAGTGTGTTTTTATTGTTCTTTTTTTTAACAGACATGCCCTTAAGAACACTGTTGTGAGCTGGGCATAGTTATGTGTACCATCTACTGGGAAGGCTAAGGCAGGAGCCTAAAAGTTTAAGGCCTGTGTGGGCAACACGGTGAGATTCTTTCTAAAAAACAAACAAAAAACCCCTTGGCTATTGTGATACAGGTATGCAATGTATACATAATTTAAAGGAAAGGGGAAAAACTGAAGGAAAAATCATTTAAGTTATTTCAAACTGTCTAAACAATATTCAGAATAAGAATATGAATAGCTAAGGTGGAAATGAAAAGGGGAGATTCATGAGATTCAAAAAAGAAATTATCAGGGCAGGCAGCTGAACAATGACACTGAGACTTCTAGGTCCTTCCAAAAAAGATATTTCTGAAATGTCTTTAGGAATAAGTCTAGATCATAAAAGCAAAGAACTGTGTACATCATTTACAATGCTTACAAAATGACATATTTTGGAAAAAAACTGACACATTTTTCTGAACGCATTTTATGTATGACTTACAAAATGTTTAGTAAATTGGGGATTTGGTGATTTTGTGTTTGGTTAATGTTCTTTGAAAGGTAAAAGAGGAGTAAAGGGAAGTAACAGTATTGTCCTGGCCCCTGGTGCTTAGGCTAGTGCACACTCTTCAATTACTGTATCTTCAACAAACAGCTAGGATAGGAACTCACAAAAAAAACTATTATTGAGCAAGATATGCCTCTCAGACACACAAGTAATAATATTTAATTATCTCCATAATCTTTTAAAAATTTCAATATAAAAGCTTAGAAAATATGCAATTTTAATCTGAAAAGAGATTACATTTGAAAATTATATTTATACATAGTTTGCAAAATACTCAGGTTTATTCATCCTCTTAAATAGCTATGTATAGAAACCAGCAGTAAGCAATCTTTTCTACATAAAGTCTAATATCCCCAATCATTGTTGTTCAAATATACCACTCAACTCCAGCAAAACTAGTAAATAATTAAGTATAAATATAATAATCAAATAATTTATTAATAACAAAAACTGTTAATTATTAACCACTTATTAATAACTAATGAGCACCTTCCGACAGGCTCTCCTAAGTAATTTATAAACATTAATTTAATTAACCCTCCCCACAACTCAGAGTTAGCTATGATCATTTTACAGGTGTGAAAACTGAAGTATGAACAGGTTAAGTAATTTGTCCCAGTCATCAATGCCTTCTATATAACACACAAGATATTCAATAAAACCACACACTTCAATCAATTCCATTTAGCTATATTCTTTACTATATTCTTTCAAAACTGATTTTATAAAAGAATTTTGCTTGTATTGAGATGTATCAATGAGATAATCTTCAAAATAGTGGTTAGCTTTTTTTCCTTCTTGACTTTAAAATCCATTTTATTTCACACTTCAAACAGTTAAGATAAAAATGTTGTACCTGAACAATAAGAAACCACTAACAAACTATTCTCACTTAAACATTTCTTCAAGTTAAGCAAAGGCAATAGCTTTTTATACAGAAATGTACTGAACTATGGTAAAATACCAACAGGCCTTATTCATAACTATTTTAAGGGACCACACCCAGCTTCAGTATTAAAAAAGAAGTGAAACACTATTATTTCAGCTGTGGCAATAACTTTTAAAACATGTAGATTTTATTGATGTCAAAATCAAGTGCTTGCTACTGAAACAGTGTCACCTTCCTTAAAATGAACAGTTCAGAAAAATGATAAAGAAGCACAAGTTCACATATTCCAGAGTATAAGTATTGATTACTTTAATTAATGTACATTAAACCAAGCACTGAAGTGATGTTCGATTTTTAGAAAGACTTAAATCACTAGCATTTTATTCAAATTAATTGCTCATACCTAATATGATAAGAAACAGAAAACAGTATCATTTTTAGAGTATTATCTACTTTAGTTTGTCATTGCTAAGAAAATTGAGAGCCCTAAAGATCAGTTAAAGGAAAACATGGAATAAAAATGGACAATTAATGAGCTAAATTAATTTTGCTAAAATGTATTCAATTTATATAATGAATAATATCAGTTTGAAAATAAACATAATTCAGTACAGTCTTTCTTAATCCAGACTTAACTTTTAAATATTTAAGCAGCCACTCATCTTCCATCTAGCTGTTGGAGGAGAGATAACACTGGGGTAGAGAGAAAGTGGAAGTAGAAAGGTGGAATCGATAAAACATAAAACCAGTATATAGTGCTGTGATTCTCATTACCACCAAGTTTGACTCAAAACAGGGAAAAACTTTCTAAGTGTCATGAGACAGGATGTTCTATTTTGTCCAGAATCTTACATGAGAAAATCTACTACACCAAAGTAGGGAATTTCATGGAATGAAAGCTTTTGGCAGCTTTTTGTTGGCCACTAAACCCAGTTGTTATAATGACAAAACTATTGAAAACTGAAATGAAAGCTAAGGGAACTAATTGTGAGGGAGGATCAAATAAGAATCATAAACTCTTGTTTTAACTAGAGATCTTTGAGAATATTAAAAATAGAAAATAAATGTGAAGTTTTTATTCTATCACCAATTAATTTGGTTTAGACAGATTAGTAGTTCTATTTAGAATTCTTTAGATGTAAAATAAACATTGGAAAAATATGTTATTCTCTTAAAAATTAGGATTTATTTTAATAAAACATTTATTCATCAAATATATTTGAGAGCTCACTGTGAACTAGACAGCAAAAAGTTTCATAAAGAAAGCACTTTAGTAATAAGATTGGTTTTTAAATACCAAAAACATTTTTCAAAGTTCCACTAACTACTGAATGGTTGGCATAATTATATAACTCGTCACTGCTATCAATACATGAAATAGTATAAGCATAAGAAATATAACTCAAAATAAAACAACGTTTTTTCAAAGAATAAGGTTAAAAGCATTTTCTATTTTCCTTTTTGGAGAAAAATAAATTCAGTTTTCTCTCCAGCTTATGTACAGGCATAATATTTAATGCAGATCTAACAGTATGTGTCAAAATTTCCTGTATTATGTTCTTCAGAACACTAGATCCAATGAAATATTCTGTAAAGAAAGGAGGGGAGCTTTTCAAAAGCAAATAATTTTTAAAATACTGCACAACCAAACTCTTTAAAATATCCAACATACACATTAGAATATTAAAAGTCCAGAGAAGTCACAAACTGTGTGCAAGTAATGCCTATTGGGCTGGGGATGTAGCTTACTGATATATAGAGTGCTTGCTTGCCTAGCATGAGGACCTGGGTTCTATTCTTAGCACAACACACAGACACACACACATACACACAGACACAATCTATTAATTTTTAAGAGCAGTGTTTCCCAGAACATGTCTTGAAGACCTCTCTCTTCTAATCATTATTAACTGAAGACTTTGATAATTTTTTTCTTATGGAACAATCATATAAGGCCTACACATCAATATGAGTGTTTCTGTCTGTTGTGAATATTTCACTTGCATTTTCACAGAAATTTAAACCTTTAAATGCATATAACTTGCCTTATATAGTAGAACAGAATGACTTGGGGTCCTTCTTCAAGACCAAGGAATAGACAGGCAGACAGAAGCTCTGTCTGCAGTTACACCTGGCAGCCAGAAATGCCTCCTGGGCAGGTATTATAAATAATATGTTCCTCAGAAATCAGGCTTCCAGGAGAGGAGTAGGTACAGACCACTTCACATGTAGAGGTCACTGGAGTTTTAGGAAGGAAAGACCTTTTAAAGTCACTTAAGAGTTCTCTAATCTCTCATTTCTTATATAAGGAAAATCAGGCCCAGAGCCAAAGCCAGGATGCAAGACTTCAGTCTTCTAACTCTAGGTCTCAGCTCTCTCCTCTAGGACCTGCAGCCTCCTGGATCTTTTGGAGTACAAGATCTGGGGGTCTTTATAACCAAAGACAAGCTGAACAGCTATAAATTAAAGAATCAATAGCATTATCAACACCAACTCTAGTCTCAGAATACTAAAAAAAATCAAGAAAAAGTCAATTTTTTCCTCATCACTTAACAAGGTTCATTTTTTGATATTAACCTGTTTGTTTTGTAATTTTAGAATGTTTTAGGAGGTCAAAAGACTTTAATCTCAGGCCATGTGGTTCTACTCCTGAGCAACAAATGCTGGAGAAATCTAACTAACTGAAGGCAAACAGGTGACTAAAATATGGGATCATTAAAACTTTTTTACATTTTTTTATTTTGTCTTCATATTTATAACATACTTCATTAACTATTAATTTATGTACCTTGATATCTAAGATTCTATTCATCAAGATTTAGATATTTTAAGTCTTAATTCAATGATGCCGGCTGATCATTTCATAAACAACTCCTAGACAGACTTCACAAATTTTATAGAAGTGGTATAGTGTACAGTCTTTGTTCCTTTCCTTAAGCATATCAGCTATTTCTTTTGTGATAATTATTTTCCAGGACTAAGATCCTAAGTCTCTTAAATCTATTGTGGATATTAGCACTTATTAAGGAAAAAAGAAAAACACCCTTTTAAATTGCAGTAACATAATTTTTTTGAAGTAGATTTTAAATATTTTAAAAATACAAATATATTTGGGCAAGAAATACAGCTAACCCTCTGGGGGCTTTTTCTCCCCAAACTCCTGTAACTAAGAATTAATAAACACAGGCATATGGACTAAAAACTTGCTTAGGTTTAATTAAAAAGTTATGCAAAAAATTACTCCCATTTCCCATTGTGCAAAAAAAGAAAAGTATTAATAAGAGTGAATTAGGTCACCAGGATTTTCACACTGCCTTTTCTTAAGAGATGAGGAAAAGACTAACACATATTTTTCACTATCTACAGGATTAAAAATTGACTTAAAACTAGTTACTCTGAGCCAGGAGAAAATGGGAGTTGTTTCCTCCCATTTCTTCTCTTCTTTTAGAATGAAGTTACTTTAAAGTATCCCCTTTTACATAATCTCTATCAGGGAATCAACTTGATATACAAAAATTTTAATTCAAGGAATAAAGAACAGTACTGAAACATTTTGCAATCTTATATATTTATTTAGCTGACAGATCTGTACGCCAACTTCTTGACTTGAGCTAATTTTTTTTTCCATTTGTTTTTTAGTTTGGGGGGTTTTGTGTGTGTTTTCTGTTTTGCTTTGAGAGGTGATACATAAAGAGTTATGAAAATTCAGAGTTAAGCATTGAGGTGGAATGCACTTATTCCCAATCCTTCTGTTTTTCCAAGTGACTCGGAACAAACTCCAGTCTTTGGGTTACCCACGCTTTTCAACTAAAAGTGTGGATGACTTCCATTAGAGTTAAATAAGGCCTAAATAGTTAACTAAAGTAATTCATTAAGTGATAAGTTATATATCTGTATAAATGTTCACTTAATGTTAGGCAAAGCATAATCAATCTGATTTTTTTTACTTAAATATAACAGTTTTTTGTTTATTTTTCTGCTTAATGGACTCAAGAGCAATTTCATTTGGAATTGAATATATCTAGATATTATTTGATGGTACCTTTTGCTCTTCTGTGGATTCAGAATTGTTGTGTTGAGCTTGGGCCTCTTTTTGTAGATGTCTTGCTAATCTGTAAGAAGAAAACTTTTTTTTAGAACTGAAAGCATACTATCTCAACTGCAACAAAGTAAAACAAATTAAATCTCTTAAAAACAATAAAGTGCATAATACTTTGTTATGTTATTGAAGTAATTCCACATTTTCAAGGCAAATCTACATTACCCTGAGAATCAAACTTTTTTACAAAAAAAAAGTTTGTACAAAATAATGATGAAATAAGATACTTTTTATACCATTTCACTGGGACGAATTTCAGAATCTTAGAGCTGCAAAGAATCTCAAAAAGCACATAATTCAACTTTCTTTACTATGCACTAATTTCTTCTATAAACAACCAATAAATAGTTGTCCAGATTCTACTTTAACACTTCCAGTGAGCACCAATAATATATCAACCATAGATACGTTATCATTCTATCATAATTCATTTCCCAATGAGATTTGCCCAAATCCAAATTACAGCCATGACAATAACTCCATCAAAATATGCTTTTGAAACATTTTTAAATGGAAAATAAAGAAAAGCCGTCCACCAATCAAAAACAGAAAATACTGCTTGCCCAGTTATCATCATATCTAAAAATGGCAGGTAGGCCTTGAGTGAGTTTTCCAGGATGAATTTATGATGCTAGTCCAAGCTCAATGGTGAAGATCCAAAGCTATTTCTGAGACAGCAAAAGGCAAAGACTTACTCTTATGAAGAAAGAGAGGAAAAAAAAAGAGACCAATTTTAGACACAGTATTTGATTAGACATATTTCTAAACAAGTTATAAAAATGGCCAATAAACACATGAAAAGATATTATGTATCATTAGACATCAGGGAAATGCATATCAGAATCATAAAATAATTACTTAGCACCCATGCAGATGGATATAATTTAAAGAGATGAAGAAAATAATAGGCGTAGGGAGAGTACGGAAAAAACTGGAACCCCCATACATTGCTGATGAGAATGTAAATTGGTGCCAGCCATTATGGAAAAGTTTAATATAGTTAAATACAGAGGAACTGTATGCTCCATCAAACTCCTTAATGGATATATCCAAAAGAACTAAAAATAAATGTTCACACAAAGCACATGTACACAAATGTTTACAGCAGCATTATTTGTAATAATCAAAAAGTCATAAAACCAAAATGTCCATCAACAAAACGTGGTACATATATTCAGTAGACTATTATTCAGTCATAAAGAGGAATGAAACTCACATAATATGCTAGCTACAGTTATGAATGAACTTCAAAAAGATTATGCTATATAAAAAGAAGTCAGATGTAAATGGTCATATTATATGATTCCATTTACATGAAATGTCCAGGAAAGGTAAATTCATAGAGAAAGAAAGCAGATGAGTGGTTTCCAGGTTATGGAAAAATTTAGAATGACTGATACCAGGTATGAAGTTACTTCTTGGAGTGGGAGAAATTTTTAGGAATTACAATAGTGATGGTTATAACACATTGTGAATACATTAAAGACCACTTCACTGTACACGTTAAAATAGTGAGTTTTATGGTATATGTAAAAAAAAGCTAGCAAAATATTTTGAAAATAAGATTGCTATTCTGGTTGAGGTCTGGGAGTAGGAATGACAGCAAGTGCTAGGTAGAAAAGGCAATTAAAGAAGAAGTTCATCACAGTTCCAAAAAAACAAGAACTAGATAGGAGTTCTATTCTATGCAATCATATCCTTAAAGATCAAGTAGTATTCTCAATGGCCTCTATCCTCTTTATGAAAAGTCTGCATCCTTTATCATTAAGCAAGAAATTCTTACAAAAAATCTTAACATTTGCTAAGATAGCTCCACCATGTTACTCAGTCAAATTTTCATCCATTTACTTACTTGCTTCCAAAGCTGGAAACCACACAATATATTTTCCTAAAATGTCATTCACTGACTCATAGTCTCACATTTTTATGAATTCTTATGCAGGAGAAGGTACAAATAAATATGGCCCATTGTCCTTTTTCTGTATTTGCTTTCTTTTTTTTAACTCTTGCTGACCTATGTAGACTCTTACAGGAATTCACGGTCTATACACCCTTAGCAATGTCAACTATACATCCCTGAGTTCAGGGAAGTTATAGTGTAATAGTTTCTTTATTTGAATATTTCTACATATAATTTGCTAGGAGTGGCTATCAACCTAAGCAGGATTCTTTTTTTTTCTTTAAATAGTTTTTGTTTTGTTATTTTTTTAGTTTTAGTTGGAACCAATACCTTTTATTTTATGTATTTATTTTATGTGATACTGAGGATGGAACCCAGTGCCTTGCACGTGCTAGGCAAGCACTCTACCAATAAGCCCAAGCTCCAGCCCCAGCCCCTAAGCAGGATTCTTGTCAGGAAAAAAAAGGATAGCTTTCAACTCCTGGTTAAATACTAATAATCAGGGCTGGGGTTGTGGCTCAGTGGTAGAGTGCTTGCCTAGCATGCACAAGGCACTGGGTTCGATCCTCAGCACCACATAAATGTAAAATAAAGATATTGTGTTCATCTAAAACTTAAGAATAAATATTTTAAAATAAATAAATAAATACTAATAATCAGAATAAAGGAGACTAAATTAAAATAATCCTGTTTTCAAAAATTAGGCAACAGATTGGGAGAAAATATTGTAAAAATAAAGAACTTTTATCTGTAGTACACAAAGAACACCTACAACTCAATAGGTAAGAGATAATTCAATTTAAAAATAGGTAAAAGCCTCTACTCAAAATGTCATGTGTCTGCGAAGTTTTCCCTGATACCAGATTTAAAATGGTGGTCTCCTAATTTCTACCCCATATTCCTGTATTTCTCTTCCCTACTTCATTCTTCTTCAAAGTATTGACCATCATCTAAAATATAGGCAAGATGTTTTGCCAAAATGTGACAATAATGCAAGAATCCAAGTTTCTATAGCTTAAGAGTCATTTTCTAAGAATGACAATAGACTCAATCTAAAAATTAGACCTATTCAACAGTAACCAAAAAGCATAAACATGTGACATGGCAATAGCTGATGAGGCAAATCAACTATTTAGAATAACTTGATGGTAAAGAAAGATCAGGCTTAAGCTAAAACCTATTAGTGTCACACAAATTCAACTAATTACCTACAATAATTAGCAAGCTTTGTCCTGCTTTAGTCAAACCAATTTTTAAAAAATAAAGTTACAGGTGATAATATAGTTTATACACAGTCATCAGTTGTGTCCATCGAAGGGGGGCACTGTCCAGGTGTTCCCTGGATATTTTTTGAAATATCTGGGCTGATTCTGCACCTGATAAAAAAGATAGCGCAATGATAGACAACAAATGAGAAAAAGGACAATCATCTGGTCCAAAAACTTAAGACATGAAATTAAGAAGCAGACAAAACAGAAGACAAACAACCATATCACTTGGAATGTATTACTCTGAAGGCAAGTGCAGTAGAGAGAAACACAAATTATTTTAAGCAAAGTAAGAAAAGACCATAGCAATAAGTTATTTTTAGAGAAAACCAACTGGAGAAAAAAAATGTATGTTAAGATATGTCAACTTGACACAAAGATAAAGTAGAACAGGAATCTGAACCCATTTACAAGCTGAACAGAGCTGAATAATGAAAGCTAGTGTCATAAACTTGGCTGCTTGACTGGCTTTGTGTAAGAAAATATCTCAGAACTTTGAACTTAGGAAATTCCAACTTGTCTTGCACCAGGTAACGAGCTCCACAGAGCAGGAACCTATTTCAACAAGCAGGTTTAAAAAACATTTAAAAAATATTTTTCATTGCTATTAATGATACACTTAAAAATGCAGTAAGTGCTAAAATCCATCAAAGTAAAATGCACTGAAAAAATTAAACTTACTCAGAAAGATGTTCAGAATTTGGGATACAGACAGAAACTGAAATTAGAAGAAAAGTTTTATATTTACAACAGCATATGAACTATGATGAGAGTAATAATTTAGTAAAGAGTTCATATTGTGTTTGACCAAAAATAATGGAATAAATAACAAAATCCACAAGTGCACAGTTATATATACGTACCTTTCTCTACTACAACTTGGCAAGTATGGGTTTCATGTTGACTTAAGTGTGCAGCCATATTATCTAAGCCAGAAACATCAGTTAGGAAATCACAATTAAGGCACACTAGAGTAATGCCCCTATTAAAAAAATAGCATAAAAGAAAAGTTTTTATCTGTTGTTAAATCTATATACAAGTTCAATGATTATTTTTCCACAAATTATCTTTTTGTGTAATAAATGTAACTTATTTGTTATATAAATTTGATGAAACTGAAATGATTCTCTATAAAATGGTACAGCTATGTCCAAATTTTGCTACTACTTATTTACATAGAGTATTTATGTTTTATAAATATTTATCTTTTGTACCAGTCAAAAGACCTACAACCAGTCTAGGTTCCATTAACAATCTGCAATAATATAGGCAAGTCACATTCTATTTGTTCCTCTGCCCATCTGCAAAGTGAGAATAGCATTCATTCACTCAATATATATTTACTGAGGTTGTCTATACAACTGTATCACTGTTATTATGAACAACAACAACAAAAAAGCCAGTCAGTACTTGAATGAAATTTATAACCTAGTGTTTTATTTAGTTGAGGACAAAATTAGAAGAAAATTATAAAGTATTTAGAAGTATAGTATGATACCTGCCACTACATGCCAAGGTTTTAGCATGATCTTCCAAGGGTGGTTATTATTTAACATGGAATTAACTGACATAGTTAATAAAAATGTTGGAGTCCACAAATTTGGAATCCTCATCATCCCAGCACTGTGAATGCTATTGCCTACCTGATGGGGCCTATACTACTCATTCTCTTTAACAAAACTTGTGAGTGCTGTACAGAGAAAGGAGAAAGAAATTCAAGTCCAGAGAAAATAAAGACAGCATCATGCTGCCTTAGCAGGTCAAAGCAGGGAGAACTCCAATATGTTCTTGATTCTTAAATAACACATGAAATGATTAAGGACTTTCAAAGGAAGTTAGGAAACAAGTCCCAAAATCATGAAAAACTTTTTCTGAGTCTAGAATAGTTCTTATACTCACTGAATTAAACTGAATAACATTTGCTATCTGAAGTATTTAAACATAATTGGCATGTTAAAGTTATGTGTCAATGGCCTTAAGATTCATATTTAAAATGTGTTTGATCTCGTGACTTTTAGTTGAAAAGTATCTTAAACATTATTAAGACTGTAAAAATATTGAGATGGTTCAGAGAACTTAGAAAGCCACTATATAATTGAACTTATTAGATTTATTAAAATGTTAAGCAATTGGGAGCTAGTTGGGTCAAGCATTTGAAGTGCCGTTTAAAAGAAAATCAAGTATATTTAATGGATAAATGACACTAAATTGTTTAAAGTAATTTGAACTTAAATGTCACTGTTGAAAAAAATTCAGTCTGTTCAATTTAAATGAACTTTATCTTACATTAAATTAAAGTTCCTCTAGAAAGTGATTACTAAAAAGTACTCAAATTCTAAATGGAGTATTTCTAAAATTCTAAATGGAGTATGGAGACTTAAAAGCTTAAAGAAAGTTAAAATGTAAAATACTTAGCTTAAATAACTAACTACAATTTTTTCTATGAACAAACTGCCCTCATACATACTAAAAAGAGTTTCACTGGTAAAGAACAGGCTACTGCCTATTCCACTGGATATAGATAATTTAAAAAGGGATGGCATGACTAACTCAATCTGTTTTTAAACAGGGATTTGTAATTGGAATTTTTAATCAAATTTCTTGATTTGGGAAAATATGTGAGTCTGGGAATATTATAGTTGGGTCATTAGTAGAGAAAAGATGGTCTGTACAGAGAAAGCAGAAAGAAACCCAAGTCCAGAGAAAATAAGACAGCATTGTGCTGCCTTAGCAGATCAAAGCAGAGAGAACTAAAGTAAGTTCTTGATGACTTTTTGTTTTCCTTATTTGCTCTGCCTGTTGCTCCTCTACTTAAGGGTCTATAAGAGTCTTTGGAATCTCTCTAATAAATCAAAGTTTCACCTAAATTTTGTTTAGGTGAAAAAATTGATCATTTAACTGATCACTGTTATTATCAGTTTAATACAAAGTATATACATTCAATGTTCATATATTTGATGTTCATTACATAATATATATGTTACACCAGTATATGAATACAAACAAACAGGATACTTCAGACTGATTTCTCCTCCTTAAGTTCTATTCTAATAGCATGATATATATGTGCACTGAGAGAATTCACTGGCACATCAAATCTAAAATCATCTGCTTTCTCCCCAAATCATCTCCTCCTGACTTTCTTATGGTCCCATTTCACTTGACACTAAAGCTCAAACCATAGTCACCTATGACTTTCTCCTTTCTTAAAACATTTAATATGTCAAGCATTTTATAATATTAACAACTTATTGAGTACTTATCTGTGCCAGGCTGCTTTTAAACATATCATCTCATCTAAATCTTACAACAACCTGAAGAATTAAGTGTTATAATTATTACCCTTTTATACAGTACAGAGTTAGCTTAGTAGCCTACCAAGGACATAGAGCTGGTAAAGGTCAAAATCAGGCGTAAAATTATGCACTTTGATTCCAGAGCCCATATTACATCATAAACACAATGTAATACCACCTCACCACCTTAATTCAGATCCCTAATCTAAATGATTTATGCACCTACAACTCACCTTGTATGTCCCTGAATTCAACTTTCTTTCAGTATCACTTGAATCTACACAAAACACTAATGGTTCTCCAGTGCCCTCTGAATTAAGTCCAAATTTTCTAAGTTTAATTTTCAATGCATTCCAATATGATTGTAAGCTCAAAATTGTTGCTACAGACTTTAATCCATTACTATCACACAAACATCATGTTCCATCCATTTACTACTAGCCATACTTTCTGTATGCCTTCTCTTTTTCATTTCTGCACTTTTGTGCTATTTTCTCCAACTAGAAGATCTCTCTGCTTCTTCTGCCAGTTAAAAAAAAACACTCATCCTTAAAAACAAGGTAAACCTAATTCCTATCCAGATCATTCCAAGTAATCTCTCACTTCTCTGAAATAACTTATTGCACTTATTAAAATCCATAGTTACTTCTGTTCATACTTTATTTCCCACCTAATGAACAACATTCCCTGAAGGCTAGTTCCAAGATTGCTTTATCCCTATCATCTACACAGAACCTGCTACAATACATACATGATAAATGCATAATACACATAATATACACAATAAAAAGTATTCCATTTCAATAAGTAATTACAAAGATTGGGGGATATGGAATTTTATAAATATGCTAAGTTCCACTCACAGAAATTGACCAATTCCAATGTGAGACATAATGGTAGTTGAGAGAAAAACACTGCAGACCTTTAAAAAAATCAGATAATTTGTTTAAAAAACTAACACACAACTGAGCTAGACAACAATGAGGTAAAAATCAAATTAAAATCTGATTTTTAAAATGCAATAAATCCTATTCATTCTTATAAAAGTCTTTATTAAGGCAGTACCTCAAGTAACAATCAATTTCTCTGAATACAATAAACACTCTAATGAGACTAAAAGTTTTAATATTGAACCATTATTTTTATCTTCCTGTGAGCTACTGGCTCAGCATCATAAATGGGACCTTTTGTCCAAATACATATTTTTTCCATATACATTAATTTATTTAACAAATATTTACTGAATGCCTACTATATGCTAGGCTTAAAAAAACAAAAACAAATGAACAACAACAACAAAAAAAAAAAAAACACAAGCCACATAGAATGTAGTAAGAGAACACAGACCACAGACAAACAAAAAGTAAAATATACAGTATTGCAAATGCACTATGAAAAAAAATATTAAAAGGAGGTAAAAGTGCTAGAGTGAAGCATGGGGAGAGTGGATACAATTTCAAATGCAGTAATTAAGGAAAGGATCACTGACAGAGTGGAGATAAAGGAATAACCATATAATATCTGGGAAAGAGTAAACTATGCATAGGAGATAATAAACACAAAGATCCTAAGACATAATGCCATTCCCTCTTCCTCCTTTTCCATGAACCCAAAGCATCAAACAAGTCTTTGGCTATACTTATCAATAAATTAGTTTGGTGGAACAAAGATATTGTTATTTCAAGGAGAATAGCAACATAAGCAGAAAATAAACAAAGAAAAAGAAACAAAGGAAATCAGAATTTTAAAAAATGGTGCTCAATGGATTTTGAATTCAGTGTGTGGTATAACCAATGCTAATTATCAACATTCATCCATAGTTTCTTTACAGAAGCTAAGATGTATACTTCTATTTGAAAAAGAAACAAACAAAAAAGAATTATGAAGACTACTGATTTCAAGAATTTCAGTGGTTTCATATATGTGCTTCAAAAATTAACAGTGTCACTTTAATAGGTATCTTAAGTAACTTTTTGATATTCAAATATTGTTGGTGGGTCTGATTTTTCCTTTCATTTTACAATGCAAATGCATGAGAATTTCATCTTAACACCATTTGTCACCAATGAAATAAATTTACCAAGAGATTAATGGCATATCTCAGGTCTTATAAGGAACAATATAATATCCATTAGGAATCACTCAGATTTCCAAACTGGCACTCCCAGACAGTTTAATTTAAAAGTGCAAACCACAATGATACAGCACTTCCTAGCAACTAGGATGGCTATAGCAAAAAAGATATAATACCGAATGTTACAAAAGATTGTGAAGAAACTAGAACCCTCATACACTGCTGGTGGGAATGTAAATAATGCGGCTACTTTGAAAAGCAATTTAGCAGTTCCTCAAAAGGATCAATGTACTATAAAATCCAGCAAATTTAATGTTAAGTATATACTAAAGAAAAATAAAAAGACATGTCCTTATAAAAACTAATATGTAAATGTTCACAATGTAGCATTATAACAACCTAAAGTGAAAATGAACTGAATGAATGGCTAAACTATGACATATTTATAATATGGAATATCATTCAGCACTTTGAAAAATGAAGCATTCATACATGCATGCTACAATATACATAAACCTTTATATGCAGTTGGAAAAGACTATATACACAGTCTATCATTCCATTTGTAGAAAATATCTAGAATGAACTAATCTACATAGGCACAAAGTAGATTCATGATTGCTTAGTAATGGGGAGAGTTGAAAAGAAATGGGGATAACCACTAATGAATGGGGAAAGGGTTTCTGTTTGGAATGACCAATATGTACTAAAATTAACTGTGGTCATTGCTGTACAGCAGCAGTACAGTATAATACTATAACTATTATAGGTTTGGATGCTATACTATACTGTATAGTATAATATAGCACAATACCATAACCTATTAATTTTATTGTTAAATGCATATTGTACAGCATGTGAATTATATTTCAATAAATTTGTTATGCAAGAAAGAATGTAAATTATAACCATTGTTTAGTAGAAAGAATTAAAAAAAATCAACTAGTTACCTGAGGTCTTCAGAATGCTCCTTAAATATACAAAACCTTTTACTTGGACGAGTACTGTGAAAGCTGGAGGGACAGAAGACATTTTAATAATTTTAGTATAGAATTCTATTATTTCATAATAATAATTATATTAATTTATAAACATATTTCAAGTCTGTACTTAAGTTTCTAGTTTTTAAAAGACTACAGAATAAATACTGAACCATTAACTCTGTTTAATTTAACATTTGATCTGATATTCCATTTTGCTTTTAATTCCTAATGACACACACTTTTCTCCCTAAGCATATACTTAGATGATCAATACCTCACCATTATGTAAAAAGGAAATGCTCAAAGAGTTAAAAAACAAACTAAATTTTTCATTTATTATACATTTAAAATAATTCTAAATTTTTATTAACAAATTAATTTTGCTACAATCTGAATTATTATTAGAAATCAACTTTTTGAAAATAACTTTTTAATAATCTTAGCATGCTGGTATAGAGGCAGGGGAACAGAATTCAATTGATCTAGAAAGTACACACTATTTCAGCTAAATATTACTGTTTACCATCTGTAAATTCAAACATCTAGACAGTTCTTTGTAATTGTTAGTAGAGGTTTAAGAAAAAAAGCAGAACTCATAACTTAATGCTTCCTCTAATCACAGAACAAAAAACCATTAACCAAACATTGTAGCCAATAAGGAAAGCTTTCTGTACTAGAAAACCAGAAGTAGTTTAGCACACTATATCTGAAAGTCACAGAAAACCGTATCACCATCACCTGAGAGTTTATTTAGAAATGCAAAATCGTAGGCTCTTCACAAACCTACTGAATTAATCTCTGGCAGTGGGATCCAGGAAACTGCCTTAACAAGTTTTTCAGTGGTTCTTACATAAGTTAAAGTTTGAAAAGCAGTAGCCAACAAACTAGATAAATGGCTACTCACATCAGTGATGCCTGTATGTAAAGGAACAGGAATGTTCTGGCTAAATATAATCCCTAGAAAACAGCCTCAGAAGATTTCAAATATCATTTCTTCAAGCTAGGTTAACTATTATTTGGAGATTTATGAATTTAAGATATTATCACAAAAATACAGTTTTTAGAGAGATCAGGGGGTTGGGAAGCCCTGAAATTGTGTGCAAAAAATTATATAAATCATTGTTTCCTTAGAGGAATGAGTCCAAGACTGGGAGGCAGGTTTACTGGGGATTGAACCCCAGCGTGCTCTACCAGTGAAATATACCTCCAGCCCTTTTTATTTTTAGACTAGGTCTCTCATAAATTGATGAGCTGGCCTCCAACTTGGAATCCTCTAGCCTCAACCTCCTAAGTCACTGGGATTACAAGTATGTACCACCAGGTTCAGTTCAAAATAAGTTATTTTTTTAATGACATTTTAAAGTTCTTTCTCTTCAAATAAGTATACTGTTTTTATTTATTCTTTGATAAGGAGAGAGAAAAATTATATTTTAGGGTCTTTTTGATGGCTTCCACATCTATCTATAACTTGAACCAAATATCTACAAATGTTCCTAATTAAATTTTTAGTTGTCTGAATCCAGTTATGATTTAGAGTTCCCTATCTTTGGGAAAAAAAAGCATTTATACTGCCTCTTTGACTCATCTGTATTTACTACATAACTTCTACAATTGCAATTTCTTGTAATGTAAGAATGGAAAAATGAATCACAACTCACAAATAAAAAGGAGGAAAAAGCTACCTTTCTTCCCTATTTCCACAAAGTTGATAGAAATACTTAAAAGACAAATTACTGGTATTTTTACTTGTGTCTTGGTTTCTAAATGCATGTAATAGCAATTTCAATGCTTACAATTACAAGAACTTTTTTTTTTAATGATACTGGCTTACTGTTAGCACATAATGTTTATTTTAACTTGCAGACTGTGCCCTTTATAAAAAAGGTCCATTTTTCAGTTTTACATTCTGCTATTTCAGCTTCCCTAAAAGGCTCCTTATGAAAAGAAACTATGACCTTCAACAGCAGAGAGTGTAGTATAAATGAGAATACTTATTTAGAAGAGCTTACTGAAGCTTTTTGCTGAATTTGAAAATAAAAGTTATTCAATCAAAACAACAATTTTTGGACTGGTCAGCTATTTACAATTACTCATTTTGAAGCCCTATAAGAAATAATCTTGCAACTATTAACATTGATGATAATGTCATCAATCTGGAAAACTATCATCAAGAAGGTTATAACATATCTCTTTTTTTACACCTCTACCACACTACTCTTTACAGCAAGTTATGATACACCTTAAAATATCTTTCTTCTTTGGCTTTAACACAAGCTCTACAACACCTACCAGAAAAGTCCTAGTCTTGGTTAAGTATTTACATATGCAAAGCCAATACCTTTTAGCTCAAAATCATAAGCACTTAAGTATATTTATATAAAGGATCCTTTAATCAGCTAGTTATTTTCTCAATTATTAAATAAGCCCAATCTGGAGTTCATATTTTTCAAATGAACAGATGGAAATGGGAGAAACTAAAAGGGCAAATTTTTTGGAATCATGTTCACAGAATGAAATATACCTATTTTCATTGATAAGTAAGGGGTAAAATACTAATATCACAGTATGATAATAACAGAACAGAGTAGAAATCTTGAGCTGTTTGTTTCTTACCATCCTTGAAAAATAATTTGCCTTTCCAGCTTTACTGGAAAAATTAAAAGCAATGTTATATAATACACTTAATTTTGGTTATGA
Organism: Callospermophilus lateralis; assembly: GCF_048772815.1. Classification (NCBI taxonomy): domain Eukaryota; kingdom Metazoa; phylum Chordata; class Mammalia; order Rodentia; family Sciuridae; genus Callospermophilus; species Callospermophilus lateralis. Next base: position 2,153,721 of record NW_027517992.1, on the reverse strand, counting down.
GGTACTTTACTTTAAGGTTACATTTATCAGATAACCAATATATTTTAAATGCTTAATCACTGGATGTTATCAAATGGAGCATGCTGAAAATTTCTAAATATTCTGATAACATAGACCTATGTCTCCGGAAATAATTTCTGAAAAAAGAAATTTCCCATTTTCATGTTTGATATGAAATGGAAATGGCTAATCTTAAAAGCAAAAAAAAAAACAAAAAAACTTGTTGCTCAAAAAATTTGTAATATGATATGTGTCATATTTAATTTGAACAAGGAGCTTAAATCAGTTAATCACACTTCCATGCTTATCATTGCATCTATTTTTTAAATATATATATTTTTAGTTGTAGTTGGACACAATACTTTTTATTTATTTATTTATTTTTATGTGGTGCTGAGGACAGAACCCAGGGCCTCACAGGTGCTAGGCAAGCGCTCTACCACTGAGCCACAACCCCAGCCCTCATTGCATCTATTAACATGATTTCTGACATATTTTACTATTAAAATGGTAAAAATATGTAAATAGGTGGTAGAGTTCTATTATAGTACTGTTTCAGTGTTATATGTCAAAGCACAACTTCCCCTTTGTTAAAGAATGGGGACCACTAGTTCTTGATGGCAGTTAACAGTGTCACAAAGGAGGTAAAACAATGAGAAAATTCATATGATATAAGATATGGGAAAGAACTTGGAAAAAGTTCTACCATAAAGCAACCATTAATGATTATTATAGGAGCATAACATAGAAGACAAGAAAACAAATAAATGCTGGGCCCAGGCGTGTAAGTACATGCTTAAAAATGCTACAGGTGATAGTTATAAAGAGTAAATGGAATATACATATATATATATGTATGTTTGTATACACAAACACACACATATCTTGTCTAAGTACACTGATATCTGCAACTTACTTTGAAATTAAATTAAAAGTCAGATAGTCCAAAGGAAGAAAAATATGATAAAGCAAGTACAGTAAAATATTAAGAATAAAATAAAAGTTGTAAGTGTAGAAGTGTCCAATAAGACTTAAATTTTTGATGAGTATTTGAAAATTTTTATAATGAAATTGTAGAAAGTAACCTTATATACTATAAATGTCATGCCATATAATCAATGAAAAATACCATTCAATATATCTTGTTATTTTATTCTTGTTACTCACTTACATAAGATATCTTTATAGTATATCATGTAATGCAAAAATTCCAAAGTAAGTTTCTAAAATTTAAAACATTTGTGTACACCTCTTCAAAATTTCATTGTGAATGAAATCTCTAATTGTTAAAGGTGTCAAATTATAAAATCAAAGCAGACACATCTCCTAGAAACGGTATACCTTTAAAACACATTGCTTTTGGCTGGGCTTGGTGGCACATGCCTATCATCCCAGAGGCTTGGGAGGCTGAAGCAGGAGGATCTCGAGTTCAGAGCCAGGCTCAGCAAAAGCGAGGTGTTAAGCAACTCAGTGAGACACTATCTCTAAATAAAATACAAAATAGGGCTGGGGATGTGGCTCAGTGGTTGAGTGTCCCTGAATTGAATCACTAGTAACCCCATCCCCCAAAATAGATCACTTTTCCCACTAGGTAAATATTCTTAATATGAATTGAAAGCTTTGAGCATTAAGATTAGCATAAAGAAGTTCAAAACTGGACACTTTTGAAGTGCTTTCTCCTATAACTGAAGAAAAATAAAATGTAAACTACCTAAAAGATTCACTGCTAAAACAAAATGAACTTTTTTTTTCTTTTAAGTTAAAATAAACTTTGTACATCTTAAGAAATGTGAAAGAAATACAAATAAGTAGATCCTGGTGTCAAATTCTAAAATACAAGAAATGACAAAAGCTTTTCAACAACGAACAAACAAACAAAAAGTCTGCCTTTGTCTATAGTAGAAAGTATTAGAATTGTTTATCTAGAATAGCATAGGAAAATGTAACCTAAAGATACAACATTTATATTTGTAGCATTTCAATTTTCAAATAGAAATAAAAATAAATATTTACATACCTAATATTATTTTTTAGAATTTTCAAGCAACTGAAGCGTTTAAAGGTTGTGTGAGTCTTCTGTTCTTCCTGGGCATCTTCTTCATGTTTTCCATAATAAAAGTCATTAACTAACATGATCAATTTTCCTTTCTCTGAATCAATAGTCTTATTTGTATTTGCTGTATTTGAAAATTCTGTTTTAGCCAGTCCCAAAAAGTTATTTATCATTTCTGGACAACAATACTGAGAAAGAAAAAAATTAGAAGCCTTGTTTAAAAAAAAAAAAAAGCAAAAATTATTCTGTGGTTACAACTAAGGTCAGGCTATGTAAAACTCTGCTTGGTAATACATCTGGAAAAATAGTCACCCAAAATTTGTGGTGCATATACATATTCTAAAAATCATAAATGACAAACACTTATTGTCTTAATAAACAAAAAAAAAATTTTCAAAAAGAAATGAAAACCCTTAAACAGGACTTGGCTATAGATGTAATAACCATTCCTTTGCAATTTATCTATTCAGGTGTAACAATTTAATAATAATTTGTGGCTTGGTCCAAAATTATTCATTTCACATCTATTTTGAGAGTACATAAAGAAATATTTCATTTGCCTTGATGTATATTTTTAATTATCAAGTAACACAAAAAAATTTTGTAAGACCTTAATGGAACTAGACTTTGACCCTACTAACCTGCTATTTCTTAGACTCAAGGTACTAGAAAAGGTATTGAACGCAAAGATATATAAGACTAATCTTCCCTCTTAAAAAAAAAAGAAAGAAAGAAAAGAAAAAAATCCACTTTTTTACATTAGGTATAAAAGAAAAGTGTTTTTACATCTTAAAACCTAGAATGCTAAATATCTGAAGAGGAAACTTACCTCTTCGGGAGTAAAATCACAATGTCACATAAAATGATTTTAATATGGAATTTGTTCATATGTGAGCTTTTCCTTTTCTTTTTCAACAAGATAGAACTAATTCTATCTTTTATTTATTTATTGCACATAACATTCAGTTATATAGTTTTTACTTAAAGGGCAAGCTCAGGAAGATGTGCATTATAATATTTGTTAAAATGCTAATTCCTGGGCCTCACTTCAGAACAACTAAGCTACAATGTCCAGAGATAGGGCCTAGAAGTTAATATATTATCTATTATTTTTTTGATAGTTGTAGATGGACAGCATGCCTTTATTTTATGTTTATTTTTACGTGGTGCTAAGGATCGAACCAAGTGCCTCATACATGCTACGCAAGATATCTGCCACTGAGTTAGAGCCCCAGACCTAGAAGTTATATTTTTTAACAAGCGGTAATTCTTTTACAACTTAAGTGTTTTCTATACGTGTTATGTGTTAAACTGGCATCAACATAAGAAAATTTTAAACTCTTAATACACCTATTTCATTTCTAAGATAACAACATCCACTTCTACCACATGTGAAATGTTAGACAACTGGTGGAACACTCTGTATTACAAGGGACAGTGGGCCTTTCTGGTCCAAGACAGACTTATAACATTTCTTTCAAGGTTGCATTTTACTTATTTTGTTTTACTTATCAATTTATAAATCTGAAAAGAAAACACACACACACACTACACACACACACACACACACACACACACACAATCTAAAATAGATACAAAGAAAAAAAATACTAAGTAAAATGGGCCACAAATAAGTGGTATAACTAACCTATGTTAAGGAGTTGAGGTTTCACCCACATGCAAAATTAGGACAAATAGATTAGTTCTCTAATACAACATGAATCTCTGTAGTCTTCCATTCAGAATAAATTATAATTGAAATAGAAATACAACATAAAAAGGGAGGTAAGAAAGGTTTTGCTATTTATGTTCCTATATTCTTCTTGCAATATTACATAATATCTGAGAGCTCAAACTTAGGAAATTCAGACTATTTCTAAGGAGTTTTACAAGACTAAGTTTCTTCTTTTAAAAAGAATGCTACTTTCTACTTTAAGGATAAATGAAGAAAAACATGGTAGGGAATAAAACAACTAGCATTATTAGAAAAATTACTCAAAATGTGTATCTTCTAACTACTACTAATATGTATCACTGGCACCATTTTGACAAACAAAACGCTTCACTTATTTGAAGGATTCCTTGGAGAAAGATCTCAAACAATGAGAAGTTATAATGCACAAAAATAAATAATAGAGAAAAGTCTTCCTATTAAGAAATGCAGATTATTTTGTGTCCCAAACACAAAATCAGGCATTTAGTAGAAGTTATTCTGAGTCATATTTAGCACCTGATTATTTTCTGAAATCTACAAAATAGTTTATGAGAGAGTATGTTGCAAGGTTTATATTCTCCAGAAATGTCTAATTTGAAATTAAAGTTGACCTAGAGTAATAAATTACAATATATATATATATATATATATATATATATATATATATATATATATATATATATATAACATATAATCAATTACTTGCTGTTCTTTTTTTTTTCTTTTACACAAAAGACAGGATCAGATTTTTAAAAATTAACCTACAAATCTTGTTCACAGCAACTTTAAAAATTTGTTTTTAAATTGTAGTTGGAAACTATACCTTTTTTTAAATTTATTTTTATGTGGTGCTGAGGATTGAACCCAGTGCTTCATACGTGATATATGAGTGCTCTACAGTGAGCCACAATCCCAGCCCTCACAGTAACCCCTCACCAACAACAGGTCATCTCTTAGACCTGGAAATCTGTCATCTCTACCATGAAGCCTGGATGACTTTAAACAATTGTTGACCAGTCTGACACTTCATGATCCTAACATCTCTGGTCCCAGTAAGAATGCTAAAGCACTGCATGATGTTGCTGAAAACTTAGAGACTGGGTTCTGAGAAGGGGAAAAAAAGAGGCTGAATACCTAGTTTTCCTCTTCCTCTTCCCTGTGCACAAACACAAAACATGCCCTTTCTACAGAAATAAACTTGCTTTAGAATCCCACCTTATCCCAGACAGAGATTAAGAAGTAGGACATCAAGGGAAAAGGAGAAGGGAAAAGGAGAGGGAAAAATGAATAACAGAGAGGTAAGATAAATTAGAGACAAGGATAGTAGTAAACAGATACTGCAAAATAAAAGAAGGGAAAGAGAGGCCAGTAATGAGAATAGCAAGGTTTAAAAAAAGAGAGATTAGGATTAGAGAGAAAATGACAGATATAGCATGCAAAGGAAAATTCATTTTGGACATACAACTGTATGGAATAAATATTTTAAAATATAATTCAGGAAAACTGTGCTAAAACAAAGGAAGACACAAATATAAAGGCAAAAGAATACACTGTACACTAGAGAAGACTGACTCAAACTTTCTATAGTAAGTTATGTCACTATAAAATTATTAATGTTAAAAATATTAGTCTAATATAGATAGATAGATAGATAGATAGATAGATAGATAGATAGATAGATAGACTGGGATGTAGCTCAGAGGTAAAGTGCCCCTAAATCCCCAGTATCAAAAAAAAAGAAAAAGAAAAAGAAACTTATTACTTTCTAGATGAGACCCTCTGCAATTTAGTGAGACCTTGTTGCAAAAAAAAAAAAAAGAACTGGAATGTAGTTCAGTGGTAAAGAGCCCCTGAGATCAATTCCCAGTACCAAAACACAAAGTAACAAAAAACAAACAACAACAAACACTGAACACTAGAATCAAAAACAAAACACTTTTTGAACATTTTAAAATGTTAAGGATACATTCATGATACAGTTATGAAAGCTAGATTCTTCTGTATCACAAATATCAGCTAAGTAATGAAAGATATGGATTGAGATGTGATTATATATCTAGGACAGAATAAGTGAAGATAAGGATATGTAAAAAGTTTTATCAGTGGATACTAAACTACAGTTAGATAGGAATACAAGTTCTGGTATGCTATTATTACATAGTAGGGTGTCTATAGATAACAATAATGCACTGTACACTTTAAAAAGCCAGAAAAAGGGAGTGGGGATTATGGATCAGTGGTAGAGTGCTCACCTGGTGCGGGTGAGGCACTGGGTTCAATCCTCAGCACCACATAAAAATAAATAAATAAAAATAAAGACATTGTGTCCACCTACAGCTAAAATTTAAAAAAAAAAAGCCAGAAAATTTAAAGTTTTCACCATAAAGAATTGATAAGTGTTTGCAGAGTAAAACATTAAACAATGGACACATATCAAAGCATCGTACCCCATTAATACGAAAAATTTTATGCTTTATGTACCAGTCAAAATTAATGTAAATAAAGACTAAAATTATAATGAATACTCTGAAAAAGTTTATATGACAAGCAAATAATTTACTTATTATTTTTAGTGTACCTCACTAAAGACTAAAATTATAATGAATACTCTGAAAAAGTTTATATGACAAGCAAATAATTTACTTATTATTTTTAGTGTACCTCACTATCTATAGTATATCTTACTATATCATACACGTATTTTCAAATTTCTACCTAATAGTAAAGAAAACAACCTACAGACATTTTTGCTAAAGAAAAAAAAGTATTCATCAGCACTTGGGCTTTACTATAAGAGGTATGGTTAGAATACCAATTAACTAATAATGCAATGAGAAAAATGTCTAACTTTAAGAAATTCCTAAAGAATAAATGAAATAATGTATTTATTCAAAGCTTAGTTTTATGTTTGACACATGGAATCAAATAAATTATTATAGGATATTTTAATATTTTTCCATTGAAAAAAACATTAACTGTGATATAATGAACTTTGATTTATCAAAAACTTCTATTTAAGTTTTTTTAAATTATTGATCTAAAAATTACATTATTTTATGGAAATTATATTAAATTTTAACTAAAATATAAAAATATAAAAGCTACAAAGTAAAAAAAAGTCCCCAGTTTTTTATTTTTTAATTTTTATGATCAACACATTATATTTATACATTTTTGAAACAATGTGATTTTTACATTTTTATGATGCAATTGTGTGAACACAATCAAAATCCTCTTCTAATATGAGATATAGAATGCATTACTGTTAATTATACTCACCCTATTATGCCATAGAACATAAGAATTTGCTGTGCCTATCAAACTATAACACTGTACCTGGTGACCAACCAATTTCTATTCCCTTCCCCCTCTACTTGTCCCCATCTCTGATGACCTCTAGTCTATTTGATTTCTATGAGATCAACTTTTTAAAACTGCCCACTGACTGAGATCATGTAGTATTTGTCTTTCTGTGCCTGAAACTCTCCAGTTTTAAACATTTCCTTCCTAGATTTGTGACTATGCTTTGAGACTTCATTATTATAAACACATACATTATTCAATTGCGTTCAATTTAGTTAAATAGTATTTCTTACACATTGTCCCATTTTATCTATCATAGAGATACCCTCCTTTCATAAAATGTTACAGTGTTCCATTACATAAATCTTTTAATATTTTGGTTATTTCCAGTACAAGTAATCACAAATAATGCTATAACATGTAAAAGTCACACATGGAATAAGGTTGCCAATCTCTCCAGGCCCAGAAATGTGTACGTTTTGCATGTTTAACTGATTCTATTTTGTATACAGACTGTATGCAAAATAGAGGGGAAATAAGAACATTCATGCCTACTTCTATATGTGAAAAGAAAATCAGGAAGGATATAAAACTGGCAACCAGGTCATAAGAGTCTGAGGTAAAGATTCTTCCCATACACACCTTCCTATTTTTAATTTTTAATAATGTGACTTTGCTACCTAGTATAAATAAATAAATAAATAAATAAATAAATAAATAAATAAATATGACTAAGAGAACATAGTAGCAAGAGATCTTCCAATAATGGTAGATTAGAGGCATTATACACTTGCCTGCATCTCCTTGAAACCAAATTAAAATAACTGTAACATAGTTGCTCACTGAGATGAATGACTATGAGAAAATACCAGGTTTCAACTGTGGATAGAGACTTGGAGAAGCCCAAATAAAATCGACTGTGGAAGACAGAATGAAACACAATGCACCAGTGCCAATCCCAGGGAAGTATGCCCCAGAGGTAGAGAAGAAACAGAGTCCCAACAAACATGACTGGCACAGGATCCAGCCTCCTGCAGAAATATAGGCTAAGCAAACAACAGTACAGTTTGCATGTTGAATTGGCTCTGTAGAAGACACCTGTACTTCTTTGCATATTCTCAGTTTTATAATTTGGAGCCATCTTAGAAAGGTCCTATTGTCTGAGGTTACTTACTGCTTTAGAAATCAGCATATGTAGTAACAGATGGTGCTTCTCATTAAACCTGGCATTTTGCCAGATGCAGCTCTCAGAGTCTGGGGAATGAGCAGTCACATGTAGCCAGGACTGGAAACACCAGAAAAATGGACTGTGGATTATGCAGAACTCACCACCATCCCTTCCACCACAGATCTTTGAGACTCTATATCCTCTCTCCATCCTTGGGGGGGGAGCATACAGGGACACTCCACAGAGCTACTATTAGCTCTACCCTCCAAGTACTAAGCTCTGAAGAGAAGATTTGGGGAGTTCCACATTCTGACATGCCATGATGTCAGCATCAGCTCTGCTCTAGAAGTGCATAACACAAATAGCTCCAGAGAGAATTTGTTTCTAGGGAACTCTGCATTCCACACTAGCTCATTCTGGTGAACAAAGCAGCTGAGAGGTATTCCAACTGAATCAAGCCACAAATTGCTACCATCAGTCAACTGACTAGTACCAAAGAAAGGAGTAAGCCCCAGTCTTTTCTCTGTCCAAGCAGCACACAGACTAAAGACAAAGAAATTCTCTGATCAGCACAGTCAAAGAGTTTCTATCCTTCCTGCTCACTTGGGCACTCGAGGGAAAAGAAAATTTTCATTTTTTTATTTATAGTTTTACTTTTTTTTTTTTTAACTCAGGGGTACTTTCAAAACTGCACTACATCCCCAACCCTTTTCAGTTTTTCAGACAGGTTCTCTTCAATACTGGCTTTGAACCTGTGATCCTCCTGCCTCAACTTCCTGAAGAACTGGGATTACAGGCATATACCACCACACCTGGCTTAAGTTTTTGTTGTTGTTCTTATTTTTATGTGCTGTTTTGTGCTTATTTCCCTTTTTTCCTCTTATTTTTTTGATATTGGGGATTGAATTCGGGGACACTCTACCCCTTAGCCACATTCCCAGCCCTTGTTTGTGTTTTATTTAGAGACAAGGTCTTACTGAGTTACTTAGTGCCTTGCTAAATTGCTGAAGCTGGCTTTGAACTCTTGGTCCTCCTACCTCTGCCTCCCAAGTCACTGGTATTACAGGCATGTGCCACCATGCCTGTATTTTTCTCCTCTTTTTAATATGAAATATTTTTCTTCTCTTCCTTTCTCCCTTTTCTATTTTACTTTTCTCCAACTATATTTTATCCCTTTGATTAATTCTATTTTTATTATTTAACTGTTTGTTATTTAATATTATTTTTCTTCTTTCTTTTCATTTGTTGTGGTATTACTGTTTTTAGTTTTTGGATTTTACTTTATTTATCTATCTCATTTTTTCTTTCTTCTTTGTTCCTCTTCTTTTTTTTCAGTGATTGAGATTGAGTCTGATTGTGTTGAACACATCAGCTGGGTGCTCTGCCACTGAGCTACACTCCCAACCCAGCTGAGGGGAATTATGCCTTGCTTGGGCCACACTTTAACCTTGGCAGATACTTCAACTTAGGGAATAGGAGGAATAAAAGCCCACAGACTATAACCTGTCCCCAAGCAAGCATGGCAAGGTGGGTGAATCTGAAGTCCCTCTTGGGAACCCTCACTACTATAACAAGAACAGAAGAAATAGCATAACTGTTATAGGCACCATAAGTATGGTATATGGTGCCTCAATATCTGTCATTCCCATACCCTATCAGACAGCATATTGCTGATAGGGTTGGAGGTGAGTGTGACAGTGGAGGGAGCTGTAACTGGCCATTGTTTCTCCCCATGAAACAACTAGAGATGCCCTGAATGTCTAAACAAAAGATAAAGGCTCCAGAACATCACCACAATTGGAACAGCCAGTAGCAGAACTGCTTCCAAGTTAACAACCAAGATCAACAAAGCCCAGAGGAAACCCCCAACACATACCTGATAGGGGCTTCAATTCCCACTATAGGAGTAATCACAGATGGTACACTCTATATCTATTGCTGTCTATAGCAAAATTGCCTGAAATACCAGACAGACTACCCTCTTGCAAGTCCTATAAAGAAAATAAATCACTTAGGCTCTGACATATTATATATTGTGTAAAAATCTTTAACCACAGCTAAAGAAGCCACAGGAAAGTACACAAGGAAGTACAAATTGAATTAAATTCAATACTAAATAGAAACCCAGTAACCCAGGGCTCACCAAGAAATAGTGGAAAAGAGTGAAAGATATCCATCCCAGTGCATGAGCAAATCTCAACATAGAAACACAAGAAATATGAAAGCACAAGGCAGTAGAATAGCTCCTGAGGTTTATAAATCTCTAATAAATCTGTAATCCAAAGATATAAAAGTAGATGAACTACTTGACAGAGAAATTAAAAGAATAATTTTTTTAAAAAACAGTTCAATGAATTCCAAGAGGATATAAGAGCTGAATGAATTAAGGAAACCAATGCAGGATATGAATGAGAAATTTGATAGACAGGGATTTTGAAACAGAACCAACCAGAATTCTTGGAAATGAAAAGCTCAATAAGTCAGATTATTAAAAACTCACTTGAAAGCCCCACCAAAACATTAGATAGACCAAAAGAAAGAATAACAAGACTTAAAGAAAAAGTTGAGGAGTTATCAGATTCAGAAACTAATTTTAAAAAATCAGTAAAAATGAACATAATATACAAGATCTCTAGGATACCATTAAAGAACCAAACACAGGTATGATCAGAAAGGATGAGGGAGAAGAGCTACAGATTGAAGGCATAGAAAGTCTATTCAGGGAAATGTCAGAAGATAGCTTCCCAAATCCTGGAAAAGACATGGATATCCAGGTCAAAGAGACATACAGAGCCCCAACTAGCCAAGCGCCATGGTGCTTGCCTGTAATCCCAGCAACTTGGGAGGCTGAGATTGGAGGATCATGAGTTCAAAGCCAGAATCAGCAACTGCCAAGGCACTAAGCAACTCAGTGAGACCCTATCTCTAATAAAATACAAAATTGGGCTGGGGGTGTGGCTCAGTGGTTGAGTGACTCTGAGTTCAATCCCCCGTATCAAAACAAAACAAAATAAAACAAAAAAAAAAAAACCCAAGTAGACATAACAAAAAGAAAAAAGAAAAGAAAAAAAAAGCTTACCCACAACATATTATATTTAAACTCCCAAAAGTACCTAACAAAAAATATTTATAAAGCTGCAAAAAAGAAGGGTCAAGTCATATTTTAAGACAAAGACATTAGAGTAACAGTGGATTTCTCAGAAGAAACTCAAAAAGGCCAGAAGGGCAAGGAATGATGTATTTCAAGGCCTAAAAAAAAATAAATGTCAAACTCAATTACCATACCCAGCAAAGTTTCCCAAATCAAAGGAAAAATAAAGAACTTTCATGATAAGCATACATTAAAGGAATTCCTGACCACTAAATCAGCATTATAGAATATACATAAGGGAATTCTACACAGAAGTGAGGAAGAAAGACTAACACAAAAATAATGACACGGGAAAAAATAAATTTCAGTAGACGAGATTAGAACAGCTAATAAGAAAAAAAAAGGAGAGAACCAAACAGTATTAATAAAATCATCAAATTTCTAAGATCAATAAAAGAGCAAGACACAACATAGAACATTCAAAACAACTAGGAAAAAACTTCAGCCTCGGCTGGGGATGTGGCTCAAGCAGTAGCACGCTCGCCTAGCATGCGTTCGGCCCGGGTTCCATCCTCAGCACCACATACAAAGATGGTGTGTCCTCCAAAAACTAAAAAATAAATATAAAAAAATTCTCTCTCTCTCTCTCTCTCTCTCTCTCTCTCTCTCTCTCTCTCTCTCTCTCTAAAAAAAAAAAAAGAAAAAAAAACTTTAGCCATGTATGGTGGCACATGCCTGTAATCCCAGCACCTGGGCAGCCTGAGGCAGGAGGGTTGTGTGTTCAAAGTCAGGTTTAGCAACTTTCCAAGACCCTAAGCAAATCAGTGAGACTCTGTCTCTAATAAAATACAAACAGGGCTTGGGATATGACTCAGTGGTTGAATGCCCCTGAGTTCAATCTTTGGCACAAATAAAGTAATTTTAAAAATTACAGAATAACAAGAAAAAAGTGCACACGCACCTTTTAATAAGAATTCTCAACATAAATGGTCTTAATTCTTCAATTAAAAGGTGCAGATTAGCTCATTAGATTAAAAAAGAAGACCAAATAATATACATTCTAAAAAACTCACTGGCAACAACATACACAAACTGAAAGTGAAAGGATGGAAAATGATACTGTAAGCAAACCAAATCCAAAAGCAAGCAGCAATAGCTATACTCACAGATGACAAAACAGAAAAAACAAAGGAGGTCATTACATATTGATAAAGGAAATTATTCATCAAGACACATTAACAATTACAAACATATGAACGAAACATAAGAGCACCAATTTTATAAAACACCACAGGACACAAAGGGAGAGATGGCCCTAATAATGAGTAACTGCAGTTCCCACTTTCACCCTACAGACCAAATAAAATCAACCAAAAAATCATCAGGGGTGAATTATACCATAGTTCAAATAACTTAACAGACATATACATCTAAGGGCTGCAAAATGTGTATTCTTTTCATCAGTGCATGAAACTTTTTACACAATAGATCATATTTCTGACCATAAAGCAAGAGTTAACTAATTCAGAAAAACTGAAATGATTACTTGTATCATATTGTATCATGATGGAATGAAACCAGAAATTTGTAACAAGAAAAACTGCAGTAATTATATCAAAACATTGAGACTAAAAATACACTGGTGAACAAACAGTAGGTTATGGAAAAAATCAGGAAGGAAATTTAAAAATTCCAAGAATCAAATAAAAATGAAAACATAATATAGTAGAACCTGTGGGATACAGTGAAAACAGTACTTTGGGGGAAGTTTATAGATATGAATGGCTATATTGAGGGAGGTAGGGGGAGGAGATCCCAAATAATAACCTAAGATAAATCTCAAGGTCTTTGAAAAACAAGAATAAACTAAGGGGCCAGGTGCAGAGGCTTACACCTATAACCCCAGTGGCGTGGGAGGCTGAGGCAGGAGCATCACAAGTTCAAAGCCAGCCTCAGCAACAGTGAGACCCTGTCTCTAAAGAAAATACAAAACAGGGCTAGGGATATGGCTCAGTGATTGAGTGCCCATGAGTTCAATCCCTGGTACCAAAAAAAGAAAAGAAAAAATAAATGAAACAAAGAGCTGTTTCTTTGAAAAGAAAAATAAAATTGAAAAACTTTTACCAAATTTAACCAAAAGAAAGAGAAGACCCAAATTAACAAAAATAGAGATGAAAAAGGTATACTACAAAAGACAACAATCATAAGATCCTTCGGGAAAATCTGGGAAAACTACATACCCAAAAAAAATGGAATATCTAGAAGAAATGGAGGAGATTCTGAACACATATTTTAAAAATCCAATTAGATCAGTAATGAGCAATGTGACTGAAGCAGGAGAAAAGTCTCCAAACAAGGAAAAGCCCACGCCTAGACAGATTCAATGCTGAAATTTACCAGACTTTTAAAGAACAGCAATGCTTCTTAAGCTATTTAGAAAAAAAAGGAAGAAAATGTTTCCAAACTCAGCTTACCAAGCTAGAATTACCCTGCAACCAAGACCTGATAATGACACAACAAAAAGGAGAAAACTATATACTAATATCCTTGATAAACATAAATGCAAATAAATGGAAAATCCTCAATAAAATACAAATCAAATTCAATGGCACATTAAAAAGCTTGTCCACAAGTTGGCTTCATGAAAGGGATGCAAGGATGGTTTAACACACACAATTCAATAAATGTAATATAGCACATTAATACAAAAATTAATAGAGGATAAAAAACTTGATCTCATAGATAAGAGAAAAAAACCTTCGATAAAATTCAGTAAAGCTTCATAATAAAATGCTCTGAATAAACTATATATAACACAATCATACTTTAACATAATAAAGGATATATATAACACACCCATAGCCAACATCATACTGAATACAGAAAAATTGAAAGTGTCCCTTCTAAACTCAGCAACAAGGACCTGGAGTTGTGGCTCAGCAGTAGAACGCTCGCATAGTGCATGCAGGGCACTGGGTTTGATCCTCAGCACCATGTAAAAATGAATAAATAAAATAGAGGTATTGTGTTCAGCTACAACTAAAAAATAAACACTAAAATAAATAAATAAATGAACTCAGCAATAAGACAAGTATAACTATTCTCACCAATCTTTTTTTTAATTGAATATGACAGTGGAATGCATTACAATTATAATTTTTTATAAATACGACAGTGAAATGCATTACAATTTTTTTATAAATGACAGTGGAATGCCTTACAATTCATATTACACATATAGAGTACACTTTTTCATACCTCTGGTTATATATAAAGTGTATTGACACCAATTCGTGCCTTCATACATGTTCCACCACTCTTATTCAATATAGTAGTACTTAAAACCTTAGCCAGGCCAATCAGGCAACAGAAAGAAATAAAAGGGATAAAGATAGGATAGGAGGAAGTTAATGTATCCCTTGATTACAGACACAATTCTATATTCAGAAAATCCTAGACTCCACCAAAATACTCTGAGAACTGACAAATTCAGCAGATTTGTAAGATTTTACAAAATGCACACACAAAAATCAGTAGCTTTTCTAGACACCAATATCAAACTCACTGAGAAAGAAATCAAAAAGCAATCCTATTCACAGTAGTCTCAGAAAACAAAAACTAAAATACCTAGGAATAAATAAAACCAGAACTGTGAAAGACTTCTGTAATAAAAATGACCCCCAAAGAGGTATAAACATAAAGAACTTGAGGAAAAAAAGAAAAAACTAATGGAACATGGGAAGGCTTCCCATGTTCATATTAGGAGAATATAATTTAAATGGCTATAACACCAAAAGTGATCTACATGTACCATGCAATCCTTATGAAAATATCAATGACATTATTCATAGAACTTGAAAAAAATTCTAAAATTTGTATGGAATCATAAAATACCTAGAATAGTCAAAGCAATCCTCAGCAGAATGCACAATGTAGGAGCCATCACAATACCTGACTTAAAAATACACTACACAGCTATAGTAACAAAGATATGTACTGACGTAAAAACAGACATGAAGGCTATGAATAGAATAGAAAAACAAGAATAAAGCCACAAATCTAGAGCCAACAGATTCTTGACAAAGGTGTCAAAAACATATCAGAAAAAAGAAACCTTTTCAAACTGGATAGAAAACTGGATATTCACTTATAAAAGACTGAAAATACCAGACCCTATCTTACATCCTGAACAAAAATAAAGTCAAGATGGATGGATCAAAGACTTTAATGTAAGACCTGAAACTCTGAAACTACTAGAAGAAAACATAGGGGAAAAATTTCAAGATACTGATACAAGCAATCGTTGATTGCCTGAATAGGACTTCAATAACTCAGGGAACAAAAGCAAGAACTGACAAATGGGATGATATTAAACTAAAATGCTTTTGCAGTGCAAGGGAACAACAGAATGAAAAGACAGCCTATAGAATGGGAGAAAACTTTGCCAACTACTCATCTAACAAATTATTAATATCCAGGACATATAAAGAACTCAAAAAACTTAACAACAAAAGAACAAGTAAAGTAATCTAAATTTTAGAATGGGCAAATTATCTACACAGACACTTCTCTAAAGAAATACAAATGGCCATAAATACATGAAAAAATATTCAATATCTTCATCCATCAGGGAACTACAAATCAAAACTACATTGAGATTCTATCTTACCTTAGAATGCTATTATCAAAAAAAAAATCCAAAAATGCTTGCAAAGAAATGGAAGAAAAAAAAAACCTCTTATACTCTTGTGGGAATATAACAGTACATATAGACACTATAAAAATGGGTATGAAGGTTCCTCAAAATATTTTTAAAAAATTAAAAATGGAACTATCATGTGATTCAAGTTTATCAATTCTGGGTATATTATTATTATCCAAAGGAAATTAAGTCAGCATACAAGAGATACCTACATATCCGTTTTTACTACAGTACTATTCACAATAGCCAAGCTATGGAATTAGACTAGTTGCTGATCGACATATGAGTGGGATAAAGAAAAACGGTATATATTTTTCAGCCATAAAAATGAATGAAATCACGTCATGTGCAGAAAAAAAAAGATGAAATTGGAGGACACCATATTAAGCAAAATAATTAAGAGAACAAGCATTATATTTTTTTTCTCATAAGTGGAAACTTAAAAAAATAGCTAAGATGTAGCACAGTGGTAGAGCCTAGCATGCACAAAGCCCTGGGTCCAGTCAAGTCTCCAGTACTGCCCAAAATACATAAAGATAACCTGGAAATATGAAAGACATTCTTAAGGAAGAGAAAAGGGACAAAAGGTAGCGGTCAGAAAGGAAGGACAAGAGAGGGTAGGAGAGTGGATGGATATGATCAAAGCACAATATATATATATACATGCATTGAAACATCACAATGAAACTTCTTAATTTGTACAATAAGGACATATTAATAATTATAAATTTAAAAATTAAAAATTTCAAAAGAATAACTACAAGATTAAAGTCTGATCAGTTGCCGGGAGGACTGAATGTAGTCTTTTTTTTTTTGTCCTCTCCACCTATAATGCAAAACATAAAAAACATCAGGTGTCCCACCAAAACATTATAAAGAAGAGGAAATTGAAAATACTCACAGGGGAATAGTTTCATATAGAACCTAAGCACTAAATTGAAGTGATTAGAGGCTACACTACACTACTACTAGAGCTGGAAGTGGTATAGATCAAATATAGTCTGTACATTAATAAAGAGCCTGTATTTAAAAATTTAAAAGGATCCCTTGCTTTTTTCTTTCTTTCTTTTTTTTGTAAAATGCGACAAAAAAGTTGTGTACCGTTGAAATAGTGAGCAAGAACTTTTCCTTACTTCTTTGCAACAGAACCCTTCTTTTTCTTATATAATCTAAAAAATTCCTTAAAATCTGAATTTCAGAGCCTCCTAAAATAATAAAATGCTCAAACTAGTTCAAGAGAATTATATAAACTATGCTCTGAACTGTGTGTTAAAACAATTATTTCATATGAAACACTTCACCATTTGAAGTTTATGTCTGACATTTAAAAATTAAAATGTAAAAACTCAGATTTTCATATGTAATATGGCATGTACATGTTGGCGATTATGAAAATAAGGTAACAAAATTTCTAAGTTATTAAAAAATTAAACAAATGTTTTCTAAATTTGAAAAACAATGTGACCAATAAAATATTGATTTTTTAAAATAAAATAAGAATAAGCATCCATTATAAATATATGAACTTAATTTCTTAAATCTGATGATTAAGGAATGCCAGTCTTACATAATTACTATGAAAGCAGATTTTTATCTAAGCTAAATAGAAATTCCATTATGAGAAGATTTCTTATCTAAATATTGAGATAGACCATAGTGACTGTAAATCTCAAAAAATTCCTTTTTGAGAGGGGGAGTCTCACTATGTTGCCCGACTGGCCTTGAACTTGTAATCCTCTATCCTCATCTTCCCAAGTAGTTGCAAATATAATCATGTGCCACCATGCCTGGCTTCAACCTTTATAAAAATTAAATTCTGAAAGTTTTACCTTCATGTGATTTTTCAAAGGATCCAAAAGATTGAAATGAATATTGCACTTTGGACAAGCTCTTGGAAAAGGTGTTCCATTTTTAGATTGATTTGATGAGGTGTTTGCACCTAAAATAAATTCAGAACATTTATGATTCAAAACTCATCACTTTTGAACATTAAATAATCACTAATAGTTTCAAAATTTATAATAATTTCTAAAATTTATGTATAAATACTATAGTAATTTTTATAGTATAGAATGTCAGATTTTATATTTACCTTTTGATGGCATAGCCTGGGAAGATGTCAGTGAAGGAGGTTTAACTGAAGGGAATTCAGCTGGAGAATTTGTTCCAGAATCAACCTCACAGGGCTTAGGCTTTTTTGGATTAGCACTGTTTACTTCAGAAGCAGAAGGATGTTTTGATAAAAATGAACTTTCATTCACACCTACAATGATTTAAACAGTGGAAAAAATATTTTAGAACACCTAGAATACTACTCATAACTAAGTACAAATACTTTGGAGTTAATTTACAGATAATATAATTAATTACCATATCACACAAATAACAACAAAAATTAAGTGATCCAAACTCAGGGCATATACAGAAATAGTATAAACATTTATTATAAACTCCAAGAATTAAGATAATTTGTAAAATAGCCTTTCTATGCAAGAAATTCTAAATGTGGCTTCAAACAGAAATACATAAACTGCTATTATAAAAGAAGCCAGACCAAAAATTTTAAAGCAGAAAACACTGAACCAAGTTCCCAGAAGTAAATTACGTTTGGATACTTAAATGTGTTAGAATTTGTTAAAAAAAAAGAAAGAAAATCTGACAATAACTTTTTTTTGTTCCAAAAATTGATACCCTCTTATGCTTTTTTATTTAGCAACTTAAAATGTCTACTGCAATGTTAGCTCTTTTCTCACCTAACAAACTGAAGAGTGGTCTACTGACAGCTTTAGGTGATTTTCACCACTTATTGCCATGTACAAAGTGGAAACAACTAAGTTTGAATAATATTTTACTCATTCATATGAAAGGGCACATAATGCAGGGAGTTAGTATAAGGATTTTCATACTATGTTCCCCAGAATTTAATGGGGTCATTTTAGGGAATATATTGGGCATGTCTGACAAAAAAACACTTTTCCATTTTATTTATTTGATATTCACATAAAATTTTGTTTGTACAGGGATTTCATTAAAAAAAAAACCTCTTCCATTTAAAAACCATTGCCTTAAGGATAAAGAATTTAGACCTATTTAGAGCATTACTAAGAAAAATGGGGATATTTAGACTATAACCAAGCCAGGCAAAGTCCTTTTAGAAAATAATACACAATGGGCTTTGTAAAAATGGATTCTAAAACTGTACATCATATTTTAATAATGCCAACTATACACTAAAAGTAGAAGCAGTGAATAAACTACAAATATTCTTGGCTTTTAAGTCAGACAAGATAAGTTCAAATCCAGACTACTACGTCAGTCTCTAGTTATGCACTCTTAAGCTTATTTAATTAATTTTTCTGAGTTTAAGCTTCCTTTTTTGTAAAATAAGTTATAATGCCTTATTTTACAGAGCTATTTAAGAAAAAAGATAATATACTTAAAATATCCCAAGAAAATATTTGGTACATAAAAAGCACTCAGTAGAAAGTGAAAGCTACTATCATTACTAACTAAATATTTCCCATCTTTATTTTAGGGGGAAAATTATTCCAACAGATATAATAGTAAGAGCAAATATGCCATAAAAATAAAAAGTATTATAGTAGTTAGCTTCTCTCTTACATCCTTTGAGATAACATAAAAATGATCTCCCACTAATGAAGCACTCTATTACAAACTGCAGGTCCATAAGACAGATTCCATGAGATCCCTTTAGCATTCTTGTGAGAGGTTTAGGTTACCTGAAAAACCACTAAGTGCTAGCATTTCAAATGAATCAGTTGATTTTACAACAGGCTAAATAGTAGAAATAGATTACTTTAATGGAGGAATTTAACAGAAGAAATCTCAATGTTTTAAAAGTCACTTGCATTTGATTGAACTTCTGATTCTTTAACTTATCTCCATTCTATTAGGCTGTGCTATTCCCTACTTTTAAGAAATTCTATCTCTGCCAGTATAAATCCTATACTCACTCAAGATCAAACTCAAATTCAGTCTTCTCTGAACCCTCATAATTTCTACCGTGTGTTACTGAACATCATAGTACATATAATTATTAATATTTATCATACATAACTGCTGTCTTGTCATTTAAACCTTATAAATGCATTTTTAAATTTACTTATCTTATTTGGCCATCAGAAAAGCCCTGAATAGAATGGCAATCATCAAGAATACGGTAACAATAAATGTTGACGAGGATGTGGGGAAAAAGGTATACTCAAATATTGTTGGTGGGACTGAAAATTGGTACAACCATGATGGAAAGCAGTATGGAGATTCTTCAGAAAACTTGGAAGGGAACCACCATTTGACCCAGTTATCCCACTCCTCAGTTTATACCCAAAGGACTTAAAATCTGCATATTAGAGTAATGCAGCCATGTCAATGTTTATAGAAGCTCAATTCACAATAGCTAAAGTATGGAACTAATCTAGGTGTTCTTCAATAGATGAATGGGTAAAGAAAATGTGATATATATATATATATATATATATATATATATATATATATATATATATATATAATGGATTATTACTCAGCTTTAAAGAAGAATGAAATTATGGCATTTGCTAGTAAATGGATGGAGTTGGAGAATATCATGCTAAGAGAAATAAGCCAACCCCGAAAAATCAAAGGCCAAATGCTTTCTCCAATACCTGGATGCTAATTCACAATAAGATGGGAGGCACTAGAGAAGAATAGCATTACCTTAAATTAGGTAGAGGGAAGTGAAGAGAGGGGAGAGGAGAGAAGGTGATGTGGCGATAGGAAGAATCATAGAATGAAACAGACATTATTACTTTATGTATATGTGATTGCATGAGATATATGTTTCTACAATATGTACACTAAGAAAAATGAGAAATTATATCCCACTATGTATATCAAAGTGCATAAATGCATTCTTCTGTCATGTATAGCTAATTAAAACAAATTTTAAAATTAAAAAAAGCCTGGAATAAACTATATTAAAAATTAAAATAAAGGGCTGAGGTTGTGGCTCAGTGGTAGACTGCTCACCTAGCATGCGTGAGGCATTGGGTTCAATCCTCAGCACTACATAAAAATGAAATAGATACTGTGTGTCCACCTACAACTAAAATAATATTTTTTAAAAAAGAATTTAAGTGAAATCTCCAAATGGCTGATTCAGGTATGGTGAATTAATGCATAATATAAGAAAAATAAGTACCTCTACTTTGAATAATATCAGAAAACAAAAGTGGAAAGAGGCAAACTGACTAAACATTCTCCAGATTAGAGGTTCAAACTTACTTCTTTCAAATTACCTTATTTACTGCTCAGACTAAAGTTTCATTCTTTATATCAGAAAACCTGGCTAGAGAATAGGTGTCATAATCCTTACTTTTAAGAAGTTTCAAGAATTCATATCTTCTATGAATAAAAGTCCATGCGTTTTGTAAAACCAGATTTAGCACAAACACATCCCCATTTCTCTTTGGGTCTTACCTACTTTATTAACTAGAAGTTTACTAGGTATGTAGTGACACCAAGAGAAGTGAGTATCAAATATTGTGGAAAAGAAAAACAGTGGTGTACATCTAAAATCACAATGACTCATGAGGCTGAGGTAAGAGGATTGAAAGTTTGAGGGCAACTCAACAACAGCTAGTCTCAAGTAAAAATATTTTTTATAAAGTTCTAGATCAGTGGTAGAATGCTTGCTTAGCACATGTAATGCCCTAGATTCAAATCCTCTATACCACACACACAAAAAAGAAAAAAACATTAAGCATTATTACTATGGAAAAAGAATGGACAGAAGTTGAGTTTGGTAGATTCTTCACACTGATCTGTTTAGTAAACAACCTAAAAACTCCAAAAAAATCATATACATCTCTACTTCATCAAATATTTGAAACACATATAAATTGCCAGTACATAAAGATTAAGTACTTTGATTACAGAAAATTTTCAATAAGACAAAATTTATACTATACAAATGTATTTTGATTAATGAAGAATTTTGTTATACCCTCAATGAACTTAAAATCTTCTTCAATAGGTAAATTTCATTACTTTTTCAAATAGCATTTATTGAGTACTTACTATGTACAAATCATTTCTTTAATGTGGTTACTTTACACTAACACTTTAAAATCATGTTTTACTATCATATTGAGACCATTTATTGGACTAGAGTGACGCTAACCTAATGAAGAAATCAATAATAACAAACACTTTTTTCCCCTAACTGGTCATAGAAACTAATTTTTAAAATAGAATATTTAGGGCATATGAGGACCTCTATAATTCATATAAATTACTTTAAGGTGTTAAGTTTGGCTCCAAGTGAGAATGAGTTCAAAGAAGTTTAGCCAAGATTTTATATAAAGTTACCCAAAAAGGCATTCAAAAACTATTAGCACAACTCCATGTTACAATATATGAAAGACTTCACAAGAGGATTTGAGCTTCAAAATAGAAAGTTAATTCCATAAGCAAATTCATCAAGTTTTTCTTTTATAACTTTTTGGAAAAAGTACTAATACCAACCTGCTATAGAAAGTGTTGGTCCCCCTTGGTAATGTGATAATCCTGTCTCCCGGGTCAAGTCAAATAGTAATTCTGAAGAATTATTAGATACAACTTGTGATGAGCTCATTATGTAATCCTGTTAAAATATTTCAGAGAAAGAATATTACATTTATTTATTATAGTTATAATTATTTTTCATAAAATTTATAAATGCAAATTAATTATATACCAATATTATAAGAATAACCTTTGATGCCTCAATTATTAATAAGCTTAAAAACACAAAGAAGATTTCTAATTTGCCAAAATTATAATTTACTAAAACTTTGAAAGCAAGCTAAGAGAGCTGGTTTATTCCTGACTAGCCAATTAATTTGAAGGAAAAATTATAGTCCAACATTTTCAAGATAAAAGAAAAGTAAATCCATTTTACATTAATAACAGTGATACACTCTGAGAGGGATTCTAAAAATGCTGTATCACCATCAAAAAGCAAATAATAGAACTGGGCAAAATCTTGGGCTAAACAAGGAGACAAGTATAAAACATAATCAAAAATTTTATAAGGGTTATTTCAGAATGTGAATTTATAAAAAGTGTTAATGGCTAAGAAGAAATATTAAAAGATTGAAGATATGAAAATATATTTTAATATAAAGGTTAAAAAAAAGAGAAATGTTTCTAGATGAGATAATCTCTGTGTGGTAAAGTAAAAAGTTGTAAAATGCCATTTAAAAAGATTTTGAGGAAACTAGACTTACTTTAAAAGTTTTAGAAAGGAAGAAAAAGAAAAAGGTATTTGTACATGGCAGATTGAGACAAAGCTTCTTAATGGAGTAAAAAAGGCCTTTGGTTGAAGGGCAGCCATGTAAACTAATATTAAGCGATTTAAACAAAATCTAAGCCTCGTTTAAAATAGTGAAGCTGTAAGTGGTGAAAAAGTACATTTAAAAGTACAGTATAGATGATAATTGGTAGTCTTTAAAAGGTTAATTTGAAGGTGGTTAAGATGCCTTCATGACGGAGGAAAGATTGCGTCATTCGAAGCCTAGTTAATCTTAAAAATGGGAAAGGGGTATATATCCCCCAAAGATAAACTTAAAATAACCCTTTTTACTCTAAACTTTTTAAATTTGGATTCATCAGGACTTAGTGCTGCGGAAAGACATATGTATCCAAAAAATGTACATAAGACTAAAGTACTTTGGAAAGATATTCTAACAGGACAATGGAAAGATCCTGACCCAGTGATTTTCTGGAGTCGGGGTTCTGTTTTTGTTTTTCCACAGGAAGAACAGCAGCCGATTTGGATTCCAGAAAGACTAACTAAAGCAATTTCTACAGATCGAAAAGAAGATGATTTGACTCAAATCCATAACAGCTGATATCCAGAACTCCAGCTTGGCCATTCTTACATCTGCGACTGTGATTAACCAGGATGTTTTTTTTTCAATATCTATTTTATTATTGCATTTTTCCACATCATAAGGCTCTATTTTTATTTTTTGAGCTCATACAAACCTAGGTTATTGTTTTTCTGATCAGTTTTATTTTTTTGATCTTATGTGTTGTACGTTTGTTTGCACATTTGTGTTTTGTGTTATATGTCTGTGTGTGCATATGTCCATATTTCATATATGAGGAGCGCTCATGAGAAAATGGATCCAAATTATTATTTTTTTTTATTCACATGATTTAAATGGCTTAATTTAAATTAGGTAAACAGCTGTTAAGGATTCTTTTTAAAGGTGGTTAACAGATCTGCTTGTTTACTAATTTAAATCAGGTAAACAGCTGTTAAGGATTGTTTTTTAAGTAGGTTAACAGATCTGTTTGTTTACTTTCACCTTTCCTTTTCATTATATTTAATAATTCTTTTCAGGTTAATGTCTTTTTAGCATCATTGCCAGAATTCCTATCTTCATCCCAATGAATATAACTCAACAAGTATGCTCAATCAAGGAGTCAACTTACTTTGGGAGGAAACGGACTTTGGGAAGAGACGGACAGATTGATAGATTCCTCCCCTTTGAACTGCTTACAGAACTTGCCTGGACTATGTAACTATGTTTAGTGCAGCAAATTGTGGTAATGCTGGCATATCTTTGCTGATGGTGTCACCAGTGATCTTTGCTGATGGTGTCACCAATGATGCAATTTTTCCAAAGGAACTGTCAATTGGCTTGGTGTCATGGCATTTCTGTATCCT
This sequence comes from Callospermophilus lateralis, assembly GCF_048772815.1. Classification (NCBI taxonomy): domain Eukaryota; kingdom Metazoa; phylum Chordata; class Mammalia; order Rodentia; family Sciuridae; genus Callospermophilus; species Callospermophilus lateralis. The sequence continues at coordinate 2,128,977 of NW_027517992.1, read as the reverse complement.
CCTCCCTTCTGCTAGTGATGGTCTAAATTTGGGGGCCAATGGCTATATTCTGGACCAGCAGTCAGTGACGGGTATGATCCAATTGCAGTGGTATCAACCTAAGACAGGAGGCTGACGCCTAAAGGTCAGTTGCCTAAAGGTCAGTTTTCCGATGACGGGTAAAAACCATATGTTGAATTGGACAACCTACCAGGCGCGGTCCTTAAGCCACATTAACCTCACTCCCCCACTGGCACCAAGGCCAAATTTGGGGGCCAACAGAGGTGAGGCAAAGAACCTCACCGCCCCACTGGTGCATAGACCTATCCACAAGTATGGCTGTATGCTGGACCGGTAGTCAATGACGGGTATGATCCAGTTGCAGTGGTATCAACCTAAGACAGGAGGCTGACGCCTAAAGGTCAGTTTTCCAATGACGGGTAAGAGCCATATGTTGAACTGGACAGCCTACCAGGCACCGTCCTTAAGCCACATTACTTGTTGTTTAATTAATCAGAAGGGGGGAGATGCTGGGAGCCATCAGCCAAGTAGGTATGACAAATTCCTTGCCAGCTTACTCCCATGCTGTCTAGTGGAAGGACTTCTGAAAGGTGACCTTGCTCAAGGACCAGGGCAGGATCCGTGTTTATGGTGTTCCCCCTTTAGAATAGGGCGGTTTAGCATAATAGGAGATTAGGGTGTTCCCCCTTTAGAATAGGGCAGTTTAGCATAATATGAGATTAAGGTGTTCCCCCTTTAGAATAGGGCGTATCCTGCTGCTGAGTTCCTCTTGAGTGCTTAGGGTCAGACAGCATATTTTGGGAGACAGAAGCCCAGGAGTGGTGGATTTGGGCAGAGAACGTGGATTCCCCCACAGCGTGTTTGTAGACGGCCGGTGTGAGTTCAGGAATAAAGAATTGCTGTTTGAATCTACAAGCTGTGTGGTGACTCGTGATTTGTGCCCAGCCAGAGACTGCGGCATGGTTATAAAAGTTAAAAGTTCTTGTGCCTCTAAAAAATTCTGCATCCTGGTGTCTGGGGTGTGGCTCAGTGGTAAAGCACTTGCCTCCCACATGTGAGGCACTGGGTTTGAGCCTCAGCACCACATAAAAGTAAATAAACAAAATAAAGATACTGCATCCATGTACAACTAAAAAATATTTTTTTTAAATCCTGCTTTCAAAATATCAATATGCTGGGAGCCATCAGCCAAGTAGGTATGACAATCTCCTTGCCAGCTTACTCCCATGCTGTCTAGTGGAAGGACTTCTGAAAGGTGACCTTGCTCAAGGACCAGGGCAGGGCGGTTTAGCATAATAGGAGATTAGGGTGTTCCCCCTTTAGAATAGGGCGTATCCTGCTGCTGAGTTCCTCTTGAGTTCTTAGGGTCAGACAGTATATTTTGGGAGACAGAAGCCCATGTGGAGTGGATTTGGGCAGAAGTGGATTTGGGCAGAGAACGTGGATTCCCCCAGAGTGTGTTTATAGACGGCCGGTGTGAGTTCGGGAATAAAGAATTGCTGTTTGAATCTACAAGCTGTCTGGAGACTCGTGATTTGGGCCCAGCCAGAGACTGCGGCATCAATACAAACAAACAGAAACATTGAGGACGAATATATCAGACAATATGAATTTTGGAACCATGTTTCTTGGAGAATGTTATAAATCAGAAAAGACTGGTCCCCTCACTCTTCCTATCATCCCACAGAAAGCTGTGGTAGGCCAACCTCTCCCCTTTAAATAGCAAATATAAAAGCAACCTGGCCAGTAGGCTGAATAAGTAAGAATGCCAAGCAGACAGGGAACAGAATAGAAGTTATTTACAGAAGTGATCTGGGTCAGCAGCCCTGCTCCTAGAGACCAGAGCCTCAAAGGAAATTTCAGCCCTTCCATGAGGAGAAAGGGTGGTTCAAACTAGCAGGAAGATCTCAAGAAAAGAGAAGTAAAAAGTATGAGATGAAGTATGCTGTGGTCAAATATACAGTAATAAATACATTTATGTGAAAATATACACATATATTTACTATAAATAATTATGAGAATTGTGGTCAAAAAATTTAGGAATATTCAAATAGCATTGTATATTAAAAATACTGACACATACACAAAACACACACCACAATATTATGCTCCAATGCCATTTTCATAAAAGACAATCATTGTTGAGAGTAAGCCAGACCACTCTACATGTTGTAATATATAGCAAGCAAGTTTTAAGATTAACAATGCTTAAAAATCAAACTGGAAAAAAAGACAGCTACTTTTAGAAAAAAAAAATGGGCAAAGGACATAAACTGAGATAATTCAAACTAAAATGCAATGGCCAATATATTCAAAATACCTTTTTTTCCAACATACTAGTCAAAGAAATGCAAATAATAGTGTTTACTGTATTGGCATTCTTCAATACTGCAAAATATATAATTAGCAGCTACTCTTAAGAGTATCAAGATCAAAAAAAGAATTAATAACTGCAGAAAACATATGACTAAGAATAAACTACAAGGTGAGATCATGAATAGGATCCTGGAAAGAAAAGAAACATTAATGAAAAAACTGGTGAAATTCTAATAAGTTCTGAGGTTTAGTTCATATTAATTGCCTGTGATAAAAAGTTAACATTGGGGGAAAATGGGTAAGAGAAATATAGGAACTGTTTGAATTATTTTTTTCTTGTAAGACTAATGATAGAACTGTTATGTCTTATTGATATATGGTTTCTTTAAGCAGTGGGAGGGAGGGGAAGAAAGGGAGCAAGGGCGTAGGAATGATGTGGAATGAGTTAGACATCATTACCCTAAGTATATGTATGAAGACATGAATGGTGTGAAAATACTTTGTGCACAATCAGTGACTTGAAAAATTGTGCTCTATATGTGTAATATGAAATCAACTGCATTCTGCCATTGTGTATAACTTAATTAGAATAAATAAATAATTTAATTAAAAAGACTAATGATAGTTTGAATTAAGTTAAAGTTTGAAAATGATGACTGGGGATGTGGCTCAAGCAGTAGCGCGCTCGCCTGGCATGCATGGGGCGCTAGGTTCCATCCCCAACACCACATAAAAATAAAAAATAAAAATATTATATCCACCTAAAAACTAAAAAAATAAATAAATTTTTTAAAAAATGATGAAACATTCACTGCTGGCAAAGTAGAGATTATATTTTGGTATTATCTGCATAAAAATGTTAGCAGTAGTTACCAAAGCCTTTAAAATAAGGTTCACATGATTAAATTATTCTACATTCAAGGATTCATCATGATAAGGAAATGAAAGTGTAATGGAAAATTATTTATAATAGCAGAAACATTAAAACCTATATATCTAATAATAGAGGAGTGGTAAAATAAATTGATGGATAATCATGCAGTCATTAACATCAAGATTTTGAGAAATAATCAATGATATGATCCAAGTAGAATGTTTAGTAAGAAGTGAAATACATATTGACATATACAACATGATCCGGATATATTCTTCTCTCTTTTCTAAACTTTCCTCACAAAATACATATTATTTTATAACAAAATTTGAAGTATTTTGTTTATAAATTGAGGGCTGATCAAGTTTAAGAATTTTGCTTTGTTACTAACTTTCCAATTGACACAGGACTGTTAAGAAGTTATAGAAATAAGTTATTACTGTAACACAAATAACATCTAGAATTTAGTACCAAAAAGAGAGATATGGATATTTGAGCCTTAAAATGTAGTTTAAAAAAATCAATAATGCCATACTGAACTATAACTAAGCAAAATTTTACTTCAATTTAAATATTTTTTCTAAATATATGCACTTTAAGAATTGAAAATTTCATTTTCTAAAATAGTTCTTTTAACATAAGTATAATAAAGTTAATGCTGTTAAACACTTTTCTAGAAGAAAACTCTGATTAATTATCACAATTTCAGAGAGCAGGCAATCCACTAATCAACAATAACTAATTAAAATAATTCTCCAATTGAGAATTATTTTATCTCCAATTGAGTCATTTTCCTTGAGATGGCAGGTACACTGTGTTCAATTTTGAGGAAGTGATTGCCAACTACCCAAAATAAAAGAACCGTGCCTGGCAGATATATACTAAAGTGGCCACCACATCCCACCTCCTGTTAATCATATCCTGTGTGATTCCCTCCCTTTGTATTGGACCTCTGACTTGCTTTGAACCAGTAGAATACAGCAAAAGTAATAGGATAAACATGATTTTCTATTAGTAATTGCATTAATTCAGACTCTAGTGACATTTTGCTAAGGATTCTCCCTTAATACCTTTGAGAAAGCAAGTAGCCAACCTGGGAATACCCATCTGACAAAGAATGAACCAAAAAACAGTCAGATCCTGAGACTCAGTTTGACAACCTGTAAGGAAATGAATGCTACAAACAACCATGTGAACTTGAAGCAGATACTTCCCCCACAAAGCTTCAGATAAGACTGCAACTTCCGGAACCACATACTGAAAGTGGCCTTGTGAGACCCTAAAGCAGAGGAGCCAGCTAAACCATCATCCGACCCACAGTAATATTACATAAGACTGTGAGATAATGCATGTGTTGTTTTAAATACATACATGTGTGATAATGTTGATACAAAAAAACAAATAAATAATACACCATGGTTTGTCAGTCATTGTTTCAAGTAAAAATGGTGTTCTAATTTTTGTTGTAATTAATCTTGGAATTTTATTCCTTTACAATTGCCAAAAAAATAAAGATAAACAATAAAAACAGCACAATAAGGAAGTCTCGAGTCATCCAATGTACACAAATGGGCATATATTTTTCAAATTAAATCCATTACTATATTTCTTATAAAGAATTATTTATTAGTTCTTAGGGATTACCTGAAAAATGTAGTCCTGGTCAAAAGAAAAGAAAAGATCAGATGCGGAGAATTTCTGAAGTGTGAAAGATACAATATACTTAGTTGTATAAGTACAAGATTACAGTCCCTGAACAAAGGACTGCAATCTCGTGCAAAGGACCTATAGTTTCCTCTACCAAAAGTTATCCTTTACCAGTAAAACCATCAACAATTGCTTGAGGATAGGGTAGAAACCACTCAAACTTGATTAGGCACATTGTAGGAAAAATTTGAGCCCAGGTTTGTATATCTATACACAGAATGGGTCTGATTATCTATGTTTGGTGTAATGATTCCCTTTCTGCATTTTTGGAATACTATTCCTAAGTATAGGATGGTCTATCTCCAAATCACTTGAAATGGAGAACTTGTGTAAAGATATGGTAAGGGACCAGCAAGAACAACAGAAACGTAGGAGCACAATACCATCTATTATGTGTAAAACTGGATACCCAGGGAATAGAGTGAAATGTCAAAGAAATTTCCTGGTACACAGGGAAGACAACCAAAAACCAAAAAAAACAGCCTTCTTCTATCCATGTGTTATCCAGTAAAACTCTATGCTTGTAGTCATTAAATTACCAGGTAAGAGTTTCATATACCATTCCATAAATAAGGAAAGAAAATTTAGACTAAAAAGAATATAAGACAATAAGAAAAAGATAACTCTTTTGATTCTGGGCTTAAGGAATGAGAATTTCCTAAGATATAAGTAAAACAAACTCAAACTTTCAAATTTCCATACCCCAATTCCATTTATAGTTTAGGTAAGGCATGACCAATATTGCAAGGTAATTAAAATGAAGCAGAAAAATAACTGTTGGTTTCAAAATCCAAAAGGTCATGACCTGAAAACTCACCAGGATCCCTACCCCTTAGACCATCTGGTGCCATCTACCGATTTCATGAAACTTTCAATGAAGGGCTCTGAAAAGGACTTGGCACACTGTTTGAACTGTTAGGCTTAGAAAAGAGCTAATTCTTCTGTAAGAATCTACAGTCTTTTAACAAAAAGATTATATATAATTTGGGATTAGTAATATCTAGGGAAAAAACATTCCAGTATGATGGATTAAGCAGATGTCTTACACATAGTCTCCGCCTTATGGGAGAAAACAGGGGAGGCTCATAATGGTCACCTTTTTCAGGTTTAATGAGACGAGAAAAAAACCTATATGCCCTACATAGGGATCACTTACATTATAAAGCTATAATTAAATATTTAGTTCAAGAATAAATTTGGGAAATGTCTATTTAGATAAAATGTTCTATTTTTAAAAAAACAAATAGTGTAGCTCATAATTCAATCACACAAGCACCAAACTTCAGACACAGAAGTACTTTATGTATACTATTTCATCATGCAAAATATTTTAAAAGACAAATATTAATGGGTAGAGTTTAAAAATTAATAACATTAATGTTTTATACTTAAACTGGTGTTAATAGATCTTAGTAGTTTCATCAAGGAAATGAATATAACTGGAATCTACAACCCATCGAGGACTTAAGCCAGAGACTCTGAATCATTCACTGCCTACATACAGTTTTAGCCATGTATGAATGACAATGCAATGAGGCCTAGATGTGAGAACTTCCATCTGATACTAATATACACTTAGTATATTCCAAAATTTTAATCTAAACATTCCAAATCTTTCCTTACGTAACTGCTAAATGAGAAAAGACAGAAATAAACAGATAAACAGTTCACTCGGATAAACAGTTTCACTAGAAAATTTTTCCAATCTCAGAAGACCTCCAATGCAACAAGCCAATCTAAGCCTACTTCTTTCTCACACATCTGATATTTAACCTTTGGCTTCCTTCTAGTCTCCAATCACATCCCCATTTTGATTCTCAAGTTCTTACTGGCCTCCCCCTCATCTCTCATCCCTAACTCCTTACAGTAGAATAAGTAAACTGAGTCCCATAAGACATTCACAAGTTTTTCTTTAAAAATAATATCTTATAAAATTTGGCTTTAGTAAAAGTAAATGCTTACTGGAACTTGCTGGTTTTGAACTCGATATCTCTCCAACAAAGATGGGCTCATCATCAACATCATCCTCAACTTCTTTTACTTTCTTCTGCCATGGTTCCAGTTCTTCTTCACATTCCATAAAGAGTTCTGCCATTTTTAAATTATCTAATTTTCAAAAGGAGAGAAGTAACCTTATTTTCAAAAAGAAAAGTAAAAACATTTTGCAGGGTGAGTACCAGGGATTGAACTAGTGGGCACTAGACCACTGAGCCATATCCCAACCCTATTTTATATTTTATTTAGAGACAGGGTCTCACTGAGTTGCTTAACACCTCGATTTTGCTGAGATTGGCTTTAAACTTGTGATCCTCCTGTCTCGGCCTCCCAAGCTGCTGAGATTGCTGGGATTACAGGCTTGCACCACCATGCCTGGCAGTAAAAACATTTTTGTAATACCTGATATTGAAGATCTACTTTAAAAATTCTAATAGCAATTTCTGAATTGATATTCGTAGTCAGTACCCTGTAATAACAGTAAGAAATTCAGATCTCACTAGGATAAAAACTAGTACAATTAAGATAGATTAAAAGGTAGATAGGAAGACAGAAAATGAAAGATATTAGTTATTTACCATAGATAGAAAACTTAGAGATAATAAAATCCAAAGTGAGCTGCAGTAGTACACCTAGATAAACATATTCTATCTAATCATTATCTTTCTAAAGAGATATTAACCACAGGTAGACTAAGACTAAGAAATAACAGGTAGAAAACAAACTAGAATTACTACCAAATTCAGGAACATTAGGCACAGAGCAAAGAAGAGATAGGTGCTAAATTAAAATACAGGAAATGAGGGAGGCTTATACCAGCCAGGTTATATTACATTTTCTCACCTGAAGAAACCGATCAAAACAATACATACAGTAAATACTACTTCTCAGAAATTATGACCAAGTATACTGAGCTCCTAAGAAGCACATAGATATAGGTAGAACACCAGTAGCATCAGGATTTTAGGAAAACCTCCTATCCACAAAAGAAATAAAAATTTCCAGGGTTCTGGCATTATCTTTAATACATCATTTTTAAAAGGTAATTTTTTATTATACTAAAATAATATCATTTCTACTTTTAACTCAAAATTCAAGCAATATTCTACCATAAAACTGAAAGATACCAACTGAAATTATGCTCTGGAGACGGCATGCAAAGCAAATATTTTAACAAATTAGATGCCATTTTTTTTTTAATGAATATATGGAAAAGTATGTCACAAACCATTCCCTGGTCTAATATTTAAATGTTTAGTAATCTACCTATCAAAGGCCTTCCTATTTTTTCAAATGTCATCAACATCACAAACTGACCCCTTTCTTTTATAATTGTACTATTTTAATAGTTAGATAAGAGTTCTTTAAGTTTTTCAACTCAGATCATTAAAAATACTAAAAATCTATATCACTTCTGCACAGAGTACCTTACCTTAATAATCTATATCATTCCAGTCTACAACATAAAAAGGACATGGACTTGAAATCAAATTGAATGGTTTAAATCTTCACTGCCTTGTAATTGTATGACTGAAGAAATTACTTGAAGCTATTTATGATATCTACCTAAGTTTTATATACATTCAAGAAAATGGTAAACACCATGTAAAACATCCATTTTCAACTAGAAACTCAAACAATTAATTGCCTGCTTGCACTAATCCTTGGTTCAATTATAAATTCCTCAATAAACCATTACATTTTTATTTTCCTTTGAATTTTGAACTACATTGACAGTCAATATCATTCAATTCAAATGTTAAAACACATGATCTCAAACTACTCTCTTTCTTCATGTCTTAATTTTACATAGCCACAGTCAAATTTAATTCACTGAGAATAAATTTCCTCCAGAACATTAGATAATCAACATACCCACAGCATGAGGTAACGTATAGATAAGGTGAAGTAAGATAGTACCTAATTTTGAAAAATTAGGAAAGATCCACTGTGAACTGATAATAAAAGTACTATTTATTTCCAGCTGATATATGTAATGGGTTAAATTGTGTTATCTCAAAAGCCATATGCTAAATTCCTAACCCTCACTACCTCAGACTTTGGCTATATTTATAGATAGACCTTTAGAAATAATTATGTTAAAATAAGGTCACTAGGGGCTGGGTGATAGCTCAGTGGTAGAGCACATGCCTTGCATGCATGAGGCACTAGGTTTGAGCCTGAGCACCACATATAAATAAGTAAATAAATAAATGAATAAATAATATTTTTTAAAAAGGTCACATGGGTGGCAATAAAATCCATATAACTGGTGTCTTTTAACAGAAGTGAAAATTGGGATGCAGGCATATGCACACAGAGAGGACCATGTGAAAACCTAATGAGAACATGGCTATCTACAAGCCCAAGAGAGAAGCCAGGCCCTCCCCTTGTGGCCCTCTGAAGAAACCAACCCTACCAACAAGTTAATCTTGGCTTTTTAGCCTCAAAAATTATGAGAAAACAAACTTCCATCCTATAAACCACCTAGTCTGTGTTACTTTGTTGTGGCAGCCCTAGAGAACTGATAAGAGTATGCAAAGATCTTTCTTGTTCTTTCTCACAGGACTCTGCCATTGTTAAAATATCCAGAATACACTGCAGAGAGAAACGTTAAGGTCACATAGCACTTTTTTAATGTTTTCTAGAAATATTTTTTGTCTATGCATAGAAGAAACACATAAATATACTAAATTGATATTTATCTCTTTTAACAAAAAGAATAAAGTTCACTTCTACTTTAGTTTTTTATATGAACATTTGCTACTCCAACAATTTTAAGTTTTTAAGAAAAAGTCCTCCACCTTCTCTTGAAGCAGTTAAACAAAAACCATACACACTGTCATCTGTTGTGGCCACAACACTTACCTTTTGGTTGAAAAGGGTTTTCGCCCATCAAGTTGCAGAGCTAATTTTCTGTAAATTGTCACCTAAGTACTGATACATGAGATCAGTCAATTTTATTAATCACTTTAAGGAAGACTAAATATTAAAACATGGGACTTGGAATTAAGAAATTATTGGGGAGAATTTTGATCTTAAAACTCACCATGTGCCTCCAAACAAGACAGCAAATTATATCTGTTTTCCCTCCTGTAAAATAAAGATATATTATCATTAGGATGGGGTAATTAAACTGCAATAAACTCTTTTTTCCTATAAAAAGCTCAATTTTTAAGTTGGATATGTTTGATATATACATAACTCATATAACTGATTCATCCCTAAATAAACCCAATTAAATAAATAAAATGGTGGTTGAAGTAAGCACTTAATAATTGAATAAATACAATGAATTACTAAATAAAAACAATTTTTAAACAATATTCTTTCATAAAAACTAGTAATCAATCACCTCATGATGTACTGTTTTATTAAATCTGACTTTTCAAATGCCAATTGGCATTCATCTTTATTACCTACTTTTCACGTTTCAGAAATGTAATAATTTCTGTAAGAAAACAAAAGTTAAAATAAATTCTAGTTTATTATTCTATTTTTTTAGCAACTGAAAAGGAACAAAAACTTGGTTGGATACATTTCATCATAGACTGATACATTCAAAATATAACTACTGAGATCCACCCAGACCGGCCTCTGCCGCACAGGGCCCAGGCGCGCAGGGCCCAGGTGCACAGCCCTTTCCCAGCGGGGCAGACACTCGCCATAGCCTAGCCTCTGGTGCAGGACCACCCCGTCTGACCATTCGACTACTGAGGAGCCCAGATCCAGCCCAGACTGCCACTCCAGCACCCTGGGTTTATGCTCTGAGTAGGTCGGGTTCATCCCTCCCCCAGCGGGGCAGACACCTCCAGAGCCTAGCCTTTGGCACAAGACCACCTCTTCCTACCAGCAGACTACCACAGGAGGTCAAGCCCAGTGGCCCAGATCCACCCACACCAGCTTCTGCAGGGCCCAGATCCAGAATGCAGTAGCATCCATTGAGGGTCTGAAAGCCCAACATCAAGGTGAGGTACAGACAATCTGCACAGATACCACAAGAATATAGGGAAGAAACTGTAATGTCTCAGATCCACACTGCAAGAAAGGAAGACACATAGACAACATGAAAAAACAAGAGAGGAAAGTGCCCCAAACAAGACAGGACACTATAATAACAGAACGTATGAACACCGAAGTTGATGAAATGTCAGAGAAGGAGTTCAGAAGGTTCATAATCAAAATGATTTGTGAATTAAAAAATGACCTAAATGAGCAAATACAAGCACAAATTGATCACTCCAACAAAGAAATAGGAGAGCAAATACAGGTAGCAAAAGATTACTTCAAAATAGAGATAGAGACTCTGAAAAAAAAAACCAGTCAGAAATCCTTTAAATGAAGGATAGCTTAAATCAAATAAAAAACTCAATAGAAAGCAAAACCAACAGACTAGATCACTTGGAAGAAAGAATGTCAGATAATGAAGACAAAGTATACAATCTGGAAAATAAAGTTGACCACACAGTGAAGAAAGTTAGAAACCATGAACAGAACATCCAAGAATTATGGGACAGCATCAAAAGAACAAATCTAAGAGTTTTTGAGTTAGAGAAAGGCATAGAGTTTCAAGTGAAAGGAATGCACAATCTCTTGAATGAGATAACATGAGAAAATTTCCCAAGCATGAAGAACAAATTGGAAAACCAAATACAAGAGGCTTACAGGACACCAAATGTACAAAATTACAAAGATGTACACCAAGGCACATTATAGTGAAAATGCCTAGCATACAAAAAGAATAAGGATAGAATCTTAAAAGCCACAAGAGAGAGGAATCAGATCACATATAGGGAGAGACCAATTCATTATCTCAGCAGATTTTTCAACCCAGACCTTCCAAGCCAGGAGATTGTGGAACAACAAATACCAAGCTCTGAAAGAAAATGGATGCCAACCAAGAATCTTATATCAGCAAAATTAAGCTTTAGATTTAATGATGAAATAAAAACCTTCCATGATAAAAAAAAAGTTAAAAGAATTTACAACTAGAAAGCCTACACTACAGAGCATCTTCAGCAAAATAGTCAAAGAAGGGGAAATGAAAAATAATGATGAAAATCAGCAGAGGGAGGGATTACACTATTGGAAAATCTCATCAAAGAGAAACCAAGTCATGTTAAATATCAGAAATAAACAAAAATGGATGGGAATACAAATCATGTCTCAATAACAATGTTAATGGCCTAAACTCACCAATCAAAAGAAATAGACTAGCAGATTGGACCAAAAAAAAAAAAAAAAAAAAAAGACCCAACAATATGCTGCCTCCAAGAGACTCATAGAAAAAGACATTCACAGACTGAGGTTATGGGTTAGGAAAAAGCATACCACTCACATGGACTGCAGAAGCAAGCAGGGGTTTCTATCATCATTTCAAATAAAGTAGACTTCAAACTAAAGTCAATCAAAAAGGATAAAGAAGGACACTACATTCTGCTCAAGGGAACCATACACCAACAAGACTTAACAATTATAAATATATATGCCCCGAACAATGGAGTGGCTATGTTCATCAAACAAACTTTTCTCAAGTTCAAGAGTCAAATAGACCACAACACAATAATTTTGGGTGACCTTAACACACCTCTTTAATCACTAGATAGATCTTCAAACAAAAGCCGAACAAAGAAACTATAGAACTCAATAATATAATCAAAAACTTAGACTTAACTGAGTTAAGAATATTCCAACCTTCAATGAGAGAATATAATTCCTTCTCAGCAGCACATGGATTCTTCTCTAAAATAGATCATACACTATGCCACAAAGCAACTCTTATCAAATATAAAAAAGTAGAGATACTACCCTGCATTCTATCAGATCATAATGGAATAAAATTAGAAATCAATGATAAAATAAGAAATAAAATACACTCTAACACCTGGAGACTAAATAATATGCTACTGAATGATCAATGGGTTACAGAACATCAAGGAGGAGATTAAAAAGTTTTTAGTGGTACCCAGATAGAATATATCAAAATTTCTGGGACACTATGAAAGCAGTTCTAAGAGGAAAGTTCACTTCATGGAGTTCATTCCTTAAAAGAAGAAAAAGTCAACAAATAAATTACTTACCACTACATATCAAAACCCTAGAAAAAGAACAAAAAATCAACACCAAAAGCAGCAGACAACAGGAAATAATTAGAATCAGAGCTGAAATCAATGACATTGAAACAAAAGAAACAATTGAAAAAACTGACAGAACAAAAAGGTTGTTCTTTGAAAAAATAAATAAAATTGACAGACCCTTAGCCATGCTAATAAAGAGAAGGAGAGAGAAAACTCAAATCACTAACATACATGATGAAAAAGGAAATATCACAATAGACACTACGGAAATACAGAAGATAATTAGAAATTATTTTGAAAACGTATACTCCAATAAAATAGAAAATATTGAAGGCATCGACAAATTTCTAGAGTCATATAATTTGCCCAAATTTAAGTAGGATGATATACACAATTTAAACAGATCAATTTCAAGTGACAAAATAGCAGACACCATCAAAATCTACCAACCGAGAAAAGCCCAGGACTGGATGGATTCACAGCCGAGTTCTACAAAACCTTTAAAGAAGAACTAATACCAATAGTCTCCAATTTATTTCAGGAAATAGAAATTGCTGATGATATGATTCTATACCTGGAACACTCTAACTAGTTTTCTAGTTTTCCACCAGAAAACTCCTAGAACTAGTAAATGAATTCAGCAAAATAGCAAGGTATAAAATCAACACCCATAAATCAAAGGCATTTCTGTATATCAGTGAGAAATCCTCAGAAAGGGAAATGAGGACAACTACCCCCTTCTTGATAGCCTCAAAACTAAATGAATAAATACATAAATAAAATACTTGGGAATCAACTTAATGAAAATGATGAAAGAACTATATAATGAAAATTACAGAACTCTAAAGAAAGAATTCAAAGAAGATCTTAGAAGATGGAAAGATCTACCTTGCTCTTGGTTAGGCAGAATTAATATTATCAAAATGACCATACTTCCAAAAGCACTAAACAGATTTAATGCAATTCTGATCAAAATCTCAATGGCATTCCTCATAGAAATAGAAAAAGCAATCATGAAATTCATCTGGAAAAATAAGAGACCCAGAATAGCTAAAGCAATCCTTAGCAGGAAGAGAGAAGCAGGTGGCATCACTGTACCAGACCTTAAATTATACTACAGAGTAATAGTAACAAAAACAGCATAGTATTGCCAACAAAACAGACTGGTATTACAATGGTACAGAATAGAAGACACAAAGACTAACCTCCAAAACTACAATTACCTTATATTAGACAAAGGTGCCAAGAACATCATTGGAGAAAAGATAGTCTTTTCAACAAATGGTGCTGGGAAAACTGGAAATCCATATGCAACAAAATGAAATTAAACACCTATCTCTCACCATGCACAAAACTCAACTCAAAATGGATCAAGGATTTAGGAATACAACCAGAGACCCTATATCTAACAGAAGAAAAAGTAGACTCTAATCTCCATCATGTGGGATTAGGCCTCAACTTCTTTAATAAGTCTCCTATGACATAAGAATTAAAATCAAGAATCAATAAATGGGATGGAATCAAACTAAAAAGTTTCTTCTCAGCAAAAGAAACAATCTGTGAGGTGAATGGAGAGCCTACATCTTAGAAGCAAATCTTTAACCTTTACACATAAGATAGAGCACTAATCTCTGTTATATAAAGAACTCAAAAAAATAAACACCAAAAATACAAATAAACCAATCAATAAATGGGCCAAGGTCCTGAAGGGACACTTCTCAGAAGATGATGTACAATCAATCAACAAATACATGAAAAAATGTTCATCATCACTAGCAATTAGAGAAATGCAAATCAAAACCACTCTAAGATTTCATCTCACTCCAGTCAGAATGGCACTTATTATGCATAAAAACATCAATAAGTGTTGACAAGGATGCAGGGGGAAAAGGTACACTCATACATTGCTGGTGGGACTGCAAATTGGTGCAGCCAATATGGAAAGCAGTATGGAGATTTCTTGGAAAATTGGGAATGGAACCACCATTTGACCCAGCTATCCCTCTCCTTGGTCTATATCCAAACAACTTAAAAATAGCATACTACAGGGACACAGCCACATCAATGTTTATTCACAATAGCTGAACTGTGGAACCAACCTAGATGCCCTTCAATAGATGAATGAATTAAAAAAATGTGGCACATATACACAATGGAATATTACTCAGCAATAAAAGAGAATAAAATCATGGCATTTGTAGGTAAATGCATGAAGTTAGAGAAGACAATGCTAAGTGAAGTTAGCCAATCCCAAAAAGCCAAATGCCTAATATTTTCTTTGATAAAAGGAGGCTGATTCATAGTGGGATAGAGAGAGGGAGTATGGGAGGAATAGATGAACTCTAGATAGGGCAGAAAGGTTGGAGGGGAAGGAAGGGGGCATGGAGCAATTAACTATGGTTGAATGTGATGAACATTATTATCCAAAGTACAGGTATAAAGACACGAATTGGTGTGAATTACTATATATACAACCAGAGATATGAAAAATTGTGTTCTATATATGTAATAAGAATTGTAATGCATTCTGCTGTCATATATAAATTAAACACACACACACGCATGCACACACACACACACACACACACACACACTCATGGCCTTCTGTAAACAAGGTGTTATGCTAAATTCTAAAGGGAAATACATGAATAAGTCTCAGCCACAGTCTTCAGAAATTTATGACTGAATGTCTGTCATTCATTGGACTTAAAAAATTCTGTTACAAAAAAAAAACATTATCATAAAAATCACAATTAAACTGCTTTATTTGAACCAAGAATTTATTATCTGTGGGGGGCTGAAGATAGAGTTCAGTGGCAGTGTTTGCCAAACAAGTACAATGTTCTGGGTTAAATATCCTAACACACACAAAAAAGAATTTGTTATCTGTATTTTTATGTATACAGAACAACATAAATTTTATTGAAATTCATTTCCCCTTACATTCCTATAAATATCCCAGTTGCCCAATACCCGTATTCATCCAGCAGGATGACTTTTAATCCAAATTGAACATGATATGACCCTTAACCATACTCTGTTCCCTCAATCTATTTTCACATAACAGCAGGTCCTGAGTTGATCTTGCCATGCAGGTATGTAGGGAATCCTCCAGCTGCTGAGAAGCTCAAAGGTAGATGCAGAAATAATCCCTGGAGCAAATGTAGGCAGCTAGGTAGAACCTGTGAGGTCTAAAGTCATCTTCCATGGCCAACAACCCAGTCAGGATGAAGGGATGAGGCTGAATCAGCCTCTTTCTTCTCAATACAGGGAAGATGGACACAATCAGGTCTGTGTGGATTGCTGATCCCGGGCTCCTAGGGTATATAGACCTTTATGTCTTGTGAAAATGTCACAGGAAGGTGGGGCAGCCTCCATCTCATGGGACCCTTGGAAACAACTGTTAGGACAAAGTGGTTGCCAAGGCAGTGACCTCATTCACTTCCCTGAAGGAAGTGACCTCACCTCACTTCCTTGGTGATGGAAATCTCTGAACTTGGGATCCAGGAGCCGAGGCATCCAGAGGCAGTTCCACTTCCAGTGGGCTCACTTGATTGTCTGTACCAAGGCCAGAGTCATTCTTTGTTGGTACCTAGTGATGTGTGGATAGCCAAATGCCTTGAATGGTCTCAACAGGGGCTTTTCCTGAGAAAGAAGTGTTGGCTCATTGCTGGCTCCTGACAACTACACAGAGATGGCCAAGGAGACCAGAGCTGAGACAGGAAAGGCCACTGCTGAGTAACATATTTTCACCGACCAGTCAGAGGACAGAGTGGATAGATGCAGACCAAATACAGGGGTGGTTTGTGTGTCTCAGTGGGTGTGGGTTTCAATTTGTCATTTTGTCTCATGTTCTGAGAACATGAAGGAAAAATGTTTTGTTGGGTTTTTTTTTGTTGTTGTTGTTGGTTTAAAATGGACTGTTAACTAGTTAGCCTTTTTATGTTGGTGAATCCCACTGGGGTTGTGGTTAAAGAGAGTAGAGAGAAGAATGCAGCGGTGAATGTGTCTTCTCTAGTGGAAATCTTTGCAGGACTCCTCATGGCCAATTTATGAATGGACTGCCGCTTGCCTTGCAGATGGGCAACACCTACCAAGATCCTAAGTTCCTGTATTCTTCCTGAATTTTGGCCACTCTCTGAAGGGGTTCGTGGTTTTGTGTCCAAGATGTGTACCACATTCAAGCTCTGTGACATGGCCATGGACTGGATTGCTGAAGGGCATGCCAAGCATCTCAGAAAACTCAAAAATTAGCATGACTGGTAAGGATCTCTCTGGAGAATCCCTGCTTGGATAGATAGTAACCCAAGTTGCATGATTAGGAGCTGTCAGTGCCACAGTGTTCAATTAAAGAAAAGTTTTTCTCCAGGCTTCTTTCTTCCCTATTGTTCTGTTCCCCTAAATTTCAGGGAGGTGTTTGCCTTAGGGCACTCCTTTGGGACTCCTCAAGAAAACAGTTTCAAATGGAAATGAAGAGGCCTAATCTGTGCCTTTGAAGTAAAGTGCTTTGTAAAAGCTGTGTCTGAATCAGACTCTTGGCCCTGTGTGTGGCTGTGAATTACATTCTCAGCACCCCAGGAAACTCAAGAAAAATCCCATGTGTCCATCCCAATCTAAAAGGATGAAAACGAAGTGTACTATTGGATGAAGTCTCTTACCGTCCTCTGGTCAGGCTCCTGACCCCTATGAAGTCAGAACAGAAATCCTCTGGGTCAAATGAGTGGTTGCAAGCCCTCCAGTAACTAGCACACAGGTGTTTGGGTTTTTTCATGAGTCCAGTACACATAACGATTCTACCCCTGGCAGACAGGAAGCCTCTAATTTGACAAGCAGAGCAGTATGAACTACAGGCCAATTTTATCTATCCTGTTTCTCAGGAAGGGTGTCCAGGCCACCATGACATTTGGCATATGATGGGCATGAGAGCTTACTTTGCACACCATCTAAGACTGCTCACCCTATAGAAACCCCCAGCCAGAATGTTATGATGAGTGTCTGTATGGAAGAAGATGAGGGCCATGTGGGAGTGTTTTTGTTAGAATAGTGGTCTTTTGTGTGGTGGTTGGAAAAGATGACTGGGTCCACCTCAGCTTGAACTCTGGTGTGATGCCATTAGAGACTTAGTACTGGAACTGATCTCAGAGAACTATTGCCATGAATTGTGTTGGGATTTTAGAAGGCCAGGCATTGGAGGAGCCTTTGGAAACTGAGATCTAGGCCGAGGGTGGCTTTCTCCACAGCACTGGGAATCTCAGCCAGGATTTCACATGATTTTGCTGTTAAAGCCTTCTCAGCTATAGTTGAGAGCCAAAACTCACAGGAACCTCATATTTTAGATCGCAGTGGGCCTGGATTCTTGTGACCTTTCGCCACTCTTTGGGAACCTTGCCTGCATGCCATCTCAAGAGCTTTTACTGGAAGGAGATTGCTCAACACTCAATGGCTCCTGAATGAATCAAAACCCACAGTGTCCACTTCTTCATACTTGAAATATGGCTAGGCCAATACCATGAAGTTTTTGAGAATCCCATGACCAGAAATCCCTGGAGAACCTTTAGATCTCTGTTGCTCATCATGACTGAACCAGCAAGTGCCATTTTTGCCTGAGTGGAATTCATGACCATGGTGAAGAACAGAGAGGCCAGTGAGTAGGAGCCAGCAGGGAACTGGGCCTGGAGCAATGGAGTGCAGGTGTGTAATCCAACATCTGTTGCGGGGCCCCTGTGGTTCTGTCATTGGTTTCCAAATGACATGTGACTGACAAGGTGCAGCCAGTAGACCCGAAAATATAAAGGCACGTTGTTGTGGGGAGAGGATTTGGTGGGATGCTCAGAAACAAGTTGCTATGCTCAAGTGGGAAAGATATATGGGGTAGCAGCCCAGTTTGTGTTTTTGCCTTTAGACCCTGACTCACCCCACGTGGCAGATCTCCCTCCAGCACTGTGTCCTGGTTGACCTTTTTGTATTTCAAAAACAAACACCAATTTTCAGGGAAGCTGTAAGAAATGCCATTAAAACAGGGCTTTGAGCCAAAGGCTTCACAATGCACCCAGGGAGACATTCATACCCCAACAGCCACAGTTTCCTGCATAGATAGGATTCAGCTCTGCTGCCTCCTGTTCCTATTGGAAATATGAACCCATGTACTCCTGTTCACGTAGACTCAGACCAAGCTTTCATGATCTCACTACAAAGGAAGCTAAAACACAAAGCTATATTTCTAGTGGATGAATGACAGAGGCAGATAGTCAAGAAGTCATTAGGCCAGCAAAGTTCCATGTTTGTGGAATGTTTACCCTGTCCTCTACTTTTGGGATCTCTTCTGCCACACCCAAGTTTGTGAGCGCCTCAGAATTTCCAATTCCAGATATGTATTCACAGATTTTTTTCCTCTTCTCCTCTCATTGTGTCTTCTTTGGGGTGATAGTAATGTCCAGGCATTGTGGTGGATGACAGTGGAAGATTTTTATGTGCCTCGTGTTCTCATATGTATTAGAATCATTTTCCGTTTTGCCATTTGAAATATTGAATCTCTGACACAAACCCAGAACCTTCTAGGCTCTGACTACTTATCCTAACATCGATAAAAATAATCCTAAAGGAATAGAAGTAGAGGCATTTGATAAGAGGCAGGGTGTATACTTGGACTTGCCTTTCGCTTCATCAGAGATACATATTATAAAACCTGTGACACATTTTTCTCATTTTACTTCTCCAAGAATTTTCAAAATCAACAAATATGTAACTTCCTGACTCCCTGTCTCTGTCGCCTGGGTCACAATGTATATTTTTATATACCTATATATAATCCTACTGCCAACACAGGTATATTTTTGAGAGTACTCTCACTTTGGTAAATACGAATTTCATGAAGAGATCACTGCCCCCCAATACACTGAGGTAACTGAAAATTCAAGCTGCAGTGAGCTTTATACTTCAATAAGTTTAGACATAAAACATTTTGGAGGAAAATGAATGTTTTGGGTACATATGTGAAGGATATATATATATACCCTTATGAATTTCGATTAGCATACATACTATTACATTTTAATGTACTAAATATATATATATATATATATATATATATATATATATATTACACATATATAGTATGAATTTGCATTCATGAACTATATGTGTCATATACTTATTCTACCTTGATTCTTTCATGTCCATCTGTGTGGATTTATAATCAACTTTTCAGGAGATATTTTTCAGAAATATTCATTTTCTTGACATAACATATTCATTTCGGAATACTCAAAATGAACTTCAGTGAATATTGAGTACTAACCCTAATATTTCTACAGTAAGTGACCCAGTTTAACATCAATGAAAGTATACTCATATGAGACATTATGTGTATTTTGAATTAAATTTTTATTCAAAATTGTTATATTCCGATTTCTTCAGTATATATACATCATAGGATGTATCATTGCATCCACAATTCACAAATTGATATGCATACGATTCACTTTCATTCACTCCCTGTATCAGATCCCATGTATTTCTCCATGTTGCTTTACTTGCTTTTTCATAAGATTTCTTTTATATCAAATAACTTTTGAATTCCTTCATCATTTTCGAAGCAAAACTCAAACACAGTTCTTTTTAATTAGTAACCCTAATATTACCACTACATGTATAACTACTTGGATTGAATGTTTGTAAGTGAATACCAGATTTCATGTATTTTTAAAAATATCAATTCAATCCATTTTTAAGATAGTAACCTGTTATATTTTTTATTCACCATATGGTCTATTCATGCATTATCTCTATATACATAAACCCAGGGTACACCTATTTTTATCCCCAAATGATAGGGTTTCAAAACATGCTCCCAGAAATGGTAGAAGAAATACGCATGTCACCTGCTCCATATATTCCTTACATCACATTATGTTCTGGACACAAAATGCAAAACTCACACTTATCTTATTCTTCTCCCAAAGCCTCATTTTAAAGAGAGCATGGATTACTAAAATCATCTATGTCTGCATTGCCTGTTGTTTTCAAATTTCAATCCTATGGTGAGTATACACTTGATTCTTTCAAGGATAGTGTGTTCAACTACCCCCCTGTTGAAATTATCCCTGATCTTATCACTCGTTTTGTACTTTGCCTGATCTCCTAACATCCTTATTGATATCTATTTCCCCAAGTGCCTTGTTGTGACTGACTCTTCATGTGTGCTGACATTCCCATTTACACTTTAATAGAAATTCATTGGATTGCAAAAAGGGCCTTTGGTCCAAATCATAAACTCACTCTTCTTCCTTACCCTACACTGGAATCCTGCCTACTCTCTCTATTTCACTGCAAGTTCTCTTTTACATTCAGTAGTCCCAGGTACAAGATCTTAAGCCATTGTCTATGGATTTAGAGGATTCATCTCTGCAGAACATAATTCAAAACTATGTATCCAAATCAAGGGCCCAACAAACTTGTGTGCTTCAGATCTAACCTAGTTTTCTATTTTCATACTTACATTTCACCTTACATTCGTATAAATATCCCAGATCCCCAATACCCGTATTCATCCACCAGAATGACTTTTAACCCAAATTGAACATGATATGACCCTTAACCATACTCTGTTCCCTCAATCTATTTTCACATAACAGCAGGTCCTGAGTAGATCTTGCCATACAGGTATGTAGGGAATCCTACAGCTGCTGAGAAGCTCAAAGGTAGATGCAGAAATGATCCCTGGAGCAAATGTAGGCAGCTAGGTAGGACCTGTGAGGTCTAAAGTCATCTTCCATAGCCAACAACCCAGTCAGGATGAAGGGATGAGGCTGAATCAGCCTCTCTCTTCTCAATGCAGGGAAGATGGACACAATCAGGTCTGTGTGGATTGCTGATCCCGGGCTCCTAGGGTATATAGACCTTTATGTCTTGTGAAAATGTCACAGGAAGGTGGGGCAGCCTCCATCTCATGGGACCCTTGGAAACAACTGTTAGGACAAAGTGGTTGCCAAGGCAGTGACCTCATTCACTTCCCTGAAGGAAGTGACCTCACCTCACTTCCTTGGTGATGGAACTCTCTGAACTTGGGATCCAGAAGGCGAGGCATCCAGAGGCAGTTCCACTCCCAGTGGGCTCACTTGATTGTCTGTACCAAGGCCAGAGTCATTCTTTGTTGGTACCTAGTGATGTGTGGATAGCCAAATGCCTTGAATGGTCTCAACAGGGGCCTTTCCTGAGAAAGAAGTGTTGGCTCATTGCTGGCTCCTGACAACTACACAGAGATGGCCAAGGAGACCAGAGCTGAGACAGGACAGGCCACTGCTGAGGAACATATTTTCACCCACCAGTTAGAGGACAGAGTGGATAGATGCAGACCAAATACAGGGGTGGTTTGTGTGTCTCAGTGGGTGTGTGTTTCAATTTGTCGTTTTGTCTCATGTTCTGAGAAGATGAAGGAAAACCTTTTTTTTTCTTTTTTGTTGTTGTTGTTGGTTTGAAATGAACTGTTAACTAGTGAGCCTTTTTATGTCAGTGGATGCCACTGGGTTTGTGATTAAAGAGAGTAGAGAGAAGAATGCAGCCGTAAATGTGTCCTGTCTAGTGGAAATCTTTGCACGACTCCTCATGGCCAATTTATGAAAGGACTGCTGCTTGCCTTGCAGATGGGCAACACCTACCAAGATCCTAAGTTCCTGTATTTTTCATGAATTTTGCCCACTCTCTGAAGGGGTTCGAGGTTTTGTGTCCAAGATGTGTACCACATTCAAGCTCTGTGACATGGCCATGGACTGGATTGCTGAAGGGCATGCCAAGCATCTCAGAAAACTCAAAAATTAGCACGACTTCTAAGGATCTCTCTGGAGAATCCCTGCTTGGATAGATAGTAACCCAAGTTGCATGATCAGGAGCTGTCAGTGCCACAGTGTTCAATTAAAGAAAAGTTTTTCTCCAGGCTTCTTTCTTCCCTATTGTTCTGTTCCCCTGAATGTCAGGGATGTTTTTGCCTTAGGGCACTCCTTTGGGACTCCTCAAGAAAACAGTTTCAAATGGAAATGAAGAGGCCTAATCTGTGCCTTTTAAGTAAAGTGCTTTGTAAAAGCTGTGTCTGAATCAGACTCTTGGCCCTGTTTGTGGCTGTGAATTACATTCTCAGCACCCCAGGAAACTCAAGAAAAATCCCATGTGTCCATCTCAATCTAAAAGGATGAAAAAGAAGTGTACTATTGGATGAAGTCTCTTGCCTTCCTGTGGTCAGGCTCCTGACCCCTATGAAGTCAGAACAGGGATCCTCTGGGTCAAATGAGTTGTTGCAAGCCCTCCTGTTACTAGCACACAGGTGTTTAGGTTTTTTCATGAGTGCAGTACACATAAAGAATCTACCCCTGGCAGGCAGGAGGTGTCTAAGTTGACAAGCAGAGCAGTATTAACTACAGGCCCATTTAATCTATCCTATTTCTCAGGGAGAATGTCCAGACCACCATGACATTTGGCATATGATGGGCATGAGAGCTTTCTTTGCACACCTTCTAAGGCTGCTCAACCTATAGAAACCCCCAGCCAGAATGGTATGTTGAGTGTCTGTATGGAAGAAGATGAGGGCCATGTGGGAGTGTTTTTGTTAGAATAGTGGTCTTTTGTGTGGTGGTTGGGAAAGATGACTGGGTCCACCTCAGCTTGAACTCTGGTGTGATTCCATTAGAGACTTAGTACTGGAACTGATCTCAGAGAACTATTGCCATGAATTGTGTTGGGATTTTAGAAGGCCAGGCATTAGAGGAGCCTTTGGAAACTGAGATCTAGGCCGAGGGTGGCTTTCTCCACAGCACTGGGAATCTCAGCCAGGATTTCACATGATTTTGCTGTTAAAGCCTTCTCAGCTATAGTTGAGAGCCAAAACTCACAGGAACCCCATATTTTAGACCTCAATGGGCCTGGATTCTTGTGACCTTTCGCCACTCCTTGGGAACCTTGCCTGCATGCCATCTCAAGAGCTTTTACTGGAAGGAGATTGCTCAACACTCAATGGCTCCTGAATGAATCAAAACCCACAGTGTCAACTTCTTCATTCTTGAAATATGGCTAGGCCAATACCATGAAGTTTTTGAGAATCCCATGACCAGAAATCCCTGGAGAACCTTTAGATCTCCTGTTGCTCATCATGACTGAACCAGCAAGTGCCATTTTTGACTGAGTGGAATTCATGACCATGGTGAAGAACAGAGAGGCCAGTGAGTAGGAGCCAGCAGGGAACTGGGCCTGGAGCAATGGAGTGCAGGTGTGTGATCCAACATCTGTTGCGGGCCCCTGTGGTTCTGTCATTGGCTTCCAAATGACATGTGACTGACAAGGTGCAGCCAGTAGACCCGAAAATATAAAGGCATGTTGTTGTGGGGTGAGGGTGGTGTGATGCTCAGAAATAAGTTGCTACGCTCAAGTGGAAAAGATATATGGGGTAGCAGCCCAGTTTGTTTTGCCTTCAGACCCTGACTCACTCCATGTGGCAGATCTCCCTCTAGCACTGTGTCCTGGTTGACCTTTTTGTATTTCAAAAACAAACACCAATTTTCAGGGAAGCTCTAAGAAATGCCATTAAAACTGGGCTTTGAGCCAAAGGATTCACAATGCACCCTGGGAGACATTCATACCCCAACAGCCACAGTTATCTGCACAGAGAGGATTCAGCTCTGCTGACTCCTGTTCCTATTGGAAAATATGAACCCATGTCCTCCTGTTCACATAAATTCCGGTGGTTAAAAGGAGAGAAAGGTGAGGCTTTAGGAAGATTACACGATAGTCATATGTTCCTTCTTATTAAAAAAAATAAAAACACAATGCATTTGTGTGGCAGAATTTGGTCTAAAACTTGATTTCATTATAAAATCTACATCATAGACTACACAAGCAGAGATTGATAGTCATCACCTTCTCTAGCCATTGGAAACTTCCATTAGAATCTGATAATCAGGAATAATCAAATTGACTTAAGTCAGTGTGGAAAGCATCATGGAAGACAGCTGGCTTTTTAAGGCCCTTATTTCTTTGCTAGATGAGTATATTTTCTCTCCTATGTATCAATGAGTATCATCTTTATAGAAATACAAATGCTAATATGGTAAGGGAATTCAGAATCATATAATCTGTTTCTTCATATTACATATGGAAAAATGAAGGCTTGGAAAGATTAAACTACCTTCTCAAGGTTAGTGCATGAGCTAATTAGTGTTGAAAGAGAGATTAAGTCCTGAGTCTTGTGACCCAGAAATCTCATTGTGCACAACAGAACCATATTTTCAAACCAAAACACCTGAGATATGTGATTTAGAGTCTGAAATGACTTATCAGGGAGATAGGACAAAAGATTCGGGGTTCCAAAAGTACAGCAAAACACCCGCATTTCTTTCTCCCTATTTACCCATTTCCCCAATTTAATGATAGCACATTTTAAATTTTTCTTTAACCACACTAGGAGATTACTCAGTAAAATTAGGGATGCAAACGTATTATACATTGGCTCTTTTTTCCTGTTTCTGCACTCTCTCAGAATTTAGCTGAAGGAAAAATTGTTGTTTCCTTTTGTTTTAAGAATATATAATAAATTTTCCTCTCCTTCTCCTTTTAGTTTAAGGTTCTGGGGATTGAACCAAGGGCCTTGAGTATTCTAGACAGGCAATGTACCACTGAGCTTCATACTCAGTTCTTGATCACTTCTTGATGGTCACTGGCTTACATTTGAGAGGTTTAAGATGCCAGAATTGAATATATAAGATAATATCTATTTCATGGTCTTACTAGAGCCTGCTAATAGCCTGAACATTTAAGTCAACATTTTTAGACTGAAATGTATTGATTTATCCTGAGTCATAAATCTCTACCTCTATGTTTTGTGAATTTACATTTACCATTTGCACAAAATACTAAGGTGATTCTCTTACCCCTGTCTGAGTGTCTAGCCATGAACACAAGGTCTCCAATAATCCAACACTCCAAGTAAAATAAGAAAATATAAATGGTTCCCTGGCAGCCAGGTTCCCTTAACAAGAGAAAGTCAAGTATCAGGGTGAAAGGAATATTAAAAATCTCTGAGGACAGTCGTACCTACCAAGGGGTCATCCAGTCTCTGTGTTGACATTGTCACTTGTTGCTGAATGAAGTGCTTTTTTCACAAAAATACTTTACTTCATTTCTGGGCAGTGTTAACTACTAGCGAATTCTTATTTGAGTAGAAATCCTTTTTCTTCTAACTTCCACCCAATATATTCTTTTTCTGAAGTTTCTTTGGTGCCATGATGAATACATATTATTTTTCTTTCACTTATCAGCCCTTTAGTTATCTGAAAGTTGTTTTCCTGCTGTAATCACAGATTCAAAACAAAAACTTATAGACAAGTATCTTTATTGAAGGATGCAGAATGAATTCTTAACTGTTCTTTGGATGTTTTTACATCCAAATGTAAAATGTTTCTAATATATCATAATTTATTTAATTAATTTCCTGATTAGACATTTAGATTGGTTCCAGATTTTTGCCATTTTTGTGAAAAATGTTTTTTTCAGTCTCATTGAACAATGAATTTATACTTGGTTCAGTTGTCACTCAATTGTTATGCTTATAATAAAAATGCTAAAAAGATATGGGAAAAGTACTACACACTCAAATGCCAATGATTCATACTTACTTTACTGTTTAGAAATATTAGCATCAACTAATACAGATTTAAGTGTGATTTCAAAATATTATATCTTAAAAAATATAGCTATTTAGATTTTAGAGATTCAACATCAAGTATTTTATTTAATGCCCTACCTCAATTTAGGATCTATTTTTTTCATATTTGCAAACATTGATTTTTATCTTTATATGAGTACCACCAGTCCAGAGACATCATGGACTCCAATGTGCAGTTGTATAGTTGGTGTATATCACAGGGTGGCCAGCATCTTGCCAGGGAACTCTTGCCTGCTTGGAGGGAAAAGCCTATATCTTTTGCAAACTGCATGTCTGCATCACCTAGATGACAAAAGTCCTGCCACCAGTATGAGTTGTACCAGGGCCTGCTTGAAACATAGCTGCCTTGGCCTCTGAGTCCCTTGCCAGCAAAAATGTCCCTAGGCATTCCTTAGTAAACTGGGGCTTTCTTCTCAAAAGACTTTGTCCTGGAAACTCTTTGAAACAAATATGCATTTTTATACCTTTTTGAGCCTGCAATGAGTAGGATCTTGATTCCTGAGATCACTTCAGGGTATCTTTCCTATTGTCCTGGTGCAAAGCAATTATCCTCTTTTGAACAATGATTATCACCACTCTGTTTGGCAACTTTAAACACATTCTTTTTGTCATCAAGCTGTAAATTTTTCAAAAATTTCCTCTCTGGTCTTTGCTCCTATTCTTACTATAAATTTAGCTAAAAACATCCAGTAATACTCATGCAGTACCCCGGGATGCTGTGCTGCCTTGAAATTTCCTCCACCAGATACATTAGTCCATCATCTTTACACTCAGTGTCCCACAATGTCTCAGGGCATGGATGTAATACAGTTAAAATCTTTACTAGGGTATAAAAAATAGTAGCCTTTAGTCCAGTTTCCAAGATTCTTTATTTCTATTTGAAACCTCATGAGCATAGCCTTTACTACCCACATTTCTTGTCTGATTTTCTGAGCCCTCACTAGAATTGCCCATTAAGATTTTCTTCCAGCATTCTAGGCTTTCTTTAGGCCCCTTCTCCAAACTTCCCAAAATTCCTCCCACAAATCAATTCCAAAGTCTCCTCCACATAGCTCCTTACAATTGAGAGGTGTTAGAAACTTTGAGAGTGGAGCCTAGTGGGGGATTTTAGGTCATATATATATTTATTTCTATATAATATATGTAATATGCATCTCTGCACATATAACATACATATGCATATGTTATATAACACAAATACAAATATGTATATATAAAATATTATGTTATTTATATATAAATATGTATTTATAAAATATTATATACATATCATATGTTAGTTGTGCAGGTTAAAACTTATATATATATAAAACCTAAAATTGCCCACTAGGCTCCACCACTAGGTGTTTCTAACATCTCCCAATTGTACCGAGCTATGTGGAAGAGGTTTTGGAATATATATATATATATTTGCTCCAGAAATATTTTTAAAGTCTGTATTTTCTCCATTTAATTATTTTTCAGTTTTACCAAAAAGGTGGATCTACTTCTGAAATCTCTTTTCTTTCCCATTGATCTATGTATGTACATGTTTGTTGGTACTTACCATCTTAATTACTGTAGTAACATTGTTAAAATTGTTTTGGCTGGTTGTGTTACTCAGCTTTCCAACATCGTAACAAATATCTGAGGCAATCAACTTACAAGGAGAAAGGGCTTAGCTTTGCTCAGTTTTGGAAGTTTTGGTCCCTAATTGTTTAGACTCATTGCTTTGGTTGAGGCATCCCATCATGGTGGGAGTGCACAAAAGAGCAAAATTATTTATTTCATAGTCAGGAAGTGAAAGAGAGAGAGCAAGGAACTGGGGCACCATAATTCCCTTCAAAGGTATATTCTCAATGACCTGAAGGCCTCTTCTAGGCCCCACCTCTTAATGTTTTCACTATCTGTAATAGCACCAAGCTGGAGACTAAATCGTTAATATGAACCTTGGAGGACAATTCAGATCCTAACCATAGTACTGCATCCATGATGGATGCAGACCTCAACAGATTCAGTGAAGCCATTTATTTATTTGTGGACTCAGCACTGTAGGGGCTTATTTTCTAGACGTGAAAAATGGCTGTCAATTACAGAGAGGTACAATCAGAGTGCTTTAATCATTGGAAACTGTGGACGTGCCATTTGGATAGCCAAGGGCTAGTTGTGCAGGTTAAAACTTTAACTCAAGAAGGCAGTTGTAAATGGGTTGAAACTCTTTGTTATATGAAGAGACAGGATCCCAGATTCTGAGGAATGAATATCCAAATCTCACCCATTGCTTTTCTTTCTCTAGGATTCATTGTTTCCCAGAGGTTTAATATTTTTCTGTGCCTCCATTTAGGACTAATTTGCAATGGGGGAAGGTCAAAGTTTTCAGCCTAGCATCCAGCATCTGCCCCCTTCCTTCAGGGCCTTTTGTTTTGGGGAAAGGATTTACTGGGAGAGGTCAATGCTTGGCTAATTTCCCTCCAGAGCTGTACCATCTTTCTGTTTTTTTTTCCATGGGGAATGTATTATAGGAATATTATTTTCCATAGCCCTTCGCTACCCCTGTTCTCTTTTAGTTTCCATTTGCCTAGGATATCTTTTTCCATCCCATTTTTCTCAGCCTATTTGTGTCCTTACATGTGAAATAATTCTGGTGTGGGCAGAATTTCACTAGGTCTTAATTTTGTAATCCATTCTATATTTTTTTAATTCGAGATTTTAATAATTTATGTTCAGTAATAGTGTTAGGTCCTTAGGCCAAAGTAACTCCATTTTGAAAACCAACACCTGCCCACCCAGGCATGACCTTCCTATTAGGCCCAGCCCCCAAATAGTCCCTAACTACCAAAACCACAACAAAGATGTCAAGTAACAGTCACAGAACCAGATGGGTTATTTTTTAACCCTCCATTGTACATGACTATATTTAAGAAGTTTTTTCCAGCAGGCTGCTGTGCCTTGCAGAAGGGCAGCCTGCCAGATATTCTTTGTCAATAAACCTTTACTTGACTCAGAGATGTGTCTCTTGTGGTTATTTCCACCAGATACCCTAACAATTAGGTAAGGGGTTGTCCCTGCCATTTTATTTATTATTTTTGCATTGTTTTGGAGTTCTTTGTTCCTTCCTTCTTGTTTACTTTTATGGTTTGGTGATTTTCTGTAGTGCTAAGCTTTGATTTGATTCATTTTTCTTATTTGTGTATCTGCTGTTACTTTTTTCTTCGTGCCTACTCTAAGACTTACATAAAAATCTTATAATAGATTTATTTTTTAGGCAGGGGTACTGGGGATTGAACTCAGGGGCACTCAGCCACTGAGACACATCCCCAGCCCCATTTTGTATTTTATTTAGAGAAAGGGTCTCACTAAGTTACTTAGTGCCTCGCTTTTTGCTGAGACTGACTTTGAACTTGTGATTCTCTTGCCTCAGCCTCCTGAGCCGCTGGGACTACAGGTATGCACCACCATGTGCCACTATTATAATAGACCTTTAAAAGTCTGATACCTTAACTTTGGTTGCACACATGTACTCTAGATTTTCACACCCCTTCTCACAACTTATAATTTTGTTGTCCTAATTTATGTATTTTTATATTTTATACTCCTTAATATTGCTATGATTATTGTTCACCAATGACTTTTAATCTTTATGCTAGGGATTTGAGAGATTTTTATATGTTCATTATAGAAATAGAGTACTCTGAAGTTGATTAGTTCCTTCTGTGAGCTTTATACTTTCATTTGTTTTCATGAAAGTGAATATTATTTTGTCATTTATGATTGATGTATTCCCTTAAGCATTTCTTGTAAGGCAAGTCTAGCGGTGATGAGTTCTCTCAGCTTTTGCTTATCTGGGAAAAGCTTTATTTCTTTATTATGGATGAAGGATAAGTTTTCTGGGTATAGTATTCTTGACTGGCAGTTGATTTTTTCTTTCAACATTTTCAATATATCATCTCAATCTTTCCAGCTCAGAAATCTGCTGATAGTTTAATTGGTATTCCTCTGTAAGTTACTTCCATATTCTCTTTTTGTCTTTGACTTTTGTCAGTTTTGTGCATAAAAGAGGACCTTTTTGAGTTGAATATATTTTGTTCTGTCAATTTTTTGTTTTCTCAGTGACAGGCATCAAACCAAGGACCTTGAGCTTGCTAAGCAAGTGCTGTACCATTGAGCTACATACAAGTCCTTGAGTTGAATCTACTGAGCTCTTTGAGTGTCATGAATTTGCATGTCCACATCTTTAAGACTTGATAAATTTTCAGTTATTATTTTCTTAAACAAGCTTTAAATGCCTTTCTCCATGTCCCCTCTGGAGCTCCCATAATGTGAATATTTGTTTTGCTTAATCATATCCCATAAGCCTTTGTGGGATATGTAGACTTTTTTTGGGGGGAGGGGTCTTTTCCATTCTTTTCCTCTTTTTTCTTTGGGTTTTTTTAAGCCTTCTTTTCAATTCAGTAATTCTTTCTTCTGTTTTACTTAGTCTGCTCTTGAAGGTCTCAATTTTATTTTTAAAATTTCACTCACTGGATTCTTTGTTTCTAAGATTTCTGTCTGGTTTTTTATTATGATATCTAACTTGAATGTCTCATTTACATAATGAATTGTTTTCTTGATTTCACCGAATTATTTGTATTTTCTTTTATCTTTTTTAAAATTTTTTTTTAGTTGCAGATGGACACAATGTCTTTATTTATTTATTTATTTTTTTGTGTGTGGTGCTGAGGATTGAACCCAGTGCCTTTGGGTACTCTACCACTGAGCTATAGCCCCTTTTCTTTTATCTTACTGAATTTCATTAAGATCATTTTTTTTCAAATTCCTTTCCAGGCTGTTCATAAATTTCCATTTTTGGGAGGCTAGTTGCTATAGAATTATTGAGTTTCTTTGTTGGTATCATGCTTTCTATGTTTCTTGTTTCCTCTGTATATATTTGTGCATCCGGTGGAACAGTCCCCTTTTCCAACTTTCATAGGGGAAAGAGTAGCTTTCATAGGGAAAGACTTTCACTTGCAGGTGAGTCTTAGGATTGTCGAAAGCCATTCATGAACTACAAGTGAGAACCTTTTCAGCATTAGCCAGTAAGTGGGAAAGTCTGGTATTGGGGCCTTCTTGTGGCGATCCCCCAGGTTAAGATTGCCCAAATACATGTAAATTCCTATTCTGCTCTGCCTGGTCCCACATAGCACAGGAGATAAGATGACCACACAGCTGCAGCCACATAGCCTCTCAGAGATGAATGTAATCTGCCAAAATGCCTGTCAACCTGTCAAGCCTACATATCCCAAAAAGGCTTATGGGATATGACTGACATCATAAAGCAAGACTCCACCCCTGAAACCTTATCCCTGCTTTTGATGCACCCCCTTAAATAAAACACAGGAGCCATTTTCTAATTGTCCATCTCCAGCTCCTGTGTGGGCTGAACCTATCAGTTGCTCCATCCTTTAAAACTATAATTCTTACTCTGTCTTTTCTTCACTAATTATTTCAGACTTTAAGTTCTTCAGAGGCTGATCCCTCTGAGCAGGCCAAAGTGCCGTGGAAAGGTGCTGGCCACCTGGCAATATAGGGTGTCACTTTGGTAAGATGCATTGGTTTTGATTCTGGTTCTTGGCAATCTATTTTTAGTTTTTTTTTCCTTGAATTACAATCCCTTAGTAAACCACCTGCACATAAATCCCTGTTTCATATTCTGATCTTAGAAAACCCTAGCAATGACACATTAGTATCAGGTATGTGATAGAAATCAGATGCCTCTAAGAATGATATCCAGGACTTGAATCACCCAGTGGCCTGCTGTCAATGAGTATCCCATTGGTGATAGTAAGTAGAGTATTGATTGTTCCTAGTATGCTGAGCAGCAAAATTGTTAAGACTTTTCAGTGGTTAACTGCATTGTCTCTGTGAGGTTTCTTCAGAAATAACCACTATCAGTGATGTCTGTAAGTTCCTTGGTGTCTCAGCGGCAGGAGTTTGTATGACGGCAGTATAGAGTATCAGGCTGGTTTCCACACAGGGGGCAAATAGATATGAGGTGGCCCACTGCCTCAGTTGTGGCTCTCCTATGGGCAGGGCACGAAGCTGGTTTTTATGCTAGGGGTAGCAAGGAGCTGGCTAACCAGCAATGTAGCCTCATTCTAACAAGAATGAGTTGGACATTTCTAACCCAGAGGGTTCAGTCATACCTGAAATTCAAAGTTCTGAAGTGGATCTATTCAGAATCCTCACCCAAACTTCAGTGTCTTACTCCTCCCTTCTCAGCACCCTGACTTTAGCATTTAGAACTTGGAGAACCCAGTTTTAAAATTTAAAATTTAAAATTCCTACTCTTAAGAGTAGGTTCTGGGGCTGGTGCTGGGGCTCATGGTAGAGCACTTGCCTCGCATGTGCACAACCCTGGGTTCGATCCTCAGCACCACATAAAAATAAATAAGTGAAATAAAGGTACTGTGTTCAAGTAAAACTAAAAAAATTTTAAAAAGAATAAATCCTGAGATGAAATTTTCTTTAAATGCTACCAATGAGGATCTTTAGAATTTATACTTTGCTTTGAGTTGATGAATAATTACGCTAGTGTTTTAGTGAGCTTTTGCATTGCTGTCACCAGCAGACCTGACAAGAATAGCATAGAGGAGAAAAAGGTTATTTTGGCCCACAGTTTCAGAGGTTCAGTCCATAGTCAGCCAACTCCACAGCTCTAGATCTAAGATGAAACAGAACATCATAGTGAAAGGGTGTGGTGGAGAAAAGCAGCTAAGGACAAACAGCCAGGAACCAGAGAAAGAGCTCCACTCATCAAGGACAAAATATATACCCCAAAGGCAGAGCCCCAATGACCCACCTGCTCCAACCACAACCTACCTGCCTACAGTTACTACTTAGTTAATCCCTATTAGTAGATTAATCCACTGATTAGGTTACAGCTTTCATGATTTAAACATTTCACCTCTGCTTATTCTTGCTTACATATAAGCTTTTGGGAGACAACTCATATCCAAATCATAACACTTGGCCTATTTTTTTGTCTTCAAATCATTGATGTAATTCCACAATAGCAACATAATTCCATAATGCTTACAATTATTACTATACTTCCAAAATGCCAGGATATTGCAAAGTCAGTGCATCCCCTTCCAGTCAATGTTGATGTGATTTACAAAACATAAATAGTCTTAACAATTTTACTGCTTGATCATACTAGAAGTTATCAGAAACTATCATTGCTCTACCTATCATCATCCATGGGATACTCGTTGACAGCTGGCAAGTAAGTGATTCAACTCCTATATATCATTCTGAGAGTCTGATTTCTCGCTTGTACCTGATACCAATGTGTCATTGCTGAGGTTTTTTAAATTAGAATAGGAAGCATGGATTTAGGTGCAAGTGCTTTACTGAGGGCTTGTACTCCAGGAAAAATGCTAAAGAAAGAAAGAGAAGAAATACAAGGAAGAGGAAAGAGCATGCAATAGTCCCATTGCCTCCTGATAATTTAAAGAGAAAAATAATATAAGCAACTATTATTTAAAAATAAATTTAAAAGGTTGAGTTTATAAAAAGTCATAAATGAATAAGGACACACAAAAGAGAAAAATTAGTATAAATTACATAAAAAGGTAACCACAAATACAAAAATTTCACTTTAATAAGAGATCTTTAATGTTAATTCCAGGTGCACATGAGAGCTGGTGATAAGCAAAACTGCTGATGATTTCAGAGATAGAAGTGGAAAAGATGGTTCTTTTTTTGAGTAATGAGCTCATATTGATTTCCCAGTTTATCACATCATGTGGCTGTGTCTCAAATTTTCTCATCAACTGTGTTTGTTTTTGAAATGTGAGATATTTCTACTACATTGACACAGTTTCAGCTTTTTGCTAATTACTTTGATGAAGCCTAGATTATAGAGTTTTTAAAGTTCAAACAAGAACTTCAACTTGGGACTAAAATATCACCCAATTCTCTTCACTTAACTTGGTCTTCAGTTGTTACTTCTCTTGTGATCCCATAATAATAACCTGTATATTCCAGGCGCTCTCCTCAAACTTCATATTCATTACTCTTACCTTTCACGATATCTTTGTAAGAGAGGAAGTGTTATTTTCCCCACTTTTCAGATTATGAAACTAAAGCTCAGAGAGGTAAAGTGAAAAGTTTACATAGACAATAAATAAATGAGCTATGCATAGTTGCCTTTGCTCATTTTAGAAAATGCTATATCCAGATAACTGATTTTAAGAAGTAAACACTTTAGAATAAATGTCTTCTCAATGGCCATTTGTTTTACTTGCAATGACAAACTTCTATCCACCCATCTGTGGTCAAGAAAATAAGTAAAGGCAAATATTATGGTTCAGAGACTTTAGTATTTAGTTAAAAAGAAAGAAAGGGAAGGTTTTGTTGTGAAGCAGAAAGGTTGGTGTTGGGGAGTGGCAGAAATAAACACACCTAAATACAGGCACAGTGTAATCAATTCCCAAACAGACTGTAAAGTACTTTAAAAAAAGAAAGAAAGAAAATAAGCAAAAGGTTATGTTGGGACTGAAATACAATCCATAAGGACAAATGCGGTTTTTATAAAATATTCTTTTTTTGTTGTTGGAGAGAATGCCTTTATTTTATTTGTATGTGGTGCTAAAGAGCAAACCCAGTGCTTCACACATACTAGACAGTCCGCTACAGTCCAACAAATGTGTTTTTTTAAGGAGACTATTCCAGAAATTCCCTGCAGTTGTACCCAGAATGGCAGCTCCTAGAGAGAAAATGGAATTCCTCAGCTGTTGTTTTTCAATATTTAGCAGGATACATACATTCCAATAGAGTAAACTCCCAAGTTACTTAACTCCAAACATTCAGACAGATGAGAAAGACGATAAAATTAGCCATAGTACTTAGAAAAATGATTTTAATCTTCTTCTAAGTGTAACAATTTAACTTGCAAGGATCCAGATGCCATATAATGTTCCAACTTGCTTTTCCAAAAAGATATTGAAGCAAGAAAACATAGAATGGCAACATAGCAGGAGATAGAAAACTGTGTAAAGAAAACTCTATGATAAAGAGGAAAAAAATTCAGAGAGATTTATAAAAATAATGTTGAAAAATTCTGGATTAGGGCTGGAAGTGTAGCTTGGTGGTAGAATGCTTACCTAGTATGCATAGAGCCCTGGGGTCAATCCCCAGCATCACTATTTCCCTCCAAATATATATACATATCATTGAATAGAGACAGAATTGTTGCAGAAATTAGAAGATATCTGAAATGCTTGATACTGAGTATGTTCCTTAAGATTGTCTGAAGTTGTTAAAGTACAACTCAGAGAAGATGGATAGGCTTGAATCTTCATATCAGAAAGCTAAATATCAATTTTTTAAAGCTTCCAAGAAACTAAAAAAAGAATACCTCAAACCTAACAAAATAAGAGGGCAGGTAATAAGACAGATAAGAGACAAAACATAGGTTAGTGGTTGCTATGGAGCTGGAAAGTTGAATGAAAACGAAAATGGGTACTAATGGATGTGGGCTTTCTAGGATAATGAAAATGCTCTAAAATTGTGGTTATGGCTATGAAAACTCTGTGAATATACTAAAACCACTAAATAATCCACTTTAAATGGAAGAATTGTATATATGTGCCCTAACATTACCACGTTAGGTAGAACATGATCATCATTGGATATTTAGCTAAACAGGTCATTAGAAAAAAAAATCACTAGGAAAATATACATTATATAGTGTATATAAAGACTAATAAAAAAAACTTTGCTTTCTTCTTGTCTTTAAAATTAAGAATATACTTGGAACCTCAAAAGCAGAATTTTAGAAAGGCTAAATCTTTTTTTCATTAGTAGTACTGTTTGTCCCTGTTCAAAATAACTCCTAGACCCCATCCCCCATATCTCTATCTAGATAAAATGTTTATCTAGATAGATAAATCTTATTTGTTTTTCTGTTTACTGATCTATCTCTCTATTTGAATCATTTTACTTTTCCCCAAACATTAGTGGTAATATTGTAAATGCAGATATTCCTAGGAAAGCTTATAAATTTCCTCCCACTGGATGTATAGAAATTGAGAGTTGGGAAAAGGAGTGAGTGGTTAAAAGAGCAGATACATACTTTAAATTCTTTGTTTTCTAATTCCAGCATCAGAGTAATCTCAAGGTCAGTCTCTGTTTATGAATTTTTGTTTTGACAATGCACCACATTTTCACATTTATTCTTCTGTTAAGTAAATTTGTATTATATCTTGGATTACCTAAATACTAATGTATAGACTCGGAGTTGTCTTGAGTTCTTTTTTTAATGAAATTATTTATTCTACTTTGTTATACATGATGGCAGAATGCAATTCATTTCATATTACACATAGAGCACAATTTTTTAAGTCACTGATTGTACACAAAGTATTTTCATACCATTCATGTCTTCATACATGTATTTAGGGTAATGATGTCTAGCTCTTTCCCCATCTTTTCTACCCTCTTTCCTTCTTCCTTTCCCTTTCTCCCCTTTGCCCTATCTAAAGTTCCTCCATTTCTCCCATGCTTCCACCCACATCACCCTTATGAATCAGCATCCTCATATCAAAGAAAATATTTGGCCTTTGGTTTTTTGGAATTGGCTAACATCACTTAGCATTATATTCTCCAACTCCATCCATTTACCTGCAAATGTCATGATTTTATTTTCTTTTAATGCTGAGTAATGTTCCAAAGTCTCCCTATCCATTTATCTACTGGAGGGTATCTGGGTTGATTCCACAATTTACCTATTATGAATTGTGCTGCTATAAGCATTGATATGGCTGTGTCCCTGTAGTATGCTGTCCTTTAGATATAAACTGAGGAGTGGATTAGCTGGATCAAATGGTGGTTCCATTCCAAATTTTCCAAGAAATCTCCATACTGCTTTCCAGATTGGCTGCACCAATTTGCAGTCCCACCAGCAATGTGCCTTTTCCCCCACAACCTCACCAACACTTATTGTTGTTTACATTCTTGATAGCTGCTGTACTGGAGTGAGATGCTATACTGAAGTTTTGATTGGCATTACTCTAATTGCTAGAGAAGTTGAACATTTTTTTTTCATATGTTTGTTTATTATTTGTATATTCTCTTCTGTGAAGTGTCTGTTCAGTTGGCCCATTTATTGATTGGGTTATTTGTTTTTTCAGTGTTAAGGTTTTTGAGTGCCTTATGTATTCTAGAGATTAGTGCTCTATCTGATGTGTTTATGTTAAAGATCTGCTCCCAAGCTGTAGGCTCTCTATTCACCTAACTGATTGTTTCTTTTGCTGAGAAGAAGCTTTTTAGTTTGAATCCATCCCATTTATTGATTCTTGGTTTTAATTCTTGCTCTATAGGAATCTTATTAAGGAACATGGGGTCTAATCTGACATGATGGAGATTTGTGCCTACTTTTCTTCCATTAGGCACAAAGTCTCTGGTTTAATTCCTGGGTCCTTTATCCACTTTTAATTGAGTTTTGTGCATGGTGAGAGATAGAGGTTTAATTTCATTTTGCTACATGTGGATTTCCAGTTTTCCCAGCACCATTTATTGAAGAGGCTATATTTTCTCAAATGTATATTTTTGGTGACTTTGTCTAATATAAGATAACTGTAGTTATGTGGGTTAGTCTCTGTGACCTCTATTCTGTACCATTGGTCTACAGGTCTATTTTGGTGCTAATACCATGCTGTTTTTGCTACTATAGTTCTTAGTGTAGTTTAAGGTCTGTCTTGTGTTTTTTTTCAGTGAGTTATTTTATGATGTAATTAAGTTGGTCAGACTCAATCTGCAAACTTTATCTCTTGGAAAACATCTCACTTCTGATATCCATGATTGGCTGAGCTGCTTGAAATCTGACCATGCATGTGTAATTTGGTAGTTTACTGGAGATCTGGGTAAACTTTAAACAAAATTTGTGGCTTTCCCATTCTCTTGTCCAGTCATGCCAATATCTGCTCTCTTGTTTCAGAAAGTCTAAGAGTTTTATATCAGAGTTTTAGGCACCCCATGTTTTGCCAATTGCAGATTGATCTCACACTAAAAGTTATAAAAATGGGAAACACCCCATGCTATTCCCTTTACTCAGGTATCATTTTCTTTCATAAATTTCTTGCTTTTAATCACTCTTTAGTGCTCACTTGTGTGTGTGTGTGTGTGTATGTGTGTGTGTGTGTGTGTGTGTGTGTGTGTGTGTGTGTGAATGTATGTGGTTAGAATTTATAGTTATCTGCAAAATGATTGGGGCGGTAAATTAACTCAAAAACTGAAACCTGTTCCTCTCTTTTTTATTTGAAGAACATCTGCTCATTTGTCAAGAATCAGTTAAGACATTATCTCCTCTAGGAAACTTCCCTTTCTCCTTCTTTGGGTTGAGAGTTAGGTGTTCCTTACCTGGATTTTCATAAGTCCCTGTGCCAGATTTGCACTTTGAAGGAATGTGTTAGTCAGCCTTGTGTCACTGTGAGAAATACCTGAGAAAAACAACTTGGAGGAGGAAAGATTTATTTTGGCTCACAGTTTCCGTTCACGGTTGGCTGCTTCCATTGCTTTGGACATGCAGTGAGGCAGAACATCATGACATAAGGGTGCGTCAGAGGAAAGCTGCTCAACTCATGAGAGCCAGGAAGCAAAAAGAGGTGTGGGGAAGGGACAGGGACAGGATACAGACCGCAAGAGCACACCCCAGTGTCTTGCTTCCTTCAAACACGCCCCACCTGAGTTTTCACCATCTCCCAGTAGTCCATTCAACTATTGAGGAATTAATCCACTGATGAACTCAGACTTTATTTTCCAAAGCCCCACGTATGGACCTTGCTGCATGTGGACCAAGCCTTCAACATGTGAGGTTTTGGGGGACATTCTCATTGTAAACCATAACAAGGAAATATCAGAGTATAGGCAAAAAGCTTCTCAGTTTGCCCTCAAAAAATTGAGGTGTATAATTCCCTATAAATATAAAAAATTATGTCACAGCTGGCTACAGTAGCACATTCCTATAATCCTAAAGACTCAGAAGGCTGAGATAGGTTTATGTGCTCAAGGCCCACCTTAGCAACTTAGTGAGACCCTTAGCAACTTAGTGAGACCTTAATAAAAAATAAAAAGGACTGAGAATGTGGTTCAGTGGTAAAGTGCCTCTGGGTTCCATCCCCTGTACAAAACAAACAAAAAGCCAAAACTATGTCACAAGCAGAGGATTAAAACCAACACAGGCTCACACTTGAATGAACTGTAGATCTTTGACTATGTAAAGAAATTAGACCTTACCTGAGGTTATTATCCTTAGTTTCAATAAATGTCTTAAACAGACTTAATAGTTATTGAAATATTGAGCTCTAAAAAATTCTGGTTTTATAAAGTGATTTTCAAATGAGGCACCAATATTAG
Source organism: Callospermophilus lateralis (assembly GCF_048772815.1). Taxonomy (NCBI): domain Eukaryota; kingdom Metazoa; phylum Chordata; class Mammalia; order Rodentia; family Sciuridae; genus Callospermophilus; species Callospermophilus lateralis. Next base: position 2,088,926 of record NW_027517992.1, on the reverse strand, counting down.
ATTAATAATACCTTGTGTGAAAGAGAAAAGTGCACTGTGTAGTATTTGACATCATGTATTCCTTTAATTCAAATGTTATTCCAACTAAAGTACCAAGTATAAAGTACCAAAATTCTTGCTTCTTGTTCCTCTAGGTCCTAGAATGTACCTTTGATAAGAAGGTATTTTATAGACTGCTGCAGTCTCTGGCTGGGCACAAATCACAAGCCTCCACACAGCTTGTAGATTCAAATAGCAATTCTTTATTCCCGAACTCACACCGGCCGTCTACAAACACGTTCTGGGGAAATCCACGTTTTCTGCCCTAATCCACACCTCATGGGCTTCTGTCTCCCAAATATATTGTCTGACCCTAAGAACTCAAGAGGAACTCAGGCAGCAGTATATGCCCTATTCTAAACGGGGAATGCCCTAATCTCGCATTATGCTAAACCGGGAACACCCTAAACACGGATCTGCCCTGGTCCTTGAGCAAGGTCACCTTACATGCAATGTCGCTGCAAAATGTCCTATTTCCATGAGTCCTTCCACTAAAGAAACATGGGGGTACGCTGGCAAGGAAATTGTCATACCTACTTGGCTGATGGCTCCCAGCATCTCCCCCCTTCTGATTAATTAAACAACATGTAATGTGGCTTAAGGACCGTGGCTGGTAGGTTGTCCAGTTCAACATATGGTTCTTACCCGTCATCGGAAAACTGACCTTTAGGCATCAGCCTCCTGTCTTAGGTTGATACCACTGCAATTGGATTATACCCGTCACTGACTACCGGTCCAGCATATAGCCATTGGCCCCCAAATTTAGACCATCACTAGCAGAAGGGAGGAGGATACAGAAATGCCACAACACCAAGCCAATTGACAGTTCCTTTGGAAAAATTGCATCACTGGTGACACCATCAGCAAAGATATGCCAGCATTACCACAATTAACATGTGGTGCGCTGGCAAGGAAATAAAAATTGCATCACTGGTGACACCATCAGCAAAGATATGCCAGCATTACCACAATTTGCTGCACTAAACGATAGTTACATTGTCCAGGCAAGTTCTGCAAGCAGTTCAAAGAGGAGGAATCTATCAATATGTCTGTCTCATCCCAAAGTTTGTTTCCTCCCAAAGTAAGTTGACTCCTTGATTGAGCATACTTGTTGAGTTATATTCATTGGGATGAAGATAGGAATTCTGGCAATGATGTTAAAGAGACATTATCCTGAAAAGAATTATTAAATATATTGAAAAGGAAAGGTGAAAGTAAACAAACAGATCAGTTAACCTCCTTTAAAAACAATCCTTAACAGCTGTTTACCTGATTTAAATTAGTAAAGAAACAGATCTGTTAACCACCTTTAAAAACAATCCTTAACAGCTGTTTACCTAATTTAAATTAAGCCATTTAAATCATGTGAATAAAAAAAATAATAATTTGGATCCATTTTTCATGAGCGCTCCTCATATATGAAATATGGACATACGCATACACAGACATACAACACAAAACACAAAAGTACAACAAATAAGACAATAATAAAGGCCTTGTAGCTTTACCTAGGTGAAATCTCCATTGCAATGTTTAAAAACTCCAGTCAAAAAATAAAACTGATCAGAAAAACATTAACCTAGGTTTGTATGAGCTCAAAAAATAAATAAATAAATAAATAAATAAAATAGAACCTTATGATGTGGGAAAAATGCAATAATAAAATAGATATTGAAAAAAGCATCCTGGTTAATCACTGTCACAGATGTAAGAATGGCCAAGCTGGAGTTCTGGATATCAGCTGTTATGGATTTGAGTCAAATCATCTTCTTTTCGATCTGTAGAAATCATTTTAGTTAGTCTTTCTGGAATCCAAATCGGTTGCTGTTCTCCCTATGGAAAAACACAAACAGAGCCCCGACTCCAGACAATCACTGGATCAGGACCTTTCCATTATCCTGTTAGAATATCTTTCCAAAGTACTTTAGGCTTATGTACACTTTTGGGATACATATGCCTTTCCGCAGCACTAAGTCCTGATGAATCCAAATTTAAAAAGTTTAGAGTAAAAAGGGTTATTTTAAGTTTATCTTTGGGGGATATATACCCCTTTCCAATTCCCTTTTTTTGCTTTAATAAATATGTTTTAATAGTTTGATGAGCTCTTTCAACTATGCCTTGTCCCTGTGGATTGTATGGGATTCCTGTTATATGAGTAATACCAAATGATGAGCAAAATTGTTTAAAAGAGGTAGAGGTATAGCCAGGACTGTTATCGTTTTTTAACTGTTTAGGAACACCCACAGTGGCAAAATTTTGTAAGCAATGAGCTATAACATCTTTAGTTTTTTCTCCGGCATGAAGGGAGCCCATCAAAAATCTGGAAGAGGTATCAACTGTAACATGTAAATATTTTAATTTTCCAAATTCTGGCAAGTGTGTGACGTCCATCTGCCAAATATGGTTAGGTATCAGTCCTCTAGGATTGACTCCAAGATTAACTTGTGGTAAAAAGGTCACACAATTTTGACATTGTTTTATTATATGTCTGGCTTGTTCCTTAGTTATTTTAAAACGCTTTTGTAAAGTATTAGCATTAACATGGAATTTTTATGAAAATTCGTAGCTCCTTCTACGTAGAGAAAATATGTATGTCATGTGTAGTTTTATCTGGTAATCATTGCCCAAACTAAGGGCTCCAGGCAATCCTGTATGTGCCCTAATATGTCCCATAAAGAATGGATCTTTTCTGTCCCAGATTAGACTTTGTATAGTGGAAAACAAAGAGAAAACAGTAGAAGAAGGGGAAATCCTACCAGCATCTTCAAGAGATACTATAGCATTAACTACATACTGACTATCAGAAAATAAATTAAATACAGAATAAATACAAAATAAATTAAATACAGAATCTCTAAACATCAAAAAGGCTTGTGAAACTGCATTAAGCTCTACCTTTTGAGCTGATTGTTTGGGTACTAAAAATGTAAAATTTTGATCAGGGTAACTACTGCTGCTGTACCATTATTTGACCCATCAGTGAATATATTTGGAGCATTCATGATAGGGGTTTTTCTTGTCATTTTTGGAAAAACTACAGGATGCTTAGATCAAAAAGACAACAAAGGATTAGATGATAAGTGATTATCAAATGAAACATTAGATTTACACATGATTATTGCCCAAGTATTTAACTCATTAGCTAACTTATCAATTTGATCCATACTATATGGAGTAATAATTTTATTGGGAGAAATTCCAAACACTCCCTTTGCTGCTTTTATTCCTTTGAGTATTAATTGTCCTACAGCCTCAGGATACCTAGTAAGAAAAGTGTTAGGAGAATAAGATAAATGTATCCACAATAATGGACCTTCTTGCCAAAATACTCCTGTAGGAATATTTTTTGTTGGTAGTACAATGAATAATAAAGGCAAACTTATATCAATTCTATCCAAATGTATATTTTCCATATATGTTTCAATAATTTTTAATGTCTTTCTTACTTTAGGAGTTAAAATGCGAGGTGAGTTTGGATCTGATGGACCTTTTAGAATATCAAATAAAGGTCCCAACTCTCCTGTTGGTATGCCTAGATAAGGCCTTATCCAATTTATGTCTCCCAATAACTTTTGAAAGTCATTAAGTGATTTGAGTTGATCTACTCATATTTGGATTTTTGGTGGATGGACCATGGTTGTGGATAATAGAACTCCTAAATAATTAATTGAAAAATTTAATTGTACTTTATCTTTTGCTATCTCTAGATTATAATTTTTTAATAAGTTTGTAAGTGTGGCATAACATTCCAGCAATATGTTTTTATCTTTATGTGCCAATAATACATCATCCATATAGTGAAATATTTGTAGTTCAGGATTTTGATTTCTAAGTGGCTGGATTGCTTTGTTAACATATATTTGACACATAGTTAGACTGTTAGCCATCCCTTGAGGGAGTACTTCCCATTCATATCTCTGATCAGGACCTCCATGATTTAATGCAGGGATAGTAAATGCAAAACGTGGACTATCCTTGGGATGAATTGGAATTGAAAAAAAAAACAATCTTTAATATCTATGGCTAAAACATGCCAGGTTTTTGGCAAAGCAGACAATTGAGGAATCCCTGATTGAGCAGGTCCCATAATAACCATGTCATTATTAATGGCTCTTAAATCTTGCAATAATCACCATTTACCAGATTTCTTTTTAATGACAAACATGGGAGTATTATGGGGAGATATGGAAGGTTGTATATGTCCTTCCGCTAATTGTTGTTTGACCAGATCATGGGCTACTTGTATCTTTTCTTTAGTCAGGGGCCACTGAGGAACCCACACTGGTCTTTCTGATTTCCAAGTAATTTTTATTGTCTCAGTGGCCCTTACTGAAAATCCAACCCATGTCTGTTTGTTCCTTGATCTATTTGAATTGGTGCTGCTATATCTTGTCCTTGTTTTCCTAATCTTTTTTCTTTCCTAAAACCTTGTCTAGCCCTAGTAGTGGGTGCATTAGGATTGATGTTATTTGTTAACATCAAACCTAATTGATCTAGGACATCTCGTCCCCATAAATTTATAGGAAGATAATCCAATACATATGTCTGTATAGTTCCCTCGCATTCTTCAGGATCCTTCCAATCTAATACCATTGCACTTCTATAGGGATTAGTAGCCACTCCTAGGCCTCGAAGCGTTTGAGTGGCTTGTTGTAATGGCCAATGTTTTGGCCATTCCGACTAGATATGATGCTAAGGTCAGCACCTGTGTCCAGTAGCCCATTAAAGTCGTGTCCTTGAATATTTAGTTTTAACATTGGGCGAGAATATAAATTTAAAGACAGCATAGCCCAATCTACACCTGTGGAGCCTAATCCCCTGGAACCTCTTTTTTACACTATGACTAGGAAATTTATTATGTAGGCTGGGTCTTATTAACAACTGTGCTATTCTATCTCCAGGTGAAATTACTGATGTACCTCTTGGAGATCTAGCTATAATTTTTATTTCACCTACATAATCGGGATCAATTACCCCAGGACTAATCATAAGTCCTTTTAATGTAGATGAACTATGTCCCAATAATAAGCCTACTGTCCCTTGGGGAAGAGGTCCTTTTATTCCTGTGGGAATGATTTGAACTCCCATCTCTGGAGTTAGTACTGCTCTGGCAGAGGTGCAGATGTCCAACCCTGCGCTCCCTCAGGGTTGTCTGATGAGGGATTTAATGGACAATGTGTCCTGGGCACTACCTTGATGGTGTTGCTGGGTTCCTCCACTGCCCCGTATATTTGTGGTTGTGGGCCCCAGAGCATTGGGCCCCGCTGTCCGTTTTTTGGCAATGGAGCCTGATGCCTTTCTCCTCGATATCGTGGGTAAATACCTGGTCCTTGTCCGTTTTTTGCTAAGGGAGTACCCTCTATGGTGGTTTGAGAACGGCATTCATTAGCCCAATGTCTCCCTCTACGGCATCGTGGGCAAATACCCGGTATTCTATTTCTTTGATACCTAGTTTTGTTAAACCCTCCTCCAATGGGGCAACTCCTTTTAAAATGTCCTGTTTGTTCACAATCATAGCATGTTTTTGGCCTGGCATCTAAAGCCTGTTGTACTGCAGCTGCCAAGACTTGCCCTTGTTCATTAATATCTCTACATAATTTAATATATGTGTTTAAATTTTCATGTCTCCATGGTCTAATAACCTCTCTGCAGCAACGATTTGCTTGGTCATAAGCCAGTGGTTTTATTAATGGCATTGCTTGTTCCGTATCCCCCAAATTTTTGGCAGCCATTTTAATTAGCCTATCTACAAAGTCAGCGTAAGGTTCATTAGCTCTCTGTATTACCTTAGATAGCTGACCTTGTAAATCTCCATGTCCTTGTAAAGTCTTCCATGCCCTAACTGCGTCTGCAGCAATTTGTGCATATATAGCAGGATCATATTCAATTTGTTGCCACTGACCCTCATAAGGTCCTTTCCCTAGCAACATTTCTAGATTTCTTTGAGGGTAACCGGCTGCTGCATTTCGCCAAGCTGTCTCTGTGCAAAATTCCTCATTGGCAACCTTCCATAACAAATATTGTTCTCCTTTTAACACAGATTTACACATGCTAGCCCAATCTGCTGGCGTCATGTCCAAGTTAGTAATGGACTCGACCATGCTTACCCTGAAGGGAGCTTGGAGACCATAGGTTGTTACACCCTCCTTTAACTGCTTCACTGTTTTAAAATCTAAAGCACGGTGAATTCACTGCCCTCCTACCTGTTCAAGTACAGGGCATGATAATCTTTGAGGTCCTCTCTCAGGATCCCAATTATCAACTACGGGGTTTGAGGGCCACTCAGCTGTCTCTATCAGTGGGGCTGTTGGTTGAATTACGCCCTCTTGTGATAAAACGGAGTTAGTAACAGCCTCCTGTTGTGGCCTTTTTCCTAACAACCCCTTTTCCTTTAAATTTTCTTCCTCTGTCTGACTAGCTCGAGAGATCTTCTCTTTTGCTTGATCTCAAATGTCTGTCTCCATGTTCTGAACCTCTAACAATTTACTTAACATCTTTTCAGTTTGTTTTAATCTACTATAAAGATAACGCAACCCAATAAGATAACACAAAACAAAACCTAAACTGAATGAAACAAAAACGAAATAAAAAATCGTTGTATCAATTTTCTCTTCCTCAGGGCCCACAAACTTCAAACCTTTAGTCAACCATTTTTTCCAGTTTGCCTGAGAAATTTCTAGGGATAGGCAGCTTGAAAGAAAAACAAAATAAATCAAAAGAAGAACACATTGTTTTTTGAAATGGTCACCCATTCTCTCGCCTTCCCTCAGGGGTGAGCAATTTCACTTACCCCCAAGCTTCGGGCTTTCCACGTACAAGCCACCAGATGTCGCAATCTCTGGCTCTGCACAAATCACGAGCCTCCACACAGCTTGTAGATTCAAACAGCAATTCTTTATTCCGGAACTCACACCGGCCGTCTACAAACACGTTCTGGGGAAATCCACGTTCTCTGCCCTAATCCACACCTCATGGGCTTCTGTCTTCCAAATATATTGTCTGACCCTAAGAACTCAAGAGGAACTCAGGCAGCATGATACGCCCTATTCTAAACAGGGAACGCCCTAATCTCGCATTATGCTAAACAGGGAACACCCTAAACACGGATCTGCCCTGGTCCTTGAGCAAGGTCACCTTACATGCAATGTTGCTGCAAAATGTCCTATTTCCATGAGTACTTCGACTAAAGAAACATGGGGGTATGCTGGCAAGGAAATTGTCATACCTCCTTGGCTGATGGCTCCCGCAATAGACCATTGTCATCTTTTTTAGTGCTTAAGTAGGAAAAAATACATAAGAAGTACTTGAGGAAGCTCTTCATCTGAAGGCATCCCTATAGGTGAGCTTAAAGCTATACTAAAGTGGACAAGATTGAAAAAGCAGCAATTTTCTTGCTTTGGGGAATGAACTTCATTTCCAGGAAGTTGATATGTGCATAGGTTTAAAAGGAATTCCAAAGAGGAGAAGGTGGAAGTGTTAAGTAACAAAGTGTTAGATAAAGTCACACCCAGACATTAATTACTGCTTTTCCATTTCAAGCTTTGCCATTTAAATAGGTTTATACTGATGTAAGACAATGCGTGGCTGATGGCACTTCTATCCTTGTTTAGTATCTCTCTTGTTTCAGTATTCTCACTATGTGACACTCTGTATCAGATTATTGGAAAAAAAACAAGCATGTTTGTTGTCACAGTAGAAAATTTAAAAATAAGTTCTTTTGGGGTAATTTCATATTTTTTTTAGTTATACATGACAGTAGAATGTACTTCAACATATCATACATACATGGAGTATAACTTCCCATTTTTGTGGCTGTAAATGATGTTGAGTTACATTGCTCATATATGTTCATATATGAACGAAGGAAAGTTCTGTCTGATTCATTCCACTATCTCTTCAATTTCCACCTCCTCCTCCCTTCTCCCATGCCACTCTGTCCAATCCAGTGAGTCTCCCCACCTTGTGCCTATTTTGAGTCATCATCCACATATCAGAGAGATCATTGAGCCTTTGGTTTGAGGGAATTGGCTTATTTCACTTAGCATGATAGTTTCCAGTTCCATCCATTTGCCTGCAAATGACATAATTTCATTCTTATTTATGGCCGAGTAATATTCTATTGTGTATATATACCACATTTTCTTTATCCATTCATCTATTGAAGGGCACCTAGGTTGGTTACATAGCTTAGCTATTGTGAATTAAGCTGCTATAAACATTCATGTAGCTGAGTCACTATAGTTTGCTGATTTTAAGTCCTTCAGGTATATGCTGAGGAGGAGATAACTGAGTCAAATGGTGGTTCCTTTCCAAGTTTTCTGAGGGTTAGTGTTAGAAACTAATATTAATTCAATATTAAGTTTCTCCTATTATCCTGATTGGATTGGCATTGCTTTTTCTTTTTATCTTTTTATAACAAATTTATGTGTTTTGATGTATATTTGATTTATTAGTTCATCCTCAACTGAGAAATATAAAACTTTAAAAATACAAACTTGGCATAATTAAACTCATGTACATGTTGTTTGATTTTGGTTATTTTCCTTGAAGACATTTAAGATAATATTATTTTATAAGGAAGAAAATACTAAAAGAAATTTTTAGTTATGATTAAAATATGATTTAAAGTTATTTATTATAAAAATTTAACAAAAATTTAAAAATTCAACTAAATGAGCTGATACAATAAAAATTTAAAGTGACATATGTAAAAAGATTAGCTTGAGGTAATTTAGTTAATCAGGCCTGAAATTTTGGAATATGGACTGATTCAAAAGAAATGCTTAACCATATTTGGCACAGTGACTGCCTTCTACCATCTCCCTATAACATGGCCTCTAGTTATTCGACTTTACCTTGAATATCCTACTTGAGGCTAGTAAGGAACTTTTTCTTGCAAGACCCAGAGGCCTTATTTCTCTCTACCTGTTGCCCAGTTTTTCCATTGTATTTTAGATGGATAACCTCATATTTGTTTCCTTTTATTTTTAGTGTTATAAATCCAGAGAGTCCCCAACTGGACTGTTCAAATTAACAACTTTTCAACTTTATGATGATGCTAAAGTGCACCCATATAACCATTCCAGTTTTCACTTTAAGTACAGACTTCAAAATACTAGATGAAGTATTTAACACTCTGTTATAAAATAGGCTTTGTGTTAGATGATTTTCTTCAACTTCAGGCTAATATAAGTGGTCTGAGTATATTTAAGGTAGGCTAAGCTAAATATGATATTTGATAGGTTAGGGATATTCAATACATTTTCAGCTTAACAATATTTTCAACTTAAGATGGATTTATTAGAATATAATGTCATACTAAGTCAATGAGAGTCTATATTACAAAATTAATGTGTTCTTGTAGTGAAGTATAAGATTTGTGATAACTGAGGCTAAAATTTTAGTGGAATTGTTAAAACATCTGTATACACTGTGTGTATGTAGCCTGAATTATCTCCTTAGGTCAAAGAATGATTCTTCCATTAATATTCAGATTTCACTGGCTTTTGTTCCACCTGCTTCCATAGGACATAAGCCACTTTTGCAGCATTCCTCCAGCATTTCTGGGGGCCGCTAGTGGCATTTCTTGTGTATTTAAAAAGGAGTCTTATGTTTAAGGAACTGTGACTGTTCTGCTAATTTGATACCAGCATTGTGGACTCTCTGAACACCAGCACTGGCTCTCTAGAGCCCTTGAATTTTCAAAGCAGGGATGATCTTAGAGGTAAAATGACGCATATACCAGGAAAATCAATAATCAAAAAGATGCTAAGTTAGTATATTTCTAACAGATACAATAGGCCAACCAAAAAAGCTTTATTGGAGATAGATTATTACATAACAGTAAAAGGTTCATTGACTAGAATTTAAATCTTATTTGTTTCTTCTATATTTAAATTCCAAGATACATTTTTTTTCAAATTTTAATATATTTGAAGGTGGAAGTCATCTTACACTAACATTTAGACAAGCAGCAGAAGTAATGTGATTATGGCTGCATAAAGGAAGATATTGTAGGTGGAAATGGTGGTGTGAACCTGTAGTCCCAGCTATTGAGGAGGCTGAGGCAGGAGTCTCAGAGGCTCCATGCAAATTTAGTGAGATTCTGTTTCAAAATAAAAAGGGCTGGCAATATAGCTCAGTGGTAGAGTATCCCTGGGCTCAACCCCCAGTACTACAAACAAACAAAAACTAAAAAAAAAATGCAGAAAGGGTGTTAGATGTTAGAGATGTGAAAGAAAATTCTAGGGAAAACAGCGAATAATGGAACATTCTTTTTATTATCTAATTTTTCTTTTCTTTTAAATTTATTTTAACTGACATATAAAACAAAATCATACACATTAGTGGGGTACCACGTAATGTTTCATTACATGTATATATTGCATAATTTTAAGATCAGTTTTGACAAGTCCATCTCCTCCAACATTTGTCATTTCTTTGTGGTGAAAACTTCCCAAATCCTTTTTTCTAGCTTTTGAAATGTATTATCATTGTTCTCCACAGTCACCCTACCATGCACACCAGCACACCAGAATTTCCACCTAACTATAACTTATCATTCATCGATTAACCTTTCTTCATCCTTCCCTCTACTTTCCCCAGCATCTGGTAACCACTATTCTACTCTCAACTTCTATGAGATCAACATTTTTGGATTCCACATGTGAGTACGATCATACACTACTTGTCTTTCTGGGCTTGGCTTATTTCACTTAACACAGTGATCACCTGTTTCATCCATGTTGCCACAAATGACAGGATTTCATTTTTTAGAGCTGAATAGTATATATACCACATTTCCTTTATTCGTTCATCAGTTTATGGGCCTTAGGTTGTTTCCATTTTTTGTCTATTGTAAATAGTGCTGCAAATAGTGTGGGAGTGCAGATGTTTCCTCAACATTCTGATTTCATTTCCTTTGGTTATATACCAAGCAGTGTGATTACTAGATATGGTAGCTCTATTTTATTTTTTTGATGAACCTTGTTTTCCATAAGCTATACTAATTTACATTCCCACCAATAGCGTGCAAGTGTTCCCTTTTCTTCACATCCTCACCAGCACTTGTAATCTTCAGTCTTTTTCATAAAAGCCATTCATATTCGAGGTGATATCTCATTGTGGTTTGAATTTGCATTTCTCTAATGTTGAGTATTTTTTCATATACCTGTTGGCCATTTGAATGTCTTATTCTGAGAAATATCTATTTAGATCACCTCCTATTTTTAAATCATGTGGCTTAGGTGTTTTTTATTGTTATTACTTTAGAGATCACCCTTTTGTTAAATGCATAGCAATATTCACCCTCTGTTCCCTGTTTCCTGAAGTAGGATGCTTCCTTTCTCTTACCCAGGCTTATCCCTTTTATGAATAGCTCCTACCCTATCTACCAAGAAGGTAAAGTTTATCTCCACCTATGAAACTAGATAGAAGGCAGCCAATCATTTCTGATTAATGGATAGTTAATCACCTATAATACTTGATCCAAATTCTTATTATTATTGTGGGATTTCACTCATTATTTTATTGTCTTTCTGAATTCCATTACTATTAAACCATATGGTTTTGGTCTAAATTTCTCCTCCTCCTTTTCCTCTTCTATTTCTCCTCCTCCTCCCCTTCTTCCTCCTCCTCCTCCTTCTTTTTGTATTCCAATAGATAGTGTCTGTCTTCTTATCTCTCCAGATGCTTTAAAAATCACATATTTCTTTTTAGTTTTGGAGTTTATCCTAGATCTAGGAATAGACTTTTAAAGTTATCCTCCTTGTGATACAGTATACTGCTTGAATTTATGCATTTGTTACTTTCCTAAATTTTGGAAAATTGCAGTTTACAGCTTAGATCAAGGTTTCAGATTCAGCTTTTTTTTTCTTTTGTTTGGTACCAGGGATTGAACCCAGGTACACTCAACCTCTGAGGCACATCCCCATAACTATTTTGTATTTTATTTAGAGATAGGGTCTCACTGAGTTGCTTAACACCTTGCTTTTGCTGAGGCTGGCTTTGAACTCTCATTCTCCTGAGCCACTGGGATTACAGATGTACATCACTGTACCTGGCTTAGCTTGTTTATATTACTGTTGACATAGCCTTGCTTATGAACACAGTTTTTCTATGGACATTTATTTACATTATTCCTTTTATTCTTAGTTTCCTACTCCAAAGATTATTTTCATTTATTGCGGGGGAGGGTGGGTGGAGATCTGGAGGAGAAGTCAGTAGGACACATGGATGTTTTCCTTCAAGTTTAGCAGTGTTTGTGTGTGTGTGTGTGTGTGTGTGTGTGTGTATGTGATAAATGTAAAATATAGTTATTTTACAATAAGAAGGTGCCCCAAATCATCTAGATTATAATTCTGTTATAGCAGAAACACTTTTAATTCATTTTTAAAGTAGGCTTTCTTTTTAGAAGTATTTTCATTTACAGAAAAATTGAGAATTTGCTAGTGAGTGCCCATATACCCTAAACCCAGTTTCCCCTGTTATTAACATCTTACCTTAATATAGTTACATTTGTTGCAATTAATGAACCACTTTTAATATATTATTATTAACAAAAGTATATAATTTATTCAGATTTTCTTGGTTTTTATCTAATTTCTTTTTTTGTTTTAGGACTCTTTCAGGAATATAATTTTATGCTCTGTGGCCTCCTCTGGGTTTTAAGAGTTTCTCAAACTTGAATGACCTTTCTTTGTCTTGAATGACCTTGATAAGTGAGGAGTAATAATGTGGTATTTTGTATGATTCCCCTCTATTGGAATATTTTGTGGTAAAAACTTTTTAGCATTAGAGCCATTTTAAAATGTAAAACTTGGTGGTGTTAGATACATTCACAGTGTTGTGCAATGATCCATCACTATCCATTTCCAGAACTTTTTCACTGTCCTCAGCGAAGTTCTGTACTTTCCATTTTGTTATCTCCTATCTTCAATAAACTTTATTCCATTTTCTCTATATATAAGTTTGCCAGATCTAGGTACCTGATATAAAAGGACACATATAATATTTGTCTTTTTGTATCTGGCTTATTTCACTTTGCATAACTCTATATTGTGGCATGTATCATGCCTTCATTCCTTTTTAAGGCAAATAATAGTCCATTGTGTGTGTGTGTATAGTGTATATATATATGTGTATGTATCAAATTTTATTTATCAATTTTACTTATTAGTTCTAGCAGGGTTTGTTTGTTAGTTTTGTTGTTGTGCTTGATTCTTTTTTCCATAGATACTCATGTTACCGGGGAAAAATAGTTTATTTTTTTACCTTTTATTCTGTATACTTTTTATTTCCTTTTCTTGACATTTTACATTATCTAGGACTTCAGGTATTATCTTAAATAAGAATGGTGAAAGCAGACATCCTTGTGTTATTCTTGATCTTAGAGGAAAGTGAATAGTTTCTTACCAATAAGTCTGACATTAGCTGTAGGGTTTTTTTTTTTAGATGTTTGTTTTAGTTAGCTTTTTCACTGCTGTGACTAAAAGGACTGACCAGAACAACTGTAGAGGAGGAAAGGTTTATCTGGGTGCTCATGGTTTCAGAGGTTTCAATCTGTGGATAGCCGACTTCATTCCTCTGGGCTCGAGGTATAGCAGAACATCATGACAGATGAGTGTGGCAGAGGGAAACAGCTCACATGATGATCAGAGAGCAGAGCAACTCCACTCACCAGATACAAACATATAACCCAAAGCCATGCCCCCAATATTCCATCTCCTTCAGCCACACCCCACCTGCCTTCCCTTACCATCCAATTAATTGCATCAGGTGATTAATTGCACTGGTTGAGTTAAGAGTTTCTTAACCCAATCATTTCTTCTCTGAATTGCATGGTCTCACACTTGAGCTTTTGAGGAACACCTTGCATTTAAACCATAACAATGTTCTTTATTGAGTTGAGGACATTCCCCTCTATTCCTAGTTTGCTGAGATTTTCTACCCCAGTAGCTCCAGTAGTCTGTCAAAGTCTTTTTCAGCATCCATTTATATGAACATATGATTTTTTTCTTCTTTATCCTCTTGATGTTTTACATTGCTGAATTATAATTATTGATTCTAGAATACTGAACATCTTTCCATACTTGAAATCAAGTCCCACTATGTCATGTTGTAATTCTTTCTTAAAAAATACATTGTTGGATTCTAATTGCTAATATTTTGTTGAAAATTTTTTGCATTTATGTTTATGAAAGATGTCAGTTCTTTATTTTCTCCTCTTCCAATGTCTTTAACAGCTTTTGGTACTCATAAGATGGGTTAAAAGTTCCCTTCTGAGGTAGAGGTTGCTTCTGCTTCTGTTTTCTGGAAGAGATTGGCAGAATTGTTATAATTTCTTCCTTAAGTATTGGTAAAACTAAAGTAAACATCTCTAGGCCTAGTGCTTTTCTGAAAGTTTACTAACTTACTTGCCTACTCAGATTATTTCTCCCGTATGAGTTTTGGTAGTTTGTATCAAGAAATTGATCCATTTTTTTTAATTTACTGAATTTGGGTTATAGAGTTGATCATAATATTCCTTTATTATCCTTTTAAAGTTCATGAGATGATTGACCCTATCCCATTCATAATGTTGGCATTATATTAATATTTTTAAATTTTCTGTATATTTTAATTTTTGACATCTTAAAAATCTTCTCTAACTGGGGAGAGATACCCACCCTAGGGGAAGTCAATTCTTAAAGACAACAAAGGGCTTACCCAGAAGCATGCCTCTGACCTAAAAGCTAAGCAATCTAGACACCTGGCTCCTGTATCTAGGAGGACTTAATTCTTTTGCTTTAACCATCCTAGGGCCAAGTCTAGGCAAATATGACTATACCGCAAAGCTTTCTAAAATTATTCAAACTGCATCTATTTATGCTTCCTTGCCTTGCCTTTCCAGTGGAAACTCCAATAAAGGCTATAATTTAGGTCTTCCCCTCAATCATGTTTTCTTCCTCTTCACCACCTGAGGTTTCCCCATATACCCCTGTGTGGCATGACATGCCTCACTTTTAGGTCTTTGAATATAATACTTTGTTTTTGTGATTTCTCCTATGTGTCCTCTTGAGTGACCATCACATGGAAGAATACAGAACAGTTGTAATTTGTGAATTTTCTTTTTTCTTTATTAGTACTTTTAGAGGTTTATAATAGCAAGCCTCTTTTAATGTGATTTTTAGTTATTTGTATGTCTTCTTTGGAGAAGTAACTAGTGAAAATCCTTTATCCATTTATTTTTTGTTTTACTTTTGTTTCATCTTTTTAGTTTTATTATTTTAACAGATTGTTATATATTCTAGACACGTCTCTTATCAGATATATATTTGCATAATTTCCTTCCTTTCTGTGGTTTGTGTTTTTACTCTATGCTATCTTTTGAAACAAAAAGTTCTTAATTTTGATGATGTTCAGTTAATCTATTTTCATTTATTGTTTTTACTTTTGACATAATATCAATGAATCCATAAGTAATTTAAGGTCATAAAGGTTATTTATACCTATGATTTCGTTGAATAACTTTATATTTTGCTCTGAAGTTTAGATCTGTTAGCCATTTCGAGTTAATTTTTGTACATATATGAGTTACAGGCCCAGTTTCATTCTTTTTTTTGCATGTGGATATCCAGTTGTCCTCCGTTTTTTGACTAGTATTCACAATGAAGGGTCTTGGCGCCCTTGCAAATCAGTCGACGGTAAATATGAAGGGCTTCTGGACTCTCAATTTTAACTGGAATTATTAAAAACTGCTCTATACATAATCTAACATTAAATGAGTTAATTTGCTCTTTATAACTCTATGAGGTGAGCACTGTTCTTACTCCCATTTATCAATGAGTAGCTGAGATACAGAGTGATTTATCAAAGGCCATACAACTAGTAGGTCAACTAGTAAGTGGCCTAACCAGGATGTAAACCTGGGCTGACTGATTTGAGAGCCTGAGAGCTTAACCACAGTAAGTAAAAGCTAGAAATCTGGACTTCAGAATTCTACTGAAAAGTGTCTTTTAACCAAAGGTAGGGGGAGTGGGACTTGCTGTAAAACACAACAGGCTTTAGTTGCTGGCTGTATCAGAAATGGACCTTCCACCCTACAAATTGAGAACTTTGGCTTGCCGTCGATCAAAGCACCGAGTCAGTTTCTGGGTTCCCAGGGCAGAGCCGGCTCTCTGGTAGGTAACCGCTTAGGTGCAGAGCACCGGCCCGCCCATGGCCCGAGCGTGGCACCCGGGTAACCTTAGAGCGGTGGAGTAGGGAGGGGTGGGCGCTCCCGCGGGAGGCTCCGGGCTTTGTGAAACTCTCGCGGGAAGATGTGTCCTCGCCTCGGTAACGGTGTCGCGGTCGCTTGAAAGATAGCGGGTGGAAGTCTTGGTCTCCGGGTCAGTTTATTTCTAGACCTCTGGCTGGTGAATGGGCTGCAGGAATGAGGACGTCCATCCTCCGTGAACTCGGGGTCTGAAAGGTCTCTACCTCTTTTACAGAGACATAGCGTTCCGGGGACTCCGCTGCCGCCGCGTGGGCAGAAACCTGCCACACCTCGACAGGATCTCCTCGCCAGGGAGGAAGAATATAAGTAAGAAATTCGGCGGTGGAGTTTTCTTCTTTGATCGAAACGAGGCTGCTGACGAGTATTTTTTACTGTTGAAGGGAGAACTTTCGGGACCACCCGCTGTCGAGCATTCCCTTCCCGTCAACTCGCTCACCTGCCCCCTCTCTGGTCCTCCACCTTAGTAACCCGGCAGTGTCTTACTGAAGTGGGCGGAGATTGAGCCCCAGTGAACGCGTTAGTCGGCGGGAGGGAGTTGTTGAAAGTGGTTAGGATAGCGGGAATTGCAACGTTGTTTCTAGCGTAGGGTGTTCCGCTTGACTTCGAGTTCCTAGAGTTAACAGTTGTGTAAATTTCTTTTAGGCTCATTTTCTAAATTGAAAGCATATTTCTCAGGGCAACAAGAATTATGTTCTTACCTACATTTGGTGGAGTGAGCGGAGGATTTCCCTTATCTGTTTTCAGTGTCATTGCTACTCATTGGTCCTGTCCCATTCCTCTCACCATGCCTCAGTTTTCACCCACCAGCTAGGGTATAATCTTTTATTTTCATCATGTCGTTCCATTGCTGTAAGCTCCTCCGCGGCTTCCTTTTGCACTTCAAAAGCTTTGCCATATCTGGTTCTTCCTATCCTTTTGTTTGATGTCCCTTCCTCTACCTCTCGTTATCTCCAGCTACCTCTTGTCTGTATGTCAGTGTCTCTTTTGGCCTAAAACTTTCCAGTTTCACTGGCCTTTATTTCCTCAAATTTTTTCTTTTCCTTACAGGCAGTCTTACATGCCTTCCACCTATAATGCCCAAAATACCTTTCTAACCATGCTATACAGACCACCCTATTGTTCTTTATTTATTGTATTATTGATTTTCTTCCCAATTATAATGTTACAGCGAATTCACATGTTTCCTTTTATAAAATTTCTACTTCACTGGACTGAAAATTCCACTGAAGCAGAAATTTATGTCCATTTTATTTGCCATCATATATACCATTACAAAAAAAGTATATTTTAACAACTTTTCAGTTTAAAATAATTAAAAAATTAAAAACAATCTGGCATGTCTTCAGAGGTTTAAACAGTTACCAATCATGTATAACCAAAAAACTATAAAAAAGTCAAAACTGGAGTGTATGGTTTTTAGATGAAGTAGACACAAGGCAACTTTTACAGCAGGTAGAAAGATCAATCCTTCTCTTCCTGTTAAAAAGTGCCTTGTTGTCTTAGTTCAACAAGAGTGTACTTAAACAGCTGAGTATGTTGTCCATATACAGTTATCAGCTGGTGCTGGAATCAAAATGGTTATTTTCATTGCCATTCACTGGATAGTATTAAATACCTATTTTGATAAGGTTAATTTGTTTTAGTTATTTGAGAATGTTTTTACAGCTGGCTCTGGTGTGTCATTAAGGATATATAGTCCTCATTAAAGTCAGAAATCTATAGGAAATATTCTGTTTCAGTAGGAGTTGTTTAATAGTAAAAGTGGCCAGTTGCTTGTTCTGTTATCTATTCTTCAAGGTATGCAAATCTGAGGCATGTGAAGGGAGCAACTCCCTGGTTCTGCCTAAAACTTCTAGAGCATTTCTGGGCCATGCATAAATGTAAAATGTTTGGCAATCCTTATAGGCAAGTTTATAACAGTATTTTAACACCTTTTGTCTTAGTATTAAGCATATTGGTATATATATTCAATTAGCAGAACACAGCATTTCCCAGTGACCTCAATCCAGAATCTGCTACATTTAAGCTCCTGTCACATAGTTGGAGGAAATAATCTCCATTGGAAAGGCTAGACCAAGGAACATGCTAATCACTCCAGTTGGTAGATTCTCCAAACTTCATGCCTCTATTATAAAACCAGAGAACAAAACAAGATTATATGATAGCTGATAGAACAAGCCCTACACCTTATAAATCCCAATTACATAGGATTTATGTATTTTCAGGGAATTAACATTGTTATGTATTGAATCTTTTATGAAAATGATACATCTCCATTTACATGGTTTTTAGGTTCATTTAATAATTTATCACTTTACTACATACAAATCTAGCATACAATTTCAGGGTGCCTTACAATTTTGGTTGTTTTGATTTTTTTAAAATGACATTTTTCTAGTGGCTTATATATGTAAGAATATTAGTGATTTTTGCATGTTGTATTATATCTAATGTAGATAGAGATCTTCCCCTGCTGAACTTTTTCATTCTATAGAGTCCCATGAAGTTTTGATGAAGATGGTCATATGCAAATTAAGATAGTTTTGTCCCTTTTATAATTTCTGGTATATTGTCTTTTACCTCCTCTGTGTTTAGGGCAATGTAGTATAGAATAGAAAAAGCTTCCTTATTCTGGCTATTAATTTTGAGAAGCCCAATTAAAAAAAATATTTTTGATTATGAATTTAGTTTCCTCAATAATTATGCATCTATTTAGATGTACTGTTGCTTCTAAAATAAATTTCACTTGATAGTTTTCTAGAAAAGTGTTCATATATGCTTTAAAATATATTGGCACAAGTTTATTGTATACTAGTAAATCTTGACTATATCTATGACCATATATACATCTACTTTTGGAGCTTTTTTTAGTGTTTATTTTTTATCTTCTCCTTTTCTATCCATCTTGCCAAGAGATTTATGTATTTTATTGGTATTTTCAGAGAACTAGCTATAACTTTCTTGCTCATCTGTTTTTATATTTGTCCTTATAGAAATATAAATTATTCTTATTGTGGTGAATTTACTTGTTGAGCTCATTTATTTTGTTCTTTAATAAATATATTTGGTTTTGTAAATTTTGTTTCACTACAGCTTAACTATTCCAGAATCTATTTTTTGTATATATACACACATATACATATATAATTATATATGTATATGTATGTATATATATGCATATACACATATGAATACACACACAAACACCTGTATAATTTCTTTTGTGGTTATTTTTAAATATTTTATTATTTTTGTAGTAATTATTTAGGAGTGTTGTTTTAATTTATGTACGGTTGTTTGTTTACTTTTTTTTAACTGAAGTTTATTATAAGTGGCACTATGGTCAAAGAATGCTTTTGATACTGATTTTTAAAACTGTTTTGAGACTTGTGGCCATATACATGTTCACTTTTTGTAAATGTGCCTTGTGTTCTTGGAAGGGCAGTTAGAAATTTTATTTACTATTCATTTTAGTTTAGTTTTCATCATCACCATATTTTGTACTAGCTTTCTTGGTTTCTGTTAGAGGTATATTAAAATAATTATAGTTTAAAAAAAATCTTAGAATCGTGGCCATTTTTGTTTAGTATACTTTATTACCTGTTTAAGTTTTGATTCCTTTTGTTATTGTCTAATGTCCATTCTATCTTTTAATTTCTATTTATTTCTTTCCCAAATTCAGTATTCTTTTGTAATATTTTCTGGGTCTTCCTCAATGATTTCTATTCTTTCTTCCCCACCCCTCAAATTAAAATTCTAATTAAAGTCCTTTTTTAGATTGTTTCATTATCTCTTGTTCTTATGGTACAAGATTTTCCTTTTAATTTTTGCATCTCTTTGGTGGCTTGTTTATGTGATTTTTTTTTCTTTTTGAAGTCATCTTTAGCAGGGTTTGCTTTCTGAGCGAGTCCTGTTCCATGTATTCTAGATGAGAAAATATCCCTATAGGGTGGTCTTGAATTTACTTTTGCTAGCTAAGAGTTTTCTTTCGTTCCAGGGCAGCTTTCTTCTGTATTAAAATATTGACAGAGTGTGCCTGAACCACCTGTATAAGATGACTCCACTTATGTGTGTTCCACTTATTCACATGGTAATCTTTTTCCTTCATGCCTCTACCTTCATCTCTACTGACGTAAGGTTATGAGTGGAGTTTCTGTAGCATGTGTTTACAGGTGTAGCCCTTCATGACTCATGCTCAGCTCTTTGGGCTTCTATTCCTTTTTACTGCTCTCACTTTGAATTGCTGCCTTATTCTTAATATGTGGGCATATTCCTCTTCTGAGTTTGAGCTTTGCAATAGTTCCCTCATTACATGTTATCTGGCATTTTCATAGATTGGAATAGAAGTGTAGTCTCAGTCATCTCTATCAGTTATATTGGTTGAAGCTTCTATTTAAGTCCTTCTGATTCTTATTAGGAAAATTGGAAAAATCAGATAATGGCACCTTAAATGCAACTTGAAGTTTAGATATTTTTTTTCTTTTGACCATGTAATCTCAAGATATAAAAGTATTTCTTAAAACACCACACTATTGGGGTAGGATTGTGGCTCAGTGGTAGAGCACTTGCCTAGTACATGTGAGGTGCTGGGTTTGATCCTAGCACCTCATAAAAATAAACAAATAAAATAAAGGTATTGTATCCATTTTAAAAATCAAACTGTTTTAAGAAAGAATATGGTACTACCCCCTCCTATTTCCTGAGAGCTATGGTTATAAGTGGTTGTTCCTTCTGATTGACATAAATAAGAAAAATTCCTCCACATATCTCCCTCATATAGTTTAAAAAGAGCCTACAGGTCTAGAACTATGCCCTTTTCAAAAGGAGAAAAAGGTCATATGGTTTTGAAGGTGTTTATTGTGGTGTTTATCTGTAATAGTAAAAAAGGGACTTGAACTCATTGAGCAGAATTTAGCACATGCTAACTGAAATTCATTGGAATATTGTGAGCCATTTCAATGCTAAAACTTATGTAGAGATAAACATATTCCCTCTGTCTTGCTGTGGGAAAACAGCACAGTATTGGGCTAGGGTTGTGGCTTAAAACACCTTTCTTAAAATACCACACTATTGGGCTAGGGTTGTGGCTCAGTGGTATGGTATACATACAAAATTGTATGTATACCACAGATGAAAATTGGAAAAGAATATTAAAACTGGATGATGGTGGTAGTAGGACTATGAACATTTTTTTCCTTTAAAAACAATTTTCTTCAATGATATTGTCATTCTTGTGGTATTGATTGGACCAAGTAAATAGTCTTTCTGTTCTTTGCTAGATTTCTAATAGACTGATGGGAAAAAGGAGTTGCAAGGAGAGGTCCTTTATTAATTCCTTTTATTTCTGATGAAGTTGATATTGCAGTATGTGGCTGAGTTGTAAGCCATGTTTAGTCTGCTCACTAACCCTGAGTTTTATCTCCCCAATCACAGCAGCACTTCAGACCAGAGCCAGCCTCCTCTACCTGGTCCACACCCATCCTCAGATGGAGCAGGGCGGATCTCTAAAGCAGCAAGTTTGTAATTTGTATTCTTTAAAGGTAGGCTATGCCCAAGAGGATGACTAGTTAAACTCTGTTTGTTTTCCCACTTTATTCTTCCTGAATTTATTAGATATATTATTTCACCTGGAGTCAGAGCTACAGAAAGGCCAGTACTTTGTGTGTTTAAGTTTCTACCACAAAGGAGGGAGAATCACAGAGGGTTGGGGATAAGTTCCAATTGCTGTGATCATTTTAGGGTATAAATGACATGTATATGTTCTAACATTTGTTGATTAGGTCATTTTCTAAAGTGTAATTGCTGAAGTTAAATTTTTAAAATTTCATTAGAATTTCAATATAACCCAGTTATTGACTTATTTTCTCTTTTTAGGCGTTTAAATGCAGAATTGGAGGCAAAAACCCTGACCTGGTTCGACAAGCTGAGGAAGTAATAGTAAGTAGATATATATTTATTAATAATTTCAGGCAAGTGCTCATTTAACTTTTTAATATGATGTATAGCGTATGCTCAAAAAAGTAGCCAAAGGATTATATTCAACTCAATGAATGATCACAAACTGAATGTGAATATATTTGCACAAGAATAGGTCTGTGTACATGTATTTGGGTAATCATACATTTTCTAAAAGTCATAAGAGTGTTTTCCATTTAGATGCTCCAGTCCTTAACAAGAACACTAATATTTAACAATCTTTTCTAGTTCCAAAAAATTAGTATTTGAGAGTAGCTATGTAGAATTAACACTAATAATTCAGTAAGGATAGAAATAAGTGATCTCTAGAGTAAAGTTGTAACCATTATTACAAATATTCAGTTGAGAATTTGTTTCTTAAATTCTGCCATTGAATCTAGCCTCACTGAGATTCTTGGGTCTAGATTTGAATTGCATTTATATATAGGAAAAATGCTGTGAGGTTATATCTAAGCATATTATTCATCATTCTGGTACCAGATTGGATATTCCTACTTTAAACCTTCCTCCTTAAGCATCAGCATTCCTATTTTTAATTGATAGGATGGAGTAGCCCTCCTTAGAGGAGCAAAGTAGCTGCTTTCAGACTTACCACTTCTTACCCAAATTTAAGTATAATTCTTCCTTTAATCCCCTTCTCCCTGGCTTCAAAAATGGAGTTGATGGAGGAAGGGAAAGAAATCTAGCAATATTTTAATGCCCTATACAGATCCATTATTTATTAGTTTAGGAATAAGAAATGTATAATAACATTTGAAGTAATAGATAATGGTTACAGATTTGCCAGTTGCATTTGTAATTAAATATTTCACTAAAAATATTTTTTCTTTTTTAGTTTTGCCAGCATATGAAGAGCAGGGGCATACTTGTACAGAAGGATTGCTTTCTTTTCAGAGTTCTCTAAAAAGAACTTTTTTTCCCCAAAAAGGAGCAGGGAATAAATACTGAAGAAATTTTGGGAAATGGAAAGGGACATTTTCACACACCCCCACCACAGAAACTTACCAAATATAACTTTTGCCATACTAAATTGCTTACTCAAATTTTATTTCTTGATATATATTTGCCAAAGGCTTTTATTCCTGATACTTCATTTTTAGCATTTTCATGGTCATCTCAATATGAAAGTATTACCTGATTTGTGACAAGTTTTCTACCTGTTAAATGGATTTTTTTTCATTTCTTGTATCTCTAATTTCCATTGCATGCTACTTAAGATGGAAGACTCTAATGTAATTGAGGGGAAACAAGAATTGCACATATAGGGGCCTTGCCATTTGTAGTTTTCTATTTAGATTGACTGTTTTACTGAAGAATAAATGAAAAGTGAAGCCATAATATAACGGACTCTATTTTCATACCATAGCATGTTAAATTCCATACTTTGGTATCCTAAAAAAACATGGACAGCTCTGAAATGATTAATGTTCAGAGAGGCATTTGAATATATCCTAGTTTGTCAGAATTTTTATTATAACCTGTGACACATCTTTACTCATTTAACTAGAGAGATCAGCAAGAGGTACGAGCCAGGTCTTTTTCAACACAAAATAAATCATATGAAGAGAAAGGTGATTTTAATACAAGGTAAGTGACTCAAATTCTCAAATGCCATTGATTGATTTTCAAATTTAGGGATCTATGTGAATCTTTTATTATATAAAATCTTTTTGCGTGCAAATATTGAAAGTTTATAATTTGAAGAATAATACGTAAAATAATAATTATGGGCTTAGCTAGTCAGATAAAAGGCAAGCACTTTACCTACTTTGTCATGTAACTCTTCTTCTTTTATTCTTTTGGTGGTGCTGGGGATTGAACCCAGGGCCTTGTTCATGCAAAGCAAGCACCTTGTCAACTGAGCTATAGCCCCAGCCCTGTCATGTAACTCTTGAAGTATTATTTGCAAATAGATACTATTGTCCTCATTTAAATATATTCATTTTAGAGAGGTTCAGCAGCTTGTCCAGTGACACAGAGAAAGTACATTCTTTCCCTGAGAACTGAACTACAGTTGATATTTCTAAACCTGTTCTCACATACTGTATACTACCTTTTTCTTTTAAAATTGCACATGAAGATGAGATAAAAAATAAATTAGTAAAGATAATAAATATCAAAATTTTTCTCTTGAATTTCATATGAACTTTTTATGTGCCAAGAAATTAAGAGAACTATAAAATATTTATGACTAAATTTAACAGGAAAAGTATAAGATAAGCAGAGCATTGTGATCCACTTCTATGATCTCAGCTGTTTGGAGGTTGAGGCAGGAGGATTGCAAGTTTGAGGGCAGCCTGGCCAACTTAAGGAGCCCTTGTCTGAAAATGTAATTGTTTTTTAAAGGGCTGAGGATACAGCTCAGTGGTAGAAGGCCCTAGGTACAATACCCAGCACTTGTCTTCTATATATTTACTCTAGAGAACAGAATACATAAATCCAAGAAAAAACCTGTATGCGAATCTTAAGAGAAGCTTTATTCATAATTGCCCAAAATGAAACAAATATCCATCACGTGGTGAATGGATAAACAAATTTGGTACATCCATGTGCTAGAATGCTACTTAACTATAAACAGAAATGAACTACTGATACAATGATATGGTTGTTAAGTGAAAAGATACCAGACTCAAAAACATATAGAATCTGTTTCCATTTATAGTCATACATTATTTAATGGCAGGAATGCAGAGGTAATTTCATTACTGTAAAATCTCAGAGTATGACTTTAATAGGCAATAGGAATTTTTCAACTTCATTATAATCCTGTGGGAATGCCATTGTGTTTTCAGTCCATTATTGACCAAAACATCCTGAAGGGGTTTGCTTTAGTCATCTTTTTCCACTGCTCTGACTAAAAGATCTGGTAAGAACAATTTTAGAGGAGGAAAAGTTTATTTGGGGCTTAGTCCCTAGACGGCTTAGTCCCTAGTCCCATTCCTCCATATTGGAGATGAAGCAGAACATTATGGTGGAAAGTGGCTCATATGATGACAAGAAAGCAGAGATATTCCACTCCCCAGATCTCAAATATATACCCCAAAGGCATGCCTGCAATGCCTACCTCCTCCAGCCATGCCCTATCTACCTACAGTAACCACTCAGTTAATCCCTATCAGGGGATTAATGTACTGATTAGGTTAAAATTTGTCTTAACAATCATTTCACCTTAAATATTCTTTCATTGTCTTACATATGAGTTTTTAGGGGACATGTCACATCTAAACTATAACAGGGATCATGACTATATTTGGTATTCTGGAAAAGGCAAAACTATAGGGATATAAAACAGATTAGTGATTGTCTGGGGCTTAATGAGACTAACTACCAAGGGGTACATGGGACCTTTTTGGGATGATGGAAATATTCTCCATCTTCGTGGCTGTGATGGTTATGTAACTATGTAGGTTGGTTAAAGTCTATTGAACTGTATACTCAAGATGGATATATTTTATCATGTGTAAATTGTATCTCCATCTGAAAAAAAAATGTTTGAACATTGTTAGTGTCATATCTGGATACCAGTAGTACAGTAGTGAAAAAACAGAACTAACCCGGTTCCCAAGAATTTAATATCTTATGTGTTGCTTTTGTAATTTCTTTTTGGTAAATCAATGAATATATTTTATATATATGTATGTATATGTAATTTGAAATCATTTATTCTTATATGTAATGATCTGTGATATCTTATGAAAAAACATATTTAAAGTTTTTAAAATTCCAAAATTTGGGTTACAAATTTGGCCTTTATCCACTAAAGGATTAAAATGATGGTAACAACAGATGACTTCCTAGTTTCTGTTGAAGGAAGTGAAAGACTGCATAAGCATGAAAATGAATCTGTTGATTTTTCTTTTACCAAGTTTTTCCTTACGTGCAAAGTGATGAAAATGCCTGTTTACCAGATGGATTTTTTTCCTTAATACTACTGTTTGAACAGATGACTTTTACCATGTAAAAAATGGCACTTGATTAGTTGGGAATCATTGAAAAATGGGAGATAAATAAAGAGACCATCCATTTTCATGTCAAAACAATAATAACCCACCTAAAAATTATAATCAAACAATGTATAACAGTTCTTCAATACCTAGGATTACTCTTGCAGAAAATAAGGTAGGAAATCAGGATTTAATTTTTCCTAAAGTAAATATACATATCCACCAGTTTGCTGGAAGTAAAATTTACAACACAAATAATTTCAATCACATTATGAAGAAACCTTTTATGGAAAAATGTACAAAAGTAAGCAGAATACTATTGTAGTTCATTTTCCATGGAAATATACAAACAAAGTAATATCACTAAATCCTGAGGGAAACATAAAACTATTAATATTAAATATCATTTGGCCAATAGGTATGTGTATGTGTTTGGGGCAGCCGGGAGGGGTTAGGGTGGAATGGAAGGTGCAGAAAAAGTACTGAAGAAATTGTAAGCAATTCCAAATTAGAGTGATTAAAGAGGACAGTCAAAATTTGTGTAATTGAAAGTATTTTCATGTCATATGTGGGAATCTTTATTCTCTGTAATTTTAAGACATTTTGTAAACTTTTTTCCCCTAAGGTATTTTTAGTAAGTAGTTAAAAGGTCAATATTATCTAAATATATTTTGTGTTTAATATTGAAAAAAAATCTATGCATGACCAGCTCAGTAGTGGCCTCTGATGGAAAGTAATTTTATGTGTCTTTTTATGGCAAGGAGTTCTAAGGTAATATGATGGAATTTATTTCATAGCAATGATAGATACTGTTGTTGTATATTTTCAGAGGTATTAGTGTGAATGCTCTAGAAAATTGAAGGGTAGGTGAACTTTCTCTATAATAGGCTAAATAGTAAATATTTCTGGATTTGTGAGTCATACAGTCTCTGTTGAACTATTTAATTTTCCTATTGTACAAGGAAGATGGCATAGACAACATGTAATGAATGGGTATGGATTAATTCAGCCTGTAGATTGTAGTTTGTGGGCCACCATAAACACTTTGTTTTAAACCATAAACATAGTTTAAAACCCAAAATAAAATGTGCATAAAAATGAATTACATTTTGAATGTATTAACTCATTCAAAATATATTTTAGTGCCAATATAAGAACTTATAAGTGAGTTACTGTGCCAAGTACTAGTGATTGAGTAGTGGGAAAGGGAGATCTCACCCGGGCATTGTGGCACACGCCTGTAATCCCAGCGGCATGGGAGGCTGAGGCAGGAGGATCATGAATTCAAAGCCGGCCTCAGCAAAAGCAAGGTTCTAAGCAACTCAGTGAGATCCTGAATCTAATAAAATATAAAATAGGGCTGGGGATGTGGCTCAGTGCTTAAGTGCCTAGGAGTTCAATCCCTGGTACCCCCTCTAAAAAAAAGGGAGATGTGATTCCTGCTCTCTCACAGTGTAATAAGTAAAAAGACACTGATCAATATTTAAATGCATTAGAAGAATAACATTGAATGTACTCACCAAACCAAACCAAAAAATCCTGTGGTGCCCACTGTGAGGGCACACTCCTGAATCCCAGTGACTTGGGAGGCTGAGGCAGGAGGATCACAAGTTCAAGTCCAGCCACTGCAATTTAGCAAGACCTTGTCTCCCAGAAGATCTGGGGATATAGCTCAGTGGCAAAGTGCCTCTAGGTTCAGTACCCAATACTGGGTTTTGGGGTCAGGGGGAGCTCTGTGTGTATGTATCATTTTGTAAAATGAATAATCCCTCTGTGATTATAATTTCTATCCTTTAAAATTTGGGCTACCTTTATCTATACAAATATTGGTATTATAATGTATCTTCTCAAAGGTGAATTATCCTTCCTCTATTAGACTTCTTTCACTCTTCTGGTAATTCGTATTTGATTGGTTCTTTATGTAATCTCATCCTTCCTTCCCCCTTTCCTTTATTTTACTCTAGCTTCTGCAAATTCAAATTCAACTTTGAATTTCTGAGTTTGACTAATCTCATCTAGCATGATATTCTCCATTTCCATCCCTTAACCAGCAAATAATTTCATTCTTTTTAATGGCTGGGTAGAACTTAATCACATATATACACCACAGTTTCTTATCTATTCATCTATTGATGGACATCTGGGTTGACTCCATAATTTAGCCATTGTGAACTGTACTACTATAAATACTGATGTGGCTGTGTTGCTGTAGTATGCCAATTTTAGATCTTTTGGTAAAATACCCAGGAGTGGGATAGCAGGGCCTTATGTTGGTTCCATCCCTATTGTTGTTTGAGGAATCTCTCTACTGCTTTTTGGAGTGGTTGTACTAGTCTGCACTCCCACCAAAAATGTGCAAGTGTTTCTTTCTCCCCACAACTTCATCAGCATTCATTATTGTTCACATTCTTGCTCTTTGACTTTCTGATGGGAGTGAGAAGAAATCTTAGTATAGTTTTAATTTGCATTTCCCTGATTGCTAGAGATGTTGAACATTTTTTTTTCACTTATTTATTGGCCTTTTGTGCTGCTTCTATTGAAAAATTTCTGTTTGGTTGTCTTGCCCATTTATTGATTGGGTTATTTATTTATTTAGGTTTAAGTTTTTTGAATTGTTTGTAAATTCTGGATATCAATCCCCTATTAATTGGAGGGGTAGCTAGTCAAGATTTACTCCCATTCTGTAGGTTCTCTCTTCATGCTCTTAATCATTTCCTTGGCTGAACAAAACATTTTTAGTTTAATGGCATCTCACCTATTGATTCTTGGTTTTATTTCTTTCACTTTGGGGCTCTTGTTAAGGAAGTTGGTGCCAGCACCTATATGATGGAGCAAAAAAGCACTTTTTTTCTAATGATACTCATTCAAAATAAATTAATATGTGTATAACTAGAATTAAAGCAGAACATAGTTCTAAAGATATAATAAATAAAATCAATTATAGAAATTTATAATTCTATATAATTTGTTAAAAATAAATTAACATGTAGATAACTAGAATTATAGCAAAAGTTGTGTATTTTCCTTTCAAATATAATTTATGTTGAATTTCATTGTCTCAGATTAGTATCATCTATTATTAATGTGTAATATTTGCTTTTGTGTAGAGGTCTATTATCGTCTGAAGAAATAGTTCATCTGCATTCAGAAAGTAAGGTATGAAATCAAACTTTCTGTGAATGCAATTACATTCTGTAGAATTTAGGTTTTTAAACATACAGAGAAGGGCTAAAACTTGATAGTAATAGAATATACTTAACATACCTAAACATACAGAAATGGGGTATAACTCGAAGGAGGTAGAGTATGAATCTTGATACTCAGAAGGGATGCATTTATGAAGTGTTGCTTATGAAATGAATCATTTTGCCTCATAATTTCATTGAACAATTTGGAGGACAGTGGAAATTCCAAGTGGAATGAGTTTGTAACCTGAGGCTTTTCAGTTTTCTCTCTGAAGCATAATCTAATAGAAAACCTGAAAGCGAAAGATACTCGTATGCAAAGAAGGTGATTTTAATGGTTTATTCATTTATTTAAATATCTGCAGTGTAGAGATCACTCTTCCAGGTACTGGGTATCTTGGGATCTACAAGTTCCCTACCATGAATATCGGGGCCAAGGGAACTGCATACTTACTTGAAGGCCAACGAAGGCCTATGTAAAGAATCATTCATTAGTGAAAACTAGGTTTCTTGAGACAAAGCATCCAAATATAATATTCCACTAACTATGCTAAATATCGTTGAATCTTTGGGAC
Source organism: Callospermophilus lateralis (assembly GCF_048772815.1). Taxonomy (NCBI): domain Eukaryota; kingdom Metazoa; phylum Chordata; class Mammalia; order Rodentia; family Sciuridae; genus Callospermophilus; species Callospermophilus lateralis. The sequence goes on along the minus strand of NW_027517992.1, from coordinate 2,058,952 downwards.
TCATTTTATTGCTGAATCTTTGGTCCAGATAATATAGAGGTCTTTTCCAGGTACATAATTGTGGGATTCTTGAAAATACAATTGAATTAATTTCATGAAAATAGCTAGCATGTTTTTGTAGCAAAATAGCAATTCAATGTGTTTAAAAATTGCTTTCCCTGGCAAATGATTAGACTAATCAATAATTTCAATTCTTTTCATTTAGCCAAAGACCAAAAATATTGATTCTGTAAACAAGGTTCAAAACAAACTGCACTCTGCAAATAAATGAATTAAAACAAATTTAAGGTATAGTGCAATTTTAAAAGTATTACATTCTTTATTAGTTTTATAGAATATATACCCAAAATATATAAAGTTACAGCTACATGTATCTTATTTATATTTGGTAATTTGAAAACATTTTCTACACAAATGTTTTGTGGCAATTAATGAATACTTTGTAAAAGGGAAAATATTTATATGATCTGAAGAGAAACATTTTTTGAGTGTTTAACAGAATGCCATACATTATTATGTATGTTTAGATAAGAATGACTTGGCATTCTCTAAGACTGTAGTACATTATAATTTACCTTCTGTTGGTTTTGGTGAAATGAATGCAAGATGATCCTTAGGAGCATAAAAAGGCACCCCAAAGGCTGTCTAGGATTGGAAACTTTGTAGAAAAGGAAGAGGTTAAATTGTAACAACCAATCTAATTTTTAGCAAGTTATGATATTTATATATCTGTTACCCAAACTGACAATCATATTAGAATTCGGGCAAACTCTTTGATTCTTGTCTTTTAATTGCTTAAATAACTTTTTCAGTTTTATTAAAAAGAGAAAAATTAAAGTGAAATGGATGAGAAGAGAGATACAAAAATACTGAAGAAAAGAACATATCCAGCATATGTTATATCACTGGAAAAGGATAACTTGTTTTTAGATTTTACATATACTTTTTTTTTTAAAGAAAGAATTATTTTTCTAGGCAGGATTCCAATGCCTTTTGGAACCATGGACTTGATGATGTGTTTGTGTGTTAGGCCTTGCCCCTGACTCAGTGCCTTTGTAAAGGCCATTTATTTCATAGTTAATCTTCAACTTCATGAAATAAACAAAAAATCCAGCTTTTTGATAAACTTTGATTCTGGTTACAATGTGATTCTGTAGGTGGGAGAAAAATAGTTGAGATGATCAAGCCAATACTGTTCATTCTATAATTTTTTCTCAAGAGGTATTATTCTTTGCTGGTAGAATTATAGCCAGGCAATGTCAATTTTTATACTACTTCTCCAGCAACATGTAAAATTAAAAGCCACAGGCTGAATTTGATATAGGTGGCCAAATTCAGTACTTAGTTTTCATGTTCATTTGTTTGGAGGCAACGTCTAGACCAACTATCTTCATAAAGCCATCTCTTAGCTTGTGTGCTTTATAAAGATCAAAAGTCCTATATAGTCCTTGAAAGTCTCAATCATAGATTGCATCATGAATTTGACATTTGTAATAATTTTGATCTGTTATTTGGGCAAGACCATATCTCCTTTCTGCATTTCTATCTTTATATACACACACCTCCACACATCCCACATACACACATGCACATTTTATCTACATGCATACATATATATTTTTTATATTTTAGTGTTAAATTGAAATACTCGGATATACAAATTGCTGATGATGTTGCCATTCCAGAGGATTTCTCAGACTTTTCTCTTTCAAAAACCTTTAGCAAAATTGAAGGGCAACTGGAGGAAGAGGGCTTACCTGAAGATGATGACATTTTCTCAGGTGTGAGTAAAGACATTGGAACAGGTAGATTTTCTTTTGTCATTTTTTTTCTTCATATCACAGTTACTTAGAAAAAAAATGATTTGGGCCAGGTGCAGTGGCCTATGTCTGTAATTCTAGTAGTTTAGGGGGATTGCAAGTTTTAAAGCCAGCCTTAGCAACTTAGTAAGGCACTAAACAATTAGGACCCTGTTTCAAAATAAAAATTTAAACAAGGGTTGGGGATGTGGCCCAGTGTTGAAGCATCCTGGGTTCAATCCCTAGTATGAAAAAAAAAACATGATTTGGGGGAACATTTCGTGCATTTAAACTACTTATTGTGATGCCTTGGATTTGTTTCAGGACAATCTAATGGGATGTGGTGATGGGAGGAATGAGTGGAATTATAGATGAAATAACATTGACTGTGAGTCCATAAATGTTGAAGATGGGTTGACATTTGTAATAATTTCATGAACTTATCTTTCTACTTCTGTATATGTTCAATATTTTCTATTATGAAAAGTAAAACTGACTATAGTGTTGTTTTGGGTTTATTGAGCACTTTTCAACTGAAAGTGTTGCATAGCTCATGACTAAAACATTAAGTTTCCCTGCTTTTCATTTATTGTTATAGTTTATTTATTGCTTGTTAAATCAATATATGCAGAGGATAAATGAATTAGCGATGTATCATCAGGTACAATAATCAGTTTTCTATATAATTTTCTTTATTAATTAATCCTTTGAATACCACTGTAAGAATAATACTATGTTTAGATCATCTAAAAGCATTATAATACCAGTAATGGTCTGTTTAAATTATGTATATCTTCTTGGTTCAATCTGGGCACATCCTATGACTTAAGAACTTTGTCGATGCCTTCAATGTCTTCTATTTTATTGGAGTATAAGTTTTCAAAATAGTTTCTAATTATCCTCTGTTTTTCTGTAGTGTCTGTTGTGATATTACCTTTTTCATCACGTATGCTGGTAATTTGAGTTTTCTCTCTTCATTAGCGTAGCTAAGGGTCTGTCAATTTTATTTATTTTTTCAAAGAACCAACTTTTTGTTTTGTCAATTTTTTCAATTGTTTCTTTTGTTTTAATTTCATCTCTAATTTTAATTATTTCTTGCCTTTTACTGCTTTTGTTGTTGATGTTTTCTTCTTTTTCTAAGGCTTTGAGATGTAATGTGAGGTCATTTATTTGTTGACTTTTTCTTTTTTAAGGAATGAACTCTGTGCAATGAACTTTCCTCTTCGTACTGCTTTCATGGTGTCCCAGAGATTTCCATATGTTATGTCTATGTTCTAATTTACCTCTAAGAATTTTTTAATCTCCTCCTTTATGTCTTCTGCAACCCATTGTTCATTCAGTAGCATATTGTTTAGACTCCAGGTGTTGGAGTGGCTCTAAAGTTGTTAAATAATATAAGGGGAGCCAGCTAAGTTATTGAAACAATAAATAAGACAAATGAGTATGTATGAACAGTTAATGCTGAACTATAATAAGCACAATTAGTCCTGACTTAAGGCACACACTTAGCCCTCCTGTCATTTGAAATTTAGCAGTTTTGTTATATAATCATAATATTGTCTTGATTCTTTGGAAAATTACAAGTTTGTATGTGTAATGATATTGAACTGCAAACTGGTCAGTCATAGTGGAGATATTTATTAAATTTAATTATTTATTAAATTTATTGGTCCAATTATTAAATTTATTAAATTTATTGGTCTAATCAAACTTTTCAGGGGTAATTGTGGTAGGGAAGGTAAGTGAAATCATAAGTCAGTTGCCCTTCAGTCTCTCTGTCTCTTTTTTTTTAACCACAAATTTAATTTTTAATTTCTTTTTAGTTATACATGACATCAGTCTCTCTTAAGATGCTTTCGAGAAAGTGATGCCCAGACCATGGGCAGACAGTTGCCCATGCCCACATATTCCTGCTCCCATAAACAGAGAACTAGGACAAATGACCTTTATCTTAAATGCCACTTTTTTCTTATTGCTGAATTATCCTGCCACTCTCAGTATCTTCCTTTTTTAGTATCTTTGACCTAAGTGGAAGAATTTTCCCTTACTCTAGATGATTGCTTAGAATGGCTGGGTTATGTATTGAAGTAAAAGATTAAAAGGTAGTTTGGGAGCACAGGCTACTTTAAAAGATTTAAAGCTGACTTTTGCTAGAGAGGATTTGTGTTTGTTTATGTCAGTCACTTTAAGACATTACTGTCCTGAGACCCCTGTAAATTCTGTTTATTGTGGACCACCTTACTGAGTATAAATTCAGTCTGCAAACTTATGAGAGTCTAGGAGCAGGTTAGATCCTCTGGGGAGATTTTTCTTCCTCCTTTTAAACTCAGTTCTAATGAGATGTGAATAGTTCCCTGTCGTTCCTTTCTGTTGAGAGGGATTTATCTCATTCATCTTTGCCTTCAGAGTATTTAATGACTTTAGTATCCCTTAACAGGGATCTACCTGTTTTGAGCTATTTGGGGCATTTTTTTCCTTCTTAAAGTAGCAGTATGTCTTAAAACTGCTGTTATATTAATTCAGCAAAAGACAGTAAGTGCAATCATTTAAATCCACAGAGGCACAGATCAGATTTCTAAAAGCCAATCTCCATGTTATGCAGGAGGAATTGGATAATGTTGTATGTGAATGCAATAAAAAGGTAAGATTTTAAAACTTCTTAAAAGAAATGCTCTAACATTCAAAGACATTTGGGAGCAGTTTCAATTATATTTTAATGGCTTTATTTTTAGCTATTATTCAGTTACATTTTGAATTAAAAATTATATATAAATACAGAACTTTATTCCAAGATGTTGAATTATCACAAAGCAAAAGAAGTTTTAAAAGTGTACTAATTAGAATTCTTTTTCAGACTTACAAGGTAAGCTGTTAAACACAAATAAGCTATCTGACTTGCATTTTATAAGATGAAAATGGAATATACTTTTTTCTTCATTAAATGGCTATAAATATCTCATCAAAGATCGTATTCTGAAGTTCCTCTTCTGTTTTCTGCTTTGTTTGGATATGAACTCATGTACATTTTATCACCTATCTCTAATTTTGTAACTAGGAAGATGAATTGCAGGATTTAAAGTCTCAAGTAAAAAACCTTGAAGAAGATTGTGTGAGACAGCAATGAACAATTAATATGCAACTTTCCCAAATAGAAAAATATAAAAATCTTTTTGAAGAAGCAAATAAAAAATGTGATGGATTAGAACAACAGTTTACTTTAATAGAAAGGGTAATGATTTTGCTATTTTTCCTAACTTAATGCCAAAGGTACATTAAAACTACTAAAGTAACATTTGTATAAACACCACTTTTGGTTATTCAGTTATTAGTATTTACCAAAAACAACCTAAATACTATATATTTCATCCATTTAATTTTTTTTAGTTGTAGATTGACTCAATGCCTCTGTTTTTATGTGATGCTAGGATTGAACTCAGTGCCTCACACTTGCAAGGCTACAACTCCAGCCCTGTAAAGAACATAATTCAGTAGCTTAGTATATTTATAGAATTACACAACTACAACCACAGTCAATTTAGGCCATTTTCATAACCTAAAAAATAATACTTTTGTACCCTTTGGTTACCATACCTGACCTCTCTTTCCCCAAATGCTTTGAGCCCTAGGCAACCACTAATTTATTATGTGTCTCAATAGATTTGTCTATTGTAGAAATTTCATATACTTGGACTTATATAATATGTGCTTTTTAATACTGACTTGTTTTTAAGTTTGATCCATGTTGTAACATCAATCAGTATTCCTTTTTGTTGGCCAGTAATATTCCCATCATATAGCCGTAACTCGCTCATCATTTAGACATTTGGATTATTTTGAATAATGCTGCTATGAACATTCACGTACAAGGTTTATGTGATGATATGTTTTCACTTCTTTTGGCTATATACCTAGTAGTGAAATTGCTGAGTTATCTAGTGACATTATGTTTAATGTTTTGAGAAACTATTCAGTTTCCTAAACTGGCTACACTATTTTATATCCCACCAACAGGTGGAAGGAGGGGTCCAGTTTCTTCACATTCTCGCCCAACCTGTTACAGTATGTTTTTTATTGTAACTATTCTTCTGGTGTGAAGTAGTTACCTTATTATGTTTTTGCATTTCGCTAATAAATGATGATGTTGAACATCTTTTTATGTGCTTATTTTCTCTTTGTATCTCTTCTTTGGGAGAAATGGCTGTTCACATTGTTTGCCCATTTTTAAAACTGGGATTTTTATTATTGGTAATAACAGTTCTTTAATAGGATATATATAGCTGTAAGTTTATATAGAGCAGTATGTCCCTTATCAGATATATAATAGGCACATATTTCTCTAAGTATGTGGGTTGTCTTTTTTTTTTTAAATAATGTTGCTACTGCTCTCTATGTATTTTTTAAAATATTTATTCAGTTGTAGATGAACACACAGTATCTTTATTTATTTTCATGTGGTGCTGAGGATCAAACCCAGTTCCTTACATATGTGAGGCAAGCGCTTTACCACTGAGCTAAAGCCCCCAGCCCCTGTGGGTTGTCTTTTACATTCCTTAAGGTATCCTTTAAAGCATGAAATTTTATCAAACATTTTGGTTGTTTAAACTTATAGTGTCATATCTAAGGAAAGAATATATTTTAAATGAACTCCTACTTATTTTTTTCTATTAATTTACCATTGTGATAATAAAAAATTCGACAATACTATATATAGGATTATTTTGTAAAACTTAATGATGATAAAAATAATAATATAGCATGTACTGAGATTTTAGTAAGAAAATATGCCTCCTTCATTACTACTTTATTATGATTCTCTTTAATATATTTGTATGAGAGCCTATTTTTAGGCATTTTATTTTGGTATAATTGACATTATCTTTGGTAATAATTTTAGTATCAGATTTATTTAGGCACAGTTTATATGCAGTAAATTTGTTTTTTAGTATACAGTTTTGTGAGTTTTGATAAATGCACACAGTTGTTTAATCATTACCATAATCAATGACATAGACCAATTCCATTACCCCGAAATTCCTTTTGAATTTAGTTGAGTCCTTCCCCTAATCCCAGCCCTGGAAAATCACTGATAGTTTGGCCTTTTCCAGTATATATTATGTAAGTAGAATCACACAAACTATATCCTTTGAGTCTTATTTTTCCCACTTACCATAAAGCATTTGAAATTTATCCATGTTGCCCATTCCTTTCATTGCTGAGTAGTGTAAATGGTGAATGGATGTACCACAGTTTACCCACATATTTAGTAATGAAAATTGATTATAGTATCTAATAGTTTAAGTCTGTACTGCCAAAAAGGTAACCATTTATGGGCTGTGGTTGTGGCTTAGTGGTAGAGTGCTCGCCTAGCATGTGCAAGGCCCTGGGTTCAATCCTCAGCACCACATAAAAATAAATACATAAAATAAAAGTATTATGTTCAACTACAACTAAAAAATAAATATTAAAAAAGACAGCCATTTAATATTCATAGCTAGTCTAAATTGTGGTGTGCTATAGTATAAAATAAACATCAGATTTTAAAGGCATAAAAAAAGAATGAATAAAATATCTCAATCTTTTTTTATTCTTATTAGTTACACATGATAGTAGAATGTAGTCAATCTTATTTTTTTATATTGGTCACATGTTGAAATAATATTTTAGATATACGTGGTTAAGTGAAATACATTATTAAAATTAATTTTGCCTTTTTCTTTTTAACCTCCTCAAAGTAGTTATTAGAAAATGTAAAGTTCATATTTTACTTCTGTCAGTTTAAGAAATACAGATGATTAATCTAAAAAAAAAGCTGTGACTGAGAGATCAACTTGGTTTTTTTTGATAGTATAGGACATTGAACCCAGGGCCTTCTGTGTGCTAGGCAAGTACTCTACCACCAAGACATACCCTGAGCCATTTTTTAATCTATCTTTTTATTTATTTTTCAGTACTGGGAATGGAACCCAGAGGCACTTTACAATGAGCTACATCTCCAACCCTTTTTAGAAAGGGTCACTAAGTTGCCCAGGCTGGCCTCAAACTTATGATCCTCCTGCCTTAGCCTCCTGTTACTGGGATTACAAGCATGTGACACTGTGCCCAGCTATTCTGTTTTAATTTGCTATTTATCATTTGTCACCACACACCCAAGTACTACCCTTATCACTATTTTAGTCTCAAATAATATTGAAACTTTGGTTACATATTTGATCTTTGCTCTCATATCCTATCCTATGCATTATTTCTTCTAAATGTCTTCATGCATCTTTTTCAGTTTCTTGTCACCACTTGGTTCAAGCAATTACTACACTATTTTGAACCTCTTAATAGGTCATTTTATGTCCATTCTCTCTTTGTCATCCATTATATCCTGGACTCTATCAAATAAATATTCTTAAAGGCAGCATTGCTTATACCCTTTCCTTTGAGGAAAAAGAGAAACAATTTTTTTTAATGTTACACAGTAGGGGAACTGAGTCCGAGTGGTTAAGCAAACAGAATTCAAACTATTTTGTTTGATTCCTAAGTCTATATTCTCCCCACAAATGAGATCAACTATTTTTTAAATTGTGTATTAAGTTATTTTAGCAGCTGATAGTGACAGATGGATTATTTTCTAAATTATAAAAACAAAAAGCATTAGACTTTTTCTGTTATTGATCTTTTTAAAAAATTAACTTTATTGGGGAATGAATTAAATACAATAAGACTTTTAAAATACAGTTCAATGAAGTTATTTTATTCTTTGCACTTGGAATTGAACCTAGGGGGTGCTTTACCAGTGAGCTACATCCTCAGTTCTTTTTTTATTTTTTATTTTGAGATAGAGTCTTGTTAAGTTGTTGAGACTGGCCCCAAACTTGTAATCCTTTTGCCTCAGCCTCCCAGGAAAGGGCCAGTGCACCTGGTCAATGAATTTTGATGAATTAACATATCCTTGTAACCATCACAATCAAGATAGAGAAAATTTGTCACTCTCCTTCAAATGTCCTTTGTACCGCTTCCGCATAAAAACTTCCAATTTCTAACCAGGGCCCCAGGCAACCAAAGATCTGCATTCTTTCACTACAGTTTTGTTTTCTCTGTTCTAAAATTTCATATAGATGGAATCATAAATATGCAATTTTTGTATCTGGCTATTTTTGTTCTTAATGTTTTTTAAATACATCAGTATTATAACATGTTTTGTGGTTCATTTCTTTGTGTTGCTGAGTAGTATTTATTTGAAGATATGCCATATTTTGTTTATATGTTCACTAGTTTATGTGGGCATTAAATTTTTTTCCAGTTTATTAAAAATAAGGCCATTGGATTTCCATATGCAAGTATTTTGTGTAGATTCATATTTTGTGAATTCATATCCAGCATCAGAATGTTGGATAAATGTTCTGAGTCTTATAGAAATTACATATTAAATTTTTAAAGAAACTGTCAAATAGTTTTCCAAAGTGATAATTGAATTTTGCATTCCCACTAACAGTATGAGAGTTCAGTTCCTCTGTCTCCTCATCAACACTTGATATTTTCAGTCTTAATAATTTTAGCTCTACTAAAGGTGAAGTACTTTGTCATTGCAGTTTTTTATTTCCTTTCTGTTAATGTTTAACATCTTTTCATATGCTTATTGGTTATTCATATTTTTCTTGTTATGTATCTGTTGAAACCGTTTTTCCTGTTTGAAAAACACTGGGTTGTAGGAGTTCCTTATGCCTCTTTATGTATAATCCCTTGGTTAGAAGTGTATGTATTGTGAATAAAATGTCCTAGTCTGACTTGACTTGAATTTTCCTAACAGTATGTTTCCAAAGACAGCAGTTTTAAATTTTGATGCACTTTATACATTATTTTCTCTCTCTCTCTCTCTCTTTTTTTTTTAATTCTCTCCAGAAAGCTCTGTCCACCCTAAGGTCATGAGGATTTTCTCCTACAATTTTTGAGTGTGTGTGCACAGGTTTGTGTGTATAATGTAAAATAAAAATTACATAATGTCCTATCTTTCAAATTAATTTTATGGTATGAGGGTTAAAGTCAATTTTTAATTTTTTTTTTCAATTTGTCCCCCTTTGGTTACCATGTCACCTGTGTAGAAAATGCATTGACTGCATATAGTTGTGGGTCTATTTCTGGACTCTGTTTTGTTACAGTGACCTATGTGTTTGATATAATTCATAAGATAAAATTTATAGGTAAAACCATGTGGAGTTTTCTTTTTGGAAGTATTGTAGTTACCAATTCAATTTATTTAATGCATATGTCTATTCTACCTTCATATTGCTTTTTGAATCAGCTTTGGTAATCTTTATTTTTCAAGAAACTTGTCCATTTCATCTAAGTAATAAAACACATTGACAAATTTGTTTATAATATTCCTTTATTTATAATATAATTTATAATACTTATATGACTTACAATAATGACACCTTTCATTCTTGATATTGATGATTTGTCTTATTTTTAATTAATCCTACATTAAATTTATTTATTTAAATCTCAAGCATACTGCATTTTCTAATACATTTTTCCCCCTTTCAGAGATGGTTATTAATGGTTGGTCTTCTTTCTTCAACTTTCCAACACCCTTTCCAGCCTCTGAGTTCATGACTTTGCCCTCTGTTTTATTAAGAAAATGAAAATCAAAAGATAACTTCATCATCCTATCATGAAATCTACCAGCCTCTTTGCTTCTATACCCATATATTGTACTCCCTGTTATAATGGATTACTACCTCTTCTGTTTAAAGCCGATCCTTTAATTGTATGTGGATCCCATACCCTCCTATTCAAGGATTTTGCATCTTGCCATTATCCTGCCTTTGTCTTGCAAAATTAAAATTTATTGGATTCTTTTTTCATGAATATACAAACAAGCCATATGATCTCTCTCTTTTTCTCTCTCTATTTAATACCTGTTTAGATCTCACATCTCTTCCCACCCTACATCATTGCTACATCTTCCACAGCTGCCAGGATTTTCATTCCAAGTCTATTCTTATTCTACCTTCGTCATTTGTTTCTGAAACTTGATCTGATCAGTTATTTATCCTTATCTGATTTTTCTCACCTAAATTACTGTGGAACTTTTGTCACTTTCCCAGCATTTACTGCATTGTGCTGTAGCTGATACATGCACCTCTCTCATGTTCCCACTGTCTTTTATGAGGGATATAAGAATTATGAGAGGGTGGTAAATTATTTCTTCTTGAAGCTCCTAGCATTGGGTTTTAAAGCTAAATTTTATTTTCTTTATGCTACCTAGCTTTTTAAAATATTTATTTTTTAGTTATAGGTGGACACAATACCACTATTTATTTTTATGTGGTGCTGAGGGTCAAATCCAATGCCTCATGCATGCTAGGCGAGCGCTCTACCTTTGAGCCACAACCCCAACCCGCTATCTAGCTTTATTTTCTTTAAAACATGAAATTCAAGACTTGGGATTTTTAATAAAACTTTTGTTCAGCAGTATATAAACTGCTTTTGGGAGGGTAACAGATTAATTTTGTCTATTTTTAGGATGCCAGTAGTATCTTGTCTGTACTTAGTAAACGATACTAGAGTATGACTGAACACAGAAATGTTTTCAAATAGGTTTTCCTTTCTTTAGTGGCTTTATGTATGTAGAAAAAAAATTATTTCCTGCTTTACTATTCTCCTCACTGTCCTTTATCCTTTTTCTTCTTCATGTCTTCGCAGAAAGGGACAGTATTGATTAAAGAATTGGTGGGGAAACATCATGTAATGAAGGATGTTTTTATTTTTCTGCAAAGTAGGTTCCAAAATCACCAGCAGGAAGGAGGTTCCCCTGGTCTGTGAGAGAAGGCTGAAATTAGGTAGCAAGAACCATGGACTTTGCAGCTAATAAACTTCTTTGCCTTTTCCATGTGAACAATGAAATAAATCATATGAGTTTTTAGCGTAGCTGCCACCCACAAAGCTGTGAAGAAGACTGTGACAGCAGATGGTATCCACACACAGTTTGATTTGTTTAGAAACCCACATAAAAAACAACATGTGTTGTTTTGTTTTCCCCCTTAATTACTCAAAGCCAAGGAGATCAGTATTCAAAGATGATATAGCGATATATCCAGGAGAAAAAAATCATGAAAGAATACAGACTATGTTTTTATTGTATCATTTCAGTTCTACAGTATTTATTGGGTCTCTGCTTTCTGTAAGGGTCTAGACTAGGCCTTATGTTGAAGGGGCTACAAAAAGAGTGGGTTAAGTATTTATAAGTTCAAAGATGTTATTAGTCCCTTTTATATACCACTGAAGTGCTGGAAATAAATTAAGACAGTTTCTGTCCTCAAGGACCTAGTTTATAAAGGAATGAAGGAAATAAAGCAAAGGGACAGTTTAGTGTCATGTAGCAGGTGCTGTAATAAGTGTGTATTAAGAAGTCCTAGAGGCTCTAAGGAAAGGCAACCAATGCAACCTGGGTGGATAGTGAGGGTTAGAGATAGGAGGCTTCCTGGAGGAGGGAAAGTCCTAATGAACAACTCTGAGTCTTACTGAGTAGGTTAAGGGATCAGGATCAGAGGCTGGAAACATATGGCTGTTTGGGAGTAATCAAAGTACTGTTGATTTTACTGAAGGTAACATCTGTGAGAGATGAGGCTTGCTGATAGTGACCAGGTTCTGGTGGAGTTTGAAGTTACCAGTATGTTCATGTTTCTTTATGTTCTTCATGTTGGCCTCTTGACTGTATGCAATGGAATATCCTAGGTTATTTGCAGAAATATAAATCTAATCTAGGACATGGAAAACCATCATTCATAAATTATTGTTTCTGCTCAAAATTGAGATTTTCCTGTAGGACTAATACAGAATGTCTTGCATTTGGCGAATTTTCTTAAATGACACATTTTGCCAGTTTTACACAAAAACAGTGTTTGTGTGAGAGTGTATGTCTTACATTGGCCTTTTGGGAGGCTTCTGAGAGAACTCTATAGTTTTAAAAGGTTGCTTATAAAAAATAGGGACTGTGTTATAATGTTGTAGGTCAATAAAGGGAGAAAATTCCAAACAAAGTAAAAATTTAGTTCACAATTACATTTTTAGGATATATTTTTTTAATACCAGTTTGAGGCAAGAATTGCCTGAGAACTCTAATACTTAGTGCCCATCTACTAGCTGTGGTTGTGAGGGGGTGGGAGTGGGGTAGGTGGAGGGGGGCAGCAGGGATTTGCAGGAAAATTTGGGGAATGAAAAAGTGGAAAATATAAAAAGGGAAATTATTTTTTTACTATGCAGGAATTAGAAAATAAAAGATGACTACAAAAACAGGCTGCCTCTACCCAAAGCACCACAGAAGTCCACTTGAATAGAGCCCTAGAAGAAGCAGAAAAGTATAAACTGGAGTTAAGTAAATTAAGACAAAACAACAAGGTATGGAAAGATTAAATAGTTTTGGTAGTGATCACTTTTGGTAACTTCCTCTTATGCAAGCATCAAAAATAATAGTTTTAGACTTACAATTCTTGATGTTATAATCAACATCTTTCTTTTTCAGCAAGTTAGGATTATATGCTGGGGCTGTTACCTCATTGGATGATACCACAGTTCTTTAGAGGATTCATTCACTTCTTTATCCAAAAGATCTTTATGGGTGCCCATATTATATGCCACTTTTCTGAGCTCAGGATAAGGAGTGGGGAAAAAAAGTGTGTTTCATGTCTCATGTTGGTTATATTCTTTTCTGAGCCTCAATTTTCTAGTATAGAAAGCAAGGGGCTGTTTAACTTGGCAGTAGCTCTCAATAACTTGGCAGTAGCTCTCAAACTTGAGCATGTATCAGGATCACCTGAAGAGTTTTTTAAAACACAGATTGCTTGGCCTCAGCTTTGGAGTTTCTGACTCAGTAGGTCTAGGGTGAGGCCTGAGAATTTGGAACTTTAAAGAGGTTCCCAGGGGATACTGCTGCTGGTTCTGAAACCATAGTTCAATAACTACTGTCACAGAGCTATTAGAAAGATCCCATCTCCAAGGTCTAGCCAATGCTTGGCATAGGATTAACATTCAATGCCTTAACTAGCTGTTAAATTAATGAATTTTCAAGTATTGATGTATATGAAGATATCTGTACATTCTGTAAATACTGGCTGTTAGTTTTTTGTTCTGTGTCAACCTGAAAGAACAAAAGTCGATACTCCATCGGAATCTCTTCCCTTAGAACAATATTTAATAATTTAACAATGACATGTGATGAAATTAGGAACCACCTTCATTTCATATGCAGAAAATACATTTTGGATTATATTAGTAACAATAGGAATAAACTGGAACTGGCCTTGATTAGTCCTCCAACATGTTTAACAGAGGCAAATACATGACAGTGACTACAGTTTTAACAATATCATCTGTGAGATTATTTATCCTATTTTGATCAAACTATTTCATGTTCATGGGCCATTAATGACAGTATCAGATGAGCAAATTAAGTCATCTCTATGGACTTAATAATTAGCATATTAGAATATTTCCAATTTGCATTTTAAAAGGATTTTGAAGACAATAAAAGGAAGAGTAACCATGAGTGATTCAGGATTTGCAATTCTGGTTACAGATTTGATCTTTATATTAGCACACAGTAAAATAGTAGAAAGAAAAATTGGTTTCCAGTAGATGGCTCTCCTCATTGTATCTGGCCATCTTGAAAATTCAGGTGATGAAGACTTGTTATGTGAATAGCTCATTCTAAAACCATCAACACTATAAAAACAACTTGGATGCATTCAACATATAAACTTCTGACCCCAGATCTGCATATGATTGATTGATTTAAATTCATGGAATAATATTTGTGAATATATTGCTTATTATGTACTATAATGTAGACACTTGTGGCCAGATTTTTAAAATGTAACTTATTTCAGAATTCCAAAAAACTATGTGTCTTATACTTTTGATTTAAAAAAAATTTTTTGTAGTTGTAGATGGACAGAATGCCTTTATTTTATTTATTTTTATGTGGTGCTGAGGATCAAACCCAGTGCTAGGCAAGCTCTCTGCCACTAAGCTACAGCCCCAGCTCATACTTTGATTTTTTAAAAATTATTTTGCCTAATATTTATCTTTGAGGGATGTTTCAGGATTATATAGTAATTCTCTTAGAGTCTAATCTGTATGTGTTTTTGTGTGTGAGAGAGAGCAGGTTTTTTTCTTTCAATTTAATTCTTTTTACTTTGCCTCTCATTTTGATTAAACATATAATTATTGTTAAATAGTCAATTAAAATTATTCAGGTCTATATGTTTAAAAAATCTAACAGGGAAATATTAATGTTTCCATAAAACAGAACAAGATTACTTTGTAGTCATCAGAAACCAAAGATCTGTTTTTAAAATAATGACAAACTTATTCTTTACAGAAATTAGGAAGCAAATTTGGTTTTAAAGTAAGAGTAACTTTTGAAATGAAAAGTCAGTTAATTTAAACCAGGTGTTGTATGAATGAAGGGACCTTAGTCCTAATCACTATCATGTCCTCAGGGTCTAGCAAATGGTCATTGCTAAAGTCACACTGAAGGAAGGAATGTTAAAAGTAATGGTTTAACTGGAATTCCACTTAAAAACAGGACATTTGATTTGATGATTACTTGAAATCCTTTTTTAATGTGACACCAAAGTCCATGTTACTTCATTTCCAAAGAAATAATTTCTGATTCATCATTAATTCATTTAGAAATATTAGGGCCTGATAAGTACTGTACTGGCCAGATCTTTATTAGAAGCTGAAAGATGGAAAGGAGATAAAAATTGAATATATTCTTTGAAGTCTTGCAGCTTTTAGTGGAGAAGTTGGATGTTTAGATAACCCATCAAGCAAAATTAAGGGGCAACTGTGAGAAATTCTGTGGGTAAGCTAAGATCTGAATACTATATAGGAGTTAAGTGTGCAGGGAGATAATTATGGACAGAAGGAATACTAAATAAAAATGGTTCTCTGACAAGAAAAGAGGACAAGTTAATGAAAGGCAAATTCGATGTGAAGGGAGTGATACAAAGTGAAGCTTTAAAGGGTGATGTCATCTAGATCCTTTCGGCCAGGGTTAAGGATTTTATATTTCATCCAAAGAGCAGTGCAAAACTACTATACAGTTATTCTTTGTAGGGCAGAGAATCTGGCAAGCAGGCCAGAATGGATGCAGATAGATTGGTTAAGAGTAAGTGTGAGAAATGATGATGTAGTTTGGACTAAAGTGATAGTGGTAGAAATGGGAGGGGTTAAGTTCTCAAATACATTTAGGAGCCAGGCTCAGTAGTGCATGCCTGTAATCCCAGCACCTCAGGAGGCTGAGGTGGGATGATCACAAGTTCAAAGTCAGCCTCAGCAAATTAGTGAGGCCCTAAGCAAGTTAGCAAGACCCTGTCTCAAAATAAAAAGAGCTGGGGATGTGGCTCAGTGGTTAAATGCCCCTGGGTTCGATGCAATAGGGCTTAGTGATACACTGGATATAGTCTGTGGGAAAGGAAAGCTTAAGGGAGGATAGTACTATTCACTGAATTAAGAAACACTGGAACAATTCTGGGGAAGAAAAGTATAAAGTTTGAAGTTATTCTGAGGAATCCAAGAGGAAATGTTTTAAAACTTAGAGAAGTCTGCATTGAATAGGAAGACAGAATAAGTGGGAGAAAGAGAAAAGCAAGGCCAGATTGAGCCTTGAAATAGTCCAGTATTTCTAAGGAGTATTCAGTACTCAATAGTATTCAGTACTTAACCACACCAATTGATCACCGAGAAATATTTTGGTAGAATGATAAGGGAAGAAGACAGATTTAATGGGAAATGAAAAATGAATGCAGGTGAGGAAGTGGAGATAGTGAATATATATGTGTGTAATTCTTCAAAGACACAAATGAGTAGAGTTGGAAGGACAGAGCTGAGTGAATTTTTTAATGAGATAATTTACATACAATAAAATGCAGATTGCACATGTATAGTTCACTGAGTTTGGGCTCCTTGTTTTGGTCAGCTTTTTCACTGCTGTGACTGACCAGACCAACTGTAGAGAGGAAAAGTTTATTTAGGGGCTCATGGTTTCAGAGGTCTCAATCCATAGACAGCCGGCTCCACTCCTTGGGGATCAAGATGAGGCAGAACAACATGGTGGAAGAGTATGGTGGAGGCACACAGCTTACATGATGACCAGGAAGCACAGAGACTCCACTGACCAGATAGAAATATACCCTGAAGCCACATCCCACCTGCCTTCAGTTACCGCTCAATTAATCCCATCAGATGATTAATTCAAAGATCGAGTTAAGGCTTTCCTAACCCCATCATTTCTTCTCTGAATCTTCTTGCATTGTTTCACATGTGAGCCTTTGGGGGACACCTCACATTCAAACCATAATAGTCCTACTTATCTGTATAATGAGCCACTTTATAGAATATTTACATTTCCCCAGAAAGTGCTCTTGTTTCTGTTTCTAGGCCCCTCAGAGACTGCACTGGTCTGATTTCATTGGCTTCTTTCACTTACCATAATATAAGATTGACTTGTGTTTTTATATTTTATTGTTCCATCTTGTTAATGATTTACCAATTACTCTTTCCAAAGACTCAATTTTTGCCTTTATTTTCTTTATAATTTGTTTGCTATTTCACTGAATTCTCTTTATTGTATCCTTTTGTCCACTTGCTTTGGTTTTAATTTGTTCTTCTATTTCTAACTTCTTAAGTTGAAGGCTTAGATCATTGATTTTAAATTCTTCTTTTCTAAAGCATTTAATGGTAGTTTCCCTTAAAATTATGCTTTAGCTAACTCCCAGAACTATTTTTTTGCCTCTTTTAACTAAATATGTCTATTTTAATATACCTACTGTAATACAATTTACAAAAACCTGTACATATTTAGTGTAAAATTATTGAGTTTTGACTGTATACCTATGAAATAATCACCCATTATATATATATATCTGTCACCCCTGAAAGTTTGTGTCCCTTTACAATCCTTCATTCCAAGGTAACTTGTTTTTACATTTTCTAGAATTTTATGTTCTTTTAAATTTTTTTTCCAATGTGACTTCTTTTATTCAGGACAATTATTTTGAGATTCATCCATGTTGTTTCCTGTGAAAATAGTTAATTTAATAACTTTTTTACCCATGGTATAAATATACCAGTATTTGTTCATCCATTAACTGTTGGACAAGTGGGTTTTTCTAATTTTGGCCTATTTTACAAAAACTGCTATGAACATTCATGTATAATTTTTTTATATAGACATACACTTTTTTTCCTGTTGAATGTCTAAGTTATATTGTTAAACCTAAGGTAACAGATTTCAGATTTGTTTTCTTATAGAAGTTGAGTATCTTTTAGCTTTTATATTTTAGCTTTTTTGTTTGGGGTTTTTCCTTATGATGCAAGATAAAAGGCATAAGTTTTTTTTTTTTTTTTTTTTGGCTTTTTTTGGCTTTTTTTGGCATTTATTCCAGCACTGTTTGTTGAAAAGATAATTCTTTTATCATTGAATTGTCCTGAAACTTTTGTTGAAAATTTATTGCTCAGATAGGTATGGATCTATTCTGGGAATATTTATTTAATTGGTCTGAATGCCTGCCTTTATGCTAATCATTGTTTTGATTAGAGCTATATAAGTCTTGATATCAGTGAGTCCTCCATCTTTATTCTTCTTCTAATAAATTGCTTGGTTATTCTGGGTCCTTTTCTTATAAATTTTAGAACTACCTTAACAGTTTCCACAACAATTTCTGTTGAAATTTTGATTGGCATTGCATTAATCCATAGATAAATTTTGGGAAATTGGACAATATTGTGTCTTAAATCACAAATAGAGAATATCTGTATTTTAGGCCATCAATTCCTCTAAGCAATATTTTATACATATTAATATGTAGGTCTTGTGTATTTTTTGTCAACTTATCACTTAGTATTTCATATTTTTGATGTCACTATAAATACTTTTTAAATTCAAATTTATCTTTGTTACTAGAATAGAAAAATACTATTTAACTTCAGTACATTGTATACATCTGCAATTATGCTAGACTCACTTATTCTAGAAGCCTTAGGATTTTCTGTACAGACTATGTAAAATGCCAACTAGGAAATATTTTAGGTTTTGTAGGCTATGTATGGTTCCTTTTTGTGTAGTCTCCACTGGCTTTCTTTTTTAAATTCATCTAACCCTTTCAAAATAAAAAAATTTTCAGGGGTGGGGGTGGGTACCGGGGATTGAACTTGTGTGCACTCAACCACTGAGCCACTTCCCCAGACCTATTTTGTATTTTATTAGAGACAGGGTCTCACTGAGTTGCTTCCCACCTCACTTTTGCTGAGGCTGGCTTTGAACTCAACATCCTCCTGCCTCAGTTTTCCCAGCCGCTGGCTGTTGTGCCACCGTGCCTGGCAAAATAAAAACATTTCTAACTTATGGCCTATAGAAAAACTGACCAAAGTTCCCTGGAAGATCTCAACAGGAATGCATACAGGATTTCTTTTCAGTTTCTTTTTTCTTGTTCTTTTGAGATAATAATATATTTTTCTTTTAACCTATTAATGTGACGAATAACATTGGTTGATTCTCAAATATTAAGACAAACATATTCCTGGGATGAACCTCACTTGAGATGTATCGTTATCCCCTTTATATAATATTAGGTTAAATTTGTGAAAATCTGCAGGCCTTTAAACTCAGTGGCTCGGGAGACTGAAGCAAAAGATGGCGAGTTCAAAGCCAGCTCAGCATAGGCAGGTGCTAAGCAATTCAGTGAGACCCTGTCTCTAAATAAAATATAAAATAGGGCTGGGGATGTGGCTCAGCAGTCAAGTGCCTCTGAGTTCAATCCCGGGTACCAAAAAAATACTGTGAAAATTTTAGAGACCTTTTTGTTTTTTAATATATGTACATATGGGAACATACTTTTAGTCTGTAGTTGGTATGTGTGTGATTGCATTTGTGGTGCTGGGGATTGAACCCAGGGCCTCCTGCATTTTAGGCCAACAGTGGACCAATCAGCTACATCCTCCAGCCCTTGTTTTACTTTTCTTATAAATTCTTTCTCATCTATAGTTTATTTGTAAAAGATCATTGTTTTTGTTTTGGTATAAGCATGTAAGTTATGTCATGGAATTAATTTCCAACTTGTTTTTCTGGAAATGCTTAACTTTCTGAAAAAGCTTTAGTAGAGTTATTATGTTTTTCTTTGAATGTCTGGTATAGTTCACAAGTGAAGCCATATGGACCTACGGTTTTCTTATGGAACTATTTTAAAATTCAAATTCAATTTATTCAGTAGTTAAAGAAGCATTCTATATAGAGGCTATTGTATTTTCTTGTTTTTGGTGTTTCCATCTTGCAAAGAATCTGTTCATTTTACCTATGTTGTTAAATTTGTTGGCTTGAAGTTTTTTTTATACTATTTTTCCTTATTATCCTTTGAATATTCCTCTTACATTCTTATTTTTGATTGTACCCACCCCAGCTTCTTCATTCTAATTTTATTGGTAATTGGCTTCTTATCAGTCTCCCTAAAGACTTACTAATTCTGATTTCATTGATTTTTATCTATTTTGTGTCTATTTATGATTTATGTTTTTTTATTATTTCCTTCTCTTTATTTTGGGTTAAATTTGTTCTCATTTCTTATAGTGGAGTCTGCTGAAATGAAACCTTTTCTAATGTAAGTATTTAATCATTAAAATTTTCCTCTGTGCATTCCTACATCCCATAAACTAAAATTATTCATCCCATAAACTAAAATTATTCATCCTATTTTGAATACTTTCTAATTTTCCCCTTTGACTCATAAATTATTTAGAAGTTTGCCATTTTATTTCTAAATGTTTTGGGATTTTCCTTAACCATCCTTATTGATTTCTAATTTAATTATATCGTGGACAGAGAATATATATGGTCTCATTTATATCACTGTAAATTCATGGAGACTTTTGATTCAAAATTAATGGCTTAAATTGACAACTATTCCATGTGTCCTTTAAAAGAATATGCATTTTGCATTTGTTGGGTGGAAAAGTCTATAAATGTCAAATATGTCAAGTTACTTAATGGTGGTATTCATGTTTTCTGTATCTTTACATATATTCTGTGTACTTCTTCTATCAAGGATTAAGAGAGGTACTGATTCTAAGTATACTTGTATATATATACATATATATAATATGTCTGTTTCTTCTAGTTTTATTAATATTTGCATCATGTATTTTGAAACTCCAATGATGCTCTATTACTATGAATATTAACATTCAGATTGTATGACTTCCTGATGAACCTGACCCCTTATAATACTATAACTTTTATTTCCTGGTAATAGACTGTGTTCTGATATTATTTTATTTGATATTTAAGCAACTCAGGTTTTATGTTAATTGTTAGCATTATCTTATTTTTTCCATCCTTATAATTACTTTGTTTCTTCTTATAGACAGCATATAATGGAGCTTTGTTTTCTGTTTGTTTTATTTTGTTTTTTTGTACCAGGGATTGAGCCCAGGGGTGCTTAACCACTGAGCCACCTCCCCAGCCCTTTAATTTTTTTTTTGAGATGGGATCTTGCTAAGTTGCTTAGGACCTCAGCCTCCCAAGCTGCTGGAATTATAGGCATGCCACCATGCCTGGCTTGTTTTTAAAATCTGACAGTATCTAACTTTTTAATTAGGGTACTTATACCTTTGCATTTAATGTGATTATTAATATGGTTGGAATGAAATCTATTAACTAGCTGTTTGTTTTTATTCCTTATGTTCTTTTTTAAAATTAATTTTAAGAAATGATCTCCCTTTTTGTCTCATCTCCACTTCTGTGTGTGCATTTTAGCATTCATTATATACATCTTTAACTTATCAGGTAATATAGAATTTTATGAATAATGTAAACCTTTTAGCAGTATACTTTTTTACACTATCCTTTCCTTTTTGCCACTAAGTAAATTTAAACATTTAAATTATGGCAAACTACAAATGAAAATTACCCTTTTAAACATTTTAAATTTAAAATAAAATATTGTTATATATATTCATATAGTTGTACAACCAATAACCAGAGCTCTCTACATCTTGCAAAAACAAACCCTGTAGTTCCCTCTTACCCTCGTCCCAGCCCTTGGCAAGCACCATTCTGCTTTCTGACTCTTCCTCACATGAATGAAATCATACAGTAGTATTTGTCTTCCTGTAACTAATCAACTTCATTTGACGTAGGTACTCAAAGTTGACCCATGTAGCATGAGTCAGAATCTTATTGCTTTCTAAGGTGCAAAAATAATCCATTATATTTATAATATCACATTTTGTGTGTTCATGTGTCAATGAAAACTTGGGTTGTGTCTGAGTTTTTGGCTGTCCTCAATAGTACTGTTATGAACAAGGTCTACAAATATCTGAAACTGCTTTCAATTCTTTTAAGTGGAGTTACAGGATCAGAGAAAATTATCTTTGAATTTTTTTAGGAACTGCTATTGTTTTTGATAGCAGCTGTATCATTTTACATTCCCACTTAGAGTGTACAAATTTCCCAATTTCCCCAGATCCTTGCCAATACTTCCTATCATCTACTATTTTTTTTCTTTTTTTAAATAGTAGTCATCCTAATGGGTTTGAGGCTTTATTTCATTGTGGTTTTGATTTGAATTTTCCTAATTATTAATTAAAAGATGTGGAACATCTTTTCATGTGCTTTTTAGCCCTACATATGTATTCTTTAGAGAAATATATTACAATAATTTAATGAAAATATTATTATACTTTTAATGTCACATAACCAAGAAATCCTTGCCACATCCCATGATATGATCTTCTCCTCCCAGGGTTCTAAGAGTTTTATAGCATTAGCTCTTATTCTTAAGTCTTTGATTCACTTGAGTTAATTTTTGCATAGCATGAGATCAGGAAAGAATTCTTTTGCATGTGCATATTCAGTTCCCCAGCACCACTCTGTTAAAGAGATTATCTTTTCCCTTCTTCTTCTTTTTTAAAAAATCTCTTGACCATATATATATGAGGGTTTGTTTCTAAGATTTATTCTATTCTATTGATCCGTATGTCTGTCTTGATGCCAGCACCACATTGTTCTAATATTGTACCTTTGTAGTAAGATTTGAAATCAAGAAATGTGAGACCTTTATCTTTGTTCTCTTTCAAGATTAATTTGGCTATTTGGGGTTCCTTGAGGTGTCCTACGAATGTAAAGAAAGATTTTTCTATTTCTACAAAAACCACTACTGTGATTTTGATAAAAACTGAATTTAATCTGTAGATCTCTTTGGGTTGCTACTGACATCTTAACAATATATTAAGCCTTTCAATCCATAAACACATGATGTCTTCCCATGTATTTGTCTTTAGTTTCTTCCAGCATGTAAGTCTTTTACCTTCTATTTTAAGTTTATTCCTTAGTATTTTATTCTTTTTGATGGTATTTTAAATGGAATTGTTTTCTAAATTTCTTTTTTTGGAATGTTCATTGTTAGTATATAGAAACAATTCATTTCTGACTTTACTGAATTCATCTATTAGTTATGATAGTTTTTTCTTATGGTTTTCTACATATAAGAACGTGTTGTTTATGAAAAGCAATGTTACTTCTTCCTTTCCAATTTGGATGTCTTTCTTCTTCTGTACTAATTGGTCAAGTTACAACTTATAGTACTATGTAAAGCAGAAGGGACATAAATCGGTGCCTTTCTCTTGTTCCTGATCATAGCTTTGGGGCTTTTCACCATTGGGTATGATATCAGATGTGGTCTTTTCACATATAGCCTTCTGTTATGTAGAGATAGTTTCCTTCTTTCCGGGTTTTTAATTTTTTAATCACAAGCTTTTGAATCTTGTCAAATACTTTTTTGGCATCAATTCAGATGACAATATGGGGTTTCTCCATTCTGTTAATATGGTATGTTAACATTGATTTTGAATGTTTAATTATCCTTGCATTCTAGCAATAAATTCTATTTGGTCACCATGTATAATTCTTTTAATGTGATCAGGGATGTTGGCTTATAGTTTTCTGTAGAATACAGAAGTGTTCTATTCAATTCTAGGGAAGTATTTAAGGATAGATGGTGTTAATTCTTCTCTAAATATTTGGTAGAATTCACAAGTGAAGCCAGACAGTTCTGGACTTTTATTTATCAGAAGGGTTTTGATACTCATTCAGTATCCTTACTAATTATAGGTCTATTCAGAATTTATATTATTCAGTTTTGGTAGGCTAAGTTTCTAGAATTTTTAATTTCATTTTGGCTATCCAAATGTTAGCTACACTGTTCATAGTATTTTTATGATACTTTCTATTTCTGTAAAATTGGTTGTATTGCCCCCTCTTTCATTTCTGATTTTAGGTATTTGAATCCTCTTTATCTTTTCTTCATCAGTCTACCTGAAGGTTCATTAATTTGTTAATCTTTCCAAAGCACCAACTGTTTCATTTGATTTTTTTTATTCTCTTATTTCTGCTCTCATGTTTATTATTCTCCATTTCTGCTAGCTTTGAGGTATTTCTGGTTCCTTAATTATTAAGTTAGGTTGGTTTGGGATCTTCTTCATTCTTAATATAAGCATTACATTATTAGTATTAGCAATGTTATACTCTATCCTATACATTTTGGTGTATTGATTTTCTAATTTCCATAGTTATATCTTCTTTGACCCACTGGTAGTTTGAATGTGCTATAAAGTTTGGATCCTGAATGTCCCTCAAAGGCTCATCTGTTGAAGACATGTTGGGACATCTGCCCAGTGTTGGGACATCTGCAGCGGGTCTGCTCTTAGTGCCCCCAATACCACCACAGTCAAGGAGGACTATATAAATCATGTAATGTTTAGTATGAAGAAGGTTTACTGGCAAAATTAAAAGTATCAGTGATTTCCTTTTGGTATCATTTTATTATTATATGAAAGAGCAAACAATTCAGTATTTCAATACAGAGAGATTATGTTCACTGATTCTCTTTTGCATTGTGTAAGACGATTTTACTATGAGGTAGTCTCCCTTATGAGCAGTGCATGAATTCTCTACTAAGTTTTTAGACTATACCTGTTCCCTTAAACAGGTTCCTAAGAATGTTATCCTATAAAGATGTATGTATGTATGTATGTATGCAGATTTCAAGGGCTTTTTAAAGGATTCCCACATAGAAATTTGTACCATCCTGGCAGTACTGTTAGTCCAACAAGACTACTGTTTTTGTTTGAGGTCTATCCCTGTGAACCCATGAACTGGTTAAGTACATTCAGTAAAAACTAGGTGAATGAGGTCTTCAACCAGTATATCCTTTAAAGATCATATTTTGCTTACTAGTGATTACTCATCTATGCCTTGAAATGTATTTTTGGGGTTCAAATATTTGTTACCTGTTCCGAGTTCATTCAATACAAGTTTTTAATTTGACCTGATCATGATTTAAAGCTATCAAATTCCAGTAATTTGGTAATACAAAGAAAATTTTATGTACATGTATATTTCAGTTAAAAATAATTTTTATTACTGATGTAAAATAAAATAATTTACTTAAAAAATATAAAGATTACATACTAAAAATTTTTCTTTTGTAGGATATAGCAAATGAAGAACACAAAAAAATTGAAATGTTAAAATCAGAAAACAAGAAGCTAGAAAAACAAAAAGGAGAATTAATGATAGGGTTTAAGAAACAATTAAAATTAATTGATGTTTTAAAAAGGCAGAAGGTGAGTATCAATGAAGGATTATAGATATTATCTGGACCTTTGTATTAGAGTTTTACTTTGTTTCATTTTGGTATCCTTAGACAAATTTTTATCTAAATAAAATCTGTTATACATAAGCTTGTATAATGTAGCATGTAAGTAAATTAGTTACATGGGAAATGGGACTGGTACAAATATTTGCCAAATATAGAATAACAATAACAATAACTATTTAGATGACAATTTTACTTTTCAAACCTTAAAGTACTCCCACTTTCATTTTTAAGGCATTTTACAATATTGAATTTTAATGGTAGGTTGGTTCAGTATTACTGTTGGGATAAGAAAGGCTTTTCAAATATTTGCTTATTAGAATGCATGTTTTTCAAACTTATATTTTGATATCCGTCTGACAATATTGATTTCTTTTTAAACAGATGCACATTG
Organism: Callospermophilus lateralis; assembly: GCF_048772815.1. Classification (NCBI taxonomy): domain Eukaryota; kingdom Metazoa; phylum Chordata; class Mammalia; order Rodentia; family Sciuridae; genus Callospermophilus; species Callospermophilus lateralis. The sequence goes on along the minus strand of NW_027517992.1, from coordinate 2,033,054 downwards.
AAGCTGCCAAGATGCTATCTTTCACTGAAGAAGAATTTATGAAGGCACTTGAATGGGGCAATTCATGAATGATCTACTTCAATTAGTCTCTATAACTTAAAAAGTTAAAACTTTTTAATTTCACAAAAATCTTCAAAGATTTCCTAACTTAGATGTGGGGATATAAAACTTTTTCTCATATGTAATTATTAATGAAAAGGAAATATTGTATAAAATAAAGCAGCAAGAATTTTTTAATCTATTTCTTACGACCATTTTTAATTTTTATGACCTTTTTGATATTTTACAACTGCACTTAAAAATATTTTACATCCTGGGAGATGGAGCAAATGGTAGAATAGGACTCTCCAGTGATCCTTCCCACAGGTGTAATATTTGGCACCCGAAACCTACAGGCACTGAGGTCTGTCTGCCTACTGATGAGGTTTGTACATAATCTAAGTCTGCTGCGCTGGCTAGCAGACTTGTCTGTCTTGCAGGGACTATGAATTCCTAAATGGCACTAGGAGTCAAGGGGACATCTGCCCAGTGTTGGGTTTTACTGAAGTGGGCCTGCTATAAGTGCTCCTAATACCGCCAGAACCAATGAGGACTGTAATGGTGGAACATATAAATTACGTATGTTTAGTATGAAGAAGGTTTACTGGCAAAATTAAAAGTATTAATTTGTTAAGCCTGAGATGTATATAGGCACAAAGATGTAATCTGACATCAAATATATAAAGTGGAAATATACAGCAATTTTATGTGATCAAAGTTATCAGTTTAACATAATAACCTGTTTTATACATATGTGCAAGTCTCTTTAATAACCACAAAGCAAAAGCCTGTAGTACACTAAAAAGAATCAAATCATACAATTATGATAATGGAATGTGATGGACATTATTACATAGATGAAAACAAAAATTGGTGTGAATTTTTGTATACAATCAGAGATATGAAAAACTGTGCTTTAGAGTCTGGGGATATAGCTCAGTTGGTAGAGTGCTTGCCTAGCATGTACAAGGCCCTGGGTTCAATCCCCTGCACCACCACTGGGGGGAAAAAAGAAAAATTGTGCTTTATATGTGTAATAAGAATTGTAATGCATTCTGCTGTCATATATAAATAAAAAATTAATTGAAAAACCAAACCAAAACAAAACAAAAACACAATTAGAGAAAATTACTCAGCCACAAAGGCCCTAAGAATGGAAGATCAACAAAGCAGAATCACAAAACAGTAGTAGTAAATGCTGATGATAATCATCTGGAATGTTAATGGATTAAATTTTCCAAATAAGAGGAGCTAAATGGATAAATAACAAAATCCACCCGTACACTTCCTTAAGACTCAGGATGTACACAAAGTAAAGGGATGGCAAGAACATAGCATTATGAGGTTAAGGGCTGTGACTCCTAATCCAATTTTCTCTCTTAAGCATCAAGCCAGCTATGGTCAATTTCTATTCCTCAATGTTCCCTAATTAGAAAATGGGAATAATAACCTATGCTTTTTAAACTCTTTGCCATTGGTTCTTAACCATCTTGGGGTCACAGATCCTCTTGAAAACCTAATAAAGAAAGAGACTGCCCCCACCCCCACTAATTGCACACACACAAGCGACATTCTGCAGCACAGGTCACTTAAAGCTCATTCACTGGCCCTACCTGGTCCCTGAACGTATGGGGTTAAGAATCCGTCTGAGATGTTATGGCACTGAGTGTCAGGCAAAGGGAATGGAATTCCACAGGTATCTTAGTATACAGAATGCCCAGGAGAGGAAATCAGGCCTTTGAAATGATAACGTTGTTTCCAGTTAGCTATATCAAATTTATTACCAAACTGGCCTTCTAATTTTTTATTCTATGAAATAATTCTGAAATGCACATTGATTTCATATTAAAGAAGGGAAAAGGTAGTGGAGAAAAAACATAATAGCTGAAATATCTATAGCAGCATAAGTTGAAATTAATATGTGCAATCTTTCATTTGCCTAAGAATAAGCTTATACATGCCCCTATTTGTAATGATATATAAATGACAGATTTCTAAGTTCAGATAGTTCAAAATTATCTCTTAACATCAGACATAGGAATTATTAGGGAAAATGCAAGGAAAATATATAAATCTTAAGTACTACACAACTAAAGAGGCATTAAGTGACTTCTATACCCAGCAGGTTGAAGAACCACGGTAAGTATAAACGACTCTCAGAGAACAAAGAAAAGGGAAAATGACTGACAATCAGGGGAAGGAACATACAATAATCTAAAGGCTGAGAGAGGTGGTGATTACTACTTTAAAATTTCAGTCTTAGGGCTGGGGATGTAGCTTAGTGATAGAGTTCTTGCCTCACATGTGCAATCCCCAGCAACACAAAAAGACAACAAAACCCCAACAACCCCTTCAGTTTTAGTGCATCTAGTCACTTTTCTGTTATTCAAAGCTACTTTTTTTGTTTTTTAGACAGAACCAGCTTTGACATTGGCTTAGGTTAACCAATTTATTATTTAAGAAGTATAACTAATATATTTTTATTATAAGCCAGCTACTGATGATAATAGTAATCACAGCTAATATTTCGAGTGCTCATTAACACTTTTCATAGACTCAGTCCTGTAACTTTTTAAAACTTATGAGACAAACTATTATTATACCCATTTTAAAGATGAAGAATCTGAGGTTACAGAAGTCAAATAACACAGCTGTTACAATAGATATTGTAGTCCTCTAAGATCAGAAATCAGGACTACAACATCTAATTCAATTGTTAAAACAAGAATACACCAAAGTTTAGATTAGTCCCATAGAATAGCAATAGTCAAGAGAAGAGAACTCTCTCTCTCTGCAACTCAACTCCATTAGAAGCTCCTGTCTGGACTGGGCAGTCAACATCTGGAGGGGCTCTGATGCAGGGGAGAGGGCACGTGCACTCTTGGGGTCATGTAAAAGAGGAGCTATCCCTGAAGTATAATCAGATTGACCTTATGATAGTGCTTAATAGATTTCCTCAGTTGGGAATTTAAGGTAAAGCCTCTGCACAAAATAACACATATAAAATAGAGCTGCCTCTATTTTTTTTCTTTCTTTTGGTGGGCAGGCCCCAAATCTCATCTGCACTGTTTACTGAATGTAACCTAACTGACACACCTTCGTGTATAAGCATATTTACTTCTTTTATTAGTTTCTGCTGACAAAGAAATAAAAGCAAGATACACACCTATTCTGTATTTTACCTAATGGCATTTCTCTTAAATTTCAGTTTTTGGGACACCTGGCATCTAAAAGCTGGGCGGATAGTGGAGGAAGTATGTGGGTTTGTCTCAGTTCTAAATTGCCATGTTTCCAAGGACAGATAATGGGCAACCATTTCCCTGGCTTTATATATTTTCCTAAACATAAAAGCAAATTAGTCTACCAAATCAAAAGCAGCTTATTCTAAATTGGGTACCCAACAGCTGCATAAAATGAGTTAAATTTCATTATAAATATTCAGATTTTTAAGACACATTAAAAAATGCAGCAGAGATTCACGATCATAAGTTGTTGCACTACTGACAAATCCTAAAGGTACAAACCTGGTAGGCAGATACAGGAGATGCAATATAGGGTGTAAGAGAAGTTTGAGTGAGCATTCAGTTTGTATCAATACTGTATGGCAAAGGATAAAATCTATAATAAACACAAAAGCCTGTATTAAGTAATCCTTTAAGTGGAATAATTCATGGAAAAATGATATTTTCCACCTTTAATTTCCCTCAAGCCATTACGCATTTATCATAACAACATACCCGTTCTGTATAGCAACTGTGGTCGGGTCGTAAGTGAGTGTCATTCCAGCCTACAGTAAAGAGAAGGTCATAAACGTTCAGCTGGAAAGGCATGATTTGATAATGCTATTTCTTAGACATTGCAACATAAGACAGTAACAGTAACATTTGATAAAACTGGTTTTTTGTTTTTTTTTTTTTTTTGCTATAGCCAAGCATAATTGTAAGCTCAGAAAGAGAATTAAGCTCTAGACCTGTTGCTTTTCCCATATGGTAGCCATTAGCCACATGTAGCTATATAAAATTAAATAGAAAAATTCAATCTCTCTAGCAAAACAGCTACATTTCAAGTGTACACATGGCCACAAGTGGCTAGTGATTATCACTGGATGGTCCAGATTCTAGAACATTTTCTCCAGACATTCTGGGACCTGTATGCTATTTTTAAAAATTATGTTAACAATTCATTGAAAAGAAATATAGAGAAGTGGAGGCCCAATAATTTATTAAGAAATTGAAGGTTAAAAAAAAACTATTCAAAAGAACAAGATTAAAAAAACATACAACCCCCCCAAAAAACCCTCAATGACAAATACATTTATTTTAATATTATTTAGAATACTTTTTGAATATCATAAATGTAAACCCTTCTAAATGGTCATACCTAAACCATGGCATAAAAGACCTTCAAAACACTCATGCAGTTCCATAGCAATTTAGAGCCTCCTACTTAGGCAGCTAGCTGGGGAACACAGCTGTTTGTACCATCTATGTGGAGAACTGTCACTTGTTGAGCACCCCCACACACACACACAGAGGGAAGGGTCTCAGTCTGAGCATTACTTGAAATGAAAACGTGCTGGCAGAAAGGTGTGACCCAGGCAGCTGAAGGGAGATGCCTGTGTGACCTTTTGGAGCTGCCCATGACTGCACACCCACACTGAAGTTAAGAAAGGACTTACAAGTCTCACCTCTCCTTCTTGGTGCCATGGTCTTCCCTTAGGGATGTATTTGTTTGGGTTCTGTCTCTTCTTCTGTCCTCCATCCCCAAATTTGCACAATAAAGGTTCTGTAGGAGCTGAGTGATCGGGGAAAAATATTACAAAACCACAACCGTGCGCACACACAGGTGACAAGCGTAACGGGATTTCTTTTTTAGTGGGAGCAGCGCGAGAGCTAGGAGGGAACTAATAGAACACTGCAAGGCAGAAGCTTCTTCAGACCCTTAGAAAATCATCCACTGGTTAAAGATATTAGTATAGAATAATACACTGGTTATTATTTCCAAACCAGGGCATCATGAAAACATCTGAAGGGCCATTTTGTTGAAGAAGCAAAGGAATCTTCCCATTCACTTTGATGCTTTTTTTTTTTTTAATGGGCACTTCTTTGTCTTCTGGCTTCTCTACAATTCTGCCTTTAAACAGTCACCCAAATAATCTTCAAATGAAAATAGGATTGTGCCACCCTGCACTCTTCCAGCTGCAAATGCCTCTGGAGCTTCCCATTAACATTCCTCAGAGGGAACTCCACTTCTCCTGGTGGAAAACAAGTCCCCCCTTTGTAGCACATACCCCTATTTGTAATTGCAGCATTTCTAACAGTCTGTGTTCCCTGGTGCCTGCTTTTCCTTCCTGTGTGCTCCGTCATCACTGCATTCCCAGTGTCTAAGCAAAGGGCACTTGGTAGGTGCTTCTTACCTAGTGGCTGAATCAATGAATGGGTACACACAGACCTCATTTGTTCCTGGGATACAGAAGTGAAGTCTGTCATCGTGAGAAAGCTTCCAACACCTGCCCGTCTCATTTAAAGACTTTTCTGTACCTGAACCATCCCACTTGGCGAGTTTTTTTCTTTTCTTTTCTTTTCTTTTCTTTTCTTTTCTTTTTTTAACCAAGTGTCCATCTCACAAAAATGAGACAAAGAAAAACCCAAGCAATGAATGTAGAAAAGATGCAGAGATTCTTTGAAAGGAGACACATTCATTAGAACTAAGAGACATAATAACAAACCACAGGCAGCACAATAGGCCACCCCTGACTTCGTTTTTCAATTTGCTTTTCTGAGATAGAAGCAGCGGTGCGTTCCTGGAAGTTGTGCATTTTTCTGCATGCGTCTAGTTAATATGATAAAGGCACTCACACCTTCCTGACTGGTTCCCACATTCCATCCTTTGTCTACTGTAGAACCATGATTACTACTTTCAAGTTCTGTTTCAAACTTAAATAACCATGAAGAGAAAAATATTACTTGTGGAAAATTTACTCCTTTCTCCTTTGCTGCTTATTATCCTAATTCATGTCTTATTTTATATCACTTTTATCCACCCGCTAATGACAGGGTAGAGGCAATAGTGTCTCTCAACATTTCTCTGCCAAAACACAAAACACCGAACTGTATGTGATTCCATCTCGGTGAGCTGTCTAGGCTGTTGGCTGGTATGCTTTTCCCTTCCTGGGTTGAACCACTCCTGAAGGATGGGTTGGAATGGGAGTCATTTCTGAATGGCAACTGTACTCTGGGTATGCTTCGGTTTGGATATGATTTCCTAAATAAATAGTTCACATGTTGGAAGCTTGGTCCCTAGTGTGGCAATGTTTAGGTGAAGCACACAGGAAGGTCCTTAGGTCAAACCTAAGAAGGAGTGGAGGTAGTTCTTGCAGGATCCTGTGTTCTTACAAGAGCAAGGCGAAACCCTGAATTGCTCTCCTCACACAATTTGTTATAGTAATGAAAAAATGGACTAATAGAGGTAGTAGTTGTTCAAAGTAAAAATGTTAGGTGTCTGGTGAGAATTTTAGTGTTCCTTTGTTTACCTTCTTGTCTCCAATACCTCCACCTGAGCTTTCCTGAATATGGAACTTCCATAGAAGGCAAACTGGGTATGATAGAAGATGGACTGCAGCCAAATCCCAGAATACAGATGAACCATACTACTTGTCTTTTCAAAAAAATTGTGTTTTTAGAAATTCTACCTTTACCAATTACAGACAGTGAACAGATACAATGAAGTAAGAAAGTTTTATAATCACTGATATTAATTCTACTACAGGGTCATTAAGGGACAGGTAGAAACTAGGGCTGAGAAATAGCATCCAAGTAGGATGGAATAAAGGACAAAATCTTCTGCAAATAAGGACTTTTTATACCTGGAATCTTTCAAAGTTACTCACCTTTGTGTGCAAATGCTACTTAAAATTCTAGCACTGAAACTCTCCTCAGGCTCCTGGGTCAATGTGAAAGCGTGTTAAGTGCAGGCCTGAAATGCAGGCTCTCTCTGTGTGTGTGTGTGTGTGTGTGTGTGTGTGTGTGTGTGGTGGGGGGTGGTGGTGGCCTCACTTAACAATGATGAACAGAACAAGAACTCAGATGAAGAAAGGCAAGATCTCACTCTCTGCACATCTAGAAAGGGCCTCATAGTAGAATGTTTTCTCCAATGATATTTAAGGTTATAAGGTCTTGCTTCCATATACTCCTGTAGGGCAAAGGAGTATAATAAACTCTGTGGAGCTGGCACTTTGTGGCAGACACTTTTATCTAGAGGGTTTATAAAAACTAGCACCTAGACTGAAATTTAATTAATTTTTAAAAAGCGCTTCCTGTGCTCAGTGATTGATACAAACTGTTTTCCTCAATTAGTATAATTCTTTCCAGGGAAAGAAGGTGACCAGGTTGTTCATTCTGGAAGCTTCCCTTGGGCTGTCTCGGCAGGCAGGTGTGAGTGAAGGCAGTTTGGTAGCAAGACCCTGATGCATGTTGAAGCTCACTTGTTAAATAAATGGCCAATGTTCTTATTTGGATGTAATGTGCTTCTAATGTGCTTTCATCTAGATTCTGTCCTGTCAGAAAAAAGCAGATCTCAGGTAAGAATGAAGTCTGCTAAAATATGCGGTAAGGGCATGTTTGCAAATACATATGGTATTTAAAATGAAACACACACACACACACACACACACACACACACACACAGAAACACATGGAACAAGATGTAGTTGAATCTTTCAAATATGAATTATATTTACCACCTGATTTTTGTGCTGCCATTAAGATATGTTATTTTCCTCTAAAAGCAAAAAGGTAAGTAGTAGAAACAGTGTGTATTGGCAGTAATCTCTTAGGCAAAACAAATTTCTTGTTTTTAAAGAATGTAACCAGTGGAAATGACCCAGTTTTTACATGTTGCTGGCTCCTTGTTTCAGTGAACTAGGAGTGCCAAAGTCTTGCTTGTGAAGCAATATAAAATTCTAACAGCTTTTTTCTTTTATCAAAATTCTCTCTGGTCTCCTTATCAGTTGAAATTATAATGCCCTACTATGTGTCAGGGACACGAGAGCCAGTGGTACAGTGGCAGATCTGAGTTGTTGCCTCCAGGGGGCATACAATTTAATGGGGAAGAGAATATTTCCAATCTTATGAAAACTCATTTAGTCATTTACAGGACACAGTACTGTTTTTAGAGAGATTTGTTCTAAATAGAAATGTTATGTGGAAGCAAAGTACTGACGTGGGGACAGAGGCCATCTGTCTTTCACAATCACTGCTCCATTGACTTGGAGAGTGTGGAGAGAAAGAATGCATGCCTGGAATTTAATGTTTCTCTGTGTGCTCTGGAAAAGCAAATTAGGTGAAGACTTACAGGTGTTGTAGGTGGCAAATGGGCTTAATTTATTTTATCTGACACCATGATGCTAAGCAAGGGTAAGAGGATTTCAGTTAGATTTTTGCACAGAAAAACAAAACACCCGGTTCTGTGCCATGAAGCCACTTATTTTTCAGTGCGTGCAAGCTTGTTAAAAATTGAGAGATCTTTGGTTAATTAGTCTCTCCTGTGATTCCTTCAAAATGAGGGGATGTCTTCAGTTTGCTTCTGGGAGTCTAATGTTCAGGCTACAGGCTGAAGGGAGATGGTGTGGGATGTTGGCATATTCTACAGAGGGATCCTCCAGCTAGCCTCTTTGGTTGTGTTTTAGAAGGCAGATACTGAGAACAGGAAGTGCCATAAAAACTAGTAATAGGGCTATAAGCGAAGCTTGGGCATATTAAATTCACAAAATTAGTGGTCTTCAGAACTCTGTGACACTAAATTTCAGTTGTTTAAGCCACTCAATTTATGGTGTTTTGTTGTGGTTGTCCTAGCAAACAAATATAAGAAGTTTATCAAGAAGAATTTCAATTGCAAGCTTAAGGGGAAGACTGGAGAGAGCTGAGGTGTGAATAGGACGTGAGGAAGTGAAGGCCACACTTCAAAAACTCTTACATGAGAATGAGTTAGAGAGGATCACTGCTTAGTTTTAGTTTGAAGATCACAGACTTGAGCGATTTCAAACACAAATGGATATCTTTTTCCAGAAAATTCCTGGCATAAAGTAATTTGCACATAGGTTCACTGAACTCTGTGATGTTAAAAACGTCTATTGTAGTCATGCTCACAATTTTTTTGTTTCTAGTATTGTTTGTGAATTTCCTCCCACTTTCTCACTGCTTAGTCTTACCAGAGATCTGCTATTTTATTAATAAAAAAAATAAAGTTTTTGTTAGAAAAAAGTAATTACAAGTAAAATACAGAGATGGTAATTATAGAACAGAGAGGCAATGAGAGGCAGAGCAATGCCCTGATGGAACAGGATCCCAAAGACAGCTCTGAAACCTTTGTCCTTAGGACCTTGGGGAAGGAGAGGAGAAAGAGTGGGTGTAGGTGTGGATCCCTATATTGAAAAGATGTAGTCAGCTAATGATCTCAACGCTATTCACCGGCCTAGAGCTAGATAGGGGACTGTACAGGTTGGTGAAAAGGGAGAAATACTGCTGGGAGAGGCAGAGAGAAGCCAAGTGGGGACCAGTGGTACTGAGGGTCTGGTTCAAATGAAGATGTGTAAAATGCCATGGTGTCAATCCTTATTTCCCAGGTACAACAGGATCAATAGGGTGGATTATTGTAGGATCAATGCCAGTTCATGGTTCTTCCAAGCAGATGTGACCAAGGGTTGCTGTACAAGAAATCTGAGGATGTCACTAAAGAAATGGTTTTAGTGCTCAGAAGTGGAGACCAGATTCTTTAGGGATGAGAAATGGGTAAAGAGAAACCCATAACAACAGTCAAAATAAAAGGGTGTCTTTGTCTCTCAGATCAGGTGTCCTGGGAGTGAGGCTGAGTGACACTGAATGGGATATTGGCTCGAAAAGTTCCGAAGTGTAGTGTTCCTGATAAAGACAATAGAGAGCAGGACAACAGGAGGAAGGGGCAAATGTGGAGTGGACATAAAGACTGTGGGGATTGAAGTCCAGGTACTGCTGGGGTGGGAAGGTGTCACGCTCCTCAAAGGACATGTCCTAAGGGTGGGAAGTCTATATTAAGGATGGCCATCCGGTAGAATGAAGGCTGGTGCATTAGAGGGTTGGATTTTGCAATGCCTTACAAGTCAGAGAGCTCCTTACCTCTGGGTCCACTTCAATTAATGCTTGGACAACCCGTGCCCAGCAAAAGCTGAATTTTTGAGTCTTATTTGTTGATGTAGATATAAATTTTAAAAAGCAAAGTGAGAGTTGTTGTTCTTACTATAAGAAGCATCATGCACTAAAGTTATACATATTACATAAATGACTACTGATAAAATTTTGGAGAACATACCAGAAACTCCTGGTGGTGTCTTGATGAATTTTCCATTAAAATGACCAATTACAGCTTCACATTTTTCTGTAGATTCCATCCTATTTATGAAAACAAAGTTCATAAGTATGTAGCAGTCTCTTAGTTTTCATTTTGTTTTGTGCATGCACAAACATTCTTTTAGGCTTTTTGGATACAAATGAAATCAGGCAAAAATATATGTATATAATAGTTTATAATTTTATCTCTTGCTTTTACAGTTCTCCAGATAAATAACTGAAACTATAGAGTATGTTATAAATCATATAAGAAATAAATTATATTGAGTGTTTAATATCAAATATATAAATTCATTCTGATTGTTGAAAAATTGAGAAAAGCAATGTATAAAATCTTTCTTAGTCATGATATTAAGTTAAAAACAACAGTTTAAAATACTAGTATATTTGCTACTTGTTAGAATATTGGTTATTTTAAACATGGTCTTCCCTTTTAAGTATTCATGAAATGACAGACTAAAGAGTTGTGATAATAGCTAGTGTCAATCAGAGGATGTGTCTCACATGACTTTTACATTTTCTCCAGGTTTAAAATTAAATTAATGAAGTCAATTATATACTTCTTTGTCATCTTGGCTTTGGAGGAGTTAATTAAAGGCTGAAGCCTAACTTCATAACTTGTTTTATATCTACAGGTGGCTAAAAACATTTGAGAAACATTTCTGGGTATTTAAATTACTTTGACTTATATTTCTTCAATAGAAGAAACACAGAATAATCTACTTAAAATACACCATATTCCTGAACTACCCAGAGAATTACACCTCAGTTCTAATGGATAGTGACAATGTGAAAAACAGCAGCATTTAATTGGGCTCAGTCTTTGGATAGGTATCCCTGGTCTGCTTTCAGAAGAATATCCACGGAGGTGAGGAGATGTTGTCGATCCAATTGGTGTCCCACCCAGATCACCAATGAAGTGTGCACTTGAGATGCTGGCCCTGATGACTTACTATTTACTGATATATTAGCTTTATTATAAAATTGTCTGGCCTAACAGAACAATGGACTAAAAGCCAGAAGAACTAATTAATGGCCCTTGCCCACTAGTGGATGATGGAAAAGTCCCTCTGTGCCTCAGTTTTCTCATATATAAAATAATATGTAATAATAATGATTTATTCATAACACAGGTCTGTGGCAGGATGTGACTTTCTTGTATATGAAAGTAAAATGTCAGCATTTTTTCTTCCAAAGTCTAAGTTAACAATTTAAAACACATAGATATTGTTATTGCAGAAGACTAACAAGTTCCTAAATAATGTATCATGTAAAATCAGCTTTTTGTTTAAATGGGCTTTAGGATTAGAATTTCTCTGGAAATCAAAGCTCTTTCTGTTTCATATATTTTCTCTAGAAACCAAATTAATGATTACACTAAAGTATCCTTTCTGGTGAGGAAGAGATAAAATGGAGGAATAAGATACTTTAGTTATATCTGGAGCACTTATTTCTTAAAAAACTAAAGTGAGAATTATAAGATATTTAAATTTATGTGGTAGTTAGGTGTTAAATCCTTTTCTTTCATAAATGTTTAAAAAATCTAATTAACTCACTTTGTTGATGATGAATCACATTTCTGTCTAAAGAGAAAAAACAACATACCGATTTATCTATGAAATTTAGGAGACTGGTTGTTATTTTAAAGAAATTTAATTTCTTAAAAATTAATTTAATCAGAACATAAGACACAAACACTTTCAGAATTATTGCTCATATAATACTTCTTTGCCTTGAGCCAGCAAATATGTGTGCTCAGTTTCAAGAATACTAATGAAATTGCAAAAGATTTTTTAAAAATTACATGTAAATTTACACTGGTGCCCATAAGCCTGGCTTAAATTTGCTTGATTATTTTTTTAATTTGTAGGATAACTCAACAGAGCTTCTGCTTGTGTAATAAAGGGAGGGCAACATGCTTACCAACAAAGCCAACACCGCGACTTGTACCACTGGAATCACGTAGTATCCTTGTAGAAATAACTTGTCCAAAGGGTTTGAGCATATTTTCAAGTTCTTGCTCATCCATGGACAGGGGCAAATTAGAAATATACAGGTTGGTAGGATCCTGTTCCTGTTGCTAAAGCAGAACAGAGAATTGTCTATCAATTTCTAGGAGAAGGTGAGATATTTATGTTAACATATCTAATTGTATGTAGGCACCCTCTTTGCTCACATCCTTTTAAAGTATTATCTAGTGAAACCATGGGATCCATGAAACACTAAAATCACCTTGGACACTTGAAAACAGTGTCCACACTTTGGACAGCGTGTACAGGTCTGACCTAGTTCCAGAGCCCTTCTCGGCAGAGGTGGAAGTGGCATCATGTTGGAAAGAGTGATGCTGAGTTGGAGGGGTGCCCTTCAGAAACCACAGCTCTCAGCTATTTTCAGTGTTTCCAAAAATAACCAACCTCTCTTCCATTGCTATTTTTAGGAGTTTATGTCAGGCAGGAGGCTATTACTGCTAATAATTCAATTTAGAGATACATGAGAATGATTTCTGGATCAAGTCACGTGGATTCCAGTATAGGCTTTCCCCAATCTGCCCTATGGAAAAGTCCATATGACTTTTAAGTAGTGATCAGCAATGGAAAAAGAAGAGCTCCTAACTTAATCCAAAAGAAAAACTCAAAAGCCATATAAAATGGTAAACTCTGGGCAGATCAAATTTTAGAATCTTTTAAAAGCTGAACTCAAGTATAGATGGAGAGAGAAGGTGTGCTAACTCCGTGCTATACAACGAGTGATACAGGGACCAGAAAATACTATTAGGAATTATCTGGGAGCTATTCGAAATGCAGAGTCTCTGGCCCTACTTCAGACCTGCAGAATCAAAAGCTGCATTTTAACAAGATACTCAAGTGACTCATAAGCATATAAAAACCTGAGAAGCAGTAGTCTTAGATAATTTTCCATCCGACTTTCCTTTGTTGGGGGTAGAATCAGCTAGAATCAGATATGATTGCCAGTAAATGCAACGTTATGAGGAGTAGGGTATGTCAATCACCAGGAAAAAAGTTTACCTGACAACTAGAATATTTTCTGACCAGATCAAAATTCACTTCTGCAAATACAAGATTAGTGTAACCTTAATTTAAAATTAGCCTTTCCTTTGATCTCATTAACCAATGTATCTTTATGTATTGAAGCATAGGACAGCTTATAATTTTTCTTTAATAAGCACTATTAATAAATTCATTAATTTGTAGATTAGCATTTGGAAATGAAATGGCATACCCATTATAGCTTTCTAGATTTCTGAAATGCACAGTACTTTAAAAATATGTGAAGCACTATGCATGTTTGAATTTTTATAAAGTCTTTTCAAAGTATACCAGCATTAATTAATCCTGAAATAAAAATCTTCCTTTTATATAATTCACAAGTGAACAGTGACCTTTTGTGCTATACTTACAGGGTAAGGTTTAAAATAAATCAGGGGCTGAGTTATAGCTTAGGGATAAAGCTCTAGCCTTGCATGCCTGAGACCCTGGGTTCAGTTCCTAGTCCAGCAAAAATCAACCATCAGTCATTTGATCTGGTACCTAGATAAATGCCCTGGTATTCCCAAGAACTAAAGTTATCAAAGATTACAACTATGACTAATAAATACTGTTCTTACAACTGCCTGTCACCAAGGAAGGCAGTGTAAGCAGGCCATGTGGGCCCAAGAAAAAGTTAAAAATTATTAAATGCTCAATAGCAAACAGAACACCCACCGTCTTTAACTGTTCACAGGCTAAATAAAATGGCAACCGTCTTTTTGGTTTTTGGATGAGTTCAGTGTCGTACTATTGATTATCTTATGTTGTGCAAAATCTGTTGTCTACTATAAAAAGTATATCTTTAATGTTTTCAAATTTGAAAACTGATTTATTTAATAGATATAGGACAATAATATATACAATGTTCCAAAACAGGGAAAAATCAATAGAAATGGTTTTAGGTACTAAAGTTTTCCAATGCAGACTTCTACCAACCCAGTAAACTGCCCAGTTCCTCTCTTAGCCATCTCCCTTTGGCCTTAGTCTCCCCTAAGTTACTCAGGCTTACCTGGAGTGCCAGTGAGTATTTGTTAGTATAGAAATCTGGCCCTGCACCAACCAGCACAGAGTTCTTGGTCCTTAGGGTGGGTCTTGAGAGAACCTGTGGCTTCAATGAGCTCCAGGACATTTCCTGTGCCCCTCACACTTAACAGACTCTCACTATAAAATAACTATGACCTAGTACTGCTTTTTACAGCTTACAATTAAAAAGGGGAGAGGGAAGCACGTAGTGAAGGCTAGGTGTGTGCAAGTCAAGATGAGAGGACAGCGGTGGTGAGGGACACTTTGTTGAGAGGAAAGGGGAATTGAGGAACAAGAAGAAGGCAAGAGGTTGAAACCAACTGTGAAAGCCTATCCAGGAGTTTGGTTTTATTGTATCATCCCTTGCTGCTTAGACTTTCCCACGTAAGGAATGCCAAGGGCAAGGAGAATGTGTATCCAGAAGAGTCCATGGGCAAAAGCCAAAGCAGCCTTGCCAGGGCTGGAAAATTTCCTTGAAATCCTGTGCTTTATCTTAATATTGCTTTATTACATTTTTTAAAACAATTTGAGCTTTAACAGAGAAAAAATATTTCTGATCTAATATCATGGAGTAACACTGATACCTCAGGAAGATAAACCATGTTTCTCTTATCTTTCACTTTTCTGGAAGGTAAGGAGTGGTAGGAGGAAAGACAAACTGTAGTTTGAAACTTACACCTTGAAAAATTGGGAGGCTTTGGAGAAACAGAGCAGGGGAATTAGAGAACCAACATACCTTAGATTTTTGAATCATGTTTAGTCAGATTCAGAAGCAAGTGGAAAACTCCCTAATCATAGGGTATTAAAATACTCTTTATACAAAAATATGGCATTTTAAAAATGTTACTTACAAAATTATGTGTATGTGTATTATAGACTTTCTTTTTAAAATTATAATCATGAAGATCTCTCAAAGACTAATGTTTAAGAGTGCTCATAGGAGAATTTGTTATAAATGAAGTAATTTTTAGAATGAGGCTACAACGTAGATACTAAGTACTTCCCAAACCTGTGTTTTAGTTTCTTTCATCTATGAAGTTAGTAATAAAAATGTTTCACATTCTATAAGGTCTTGATTCAAATGGGAAGTTTATCAATGAAGAAAAAAATTGCTTAGAATCATGCCAGAAAGAAATTGGACTTTTAGTTCTTTCTTGGATTTAGTGAAAGAGAGTGATCTAAATAGATGTAAACATTTCCTATGACTTTTTTTGTGTTGTTTTCAACAGCAACAATTCTTGTTAGGTTTCTTCACTTGGGATGACCATTAGTGCTAATATTACTTATATTTCTTTTTTCAATACTACTCATAATGTTAGAGTAATTTAAAAGTTAAAAAAACAAACTAACCACCAAAGAATGGGGAGAAACTGCCTCTTGGAGCCACAAAATATATAATCCCAAAGTGTCTGTGTGTTCTTTACCATACATTCATTATGAATAGAACATATAATATTTTCAGTCACTGATGATGTTTTGCACACTGAGGATAATTTAGTCTCCCTAAAATCGGCAACAACCATAACTCTGTTGTTTTATGTCTGAAGTTGCTATGTCTGAAAAATAAATGTATTCTGTCAATTATAGGTGGCTAAACAAAAGTAGGACCAACGGCCTCTTTATGTCCCTAGACTGGAAGGGATTCAAGGGCCTCTCTAACAAGTGGAAAACTAGATCCCACATCAGCCATGAGAGGGATAAATGGGTAGTAATGTTCACTTGAGTAGAAAAGTGGGGCTTGGGGGTACCACATGGTGTAAAGCACTCAGTCATCATCTGAAAGAAATTAACAAAAACCTCCCTGTGTGTGTGGAATGGTTCCTAAAATGCAAGAAAGGGACTTGGCAGGAAGAGCAGACATCTGTTTTCTCTTATACAGAATACCAACCAGCAGATAGCCACTCACGGGCTTGTGACTGCAAACTGCTTGGATCATGGTGGACTAGGGGTGTTGTGAGGACTAAATTCCTGCTCAATGACTCCCCATTTATTGAGAAAAATGTGCAAGCTTCCCATCAGCCAAGTAGCACCCAATGATCTGCTGACTCCAGCAGGCCTCAGAAGGTACCAAAGTTTAGAGAAGTCACATTGTTAACAGGTATCACTGATGTTCATTCACATTTTACATCTTTGTTTCCAAGTTTAACATAAATAGGCTTTCCAAAAGGCCCAAGGCCATTTCTATTTGAGAAGTTTCATCGGGGTACTCCATGAATATGATTTTTAAGTGTCCCTTTTCCCCTTTTACTTTTTGGACTGGGGATTGATCCCAGAGGTGCTTTATATCTAAGCTATATCCCTAGGCCTTTTTAAAACTTTTATTTTGAGACAGGGTCTTGCTAAGTTGCTGAGGATGGCATATAATTTGCCATTCTCCTGTCTCCCCAATTGTGGGGATAACAGGCAAGAACCACCGCACCTAGCTAAAATCTCTCTCTTAATTCTCAATAACTTCCTAGGCTCAGAAGAAAGTTTTTTCCCCTCTTAAATGATTTTTTTGATTATTAACAAAACAAAAAAAATATTACCACGTGGGAAGGACCAAGCAAGCCATCAAAAATACATGAATAATAATAATAATAAAAAAATCCCTGGTCTCTAATGTTTCAATTTGCAGTTTTGAACATCTGTGGGATCCTTTCTGAACTCAATCAACATGTCAAACAACATTGAATTTCCCCCTTCCCTCACCAAAATGACCCTTATTTTTTTTCTGATTATGTTTAATATATGGATTTTCAACACATAGGTGTATCCTTATTTGTCCATTAAAGGAAAGGGGACAGTGACAGGCCCTTGTCATTCAAGCACAGGAGCCAGATTAACTTCCTTTAAAAATCCTCTCCCCAAAAGATGCATGCCAAAGACTCCTTTATCAAGACAGAACAAAGAGGCTAAGACAAATGTGGACTCGCAAAACCCTTGAATTTATGGTACAGAACAAGAGATCTGCTAGCATTATAAAATATATTTTTTAACTATAAAGATATAATAAAAAAGAATTTAGATAAAAGAAACTCAAGTCATTCTACAGGGACCTGAAGAAATTCATACTATGGAAAATGTTGGCACATGGCCAGCATCTCTAATCCTGCACAATGGTCTTCCCCACAGATGATGGAGGAAGGGATCATTTCTCCTAGCCAATTTACAGTATAAAGCCTACCAAAAAGGTCTTTGAACAGAGCTCATTATCGACCCATGGGGAAGCTGGCATTCAAAGTGCACCATGGATATGACATGTAGTACCAATCTACACCCAGTCCTATGTTGACTAAAAGCATTGTAAAGAATTTTTCAAAATAGTATATATTTAATATAATATGCTGCTTAATATTCAGGCATTGGAAATGATCCTAGGACAAGCATTCAGGGGCACTCAAAAATGGCCTTTGCATTTTGTTAACAGGCTGACAAACGGGCCTTTTTCTAACTCTGATTCAGCTAAGGCCACAAAACAAGGGGTGTGTGGTACTTCCACATTCCAGAGTGAGAAACCAGGTCATCAGAGAGAGCCTGCAAGGAACTGACTGAGAACTGGTTTGGGATGCTTATGTGAACACTGCCTCTTGTCTGTGTATAAGAGATTGTACAAGTGGAAATAAGGTGCATGTGCTCTTTATGTGGAAAGAAAGGTGCATGTGCTCTGAGTCTCAATATATAGGCTGTTTCCCTCTCATTATCCAGCCAGCAGCAGGGGCTTCAACAGACCAATCAGCAGGCCTGGTCTGTGTCCCACGGGCTTGCTGGATACAATGGTCCAAGCCACACTCAAAAGGTAAGTAATCTGGAAGCAGAAATGCTGGTTGAAGGGGGCTACAAGTGTGGCTGGAAAGAAACTATTTGACTGCAGATGGCCGGTAAAGGTGGATCAGAAGTAGGCCCATAGGCAGAGTTGGCTCCAGGTTGTGTTAGATCCACCCCAGGAAGGTTGGGGGATGGGGAAGTCCTAGAAGAATGGTGTTGAGGATGGCCTTCCATTATGAGGTGCTGAGGTTTCCAGCCCAAGAACACATATACTCTATCATCAAGGGATTATGGGGAAAGATCAGATTGAAAGGAAAGGTGGGGTTGCGTAAACAACTAAGAAAAATGCCAGAAGCAATCCATGAGAGAAAGCATCAGTCTGCTGCCTGGCCAGAGAAATCAACCCCAGATTATCTCTGCTACTCCAACCCTGGAGGGTTAGAAGCTGCAAATAGGGAGCTGACAGAAGGGGTGGGAGCAGGAGAAGCACTAGCTCTGGAAATGGAAACCACCCATGTTCCCATCCCACCACAACCATGCTGTTTGGAACAGACCTGGATCAGGTGGAGAGACTCTGATGTTACACAACTCTCAGAATTTGTCCAATAAACAGGGATGGATATTGAAACACTGAACACTTAATATAAAGAACAATATGTTTTTGAAAACCAGATATTCAACATCAAAAAGTTAACCAAAGGTTAATGTTAAAATAATATTTCATATTATTTTAAATAAGCAAGTTATAATGTATTACATATTAGTCACAACCCAAACAGTCTTCTAAAATATGACTAAATTGATTATTCTAAAATTCCCTAAATTATAACTAAATACATTCAATACACATATCTATGTGAGTATATACACATGTAATAAATGATTATGTGGGGGACAGAAATCTTCAAGACACTGCTTTCTGGTCACCAGATAATCAATAGAGTTGTCAGCAAATAGTTGTTACATACATAGACTGTGATGTCTTTCTGTAACAGTGACATGCAAGACACAACATCCCTTTTGTGAACTCTCAGCAGCTTTCAAAGCTTCTCCACAAGATTCTAACATTTGACAAATTCTATTTAAAATGTAACTTAAGGCTTTCCCCATATATTGACTTGTCTGAAATATCATTTTGAGGTTGGGCAATGTAAATACATACAGAAGTGCCTGGAAATGTATTAAAGGATATGTGTGTTTCATGGAGTTTAGACATGAAAAATAAAGAGGCATTCTAACCCACCATCTTCTAAAATCAACCAGAAAGACCTGAAATGAAAGAAGCAAGTAAAGGGACTTTTTTGAAATAAAGAAAAGTCATGGGACCTGCCCTGGATTTTATCCAACCAGAGCTTCACAGAGTAGAACAGACAGTGGAGGACAGAAGAGTGGTTTTCTGAATGAATGCCTAAGAGTCCTGCTTACAGAATATTTGCTCACTGTTTACAGAGCCAGATTAAACATTGTGCCAATCATGATGCAAAGCTGGTATCTCATATTTACAATACACTTAAAATTTCATTGCTTCTCAACAATATTACAGGAAATTACTCTTTATGGAGGACAAATAATCTAAAAGTCATCATTGCTGTTTTTTAATATTTATTTTTTAGTTATAGATGGACACAATATCTTTATTTTATTTTTATGTGGTGCTGAGGATCGAACCCTGTTCCTCACACATGCTAGGTGAGCACTCTGCCTCTAAGCCACAACCCCAACCCATGATGCTTACTATTTATAGTTTTGCTTAACTTTTACTCTGGAGTTCAAGAAAATCCAAAGTAAGTGTAACTCAACATAAATCTTTAAAAACATTCTATGGCAAGGTTACCTTAAAATGTGATTCCTTCTATTAATTCCTAAAATCTTTATTTATGTTTATTCTTTCATTCAAAGTAAGCCTCAATCCTGGTAGTTGCACGCATGTTCTTCAGTAGCCTGTAACTGCTAAGGTTTAACTTGGCTTTTAGGTCTCAGCAGGTAATTTATTTCTTTCTCAGAGTTTTTTTTTTTAACTTCAATAAACCTTTGCTTATGAACATGGGAGTGCTCTTTAGGAAATGATCATTTGCTACTATTTAGAAGTAGCAAAGGATAGTAGAAAATTCCTTTTTTTTTTTCGGTATTTCATGAAGCCAGATAATATAACATTGCTGCCTCTTTGAATTGAAAAGAATGCTTAAAATATCAAAGTGCCATATTTTAGGTTTGAAAACAGATCCTACAGTAATTGAAGATCCAAAGTTGGGAAAAAAGTCAAGTATATCTACAGGTATATCTTCATAATTGCACTATAGGTACTTGCTATTAGCATATAACCTAAAAGTGACATTGACTGAATTGACACTTATGCCCAAGTCTTTGCTGCCCAAATGTAAGCTTGAGTTATATGCTTACAGCTAGTACCTACATGCAATTATGAAGATATACCTGTAGTTAAGTAGACTTTTTTCCCTGTCTTTGGATCTTCAATTGCTGTTGTATCTGTTTTCAAACTTGAAACCTGGTAGTTTCAGAAGGTCTGTTACAGAATACAAACATGCCATTTCATGGTTCTTCTCTTTTTCTGAATCTTAGCTTTTCTTAATAAAATCATTGTGCCTATTTGAAAGTAGGAAGGAGCACAATTGGAGGTCTCCTCAGCTTTGTAATCATGACTGCCCCTGTCTGTGTAACTGAGATCAGGGATGGTCACCCTTCCAGAGTGCATCAAATATAAGGCATCATCATGTCTTTTGAAAAAGGAATTGGGCATCTTAAACTAACTTCAATGAAGAGCATACTATGAAAAGAAAGAGACAATAACTGGCTGGTTAACTCAATTCACCTTTCTAAATTATGATATTGTAGATTCTAGGGAAAGACTTGGAGAGAAGCTGTCATAAGAAAAAAATTTTCAAGGTAAACATTATGTCTTACAGTAATTAGTATCTATGTGTACTGTACTAAGCTATTCATTAAGCAAGAAACTTATGGTTTCCATTTTGTAATCCTTGGACATTCAGGCACATTCCTTACCCTGAGAAATTTTTTAAAAATTTATTGACACCTTATGTAATTTACTATGTGAATTGTATGCATTTATAAATCCTCCTTCCCATGGTAAATTATGAGGAATATATGATACATGTCAGAGTACTACTGCTGTGGATGTGGAGACACAGGGTAGATATTTAGCAGGAGCTGTGGCTAGCAGGGACAGAGGGAGCAAGGAATGGTGCAGGAAGAGGCTTCAGGAGCAAAGTGCTTGACTCACCTTGGCCACTTGAGCCTGAACCCCACTAGCCTTCAGGGCTGACACGGCTTTCTGAGCTGCTGCAGGACTGTTGAAGTCAACAAAACCATAACCTGAAATGCAAAACACAGTTTTTATTAAGTCATTATTTTATGATTATGTGAAAAGTAGAAGAATGACTCCACTTTGTCTCCACTCTGACAAAAGAAACGGAAAACACCATGAGAGGACACAGGTGTTCACAGCCACAGTGCAGTGACATCCTCAATTCTTCCTCCTGGTGGTCAGTCTGAGCTGGACAAGCCTCCCTTCCCAGTGTGTGTGCCATGTGGAGAGGAGAACTGGCCTTGTTCCATGCAAGATCTTCTTAGGTGTCCTATAGTTACTATGAAAACAATGACATCTCAGTTGCCAACCAAAGTTAGAAAAGGTGGGGAGGGGACAGGAAACAACTTCAGAGAAATACTGCTTTCAATGATGTGGTAATGAAGATAAGAGCCATCCCACTGGGCTGATAAATGACAGCAGCAAAAATTATGTTGTTTCTTCTTCTTTATTTTTTTGGTACTGGGTATTCAACTCAGGGATGCTTTACTACCGAGCTACATCTCCAGGCCTGCCCTCGCAACCTTTTATTTTTTTTGAGACAGTTCTAAGTTGCTTAGGTCCTTGCTAATTTTCTGAGTTTGGCCTTGAACTTGCAATCCTACTGCTTCAGCCTCCGAAGTTGCTGGGATTACAGGTGTGCGCCTCCATGCCTGGCAAAAATTATGTTTATTCTGTAGAACCTTACTTTCAAAATTAAAAAAAGTACCATCATTAGATACCCAAAATATAAGATAATCTAAACTTTGGTAACTGGATAAAAGTACTATTTACCTAAAACACAGCTTATTGTATCTCTTCAAAAGAAATAGGGAAAGAAAATGCCTCCAGACACCTAAAATATTTGGAGCAGTTCATGCCCTAAAGTCTAAAACCAAAATGCAACATACACACACAAAAACAAATAACCACCTATAAGAGGTTGTGGTCTAAAGCTTATTTATCCATAGGTTCACATTTTTAACAAGTTGGTCATCTATTTTCTCAGGCCACAAGAAATCATAGCAGAAAATTAGGCAAAAAGGGGTTCTGATGAGGATAGGGCTACAAAGCAAGCACATGGATGGAGGCACCTAGCCGTGAAAAACCACAACAAGCAATAAAAGAGAAAAGTTGAACAAAGAGCAGGACTTCCACAGCATATGAGCAAGCAGCCCCATGAATCTCAACAGATCCTGAGAGCATGGCTGTATTAAAACAGAGAATTGTAGGTTTTCTTTCAGTCTGATAACTCCATTATTGAGGGAAGGTTGAGTTATACTTCGTACACTGTTTAAAGGAACAGGATTCCAAGTGAAGTACCAGAGTCTCCCTTGGAACTCATATCAATTATTACAAAATTAATTTCAAAGTAAGTACATTTTGAAAATGAAAGTACCATGTGGAGGTTGTGTGGAAGTGGAGGTTGTGTGGAAGGGGAGTCAGTCTGTCACTGTTTTCCACATATTATGAAGAAATGGTACATAATTGAGATAGCATGGTACTAGTGTCAAAATAGACAAACACACAGCAACGTGGTCAAAGAGAAAGCCTCAGAAACAGTCCAGTTTGTAGCACTGGTACCCAAAATATTGCCTGGTAACAAAATAAGTTGTAATGAAATAGAGTAGACAGACTATCGGTTACAGAGAGATGTTTCAGGACAGATGAATGTTAATGCAGCTTCCTTGTAGTACTTAGAATTGGACTGAAATTATGCCCAATTTGATTTAGACAATAGTTAAACAGCCAGGTTGAGGAAAAGAAGAGGAGGCTGATCGAGGCCAAAGCAGAGGATGCTACTCAACTGCCAGGTTAGAGATCAGGATAAACATATTTTGGGTGTTTTTGAGAAATTTGCTGTTACTGCTGACTTATTGTATTCTGAGGATGGATGCACATGCATGTGTGCATTCTTCAGCAGGTCATAAATGAACACATGGCCACGACAATCAAATGACATAGCTTCTACTAGTGGATGTTTAAAGTTTTCCACCAATTTTGCTATTTGCAATAAATAGCAATATTTTAACAAAAACACTGTATTTATTGCTATTTAATATTTATGTCAGTGGATCTGAATAGAGAGAAAAGAGCAAGCATGATATTAATTTAAACATGCTATTGTAGTGCCTAAGAGAATTCCTATCTCTGACCTGGGGTGGGTGGTGGTGGGAGGTTAGAGAAAGTGTTGATTATCTTGAAATACAAGATGAATTGGGGGGCTGGGGCTATAGCTCAGTGGTAAGACTGCTTGCCTCACATGTGTGAGGCACTGTGTTCAATCTTTAGCACCACATAAAAATAAATTAAATAAAATATTTATTAAAAGATGAATTTGATTAAGCCAAAAAAGCAATGAAGGTTATGTATGCTTGCCTAGCATGCACACCTCTCTGAGTTCAATCCCTAGTATTACAAGAAAAATTCAAAAATAAATAAATAAAAATAAGCAATGAAAAAAGTCCTTGTAGAAGAAACAATATGTACAAAGGCCAGAGATAAGACAAGCAATATTATAAGAGTAGAAATTTTCAAAAATGGTACTGAAGAAATCACTACAGACCAGATCCTTAAGGATCTTGTAGGTTACAAAAAGGAATTTGGAACTGATCTCCGGTTTAGAAAAATATTATTTGGGGGAAGATTTCTCTGATTGCAGTATGAAACAAATGAATTTTTAAAAATAGAGTAAAATATTTTAGATGAGATTAAATAGATCATAAGTACAGATATTCTGTCTGACATAATATGCCAGTTTCACATGGTTTACTCTTAATGGTTATGGAGCTGTTGTTTCCACTAGAGGGACAATAGAGAGATCTAGATGATTTCTATTTCTTCAGCAGCTATTTATGAGAAAACACAAGCTGAAGATTGACTGGATATAACTAATGGAGGAAAAAGGCGGCATTCAAGAGGAACCCTCCCCAGAGGTTTCTAAACAGAGCAACTATGTAGATGGTGATGCCAAATTTATATGCAAGAAAAGATGTGAAAGAGACCAGGAGGAGACCACAAAGAAATGGATTGATCAGAGGAGTTTACTTACTCCAAGAATTCACTATAGGTAGAGTAGAAGAAATGCTTTAAAATGAAAATTCTGATTTAGCAAAATGAGGTTTTTTTTTTTTAAAGAGTGATACCATTAACAGAGCTATCAACTCTTTTATATTTAAAAAATAAAACCCTTAAGCTAAATTGTCAATCCCTATCTTTCTATAAAATAGGTATCTTTCTCAATCCATAAAATATAGGCTTTTATTTTTGCATAGATTCATAATCTGACCTTCTCCAAGTTGCCAAAGCCTAAGGAATAGCTTCAAGACTATAGATTAACCTTTATAGGCTGTACTTGACATGAAGTTTTAAGAGACATAGTGTCTTCAAATAAATGATCCCAACACAAATTTAAGATTCAATCAGCATTAATGGTGGTATTAGAAATGATAACTTCAATTATAAGCATAATGCATTTTCCTTTGGGAGGTTAATTAATTTAGAGTAGGTACCTGGAGTTTGCCCTAGCACAGCCATACTTCAAGACTGCTTATGACCAAGGAAGGGCTCTTGTACTAGCTTGATTTGAGCTAATAGAGTATGTTTTAAAATATTAATTTTATGTAACTCATTTCCATGAATTTATTTTTCTCCAGTGTTCTGAAAAAAAAGGATTATATGTTAAAATAAAAACAAGAACTAATTAAAGAAATCTCCAATTTGGTCTTCATGTGAATTTTATGTTTATGATTTAAGAAGAAACAGCTATTAAAATGGCATTGTGTTACATAAGAATAAAATAAACAGTTTCCCCTCAGTATTATTTTTCACCATTTCACTTTCTGAAAGAACAAAAGTTATTTTAGGAGGTGTACGACTAAAATCATAAGTAATTTTTTAGGATATTGAAAGCTATGTTCAAAGTGAGGATTATTAGAGCTTTCCTGGAAATGAAAACAAAAATATCTATGACATCAAAATTATCCAAACTGCAAACTCAAAAGAATTTTCTTCTCTATTTAGAAAAAAAATGTGATTAATAGAAACTGGTGTCAGGGCCATGGTGGGGTTGGGGGCAGATTTGACAAGGTAGAATAAATGGATATATATACATTTCTTTACAGTGTACAATAAAATGAATGGATTAAGTTGGGAATGGTGGCCCATGCCTGAAATCTTGTTGGCTTGGAAGGCTGAGGTAGGAGAATTGTGAGTTCAAAGCCAGCCTCAGCAACAGCAAGGTTCTGATCAATTTAGTGAGACACTGTCTCTAAATAAAATACAAAAATTGCCTGGGAATGTGGCTCAGTGGTTAAATGCCCCTGGGTTCAATCATTGGTATATACGAATTAATATAAATTTGGATAATATAAATTTGGTAAAGTTATAGATTAAATTAACTAGAATTCTTTTAAAGGCTCAAGAATGCTAGCAATTATAGATAACATTTACTAGCAATTTTTATATGCTATAGAAAATATGTCAAATGAGTTAAGTGCTTTGACACAGATACAATTATTAATCTCAATTAAGAAATAAACAAAATTAGGGTTTGTTACTAATCTGAATTCTCCCAGTTAAGGAACAATAAAGTCAGACTCTTATGCCCATTTGCAAACCTCCAAAACATGAGCTTAACTCCAACATGCTATATATTGACCCTCTTTGAAAATCAAGGGCAACCATTTACCACAATATTTGTATTAGATTAGTGTAGTTTATTGACAAAATCTAATCAATGAGGGAGGGGTACCACAAATGCAAGGAGGGAGTAAATATCAAATATTCTTCTGGCTAAATTGCTGAGATTATGCCAAGTTCATAATTTATCATTCAGATTGTGTACCTACTAAATGAAAATTAAACTAGATTGTAGAAGGCCACCA
This sequence comes from Callospermophilus lateralis, assembly GCF_048772815.1. Taxonomy (NCBI): domain Eukaryota; kingdom Metazoa; phylum Chordata; class Mammalia; order Rodentia; family Sciuridae; genus Callospermophilus; species Callospermophilus lateralis. Next base: position 2,006,608 of record NW_027517992.1, on the reverse strand, counting down.
TTCTACAGAAGTGATAATTTTGGTGGTTATTGGTTGTTATGCAAATTCATTATATAATTTTAACCATTTAAGTGAAAAATCCTTCATAAAACTTAATTTTAAAATAGTTAAATATAATATGCATTAATTCATTCAACACATACTTTCTATACAGTCAAAACACCTTGGTAGGTACTTTGAGAAAAATAAAAGTCAAAGACAGTCTATTCTTTCCATGATACAACAATCTACTTGCATGGCTTATAAAAAAACTACTATTAAATTTTATATATAATTATTAACATTCAAATAATACAAAACACATGCTTTCAGCATAAAATTCATAAATGTTTTATAAACCAGTACAAAATAATGTAATAAAGTATTTACCTATGAAAGCAGAGAACATGAAATAAAAACTTAGCAACATGCATAGGCATGACAAAGAAAGAGGTTTGGAAGGATGGGTTTTCATCTAGAACATCAAAAAAGTGATGAAAATGAATGTCTGAAGAGAAAAGGGAAAGTTTTGGTCAGCTTTTTCACTGCTGTGACTAAAGGAACTGATAAGCACAATTGTAAAGGAGAAAAGATATTTATTTAGGGGCTTTGGGTTCCAGAGTTCTTAGTCCAAAGAAGTCTGGCTCCATTTCTTGGGACTCAAGTTGAGGCTGAACAACATGGTGTTAAAATGTGGTGTAGGGAAGCAGCTCACATGAAGATTAGGAAGCAGAGAGAAAGACTCTATGCTCCAGATACAAAATATATACCCTATAACCACCCATGCCCCCAATTAACCACTTCCTTCAGCCACATCCCATCTGCCTCCAGTTATTACTTAGTTAATCCTATTAGGGATTGATTCACTAATCAGGTGAAGGCTATGACCCAATCATTTCTCTGCCAAACCTTCTTACATTGTCTCACACATGAGCTTTTGGGGGACCCTTCACATCCAAACCACAAGGAAGAAGGCATGAAAATATATATTTGAAACTAATAAACTTATAGAGGAAGTAAGAATGGAAAAGTTGGTGAATAGCAACTGCCAGAGGCCTTGAAGATCATATGATACAGAGTTAGATGGAATAAAAACAACTTTGTTATTTGGTTCTTCAAATTACTTTACATTTTGGAAAAAAATCTAATCGAACACATTATGCCCCAATAATATTTTTCATACCATCTGCCCAAAGTGCTTGCCTAACATACCTGTCAGATAGATGTTTCATAAGTTGCTCTCCCAATTTCACTCTAACCATAAACATATTCAATGAGATTATCAAACCCAAATATTTCCAGTGCAAGTTGAAAGGTAGCTCTTTTTAGCCAAAATCTTTAAAACACACACACACACAGAGACACATTTTTTTTACATTTTTAGAGCTTAAACTATACCTTTTTTTAGAGAGAGAATGAGAGAGCGAGATGGAGGAGAGAGAAATTTTTAATATTTGTTTTTCAGCTTTTGGCGGACACAACATCATTGTTTGTATGAAATGCTGAGGATCAAACCCGGGCCGCACAAATGCCAGGCAAGCGCGCTACCACTTGAGCCACATCCCCAGCCCTAAACAATAAATTTTCCTCCATTCTCTTTAATATTACCTTAATGACAGATGTGTCTTTTGTTTCAATTTAATCTCCCTTGTGTAACTTTTAATGCTTTCTGCAAAATTCAACAGTTCAATCTGGAGCCATAGATATAAAACCTTGATGAATCTTAAAGACTTTAAGATTAATGCAGGAAGAAATTACCTTGGTTAGTCATGCCTATTCTTATTAGTAGCCTGCAGTTTGCCTTTACCCAAGAACTGGTGGGAGTTTGATGTGAAGCCAAACTCAGCGGATCATGTTGTGTGGTTGGTTTTTAATCGCTGAATTCAAGGAGAAGCCAGAATTGCACTTTGAATGATTATATGATTGTATATGATATCAAGTAATAGCAAACAAGATGAAGACATTAATGTACATAATAAACAGAAATGAAAACCATCCTTCTTATTTAGATTATGTCAACAAAACAAGTAAGCCATTCTATGGTGAAGAAGCAAGTTTAGAGGATTTTTTAATGGAAGCCCACATATAAATTTCACGAATGTCTTTCTAAATAAGAATATCGTGGACAGCTAAGCAACATCAAGACATCTATTACATCGGGGAGCTTGTAATTGTTCTTCCAGAATATGCTATCAACACTGCAGTGTTTAATCAATTAATCATGCAGCTGCTATCATGCAAACCTCTACCAGGTGAACTGTGAGTGTATCTGCATACTGTGCATGAACTAAGAATGATAACACAAAAAAACAATGTCTTTTTTTAACCTGCTTCCCCCCTGTTCAACGCAAAAATAGCAGAGCCAGTTGAAACTCTGAACTAAGAATATTCATACATAACTGAGAGAGTGATTGGAATCTTCTCATCTCTACCTTATTTAATATATAATAAAAATACCACAAATATCACTCACATTTTTACCAATGGACAAAAATAATATCTAATTATCTATTGATAATTGCATGCCAGATACAATTCTGAATTCTTTGTGTAGACCTCAGTATTCCTACTAAAACATTTTTGTAGTGGTTTTTTTCTAGCACCATTTTGCTTCCAGGGACATTCACCAATGTCTGGAACCATGCTGGTTGTCAGAACTTTGGGGAATGGTGGTGCTATTGGAATATAAGAGGTGTAGGTCAGGGATGCTGCTAAGCATCCTTCAATGTACTTGATAGCCCCCACAACAAAGAAATCCAATCCAACATGTCAGCAGTGTAGAGAGTGACAAACTCTGCCCTATTTTCATCTTCATTTAACAGATGAAAGAACATGAATCTTAAAGAGTACATAGGCTGCAAAAGGTTCAGTGGCAATAAGCAGTAGAGCTGAAATTCCAGCAAAACACAGTTCAACTTCAAAACCTATATGCTTTTGGTGTGGTTAGGGCTGTAATCTACCCACCTGATCTTCATGACCCATTCAAATTCTTCCCAGAAAGATGGGAATTTATAGCTAGGGCTTTCTTGTTTCTCCTAACTTTCTATGGTTCTAACTATGAACCTTCTAGAAAGGTTATGTGATTGTCTCTCCATTCCTCCCCTGGGTGTATGAGGCCTCCCTAAGGTTTTGCCCTACTGTTACCTGCTTCTGACCAAGCAATAGAGGATTCCCTGAAGTGACCTCTGCTGGCTTTCCATCTTCTCTGTGGAATGGAATCCTCTTTGGTGAAGTCATGGACAACTTTTTTCACCTGTAGAAAATAAGCCCCAACTACTAGGGAAATAAAGAGGATTCGGCATTGTCCTTTCCCTCCAGATGCCTCTGCAATATCAGATATTAGGGAAACCACTGCAAAGTAGTAAAGATTTCTGGAGGAGGAAAAATACAATCTGACCTCCAAACCAGATAGCCAAGAGCCCAGTTCATGTTGCCCAGTGACCTGAATGCTCTCCAGGGACCAATTCAAAACAGCCTAACAAAACTAGCAGTCATCATGTACCTAGGTTCCCCATGCCCTGGGTCACTTTACTTTTATACCAATTACAGAAGTAACACACATGTTCCCAAAACAGCAGCTTTACTAAACTACAGCAACAGGAGCTAAAATTTGTCTCTAAGCCTAGATTTGAAATAAATCAAGCAATACTTCCTATTATGTGCCCTTTTGAGATTTCTTTCTATTGAAAATGGGATGGGAAAGAACATACAAGAATGCACTAGGATATCAATTAGAACCAAACCCACGAATCAGGATTTTCTTCCCAACAGCAGCCACAGATGTTATTGACAGAGGATTTCTGACTCTTTAAATGTACCAATATAATCCAGAGGTGATGGGTCAATCTGAGCTGAAATGCATCACTTTCACACACAGACCCCACTTACACATAGCATTTGTAGATAGGTAGATCATGGACTAGTCTTCACACCCAGATAATTGAAACCCACATCAAAACCTGAACTTTAACAAATAATTTCTTTTTAATCTCCTTCATTGAGTCATTCCTCAGATGTGCCCACAAAGATCAATATATACAAGGTTCAGTACACATTCCTTATCTCCACCAAGCCAGCTTCTCCCTGGTAAGATTCAAATGATGATTAAATTCCAAGTAGCAGAATAAGAAAGCAATAGGAACCATACAACATCAAGATACTTGAAATTTACAGCATCTTAATTATCCATACCATGGAATCTCCCTTACGTACTCTTACCTCCAATTTCACCTCACCCAACTCTGCCTGGCTTGGCATAGAGTCTGCTTTCATCCCTGCTGACGGAAGCAGGGACCTGCTCATTGGAAATGTCAACACAATGCAGAAACTCAGGCATGTTCCCCATCAGAAAAACAATCAAAGATAAGACAATAAGAACCTCATCTCTGGCCACATTACTTAGAGTGCTGGAAACAGTCAATTTCCCTGAATCCCACAGACCATATGGCAAGTTACTGGGCACTGAGTGCAGTACCACTATCTAGATGACACCCTTTCCTTTATGTGAAAGCCAATCAAACAGCTTAGAAATAAATCACAATGCCTTTCTACTCTTTGATACTTGGAATTCTGAGGAAGTGAATCAGCTTTTTACAAGGAGATAAACTGATTTGACACAAAATCATTCACTTCTTTCTAGTCACTCCAACATGTTCCTGTTTATGTGCACACACACACACACACACACACACACACACACACACACCAACCCTCGTATTCCATGTATTTCCATGTATTTGGTGGGATAAAAGTGAGCCAGTGAGGGACTACAGGGAGGTCTGTCAGAGCTTCCCCCTCAGACATACAAGTCTGCCAAATTGCCGTAACTGACAAGCCATCATTTGCCCAGAGCAGAGGCTGACATTCAGGGTTGCTCTAGAATGTGGACAGAGGTCTTCACAGCCAGGAAAAGACACCCAACTCCTCTGTCTCCCCTCCCCCACACCCTGCTCCCCAGTTGTGGCTCCTCTAAGGCTTGGATACAGGTCTCCAAAGGTGAAAGGAGCATGGATTAGTCCACTGTGCCGCCTTGCCCACAGCATAGTATAATATTAATTAGGCACCTTCCTTATTATTCAGTCAAAATATGCCAGACTGAAATAAATTACATTCTTAGCACATATTCAGGAGCCACTTGTCAAAAGAAACTAACTTTATTTTTAGAACCACACAAGATAAACAAAACAGCTCCTCAAAAAAAACCCTCAGAGCCCAACTGCCACCACCGGCTTCCCATAAGCCACACACCCCAACAACCTCCTCCTCCCACAATCCTCCTGCTCTTGAGGCCGATTGGCTGAGTCGCATGGGCGGAGCCAAAAAAGTCCCCCAATGAGCATCTCCATGGTCTGAAAGGGCAGGGAAACAGCCCAATGAGCATCACCGCAGAGGAGCCAATCAGCTAGATGTTGCTAGATGTTGCTGGGGCTGCTGTGAGCCAATCATCAGCTGGTAGTCTGAAAGGGCAGGGAAACAGCTCAATGAGCATCTCCACAGAGGAGCCAATCAGCCAGGTGTTGCTGGGGCCACTGTGAGCCAATCATCAGCTGGCAGTCTGAAAGTTTGCAGGAGCCCCTTTGGCTGTGGCTCTCAACAATTGCTCAGCCAGTTCTCCCAATCTTTATTGACAAAGACAATCGTGGGTCACTCTGCACACAAAGACATATGCACATACACACTTGGGGCAATGGATGAAGGGAACCAAAAGTTTTGTAGTTTTGTTTTCCTTTTTTCAAGGGCAAAACTAGAATAAAACCTTGAAGGTCACATAGCCACTCAATGGCTCAAATCGCCACTCTACAATAGCTCCTTCCTTCTGCTTGAAGAGCTATTTAAAGGACTCAATTCTCTGAATGTCGATCCTTCTTTCAGTGCAGAAAACACCAGGGCATAAAAAGCATCCATTCTCTGTTCTCTAAATAATATCCTAGGCAACCTGATTTGATGTGTCAACTAAGACAACAGAGAATTACCTAGAGTACCCTAAGCTACAAGTTAACATATTTAAAAGAGGGATCCTTCTCTATATTCAAGGTTAAACTTCAGAATTCATGATAAAAACATGCTACTAGTTGGTCAATTCAGAGTAAAATCTGCTTCATCTGTTCCTCTCCCAGCCTTATTTATGCAACAAACATGTATATCACTAGGACAGTACTGACCTTAGAGGATAAAGATAATAATATTTATAACAGCTAATTTACATTGAGCAATTCAGACACTTAATCCTTCTAGTATAATATAATGATGAATCAATGATTCCCATTTTACAGAAGAGAAAAGCTGAGCTCCACAGCCTATATAATGTGCCAAGATCACATTTTTACTATATGACAGACTTGATTTGAAATCCTAGGTGTGTCCAATCCCAGGTACAAATTCTTAACCATATACAAATCAGTTTATTGCTTTAAGAAGCTCACGGGGGGGGGAACGTCAATCATAAAATCTATTAATGTTCACTGTGCAACATGGTGATCACAACGACTATCTGGCAGATGCTCAGACAAGACTCTCTGGGTGGAAAAAGAGTTGCAAGAGCCAGGGAAGGTATAGCTGAATCCTTTGGTGCCAGTGTAACATGAAACTTTCAATATCCTGTTCTGGAGTTAAATTGTCAGTACTTCAAACTGTTGTAGGCTTCTTAGGGAAAAAAATGATTCAATATTTCAGCATAGCAGTTTTTCCATCTATCAAATGGGAATGATAACAACATGGATTATATCAGCTCCATGGGATGATTTAATGAGTTAAATTGTATCATGTGCTTAGACCAGTGTTTGGCATACAGTAAGCATGCAATCAATGTCATTTTTTAAATCTATGAAAACATAGAAGGTTATCAGTGTGGATTAAATGTTGGCAAAAGTGGCTTTCTAAAATGAAGGGACACAAATGCCTATAAGGAAGAAAGTGACAGAGTCAAAATCTTGAGACATTCTATAGGTTGGAATTTTGGGGTTTCCATGTGTAGAGGAAGGTGGTATTATCACATGACAGGAGAGGGAGACAGTATCATAACATCAACAGCATAAGACCTTTGTATTAAAGAATTTGTACTTAGTGTTCTCATCAGTAAAATGGCAGAATTTGATGATATGATAGAGTGCACCCTGGCAGCTCTATTAATAACCAAAATCTGTAATTCCTGTACTCTATTATTGTAAAGTGGATGGAATGGACTTGTGAGTCTTTTTTGATCTACCTGGCCACTGGGCACTCTTACTAAAGAATCCTTAATCGGTTGATGTAAATAGTGGACTTAACATATAATATCATCAATTTTATTCATAATTGTATCCCTGTAAGAAGATAATCCTGACATTTTGGTAAGTTTTGTAGTTTTGTAAAATTTCTGGTCACTGTTATGGTCTAGATATGAGGTGTCCCCCAAGAGCTCATATGTGAAACAATGCAAGATGGAGAGTTGAAATGATTAGATTATGAGAGTTGTAACCTAATCAGTGGATTAGTCCACTGGCATGGATTAACTGGCTGGTAGCTGTATGCATGTGGGGTGTGGCTGGAAGAAGTAGGTCACTGGGGCCTTGGCTTTGGGGTTTATATTTTGTCCCTGGTGAGTGTTTTCTGATTGTCATGTCCTGAGCTGCTTTCTTTTGCCATGCCCTTCCACCATAATGGACCCAGACCTATAGAGTCAGTTGACCAAGAATTTTTTTTTTATTGGTTATTCAAAACATTACAAAGATTGCAGAATCACATCGGTTACACATCCACATTTTTACATAATACCATAATAGTAACTGTTGTATTCTGCTACCTTTCCTATCCTCTACTATCCCCCCTCCCCTCCCCTCCCATCTTCTCTCTCTACCCCATCTACCGTAATTCATTTCTCTCCTTATTTTTTTCCCATTCCCCTCACAAACTCTTATATGTAATTTTGTATAACAATGAGGGTCTCCTTCCATTTCCAAGCAATTTCCCTTTTCTCTCCCTTTCCCTCCCACTTCATGACTCTGCTTAATGTTAATCTTTTCCTCCTGCTCTTCCTCCCTGCTCTGTTCTTGGTTGCTCTCATTATATCAAAGAAGACATTTGGCATTTGTTTTTTAGGGATTGGCTAGCTTCACTTAGCATAATCTGCTCTAGTGCCATCCATTTCCCTGCAAATTCCATGATTTTGTCATTTTTTAGTGCTGCGTAGTACTCCATTGTGTATAAATGTCACATTTTTTTTATACATTCATCTATTGAGGGGTATCAGGGTTGGTTCCACAGTCTAGCTATTGTGAATTGTGCTGCTATGAACATCGATGTGGCAGTATCCCTGTAGTACGCTCTTTTGAGGTCTTCAGGGAATAGTCCGAGAAGGGCAATAGCTGGGTCAAATGGTGGTTCCACTCCCAGCTTTCCCAGTAATCTCCATACTGCTTTCCATATTGGCCTCACCATTTTGCAGTCCCACCAGCAATGTATAAGAGTACCCTTTTCCCCACATCCTCACCAGCACTTGTTATTGTTCGACTTCATAATGGCTGCCAATCTTACTGGAGTGAGATGGTATCTTAGGGTGGTTTTGATTTGCATTTCTCTGACTGCTAGAGATGGTGAGCATTTTTTCATGTACTTTTTGATTGATTGTATGTCCTCCTCTGAGAAGTGTCTGTTCAGGTCTTTGGCCCATTTGTTGATTGGGTTATTTGTTTTCTTATTGTTTACTCTAAAACTGTGAGCAAAATAAACTTCCTCTCCTTTAAATTGTTCTTATCAGGTATTTGGTCACAGCAATGCAAAAGCTGACTAAAGCAGTCACTAAGATTTTCCTCACCAAAATGTTGTCAATTTTGACATGGTGTCTTTTTTAAACAAATCTATGATAAAGCTATAAATACTCTTCAGAAATAATAATAGAGAGAAATGCTGGGGATATAAAATACTAATATTATTTAATGCCAAACAGTAATGTGTATCTAACAAATATGTACAGTGTGTTTGACATTTCTCCTGGCATCAATTTATTTTATTTAGGGTTTTTTCCCACTTACGGTAGTGCAAGTACATTTAAACAGTAAATTTGCTTTACATTTAAAATGTTCAAACTCAACCTAAATTTTATATATATATATATCTTGTTTTAATCCCATCTCGACTCTTTTATGAGAGATAGATCCAGCACCCCATATGTGTTCAAAGGATTGCTATTAGGGAAATCGTTTTTTTCCAGCACGTTCAAGTCCTGAAAAAAAAAATAGGGATTGCCATTGTGCTGTAGATACTGCATTATGTTATTTATAAAGTGCTGCAGTGGAACAGAACAATACCATCCATCAGTTTACAATCAGCAATGAAGTTGGCAGAGGGAAGTGGAGTGTACAAGAATGCATTGGCACAGACCATTTAAACTGGCAAATTCTAGATCTTGAACTTGGCAACAGTTTTTGAAACTAATTTATTTGTTCTTTGCGGGAATGGGTTACCACTTTGAAACACACTCAAAAAGTTTCCAATTTCAGGACATTGAAGAGTCGAACAATACCACTAGCACTCTGTGTGATTTTTTTCCAACCACCCGCTTCCCCCATCAACATACCTGATAAAATGTCATTTCATTGTCTGCCATGGTTACATTTTTTTGCTCATTCTCTATTTCTGTTTTTAAAATTGAATCCTCCCCAAATTCTTTTCCATTTTTAAACACCACCTGCTCTTCTTGCTAAAGTACCTTCAACACAGGTTCACGTTTCTTGAGAGTCCCATTAGATTTGGAAGTGATGCATTCCTGCTTTTTCTTGCTTAGCTTGAAAGGCCAGAGTAGTACTGATTCTTTATTCAAATATATTAGCGTTATGTGGACAAGTCCAAATGCCATGGGCCCCAATAAATTCAATGCCATTCCAATCAAAAGCAAAATAGGATTTTTCATATACCTTGACAAACTGACTCTTAACTCCATATAGGAGCACAAAGCTCTAAGACCTGACAAACATTTGTGAGCAAAGAATAAGAAACAAACAGATTTTGCTCCACTAGAAATAAATGTTTTTTATTCTAGACCATGGTCATTAATATAATATTTTAGACTATAAAATGACAAATTGATTCATGGGAATTAATTAGAATCTCATAAACAAAAATACACATATAAGTGAATTTGTTAAATGATAGAAGAGACTTTGAAAATACATTATCACCAAACAGTTCATGAAATGGCTTCTGGGCTGGAGATGTAGCTGAGTAGTAGAGAACTTACCTAGTATGTGCATGGCCCTGGGTTCTATCTCCAGCACTAAAAAAAAAAAGCTTTTCATATTAAATGACAATAATAATAATAGTAATAAAATCAGACTCAGATAGGTGTATGTGTGTATCTATACACATATGCATACATATACATACATATTTTTGTTATACATATTCATATTTCAAGGTGATTGAAACATATATAAAGCCAGGTGTAGTGGTACATGTAGAGGTACCACAGGAGCAGCTCAGGAGGCTGAGATAGGAAGATCTCAAGTTCAAAGTCAGGTACTAAGCATTACTCAATGAGACCCATCTCTAAATAAAATACAAAATAGGCCTGGGGATGTGGTTCAGTGGTTTGGATTGAACCCAGATTTCACTCCCCAGTATCAAGAAAGAAAGAAAGAGAGAGAGAGAGAGAGAGAGAGAGAGAGAGAGAGAGAGAGATTGAGAGAGAAACTTGCATATAAAAACAAAAATAAAAGTATTTGTAGTCTTAAGATTTTATACAATTAAGAGTCATAAAGAACGGATGAGTTATTTTGGCCAGATCCAGATCAAAACTAAAACAAAGTTTAGGGACAAGGCACACACAAGGAAAAACATTGACACACATATCACAAGAAATTGGATTAAAATATGATTGTACAACTCTTGTATGTGATTAAAACACAGCCAGATAGTAAAATGAGTAAAGGAAATAGATAGTCAACAGAAGAATAAAGCATTTTTAATTACCATGATCCCATAAAAGGGATCACCACATACAAAATTTGTGAAAGTGATTGCCTTTGGGGAAAAAAGGATAGAGAAGGCTATAATGCTTTACTTTAAAAAATAGCATGAAGCAAATATAACAAAGTGTTATTTATTAATTCTCGAGGATATGTAAAATATCTGTCATGAAAAATAAAACTGAATTGGAGGAAGTATATCATATTTTTGCTTCTTACATAACCGAGGAGTTAATATTATATCTCTGTTATTGTATGTTTTGCCTCCCTGAACTAGATCTATGGTTATTTTTCACATTGCTTCTTGAATAAATTATACTTTAAAAATTTTAGAATATCTTAAATTTAAACTTTGAGAAGAAACTGATTGTGAGTTTACACAGATAGAAGCTAGCAGGAAAAGAATTATGGTTTCAGAAAGCACTAGTATTCCATTGGTATGACAGGAAAAAAGTGGGGAAAGTCTCTCTCTCTGAATTCATTCTCCCCTGCCAGTCAGCATGGAGCTATGGCTGAGGTATAGCTGAGCTATGGCTGAGATAGAAGATATTCTACCAACATGCATTTCCTTGCATAAGAATAGCATTACCTTGAAACACTCTGGCATCTGCCTTCCCATTGCTTTCTTTCCTACCTCTAAGGTGGAGTATATCTAGTAATATTTTCACATAAATTGAATTATTTCTTAAATGTATTTCTTAAACACCTTTGTAATCCAATGAAACAACCAGCTAAGATAAAGATAGTTTTGATAAAAAGTGTAGGAGTGGAAAATAACCTGCATCGGGGCTTTTATTAATTAGGTTGGACTAGGTTTTGCTTAGAGGAGAAGATTGGTAAAATAATTCCAAAAGTCTAATTGGTTTTACATAAAATGTATCTTGCTCATGTCATATGCACAAAGCAGATGGGTGTAGGGCTTTCTTTCACCAAGGAATACAGTTGACAGAGGTTGCACTGTCTTGCAGCTGTGCCATCCGGAAGATGCAACCTTCTCAGTCTATTGGTCAGGTGGAGAACAAGTGTAAAAAAGCAGGCCTTTCAGTATCAAGGTATTTTTTTTTGTCAAAGAAGGTCCAGAGCCCAGGGAATCTCCCTGTCATGTGCCAGGCATGGGAGAAAATTGAACGTTGGGGACAGTTAGTGATGTCCACCTAGGTCTGGGTTGCCAAGGGCAGTTAGAGTGGACACCTAGGGAGAAGGTAAGGATAAAGTCAAATGATGGTTAAGAAGGCAAAGAAAACAAATGATCTCAATATCTGTATCTTTCATAGATACATTTTTATTTACATACAAAAATTAGGGGAAAAAACTGCTTGAAGTCCAATGTTTTTAGTGTAGAACCTCAGTGAAAAACAAGACATAGAGTTTCAGTATTTTTTCCCTCAGAAAATTCAAGTTAGATGTCTTTTATTTTGCTGATGGATACAATTGACAAATAGATGCTAGATCTTTCATAATTTGATAGGAAAAGATACAAAAATCAAAGAAAGGTAACTCATTCTCATTTTTTTTCTTTTATTTTTATTGAATTCACTATAAGAAAATGAAAATTTGCTAAAGTGCCATACACACTTTGAAAGAGTTTTTACAAAGATCTTTTGAGGAGATTATATTGTTTATCTTCAGTGATGGCTACAGTTTGCACAATTACATCTAAAATTAATCACATTAGGATGAGTCTTTTTACTCATTTCATTTATTACACTATAGCTACCATAATATATTTGATTCACTTCTGGTTTAGCTAAATTGTGATCATGTATACTGGCAGTTCTCTATGGGAAGTTGCATACTAGGTATTTTTAAATCCAAGGCAATTTAACAGAGCTTGTCTGCTTCCTTTATATTTTGAAAAAAAAAACTATTGGTAATTGCAAAAATAACATAATCTCTCCTCAAGCATAATATTTATCTATTGACTCATAATTTGTTAAATTCAGTGGAGCAACTATAATGAGTTTATTCAATTTTGCATTCAGAATCAAGATTTTGGGAATAAGTAATCTTCTTACATTTCTGTTCATAACTAAAATCCAAAGCACTATTATCAATTTGTAAGATGGCAAAACCTCAAAGAAATTTCTGCAGTCAGCTAGATCTGTAGCCTTAATTTTGACATCACAGATAATGTGATAAACTTATTCAGGAATATTTTTATTACACCTAATTCAGACACACTGCATTTATTTTCAAAATTTTCTCTGAAAAAAAAAGCATTTCTCAAAAGCATTCCATCTCCTTTCTCCTTTTTTAATGGAGAAAGAAAACTAAGTCAAATGGCAATTTTTGTTCCCTCAAACAAGAGTAGCAGGGCCTTTTAAGGACCTTCATTATTTTATTTATTTATTTTTTAATTTATTTATTTATTTTTTCATCTTCCATACATTTGATTCAAATGAGTTATGCATTTCCATTTTTACCCCAAATACAGATTGCAGAATCACATCAGTTACACATTCACAATGTTTACATAATACCATATTAGTGACTGTTGTATTCTGCTGACTTTCCTATCCCCTACTATCCCCCCTCCCCTCCCCTCTCATCTTCCCTCTCTATCTCATCTGTTGTTGTTCCATTCTCTCCCTTCCCCCCCTTTCCCCTCACAACTTTGTATATGTGATTTCGTATAAAAATGAGGGTGTCCTTCCGTTTCCATGCACTTTCCCTTCTCTCTCCCTTTCCCTCCTATCACTCATCTCAGTTTAATGTTAATATTTTCCTCATGCTCTTTCCCTCTGTTCAGTTCTTAGTTGCTCTCTTTAAATCAAAGAAGACATTTGGCATTTGTTTTTTAAGGATTGGCTAGCTTCACTTAGCATAATCTGCTCTAATGCCATCCACTTCCCTGAAAATTCAATGATTTTGTCATTTTTTAGTGCTGCATAATACTCCATTGTGTATAGATGCCACATTTTTTTTATCCATTCATCTATTGAAGGGCATCTAGGTTGGTTCCACAGTCTGGCTATTGTGAATTGTGCTGCTATGAACATGGATGTGGCAGTATCCCTATAGCATGCTCTTTTAAGGTCCTCAGGGAATAGTCCGAGGAGGGTGATAGCTGGGTCAAATGGTGGTTCCATTCCCAGCTTTCCCAGGAATCTCCATACTGCTTTCCATATTGGCTGCACCATTTTGCAGTCCCACCAGCAATGTACAAGTGTACCCTTTTCCCCACATCCTCGCCAGCACTTATTGTTGTTTGACTTCCTAATGGCTGCCAATCTTACTGGAGTGAGATGGTATCTTAGGGTGGTTTTGATTTGCATTTCTCTGACTGCTAGAGAAGGTGAGCATTTTTTCATGTACTTATTAATTGACTGTATGTCTTCTTCTGAGAAGTGTCTGTTCAGGTCCTTGGCCCATTTGTTGATTGGGTTGTTATCTTATTGTTTAATTTTTTGAGTTCTTTGTATATTCTGGAAATTAGGGCTCTATCTGAAGTGTGAGGAGTAAAGATTTGTTCCCAGGATGTAGGCTCCCTATTTACTTCTTTTATTGTTTCTCTTGCTGAGAAAAAACTTTTTAGTTTAAGTAAGTCCCATTTGTTTATTCTTGTTATTAACTCTTGGGCTATGGGCGTCCTATTAAGGAATTTGGAGCCTGACCCCACAATATGTAGATCGGAGCCAACTTTTTCTTCTATCAGGTGCAGGGTCTCTGCTTTGATATCAAGCTCCTTGATCCATTTTGAGTTAACTTTTGTGCATGGCAAGAGAAAGGGATTCAGTTTCATTTTGTTGCATATGGATTTCCAATTTTCCCATCACCATTTGTTGAAGATGCTATCCTTCCTCCATTGCATGTTTTTAGCCCCTTTATCAAATATAAGAAATTTGTAATTTTGTGGATTGGTTTCTGTGTCCTCTATTCTGTACCATTGATCCACCTGCCTGTTTTGGTACCAGTACCACGCTGTTTTTGTTACTATTGCTTTGTAGTACAGTTTGAACTCTGGTATCGCTATACCTCCAGATTCACACTTCCTGCTTAGTATTGTTTTTGCTATTCTGGGTCTTTTGTTATTCCATATGAATTTCATGATTGCTTTATCTATTTCTACAAGAAATGCCATTGGGATTTTGATTGGCATCGCATTAAACCTGTAGAGAAGTTTGGGTAATATCGCCATTTTGATAATGTTAGTTCTGCCTATCCATGAACAGGGTACATTTTTCCATCTTCTAAGATCTTCTTCTATCTCTCTCTTTAGGGTTCTGTAGTTTTCATTGTATAAGTCTTTCACCTCTTTTGTTAGGTTGATTCCCAAGTATCTTATTTTCTTTGAGGATATTGTGAATGGGGTGGTTTTCCTCATTTCCATTTCAGAAGTTTTGTTGCTGATATACAGGAATGCCTTTGATTTATGCGTATTGATTTTATATCCTGCCACTTTGCTGAATTCATTTATTAACTCTAGCAGTTTCTTTGTAGACCCTTTTGGGTCTGTTAAGTATATTATCATGTCATCTGCAAATAGCGATAATTTAAGTTCTTCTTTTCCTATTTTTATGCCTTTAATTTCTTTTGTCTGTCTAATTGCTCTGGCTAGTATTTCAAGAACTAAGTTGAATAGAAGTGGTGAAAGAGGGCATCACTGTCTAGTTCCAGATTTTAGAGGGAATGCCTTCAGTTTTTCTCCATTTAGAATGATGTTAGCCTGAGGCTTAGCATAGATAGCTTTTACAATGTTGAGGTAAGTTCCTGTTATCCCTAGTTTTTCTAGTGTTTTGAACATAAAGGGATGCTGTACTTTGTCAAATGCTTTTTCTGCATCTATTGAGATGATCATATGGTTCTTATCTTTAAGTCTATTGATGTGGTGAATAACATTTATTGATTTCCGTATATTGAACCAGCCTTGCATCCCAGGGATGAATCCTACTTGATCATGGTGCACAATTTTTTTGATATGCTTTTGCATTCGATTCGCCAGGATTTTATTGAGAATTTTTGCATCTAAGTTCATTAGAGATATTGGTCTATAGTTTTCTTTCTTTGAAATGTCTTTGTCTGGTTTTGGGATCAGGGTTATGTTGGCCTCATAGAATGAATTTGGAAGAGCTCCTTCTTTTTCTATTTCTTGAAATAGCTTGAAAAGTATTGGTATTAATTCTTCTTTGAAGGTTTTGTAAAATTCTGCTGTATACCCATCTGGTCCTGGGCTTTTCTTAGTTGGTAGTCTTTTGATGGCCTCTTCAATTTCTTCTTTTGTTATTGGTCTGCTTAAATCGTGTGTGTCTTCCTGACTCAATCTGGGCAGATCATATGACTTAAGAAATTTATCGATATCTTCACTATCTTCTATTTTATTGGAATATAGAGTTTCAAAATACTTTTTAATTATCTTCTGTATTTCTGTAGTGTCTGTTGTGATATTGCCTTTTTCATCCCGTATGTTAGTAATTTGCGTTCTCTCTCTTCTTCTCTTCGTTAGCTCTCAAATTTATTGGTACAGCTGTCAAGATGTATGTATAATTTGATAGCAATGTTCCAGCTTAACAAGTCCTCTTGGAATTATTTATTACTAAATTTCATTACTTCGTACAAATGTTCAGGCTGATTAAGCTCACAATTTCAGGTTTCACCACACTTAGACCAATCACAACATCATGAGATTGTAAGATTTCAGCTAACTCACTTTCTACAAGACCTACTTTGTCAAGGCTTCACATATAATTCAATGAAATGTCTGTTGATATGGCTACAGAAAATAGAAAAAAATATTTTTAAATCACCAGCTGTTCCTGAGATATATTTGCAATCAATGAATGTTGAGAATCACTTGTACATTTTGGACTGCCTTTGTGTGGAAAGAATTATCAAATATTATTCCAAATTTACTCTGCAATGAACATGGTACATCTTCCCTGGAGAACATGTCTTCCAAGACTCAAATCTCTATAAACATGTCTTGAAAAGAATCAA
Organism: Callospermophilus lateralis; assembly: GCF_048772815.1. Classification (NCBI taxonomy): domain Eukaryota; kingdom Metazoa; phylum Chordata; class Mammalia; order Rodentia; family Sciuridae; genus Callospermophilus; species Callospermophilus lateralis. The sequence goes on along the minus strand of NW_027517992.1, from coordinate 1,989,755 downwards.
TTTTAATAAATACTTTTCAGGCTGTATAAATTTTATACTTAGGAACGTTTCAACATGGCATATCAAAATATTAAGATTTTTCTGAACTCAATAAATAGGAACGAAAAGTGTGGATGTCAGGTAGAGGTACAGACCCACTTAAAATCTTCATGGGGAAATGTAGGACAATATCTTAATTTTGAAAACAATTACAGCTAAGAGCAGGTTAACTTTACCCATTTGGAGTGCTTTCATTAAACTTATGAGTCCTATATTTATACCAACAGTATTTTCATATTTATATTCTAATGGATTTGTCCTAATTTTTTATGAGTTTTTAGAGAATAAGGATCTTCCCTTTCTTATGTTTCATTTCCTTAGGGAAAAAAAGGGAAAATAAAACAAGTACTAAGTGGGAGGAAGTGTTCAATAAATATTGAATAGATGAATGGAAGTTGAAAAAACAATCAGAGTCAAAAGTTTGTGAAATTTTCTTATATTCTAAATTGATTTAAAATTATTTTATAATCCTAAAAAAGAAAAGAAAAGATTAAATATGTAGAGCAAGAAAAAGAGCAAAATTATTTCTATAAACTTGAAGAGGATTTTTTATATTCTCCCTGATATGATTTAGTTGGAGATATATCCACTAATATTTACTTGTCTACCTTACTAGGTAGCATTGAGAGGACACTGACATGAAATACATTCCCTGAGAGTCTACCTAAAGGGGACCTTATATTCTCTTTCAAACACATGCTAATTTGACAAGGCACTCTTGAATATGTCTTCAGAAATGTAAAATTTTCAGAGAGCTGTTTACTGTGTGAATCTTTTTTTTTTTTTTTTTGGAAGGCTTCATGGCAAAGATATATTTTAAGTTGTTCATTGAAGTACAGCCAGAGTGTGAATAGCAAAGAAGAACTTGATGGACAAAAACCGACTTCCAGGGGTGGATGTGAGCAGAGGCACTAGTGCCTGCCTAAAAAGAGCACAGTGTTCAGCACAAGGTAATTCAGAGAGGTGTGGGAAGGTTTTCAAGACAGCCTGCAGAATGGAAGAAAATCTTTGCCTGCTACTTTCTGACAGGGGAGTAATATCCAGAATATATAAAGAACTCAAAATGTTAAACACACACACACACACACACACACACACACACACACACACACACATCTAATCAATAAGTGGATGCATGAACTAAACAGGTATTTCTCAAAAAAAGAAAAGCAAATGACAAACAAATATATGAAAAAAATTGTCCATCTTTAACAATTAAAGAAATGCAAAACAAAACTACACTGAGATTTCATCTCATCCCAGTTGGAATAGCAACCAAGAATATAAATAATAATTAATGCTGTCCTGGATGTGGGGGAAAAGAAACACATATTGCTGGTGAGACTTCAAATGGATACAACTGCTGTGGAAATTATTGTGGAGATTCCTCAGAAGACTAGTCTACTAGATAGTCCACTTCTTGAAATTTATCCAAAAACCTGAAATCAGCATATTATAGTGATACATGCTTTCTGATATTTATACCAGCACAATTCACAATAGCCAAATTATAGAACCACCCTAGTTGTCTGTCAACAGCTGAATGTACCAAGACAATGCAGTCTGTATACACTATGAAGTTCTATTCAGCCATTAAGAAGAATGAAATTATATAATCTGTTGGTAAATGGGTTGGACTGTAGAATATCATACTAAGAAAAATAAAGCCAGACTCAGAAAGCCAAGAGTTGAATTTCTTCTCATATGAAGAAGCTAGAGAGAAAAAAGAGGATTTTTTTTTTTTTAAAAAAGAGAGGGGGATCACAGCAAAATAGAAGGAAGATCAGTAGAGGTAGGAAACCAAGGGGGAGGGAGGAGAGGAGGAAAGTGGGAAAACTGGGGAATAAAATTAACCAAATTAATTCTATACAGGTATGAATATATTATGATGATAATCGTATTAAGTTTTTAAATCCAATTATATATATATAATTGTATATATATATATATATATATATATATATATATATATATATATATATATATATATAATTTGTAGAGTAGAGGAAGGGCATCAGGGAGGGAAGAGGTTAGGAAAAGAGGAAGTACTAAGAAATGAAATAGAGCAAATAATGTTATGTTCATATATGAATGTGTCACAAAGAATCTAGCTACTATGTATAATTATAATGCAATAATAAAGTCTTTGTAAAATTTGGAATATGAGATAATGAAAGATTATGACAAGAATGGACATGATAAATCTATAAATAGGTTTAAAATTTGTTTATGCAGTACTTTATAATTTATCCTCCTAACTAAAATTTAGTGAATGATTATTGTGTCCACAAAGAGAAAGAATGAATAAAAGAATTTAAAAATACTATTTATTGACCTATTTTTATTCCAGGTCCAAAGTCTTATGTTTTTTATATATTATCTCAATCATTATGACAATTCTCTTTATAAAGCAAAACTACAGTAAAGAGAGATTATTTGTCTCTTCGTAGTAGAGTTAGTTAAGTGGGCTTGAACTCTCTGTGTTTCTGTGCCTAAAACTTCTGGTCTTTTTATCCATGCCACCGCTCACATACATAGTGCTTCCCACAAATTCCTTCCAACTGAAACATTCATCAACAAGTTCCTCTACACAAAGAGCTTATAACCTATTTCTTTAAAATAAAAAAGATAAAGAGATACATGATAGATTCCCCATTAGACAATTGAAAAACAGCACATCTGAGCAATGGCAAAATAAAGCAGCTTCATCAACATTTCATAAACAAATAAATCTTAAAATATGAAGGAAAAAGGCAACACATTACTTCACCAACATATTTGTTCTAAAAATTCACACTATTACTTTTTTATTGAACCTAGTTGAAACCACTTAATTATTACTATTCATCCACAATGTTTATCTACACATGTAATTGTGTCATGCTGATGATATTAGAACTCATAGTTAAATATTACCGAGCAAATATTATAGTTAGGAAATTAATTTTAAAAAATTCTATATTAGAAATAGGCTCAATAATCAGCTTCAAACAGGTAGTATCCAGGGGCCTTACATGAGAAAAGCTGTTCAGTGCTAGGGATCAGTCCAGATTCTTGAAATGACCTTAGAACCATCATTTATATTCACTATGGTTCTTCCACCTTTAAATTAAGTTTGAAAACATCTTCCACAGTTCCCTTCTTCTATGATAATGCTTCAAAGCCTAATGTATAAACGTTAATGTTCCACTGGTTCTGACTCCACAGTTTCCAAAGTGTAGGTAACTAGATTCAATGCTATGGGTCAGCAAAGACAGAGTCAACTTCAAAGGGCTCTGGAAGAGGCTTAGCAGGTACTTTCTGTGCTCACATTGAGGCATGCACTGCCAACCCCTAGCCAACACACTGCACGTGGAGGCAATTCAATCCAATACCAAGGCCTTAGAAAGCATGGCAACAGCATTATTGACTGAACGAGTCCTTTTAAAAATTCTTAGGCAATTGAATCAGACACCCCATGATTTGAAAGTGAGCTTCGGCATTTTTGTTTTCTCTTCTGTGTGTGATACTAGAGTAACACAGCTTCCTTTATAGGATTTTTTTCAATAATTAAATGAGATAAACTAATCAAAGTGTCTATAAACATTTAGCACAACCCCTCCACCCCAAGTAACATCGATTCCTGGTATTGTTTGATTTGCCCTGTAAAACAGGGAAGAAAAAAGATATATAAGGATTTAAAATGTCTTTTCTACTGTCACACAATAAAAAACCCTGGACTAACTCCAAATGTATGCTTATAGTAGAAAAGAATCCATGATCTAAAGAAAAGCACATTTTAAAACTTAGAATTGGGGGGTCAGAGTTGCTGAGTGCAATTTATTAAATTTACAATTAACTAAAAATAGCTTAGTTGTTAGCCCAAGGATCTCCACAGCAGCCCCAATTTGATTTGGTCATCTATGATTCACTGCTTAAACTTTACAACAAACCTTCAAATGGCAAAATTCACTGGAATAATAAAGGTTTAACTGGAGGCAAAAGTATACAATTCACAAAATGTATTTAATTAGCCCTCAGGCCACTCACTGATTTAATATACAATTTCTAAAATAAATTGTGGAATTCTATAACATAAAATTTACTAAGAATGATATCAGTGTTTTAAGACAAAACAGTTCTCACTTTCTTATAGGGTATATTCTAATGAAAGAATATTCTTACTTCTTGCCATTTAGCCTGACTCTCTTTAAATTCTCATTTTCCTTACATGCTTTCAAGCTTGTTTTTTATTAATTATACAAATCATGAGCATTAAAAGGCAATATGATAGTTTCAAAAAGTAGATTCAATGACTATCTGCATATTTAATCAACTGCTCTAAATTTTTAATCATTTGAGTCCAGGTTCTTCTCTTGAAGCTTAACTTTATAACAAACCTACCAACTGGTAAAACTAATTGGTACAGAATCAGTCAATAATTTAAAAGGAAAGGAAAAAAAAACACATTGGATTTCATGAAGGTATAAGATCACCAGCCAGTTATTCCTGAGAGGTAACAGCAAAAACAACCTTGGCTCTACAAATCCATGGCGCAGTAGTAACATCCACTGGCTGTCCCTTAATATTGTGTAGATTCCTTGGACTTTTAGTGTAAGTCTTGTAAAAAAGAATCTGTATGCCCTACATATTTATGCCTTTGCTTCATGTAAACTGTAGTTGCATTTACCTATACATTCACTGCATTTAGTGCATCGTGTGTCTCATACTTAAACCTTGAAATTCAATAACAGATGAGAAATATTCTGTGTTTTCAGAGTTAGAGGGACTCCAATAAACCTCATCATTATGAGACTGAAAGGAAACAAACTAAATATAGTGAGAGGGGGAAGCATCTTTACTGGTTGTTTAATCAATTAAAAAATCAATATTGTCATTTTACACTACCAGAAATTTTGTGCATTGCTCTGTTACTATAATTTTGAAAATAGTGAAGTATTTAGAAAAGATGTGCCATGGGCAGAACTTGTCAGGTGCACTAAGGCAGTAATTTCCAAAGTTTAGTAGGTGTTAGAATTTTCTGGAATGCTTACTACAAATGCAGATATCTGAGCCCCTTTGCATAACTGTAGAAGAATCTTCAAGAGACAATTTTGGTGCATTTGGTATATTTCCACATTTTGAGGAACACAGCACTGATAGGCCCTATTATCTTTAGTGTTCCAATACTGAAATCTCATGCACAATGCATGTCGCATGCTGTTTTGAATTCCTTATTACTGACAACCTACAGAACAGGTCCAAGTTTATCAGGGGGACAAACTCTTCAGAAATACTGTATTTTGTACTATGCCACTTACTAATATTTCATCATCTGATCAATTAAAACTTACAAAAATATTTCCACAGATTTTCCAGGCAGTGCATGGAAAACAGGAATAGTTTATGATTGCTTACAAGTAAAAATCAGGTGCACTCCAAAGATGAGATTAAATAGATGGGGGGTAACTAGTATGAAATGTTCAACGACAGTACAGAATGTATTTTCACTGTATATTTTAATAGGTTAGCAATATCACATCGTCTGCTGGTGATGAAACTACAGCTGATGTTTTTCCTAGTGTTGCCTATTTTTATGTAATGAAGATGTACTATGTATGTGATTTGTTTTAAGGAAGCATATCCTACAAGTTTTGGGAAAAATTGTGGGTGTCAGGAAGGACTCAATGCTGCATTCAGCATTCTTGCAATATTTAACCAATCATCATCATCATCATCACCATCATCATCCCTCTAAATCTCACAACAAAGCTCTCAATTAACCAGAAGCTTCATGGATGATTTGAGTTATTGCACAATGAATTTGGGTACTTACTCGCAAGCTATGATTTAATAACCTTTCAGTTAATAATTGTGACATGGAGTAAGGACAATTCTGAAAAGCACTGAGGAGGTAAGAGACACAAGGGCAAGAAAGCACAAAGGCTAAGCTATTTTCTATGAGAAACCAAGGAAAAGGTATTAAAGGGATGGAGCTATAAGATGACAAGAACTGAAGAGACAGCATCTAGAACTTAGAGTGGAAGAAAACAATTTTTTTTTAATTTTCTAAAGGGACTAAAAATTAACCAAGTAGATTTCAATTCCAGATAAGCAACTCCCTCCTCCTATAGAAAAGTGTTAAAAATTACAATGTGCAGCAAGAAGAAAGTAATATCCTTTCTGAAAACATGTTCAAATAACCCCCAGCTTCCCCAGTACCTGTGTAGGATGTATGTGCATCAAGGGTAATGGTGCTTTCTGGAAGACGGCTGGGGAGTTTGATGTTAATGCCAATTTGTAATTTTCACCAAGCCTCCCAGGTGAAAAGCTGGGAAAAGCCTGGCTTCAGAAGTTAAAAATAGGCCTCTTTGCCTAAAAAATTCTTAGGCTCCTTTGAGTTACAAAGACCACAGACTAGGGAGAGAGTCTAAATTTAGATTCTCTTCCTTAAGGAATAGGCAGGCACCTGCCAAGATGCATGTTCATCATCCATAGAGAATTAATGGAAACTAATGAATCTCCATATTTTGGCAGAAAAATAACATGCTCAGGCTCAAACTCTGGATTGTTAGGATAAGACAGCAATATACAAATGTGCATTTTATCCAAAAAGATTGCCAGGTCACATTAAGAGCATACTAACAAATGTGGTCAAATTTAGAAAAGTAGGGGAGAAAATAAACAATTTAAATAATTTCATCCTGTATAGGCAAGTTTGTCTTTCTTCCTAAAATGAAAGGTTGTTTGTTTGTTTTTTTTCTAATTAAAAACAGCATGCCCATTCATAGGAAAGCTACATGGAATGAAAAGATAAACTAATTTATAAAGTCACCTCCACAACCCACTAATTTTATGTGATAGGGAGAGCCAGGCCAACTACTTCTATCATTTTGTTCAGATTTTTGTAGCATGGACACACACAAACATACAAGCTGGCCTTGAACTTAAAATCCTCCTGAATCAATCTCTCAAGGCAAAGAGCTTTTATATGCACACATGCGCGCGCGCACACACACACACACACATGCACATACACACTATTTCTCTTTGTAGTAGAAATTTTTCCTAATAAGTGTAAGCAGATAGATGATCAATTCATTATGATCCCTATTAATAAGTATTTGGTTTGAAAAATTTTACTATTATAAATGGCATTATGGGAAACATCTACTCTTACTCAGTCTCAATCCATGATCCACAAAGCTTTAGAAGGGATCTTATAGGAATAGAAATCTTATTTTATCTTTTTCATTTGTTTGTTTAAATGCCATTCATAAAATTCCATTACCATTAGAATTAGGTTCACAATCCTTTCCATGGCCTAAAAGATTAGAATGTTTCCTGTATCTTCACTAACCTCTTTACCCACCATGCCCACTGATGCTGATCTTTATTTTTTCCTCAAATGTGACATGTTATTTTTTGCCTCAGGGCTGTTTACACATGCTCTTTCCACTGCTTAGAAAGCTCTTTGATTGGGGATTGATTCAGGAGAATTTTAAGTTCAAGGCCAGCTTCAGCAATTTAGCTAGGCCCTGTCCCCCCAAAAAAGAACTGGGGATATAGCTCAATGATAAAGTATTCCTGGGGTCAGTCCCCAGTACCATAAAAAAAGCAAACTCTTCACCCAGAGCTGTCTTTAATCTCTCAGTGTTCTTCTTTCCAACTTTCTCCTCAGGTTCAACCTTCTACCTGTTATTGGACTCTTTGTTTCTGTCTCTATTCTTCATCTTTATGCCCCAGTTCTAACTTCCTGTGTAAAACAAGGTCTCAAGTCTTAATTATTCCCTTCAACATCTGCCATAAGGCTTCCCCTTCTTCTATAAAAAAGTTCTAAATAAAAACAATTCTTGCTCTAAGAATTCTTATGACATGCTAAAATCAATTCTTCACCTACATGAATGAATATCCATTCTCCTAGTCTTCTAGACACTAAAGGCACTAACTGTTTTCTATACCTCCCATGCTGCCTCCCTATGCCTCTCATTCAGTGGCGTGTGATATCACTGACAACTTCTATTACACAAAACATCTCTCCATGCCCAGACTCTGGAGCAGACTCTTATAGTTATTGCCAAGAATATTCAATAGCTCTCTGCAGGGTTCTTCTCCTGTGATTTCCTTCTCCACCTTACTCATCAGTCCATGGTTGCCCTTCTCACTCCAGATCATCAGATTCCTTCTAAGATATAATAAATTTACACATTCATTTATATTTTTGAGAATTTCTGATGTGCAGGGCAGAGATAAAAATTTAAATAAAGCCCCTCCATGATTTCAAGCAGGTGAAGTGTGCAGGCCAAAATACTGAAGTGCTTGGCTATGGTTTTACTTAACTGGAGTATCAACTGCTTTGCCTAACATTGGAACTCCCCCTAATGCAGCAGGAGCTTGCCTGTGTTCTATTTGCCCAACAAACTTGTGTGCTTCAGATCTTACCTAGTTTTCTATATTCATACTTACATTTCACCTTACATTCGTATAAATATCCCAGTTGCCCAATACCCATATTCATCCAGTAGAATGACTCCTAACCCAAATTGAACATGATATAACCCTTAACCATACTCTGTTCTCTCAATCTATTTTCACATAACAGCAGGTCCTGAGTTGATCTTGCCATACAGGTATGTAGGAAATCCTCCATCAGCTGAGAAGCTCAAAGGTAGATGCAGAAATGATCCCTGGAGCAAATATAAGCAGCTAGGTAGGACCTGTGAGGTCTAAAGTCATCTTCCATGGCCAACAACCCAGTCAGGATGAAGGGATGAGGCTGAATCAGCCTCTCTCTTCTCAATTCAGGGAAGATGGACACAATCAGGTCTGTGTGGATTGCTGATCCCGGGCTCCTAGGGTATATAGACCTATATGTCTTGTGAAAATGTCACAGGAAGGTGGGGCAGCCTCCATCTCATGGGACCCTTGGAAACAACTGTTAGGACAAAGTGGTTGCCAAGGCAGTGACCTCATTCACTTCCCTGAAGGAAGTGACCTCACCTCACTTCCTTGGTGATGGAACTCTCTGAACTTGGGATCCAGAAGGCGAGGCATCCAGAGGCAGTTCCACTCCCAGTGGGCTCACTTGATTGTCTGTACCAAGGCCAGAGTCATTCTTTGTTGGTACCTAGTGATGTGTGGATAGCCAAATGCCTTGAATGGTCTCAACAGGGGCCTTTCCTGAGAAAGAAGTGTTGGCTCATTGCTGGCTCCTGACAACTACACAGAGATGGCCAAGGAGACCAGAGGTGAGACAGGAAAGGGCACTGCTGGGGAACATATTTTCACCCACCAGTCAGAGGACAGAGTGGATAGATGCAGACCAAATACAGGGGTGGTATGCGTGTCTCAGTGGGAGTGTGTTTCTATTTGTCGTTTTGTCTCATGTTCTGAGAACATGAAGGAAAATCGTTTTTTGTTATTGTTGTTCTTGTTGTTGTTGATTTGAAATGGACTGTTAACTAGTGAGTCTTTTTATGTCAATGGATCCCACTGGGTTTGTGGTTAAAGAGAGTAGAGAGAAGAATGCAGCCGTGAATGTGTCCTGTCTAGTGAAAATCTTTGCAGGACTCCTCATGGCCAATTTATGAATGGACTACTGCTTGCCTTGCAGATGGGCAACACCTACCAAGATCCTCAGTTCCTGTATTCTTCCTGAATTTTGGCCACTCTCTGAAGGGGTTCGTGTTTTTGTGTCCAAGATGTGTACTACATTCAAGCTCTGTGACATGGCCATGTACTGGATTGCTGAAGGGCATGACAAGCATCTCAGAAAACTCAAAAATTAGCATGAATGGTAAGGATCTTTCTGCAGAATCCCTGTTTAGATAGATAATAACCCAAGTTGCATGATGAAGAGCTGTCAGTGCCACAGTGTTCAATTAAAGAAAAGTTTTTCTTCAGGCTTCTTTCTTCCCTATTGTTCTGTTCCCCTGAATGTCAGAGAGGTGTTTGCCTTAGGGCACTCCTTTGGGACTCCTCAAGAAAACAGTTTCAAATGGAAATGAAGAGGCCTAATCAGTGCCTTTTTAGTAAAGTGCTTTGTAAAAGCTGTGTCTGAATCAGACGCTTGGCCCTGTGTGTGGCTGTGAATTACATTCTCAGCACCCCAGGAAACTCAAGAAAAATCCCATGTGTCCAACCAAATCTAAAAGGATGAAACAGAATTGTACCATTGGATGAAGTCTCTTGCCTTCCACTAGTCAGGCTCCTGACCCCTTTGAAGTAAGAACAGGGATCCTCTGGGTCAAATGAGTTGTTGCAAGCCCTCCAGTAACTAGCACACAGGTGTTTGGGTTTTTTCATGAGTCCAGTACACATAAAGAACCTACCCCTGGCAGGCAGGAGGCCTCTAATTTGACAAGCAGAGCAGTATTAACTACAGGCCCATTTTATCTATCCTGTTTCTCAGGAAGGGTTTCCAGGCCACCATGACATTTGGCATATGATGGGCATGAGAGCTTACTTTGCACACCATCTAAGACTGCTCACCCTATAGAAACCCCCAGGCAGAATGTTATGATGAGTGTCTGTATGGAAGAAGATGAGGGCAATGTGGGAGTGTTTTTGTTAGAATAGTGGTCTTTTGTGTGGTGGTTGGAAAAGATGACTGGGTCAACCTCAGCTTGAACTCTGGTGTGATTCTTTAGAGACTGAGTTCTGGAACTGATCTCAGAGAACTATTGCCATGAATTTTGTTGGGATTTTAGAAGGCCAGGCATTAGAGAAGCCTTTGGAAACTGAGATCTAGGTCGAGGGTGGCTTTCTCCACAGCACTGGGAATCTCAGCCAGAATTTCACATGATTTTGCTCTTAAAGCCTTTTCAGCTATTGTTGAGAGACAAAACTTATAGGAACCTCATATTTTAGATCGCAATGGGCCTGGATTCCTGTGACCTTTCGCCAATCCTTGGGAAGCCTTGCCTGCATGCGATCTCCAGAGCTTTTACTGAAAGGAGATTCCTCAACACTTAATGAATCCTGAATGAATCAAAACCCACAGTGTCAATTTCTTAATTCTTGAAATATGGCTAGGCCAATACCATGAAGTTCTTGAGAATCCCATGACCACAAATCCCTGGAGAACCTTTAGATCTCCTGTTGCTCATCATGACTGAACCAGCGAGTGCCATTTTTGACTGAGTGGAATTCATGACCATGGTGAAGAACAGACATGCCAGTGAGTAGGAGCCAGCAGGGAACTGGGCCTGGAGCAATGGAGTGCAGGTGTGTGATCCAACATCTGTGGTGGGCCCCTGTGGTTCTGTCATTGGCTTCCAAATGACATGTGACTGACAAGGTGCAGCCAGGAGACTGGAAAATATAAAGGCATGTTGTTGTGGGGAGAGGATTTGGGGCAATGCTCAGAAACAAGTTGCTACGCTCAAGTGGGAAAGATATATGTGATAGCAGCCCAGTTTGTGTTTTTTCCTTGAGACCCCTGACTCACCCCACGTGACAGAGCTCCTTCCAGCACTGTGTCCTGTTTGACCTTTTTGTAATTCAAAAACAAACACCAATTTTCCAGGGAAGCTGCAAGAAATGCCATTAAAACTGGACGGTGAGCCAAAGGCTTCACAATCCACCCAGGGAGACATTCATACCCCAAAGGCTACAGTTACCTGCAAAGAGAGGATTCAGCTCTGCTGCCTCCTGTTCCTATTGGAAAAAATGAACCCATTTCCTCCTGTTCACATAGACTCAGACCAAGCTTTCATGGTCTCACTTCAAAAAAAGCTAAAGCACAAAGCTATATTTCTAGTGCACAAATGTCAGAGGCAGATAGTCAAGAAGTCATTAGGCCAGCAAAGTTCCATGTTTGTGGGATGTTTACCCGTCCTCTACTTTTGGGATCTCTTCTGCCACACCCAAGTTTGTAGGCTCCTCAGAATTTCCAATTTGAGATATGTATTCACAGATTTTTTTCCTCTTCTCCTCTCATTGTGTCTTCTTTGGGGTGATAGTAATGTCCAGGGATTGTGGTGGATGACAGTTGAAAATTTTATGTGCCACGTGTTTGCATACATATTAGACTCATTTTCCGTTTTGCCATTTGAAATATTGAATCTCTGACACTAACCCATAACCTTCTAGGCTCTGACTACTTTTCCTAACATCGATAAAAATAATCCTAAAGGAATAGAAGTAGCGGCATTTTATAGGAGGCAGGGTGTATACTTGGACTTGCATTTTGCTTCATCAGAGATACATATTATAAAACCTGTGTCACATTTTTTTCTCATTCAACTTCTCCATGAATTTTCAAAATTACCAAATATGTAACTTTCTGACTCCCTGTCTCTGTTGCCTGGGTCACAATGTATATTTTTATATACATATATATAATCCTACTGCCATCACAGTTTATTCTTGAGAGTATTCTCACTTTGGAAAATATGAATTTCATGAAGAGATCACTGCCCTCCAATACACTGAGGTAAATGGAAATTCAAGCTGTGGTGAGCTTTATTCTTCAACAAATTTACACATGAAACAACGTAGAGGAAAATAAATACTTGGGTACATATGTGAAGGATATATATCCCCTTATTAATTTCAATTGGCATATGTACTATTACATTTTAAAGTATTAAATATATATATATATATATATATATATATATATATATATATATATATATAGTATGAATTTGCAAACAGGAAATATATGTGTCATATACTTATACTACCTTGATTCTTTCATGTCCTTCTGTGTAGATTTATATTCAAATTTTTATGAGATATTTTTCAGAAATATTCATTTTCTTGACATACATATTCATTTCTGAATACTCAAAATGAACTTCAGTGAATATTGAGTGCTAACCCTAATATTTCTACAGTAAGTGACCCAGTGTCACATCAATGAAAGTATATTCATATGGTACATGATGTGTATTTTTAAATAAATTTTCATTCAACATTGTCATATTCCTATTTCTTCAGTATATATACATCATAGGATGTATCATTTCAACCACAATTCACAAATTGCTATGCATATGATTCACTTTCATTCACTCCCTGAATCAGATCCCATGTATTTCTCCATGTTGCTTAACTTGTTTTTTCATGAGATTTCTTTTATATCACATAACTTTTGCATTCCATCATCATTTTTGAAGCAAAACTCAAACACAGTTTTTTTATAATTAGTAACCCTAATATTACCACTATATGTATAACTACTTGGATTGAATGTTTGTATGTGAATACCAGATTTCATGTATTTTTTAAAATATCAATTCAATCCATTATTTAAAATAGTAACCTGTTATATTTTTATTCACCGTATGGTCTATTCATGCATCATCTCTATATACATAAACCCAGGGTACACCTATTTCTATCCCCAAACTCTAAATGATAGGGTTTGAAAACATGCTCCCTGAAATGGTGGAAGAAATATGCATGTCACCTGCTCTATGTATTACTTTCATCACATCATCTTCTGGACACAAAATGCAAAACTCACACTTATCTTATTCTTCTACCAAAGCCTCATTTTAATAAGAGCATGAATTACTAAAATCATCTACGTCTGCATTGCCTATTGTTTTCAAATCTCAATCCTATGGTGCGTATACACTTGTTTCTTTTGAGGATAGTGTGTTCAACCACCCGCCTGTTGAAAATATCCCTGATCTCACTTGCTGAACCAGCAAGAGCCATTTTTGACTGAGTGGAGTTCATGACCATGGTGAAGAACAGAGATGCCAGTGAGTAGGAGGCAGCAGGGAACTGAGCCTGGAGCAATGGAGTGCACCAAACAAAAGACCACTATTCTAAAAAAAACACTACCACATCGCCCTCATCTTCTTCCATACAGACACTCATCATAATATTATGGATGGGGGTTTCTAAAGTGTGAGCAGTCTAAGATGATGTCCAAAGTAAGCTCTCATGCCCATTATATGCCAAATGTCATGGTGGCCTGGAAAACCTTCCTGAGAAACAGGATAGATAAAATGGGCCTGTAGTTAATACTGCTCTGCTTCTCAAAATAGAGACCTCCTGCCTGCCAGGGGTAGATTCTTTATGTGTACTGGACTCATGAAAAAACCAAACACCTGTCTGCTAGTTACTGGAGGACTTGCAACAACTCATTTGACCCAGAGGATCCCTGTTCTGACTTCAAAGGGGTCAGGAGCCTGACTAGTGTAAGGCAAGAGACTTCATCCAATAGTACACTTCTTCTTCATCCTTTTGGGTTTGGATGGACACATGGGATTTTTCTTGAGTTTCCTGGGGTGCTGAGAATGTAATTCACAGCCACACACAGGGCCAAGAGTCTGATTCAGACACAGCTTTTACAAAGCACTTTACTTCAAAGGCACAGATTAGGCCTCTTCATTTCCATTTGAAACTGTTTTCTTGAGGAGTCCCAAAGGAGTGCCCTAAGGCAAACACCTCCCTGACATTCAGGGGAACAGAACAATAGGGAAGAAAGAAGCCTGGAGAAAAACTTTTTTTTCAATTGAACACTGTGGCACTGACAGCTCTTAATCATGCAACTTGGGTTACTATCTATCCAAGCAGGGATTCTCCAGAGAGATGCTTACCAGTCATGCTAATTTTTGAGTTTTTGGAGATGCTTGGCATGCCATTCAGCCATCCAGTCGATGGCCATGTCACAGAGCTTGAATGTGGTACACAAATTGGTCACAAAAACACAAACCTCTCAGAGAGTGGCCAAAATTCAGGAAGAATACAGGAACTTAGGATCTTGGTAGGTGTTGCCCATCTGCAAGGCAAGCAGCAGTCCATTCATAAATTGGCCATGAGGAGTCCTGCAAAGATTTCCACTAGACAGGACATATTCATGGCTGCATTATTCTCTCTACTCTCTTTAACCACAAACCCAGTGGGATCCACTGACATAAAAAGACTCACTAGTTAACAGTCCATTTCAAACCAACAACAACAAGAAAAACAACAACAAAAAATGTTTTTCATTCATGTTCTCAGAACATGAGACAAAACAACAAATTGAAACACACACCCACTGAGACACACAAACCACGCCTGTATTTGGTCTGCATCTATCCACTCTGTCCTCTGACTGGTGGGTGAAAATATGTTCCCCAGCAGTGGCCTGTCCTGTCTCAGCTCTGGTCTCATTGGCCATCTCTGTGTAGTTGTCAGGAGCCAGCAATGAGCCAACACTTCTTTTTCAGGCAAGGCCCCTGTTGAGATCATTCAAGGCATTTGGTTATCTACACATCACTAGGTACCAACAAAGAATGACTCTGTCCTTGGTACAGACAAACAAGTGAGCCCACTGGGAGTGGAACTTCCTCTGGATGCCTCACCTCCTGGATCCCAAGTTCAGAGAGTTCCATCACCAAGGAAGTGAGGTGAGGTCACTTCCCTCAGGGAAGTGAATGAGGTCACTGCCTTGGCAACCACTTTGTCCTAACAGTTGTTTCCAAGGGTCCCATGAGATGGAGGCTGCCCCACCTTCCTGTGACATTTTTACAAGACATAAAGGTCTATATACCCTAGGAGCCCGGGATCAGCAATCCACACAGACCTGATTGTGTCCATCTTCCCTGCATTGAGAAGAGAGAGGCTGATTCAGCCTCATCCCTTCATCCTGACTGGGTTGTTGGCCATGGAAGATGACTTTAGACCTCACAGGTCCTACCTAGCTACCTATATTTGCTCCAGGGATTATTTCTGCATCTACCTTTGAGTTTCTCAGCAGCTGGAGGATTCCCTACATACTGGTATGGCGAGATCAACTCAGGACCTGCTGTTATATGAAAATAGGTTGAGGGAACAGAGCATGGTTAAGGGTCATATCATGTTCAATTTGGGTTAGGAGTCATTCTGCTGGATGAATATGGGTATTGGGCAACTGGGATATTTATACGAATGTAAGGTGAAATGTAAGTATGTAAATAGAAAACTAGGTAAGATCTGAAGCACACAAGTTTGTTGGGCCCTTGATTTGGATACATAGTTTTGAATTATGTTCTGCAGAGATGAATCCTCTAAATCCATAGACAATCGCCTAAGATCTTGTACCTGGGACTACTGAATGTAAAAGAGAACTTGCAGTGAAATAGAGAGAGTAGGCAGGATTCCAGTGTAGGGTAAGGAAGAAGAGTGAGTTTTGGGTTTGGACCAAAGGCCCTTTTTGCAATCCAATGAATTTCTATTAAAGTGTAAATGGGAATGTCAGCACACATGAAGAGTCAGTCACAACAAGGCACTTGGGGAAATAGATATCAATAAGAATGTTAGGAAAAGAGGCAAAGTACAAAATGAGTGATAAGTTCAGGGAAACTCAAGAAAAATCCCATGTATCCAACCAAATCTAAAAGGATGAAACAGAAGTGTACTATTGGATGAAGTCTCTTGCCTTCCACTAGTCAGGCTCCTGATCCCTTTGAAGTCAGAACAGGGATCCTCTGGGTCAAATGAGTTGTTGCAAGTCCTCCAGTAACTAGTAGACAGGTGTTTGGTTTTTTCATGAGTCCAGTACACATAAAGAATCTACCCCTGGCAGGCAGGAGGTCTCTATTTTGAGAAGCAGAGCAGTATTAACTACAGGCCCATTTTATCTATCCTGTTTCTCAGGAAGGTTTTCCAGGCCACCATGACATTTGGCATATAATGGGCATGAGAGCTTACTTTGGACATCATCTTAGACTGCTCACACTTTAGAAACCCCCATCCATAATATTATGATGAGTGTCTGTATGGAAGAAGATGAGGGCGATGTGGTAGTGTTTTTTTTAGAATAGTGGTCTTTTGTTTGGTGCACTCCATTGCTCCAGGCTCAGTTCCCTGCTGCCTCCTACTCACTGGCATCTCTGTTCTTCACCATGGTCATGAACTCCACTCAGTCAAAAATGGCTCTTGCTGGTTCAGCAAGTGAGATCAGGGATATTTTCAACAGGGGGGTGGTTGAACACACTATCCTCAAAAGAAACAAGTGTATACGCACCATAGGATTGAGATTTGAAAACAATAGGCAATGCAGACGTAGATGATTTTAGTAATCCATGCTCTCCTTAAAATGATACTTTGGTAGAAGAATAAGATAAGTGTGAGTTTTGCATTTTGTGTCCAGAAGATGATGTGATGAAAGTAATACATAGAGCAGGTGACATGCATATTTCTTTCACCATTTCTCAGAGCATGTTTTCAAACCCTATCATTTAGAGTTTGGGGATAAAAATAGGTGTACCCTGGGTTTATGTATATAGAGATGATGCATGAATAGGCCATACGATGAATAAAAAATATAACAGGTTACTATTTTAAATAATGGAACCTGTCTGTTCACTCCTCAATCACACAGAGGAGGCAGGTCATGCAGAGGTCAAGGTGCTGGCCAGAAACTCAGGAGACCAGGATTGTTGGACACAGCAGCAGGTTTGATGTTTATGAGTTGCAGCATTTTATAAGATGGACACATAACTTTGAGATATTTTTGTGTCTTAATCCTGGTGATATGTAGTGTCCCCCCCCAAGTAAACTGTTAAAGGTTTATATCACTAAAATCATTCCCTGAAATACTCAGTATCTGCTTGGTACAGTGAGTCACAAACACAGCTACCTGGGAGACTGAGACAAGAGCATGGCAAATCTCATGCCAGTACAAACACTTTGAAAATATCATTTGAAACCTTGTGTAACAGTCCAAAAATAAATAAATATAAAATTTTGGAAGAGTATTTGCCAATGTTGCAATATTCTGAGGTTAAATCACTGAGTACACACATGTATACCTCACTAATAAAGAGTTAAAAACTAATATCACCTAAAATTCAAGCTGATTATTACTTTTTATTTTTGACAGACAATCATTCTCTCTTAATGTTCTAAGTAGTTTAAGTAAATCTACATACACTTTACAGCTGAACCTCTTTGGTTCTCATCATCTGAAGAAGAGAAGGAAGGTCTTGATGACACCAAAAATAAGCAGCCACAGGTGTGTTTATACATATATTTAAATTTCTGATTTCCCCCTGTATTCTTTGTTTTAAGTAAGTAAATACAGGCAAATTCAATTATCTTTCATAACAGTGTTTTGAAATCTAAAGATAATTTTCAAGTCTAAAAATATTTAACTGATTATGTATCTGAAAAATAGCATTAGAATTCAGCATAACATGTAGGTATACATTATCCTTGTGATTGAGGCAGAATTTTTTCTGAATATTGTTTGGACTTCCATTTTTCTAACCCCCTTAAATGATAAAGAAGTTAGTTAGGTGTATTTGTGAATACCCTGTTTTTAAATTTTTTTTAAGAGAGAGTGAGAGAGAGAGGGAGGGAGGGAGAGAGAGAAAGAGAGAGAGAGAGAGAGAGAGAGAGAGAGAGAGAGAGAGAGAGAATTTTTTTAATATTTATTTTTTTAGTTTTTGGCAGAGAAAACATCTTTGTTTGTATGTGGTGCTAAGGATTGAAGTCAGGCCGCTTGCATGCCAGGCGAGCACGCTACCACTTGAGCCACATCCCCAGCCCTGTGAATACCAATTTTAATTAATGAACATATATAGTGGTGATTGTAATTCAATGCATTTATGGTAAAGATGATTCATCCCAGTGGCTCAGTTTTAGTTAAAAATGAACAAGTTTTTATTCCAAAGTGAAAGATTTTCAAATAGCCTAAATATCAGTGTTTCTTTCAATTCAAATAGTACCCTCAAATAAGTTACACAATGGCCAATTAAGGAAATTAAATCCTCCCAGAATGAACCATTGCTTTTGGGTAAAAGGAGGAACTCCCTAATTTTTTTTCTTTCCATACCATAAAGCAGTCAATATTATTAAACATTTTTATCCAACTTCTTTAGTGAAGGATAGGAAAAGAAGTCTTTGAATTCTGTTATTGAAGAATTAAGAAATTTGATGTGGTTTTTTGCATTTTTTTATGTTGTCTGTGTGAGTAAGGTCAAGGTATTTTATGCATCGGGATGTATTTCTCTTCCTAGTATATTTGTGTGTCCTTTAATGCAACGCTTTCCCTCTGGAAAGCACCCTGGGCAGGGGTGATATCTCAGCATCAACTACCCAACTTGACATGACTGAGTTGCTAGTTTTTCCCACCAGGAACTTTCTAAGAGTAGAGAATAAGCTCCAGTAAGAATGACACTTTAAAGCAGAACATATATCAATTATTAAGAAATTGCTTGTTTAAAGTGATCTTTATAAGTCCACAAACTGGTGAGTTATGGTGCAAAATAGCAGTATACACCTGGCTGAAAAGAATAGGCAGTAGTGTTCATAAAATTATTTGGGTGCAATTCAATAAGAAAAAAGAATAAAACTGATGTCACTAAAAAGAGCTTTTGGAGGAAACAAGGAGAAAAAGAAACAAAACTGAGAAAGTATTGGATTTGAAGTGACAAGAAGAGGTGATTTAGGGGAAAACATACAAGAAATAATCCAAAATCTTAGAAAATGAGATGTAACATGAAGAAAGAAATAATGAGAAAACTCCTTACACAATGACTCACACATCATCCCAGAGCAGCAAGAAAAGCATAAAATTTTTCCTTGTTAATAAAATTGGGGCATTTCTGTTCAGAATCTTCAATTATAGAAACCAAAACCATGGTGTGATTCCTTCAAGGCAGATGTAGGCCAACTCTTTCCTGGTCTTTCCAGCTGAAACACACCTAATCTGATAGTGATGTGATGGTGAAGTACACAAGCTGATCTTCAATCGGTTATGCCCAGATACTTGCAGAGGGCTCTTAGGGAAGATTTCCAGTGCAGATGAAAACTCACCCTCAGTACTTTTTTTCACTCAGAGATGGAGTATGTCTCTCTAATAAACCCTTTCACCGTGGTGTCTGGGGACTGGCCTGTCATACCCCAGCTGGAGACTCCTGCAGTCAGTTATCTCAGGGGTATGCAAGATTCCCAGTGTCTTGAGGGGTTTTCTGACACTTTCTTTGAGCATGGTAGATGAGGTTTGTTGATGGAATCTGTGCTTTGTTCTGGAAAATGCAAGAAACTATCTTCTCACCAGAACTTGCGCCAGGTCTCCTGGATCCTTCTGTCTCTTGAATTACTACACAGGTTTTGTACCTCACAACCACTATTATCAAAGTACCTATTTGAAATGTGCAGTGTCCCTGTTGGCCTCTATTGTATAGATTGTCTAGTTGGCACAACAAACCTCTTGCTAATGAGAGTATTCAGCACATTCCCTTCAGTCTCTGTCATAAACCCCTAGTATCAGGTAGAAGAGCTGCCATCCTGTGAGGAGAACTTTACCTGGATTCTGTGTGCTGCTTTCTAACAGTATGATAGAAACATTTCTTCACCCTACTTTGTCATTTTTATTAAACTGGATTTCCTCTCAGTGAAACAAGACAGGCAGTTCTTTTCGATGTTTCACAGAGAGATACTTCCAAAGGGAGGTGGACCACATGAGTCTATTGCAATCACTCTTTTCTTTTAAGGGAAGAGCTTAGAACCACCTCTGTGGCAGAAATGGGAGCAAATATTCCAAAAGCCACTGATCATGGTGGGTTGACTTTATCTGGGATATCTGCTCACATATATGGTGATGCATGGTGTGAGTTTTATACCAGAAACATCCATTCCTGAATGTTTCACATAACTGCAAACACCTACATCAGAATGAAAGTGCCCTGGGTTTTTCTAGTTCTTCCATAGACCACAAGACATGCTGTGGCTGCCCAGAGCTTTCAGTGTCTCTGCCTCTCATTTTCTCTCTAAAAACCAATCAGAATAGTGTTGGGATATGCCTCCAAAGCCACTGAAATAATGATACAGTAAAATCTTGAAAATATTTTTTAAAAATTCTGAGGATTTTTATCTCCTATGATAAATAACTAGAAAAATGACCCTGAGTAAATATGGCTTCTTTCCAGCATTCTGATGCTGCTAGCAGAAATTTTTAGTCCATTCATTTCACTGGGCTTGTTGTATAACTTGTGTACTGTAAATTGCACTGCTAAAAACAGTGATGATGATGTGTCTAAATTACTTATAAACTGATTTTTAGTTCCACATGATAAATATCAAGGTTTAGTATGACTTGGGGTTGAGGTGGTTATATTCCTAGATATCTTGAGGAAACTCCACACTGCTTTCCAGAGTGGAAGTTCTTATTTTCAGACTCACCAACAATGTAGGTGAGTAAGTGTTTACTGTATCCTCTAATAATTAATGGGGTTTGTAGAATTCTTCTTCTCAGGTTAGTAGAGAGGAGCTTCCCTTTGTTTACACCATGGAATTTTCCTCTAACACTGCATCAGAATATTTCTCCTATTGTCCTGACATGTTACAGAATTATTATCACTTAAGGTGAATTGTCCTGGCACTAAATAACTACACAGACACAGAAAATACTTTTCTATGAGTGTCAGGATGGCTCCTCATCAACCTCAGCTCATAAAAGGGAGCCAGACAAAATTAAGAGAGGCATGCAAAAGAGAGCATGCCTGAAATCCACCTATTTATTGGGGAGAAGCCAGTTATAGAATATTTCACCCAAATAAAGCAAGGGGTCAGGTTGCAGAGTGTGAAGTCTTGCTTGGTGATGTGTTGGTCAGCATTTGAAATCTTGGAAAATCACACCCATCTCAGGTGCTGTGTGGAGATCACAGGCAGGGAGAGTGAAAAGACACACATACATTGCAGAGCCCAATCAGGCAGCAATTTCAGACCAGTTTTCCTCATATATTCCAATGTGCATAGCTCACACACAAAGCCCATGGATGGCTGGTGACATCCCATAAATTCATTTACAATTCTAAAAGCCAAAATTCTGGGTTTCATTTGGTCTGAGGCTTTCTACAGTGCTGCTCCAGGTCCCCCCCCAACAGATCCTGTTTTTTATCCAGAAAACACACATGAGCCAATATGACTCAAGCTCTGAAAAATAGTCAGGAAGTGCTGTACATTTTTTTTTGCTGTCATCTTTCTTCATTGGTGTACTTTTTAGTTCTCTCTTGGAGCAAAATGTTGTTTACTCTACCCAAATTCTGTGTGCTGCTTTCTAACTGTATGATAAAAACATTTCTTCACCCTACATTGTCATTTTATTAAACTGGATTTCCTCTCAGTTAAACAATTACTAAAAGATCTTTAGATCCTGTGAGACTGTGATGATCAAAATGAGGTAAGCCCACCAAGGGTTTGTTCCTGCTAAACATCATATAATTCCAACTCTCTTATCAAACCAAGTTTCATATTTTGACACTAAAGAATTCTGTAGGTCTATTGTTTAAAACATGAAATGCAACATAATATTAATTATATTTCTCAAGAATGTCCGGCTGCAGCAAAAGAACTGGGGGGTGACAAGCAACTTGTGTAGATTGATACAGCAGGAGTGGAAGCCATTTATTGTAGGACAACAGAGGTATTTATACATTCCACATAGCTTGTCTAATTAACACATACTCGATAAAGCAGTCAACCAATAAGAAATCTCCACAGTTAATGGCTTGCTGGCGTTACTTCACAAGCCACTCCCTCTGGCAAAATGCCAGGCACCATCCAGACTTGTTTACAGACTCTAACATTTGCCAGGCACCATCCTGACTTGTTTACAGACTCTAACAGAAAGCAGCACACAGAATCCTGGTAGAGTAAACAACATGTTGCTCTGAGAGAGAACTAAAAAGAAATGAAACAAATAAACAGGAAATGATGAAAAATCAAGAAAGATAAGGAGTTGTCTATCTTAAGACCAAAGTCCTGTAGCAGGTTATAGTGGGAGTGTACCTCTTCATTTCTATACAATACATGCAGAGACCACAGGGAAGTTGGAAAACTTGAATTTTTATGTTTGAAAGAATACTCTTCTTTACATTCTACTTGTTTTCTATTCATTTCTCAGTGTATTCTCATTTTCCTCAGGGAATCTTTTCTGTAGCTCAGATTCCTCTATTAGATCACAAACCTCCTTTCTAAAATCATCTGTCTGAAATTAAAATGATCTTTTTTTATGTGTCTGCCTTCTCCATTAGACTTTAAGCTAAATAATAAAAGGGGACTAATCTCATCTGCTATATGTGCAGAGTACACCATATTGTGTCACATGTTTTATGCACTCATTGGTTTAGTGTATAAATAATGCGTGTAAAATATACAGCATTCATATATGTAAATTAGTCAAGTATTTTACTTCTATATTCTTTTACTTCTGACAGATTTTGTTAGCCGGTCAAAAACCCAAAAAGCAGTTTCTTTACTTCAAAAAAAATAAAACGCAAAAAAAGTCACTGCACACAGTGTTCACTACATGCTAAAAAAATGCACAACTGGAAAATGAGATTTGTGAGCTTAAAAACAAGGGTATCAGAGTTTAAGCAAGAAAATATAGAATTGAAACAACTCCACAATTTGAGGTATTATATTCTTCATTGAAAGAATGGGTGGAATCTTTTCTTTATTCCAGTAGAAAAAAGGAGATTTTTTTTAGAAAGAGAGAGAGAGAGAGAGAGAGAGAATTTTTTGATATTTATTTTTTAGTTATCGGCAGACACAACATCTTTGTTTGTATGTGGTGCTGAGAATCGAACCCGGGCCGCATGCATGCCAGGCGAGTGCGCTACCACTTGAGCCACACCCCCAGCCCCCAAGGAGATATTTTTTAACTGCTGACTTATCTGTTAGCACTTTGCAAGGGAGAAAACTTGAATAAATTATAAAATTCTTACAAATATGAAAACATATTATTAAATGTGATTACTAAAAACTAAGTGCTTATTCTTCCCCATCACAATTTTAATGGCTCCATGGAACCCCATTTGTTAGAAACCTACTTATTTAACAAACAGAATATGGGATTGTTATTTGTTTATATTTTAACTTTTTATTACAATTAATGTTTCGAAAAATTTCTTGAAACAATTAGTGTTTCAAGAAATTTAGAAAAAAATTATTTTCTACTCAGATACAATGGCATGTGCCTATAATTCCAGCAGCTTGGGAGACAGAGACAAAAGGATCAAAAGTTTAAAGCAAGCGTCATCAACTTAACAAGCTCTTTAGAAAATTAGTGAGACCCTGTCTTCAACTAAAAATAAAATGAAAAAGGCTTTGAGATATAGGTATGTGATTTAGCTTCTGCGGGTTCAATTCCTGGTACCAAAGATGGGAATGAGAACAAAAGAAAAAATAATTTTCTATATTTCTGTTTACTTTTGAAAAAAAATTTAATATAGAGTTATTTGGTTAAAGTTGGGAAACTTTAAAAAGATTTCAGGATTTATAAGTTGCTCTCAAGAAAGTTTGTATTCCACCAATGAGGCATTTTTCACTGCCCTAAAACATGTTTTTATACATTTATAGTTTTTATTCTGATGCTTGGGAACAAACCAGGGTTTTGTGGTAATGTGATATGCCAGTGCTGAGCTAGACCCTCAGCTATACTTTTAACAATAACATTCATTAAACAATGAAATGGAAACTGATTATAAGTTATTTTATTCAAATTCACTCTTGTTCATAAATTAAATTTGTTCAGATTTCTATATTGAATGGACATATACTTTTTTATGTTTTTTAGGTGTACATGACAATAGACTATATATTGTTATGGCTAATACTCTATTGTGTGTGTGTGTGTGTGTGTGTGTGTGTGTGTGTGTGTACACACACAGACACATTCTTCATTCACCTGTTGAAGGATATTAGTCTTCATTATTAGATGAAATACTAGGTCCTTTCTTGTTCAAAAGTGGATATTAAGTTGTTTGTAAAATACATAGTAATCACCAAGGTAAGCTGAAAGTATTCCCATAAAAGAAACATAAAAACTGTATAACAGGTTTTAGATTTCTTGTCCCAGTTTGGGGTTATAGTAATACAAAAGATAAATTTGTTACATCTTTATTTTATTTATATATGGTGCTAAGGATTGAACCCAGCACCTCTCTCATGCTAGGCAAGCACTGTACTGCTGAGCTTCAGCCCCAGCCCCAAAAGATACATATTGAAAGAAGAATTTCTGAATATGCTTTTACACTGTACTTTTCTGTACTATCTACTTTCAATTATGTTTGTTTTAGACAAGATTAAAGGAGAAATTAAAAATGTTAAACTAGAAAAGCTTCAGAGAATATAGAATTTTCATTAGTATACTAAAACAGTATACAAAGAGCCAAAACATAAAAATACATTTTTGTTTTCTAGGAAAAATCAATTTAAAGGTAACCATATTTAACTTCAGATATACCTCAAAAGAACATGCAGTAACTCAAAAAAACATGCAGTCATCATGGGTGTGAACACCCACACACTTCAGATCTCTCACAATGCCTGGAAATACAGACTTACAGGACCTCCATTTATATGAAGTCTGCTGTTTTCCAAAGCTTTGGTATGTGGGGTGTGAACGCCTATTTTGATTTAAAACACAATGTTATCTGACTCTAAAATTAAATGATGACATTAATGACAAAACTAGTTACAGCAAATCTTAGCATCTGATAGATGTTCAGCATTTGTTTTCTGAATGAAGGAATTTAGTTTAATCACTGACAAAAATGCCAATTTAGAAGTTTTTTTTTAAAGAGAGAGAGACAGAGAGAGAGAGAGAGAGAGAGAGAGAGAGAGAGAGAGAGAGAGACAGAGAGGGAGAGAGAGAGCCAGAGAGAGAGAGAGAGAGAGAGATTCAATATATATTTTTTTTTAGTTTTTGGGTGGACACAACATCTTTGTTTTGTTTGTGATGCTGAGGATCGAACCTGGGCTGCACGCATGCCAGGCAAGCTCACTACTGCTTAAGCTATATCCCCAGCCCCCAATTTAGGAGTTTTTATGTTAAGATACAGACTAAATAGCTCTCCAACTGCTTTAAAATTTTTTAAAAGGTTTCATAATTACATATCTGCCTGTATTTAAGAAATTTTTCACTCACCCAAAATTGTCTGTCATTTGTGCAGTTGAAATTTAAGATACTGACTCATAAAGAATAAGTCTTTTTGTGTTATTTTTTAACCTGGAAGGTACCACTCTTAAATTAAGCTTTTAGACTTCTATCACTTTCTGATATACAGACAAATCATTGCTGAAATAAATTTGTAGAGTTTAGCAGAACAAAATGAAACCTACGATTTCCATGAGACCAGAATGCCAGAATTTATACAAAGAAATTTTAGTAATACACTTTGGCAAACAAAAAGAGATAGATATGTGCATAAAGAAAATGTTTCCTCAATTATTTTCCTCTGTTTTCAAATGTGTGTGTGTGTGTGTGTGTGTGTGTGTGTGTGTGTAAAACATGGTTAAAGAGTAACTCTATTGATCATGGGAAAGTATAGGCTGTTTTAAATCTATATGTTTATAACCATAATGTACATATTTTGGAGGTGAGGGTGGCATTGTTTGTCCCATTGAATTAAGTAAAGTTCTTAATTCAACTCTATTTCTCTGAAGAAGTCCCATGATGATTTTCAGAGTAGCCTTATAAAGAGAAAAGACTTTTAATATTTTCCACAGGAAGAGATGATTTTTCTATGATCTCAAAACTCTTGCTTCTAATAGTAGATCTTATAGTTTGGGAAAGTGACTTCACTCTCTTGTTGTGTTAATGTGTATTACTACTCACACTGTTAAGTAAAGAGGAAAAGTGGGGACAGCAAATACCCTGGTTTTGTGTATCATTTTCTCACTTTTGAGAAGAGAAACAAACACTTTGCTCCAAGTAATCTCCTACTTCAGTACAAAACAACTTTGGAAACAGTGGCATACCATAATGTGTTCTTAGAAATAAGTTACTGGTAAGTATTTGTCCCTAATACATATGATCCACTTATTTCCCTTATTTTATATTTACTCATGTTTTAAAATTCACTGAGATAAAACAAATGCTAATGAGTAGCAATCTCAGGATTTTCTGAGTAAAGTCTTATCCATTTTGCATTATTTGTCATTTGTATTTTGAGACACAGGCCTTCTTTAGTGTTTATCCATTCACAGGACAAAAATAACTGTCTTTGTGAATGAGCACTAGTAGCAGAGGCAAAAGTCTTGTAGAAATTATCAAACTTGCGTACATTTTTATCCTTATGCTCCATTTCAGAATTGTGATGCATTGTTCATTGATATACATTATGTGTTTAATGCTGTTCCTACATTTATAATTTATCAAAGATGCAATTCTTATTCTTGGCTATAAAAATGCTATAGAAAACAGAATATAGTAGGAATATTTTTAGGAAAAGACCTTGGGGAACTTTTGTATGTTGGTGTAGATGTAGAGCTATGGGCTGGTTGAAGACATAAGGTGTCAGATTGTGAACTTATTCTTCTTAAAGTTAAATGTTCTTTTTTAATTTTTATTATTGGTTGTTCAAAACATTACATAATTCTTCACATATCATATTTCATACATTTGATTCAAATGGGTTATGAAATCCCATTTTTACCCCATATACAGATTGCAGAATTGAGGATGTGTATATTTAGCTATGTCAATGAGAAAGTGAGCCTACATTTTCCAAAAGGAAAAAATAATTAGGGCTATGATAACATGTACACAGGGAGACCTGCACATCTATGAGTATATTCATTTTTTATCTCACTACCTCATATGGATAATTTGTAAAATCACAATTTTTGAAGGAAATTGTATAGAAGATGAACAGTATGTAATTTCTACTGCACCAGCAAATAAATAAATAGGCATTACAAAATGATTTCCTCTAAAATTCTGCTTGGATTTCTCAGAACAATTCATTTTTTCCCTTACTGAAGATTCAATATAATGTATTAGTTTAGGCTTAGCATGTTTATTTACCTGGTCTATAGATCTTAGAAACCTTTTGAGATCTAATTCCAAATCAGAAGCGCTAGAAAACTGGAAGAGGAAGTCTATCATATATTTTTTTATCTGTAAGTGATCTGTCTTAAAAATGTCATCTGCAGGCTGTTTGGTGACAATATAGCTAAGAATAGTTAAAAAAAAACTTTGAGGCACAAATTAAACTCATTCTGCTTACATACTTTACATCCTTCACTCCTAAGCTCAAAAGAGATACTAAGAATTATGCAGATATTTTAAGGAGCACAATCACATTTTAAGGCCACATCTAAGAATCTAGGTAAATTTACATATTTAAAAAAAATTTAGGAGTTCCAAAGAATTATCTTCATTGAACAAATGAATAAAACTGACACCTTTCTCTCACATTGCAGTGTTAATGAAGGAAAACCCTAAAATTGAAAATTGGGCATTACACATGGTCCATGTTCCTGATTATTTGAACTCTCAAAAAGTACATTTAGTATAAGAAGATCTGGAATACTTTGCTAGTCAGTAGCACTGTGGGGGAAATTAGGCAGACTTGAAAACTAAGTTGCATTATTTATAAGAAAAATATGAGGGCTGTTTAAGAAAACTTTCTGCAACAAAGGAAATATTCTCATGCATAATGTACAAACTTAATCAATAGCTACCAATGATTCTTGAGGACTTGAAATGGGATTAATAAAGTTGAGAAACTAATTTAAATTCCATTAATTTAATTAATTAAATCTAAATCTAAATGGTCACATAACTCTAGTGGATACCATATGGATAGTACTACTACAGATGGTACTTGACCACATTTTTGGGGATGAGTCTAATAGAGAAAACTTATGATTAATGTATCGGAATTGAATGAGTGTTTAAAATATGAACATATTTCATAGACAGCAACTTTCCTAGAGAAAGGTATGGGCTAAAACAATCCTAAAGATTATATAGCACCCAAGAAAATATATGAAAGTAAGCATAAAATAATTACAAGTATCTGAAGATGAAAATAGAAGGCCCAATATGGCAGTGTCAAGCATAAGGAATTTTAAAATAAAGAATTATAATTTAATTTTATACAGGGTGAATTTTAAACATATTATTAAATTCATATACAATTCAGGCAAATTGTTAGGACATTTGAAAATCCAAGATAACTGGGAAACCACCCACTCTCCTTGCTGAGTCAATATCTAAAATATATGGAGCCAATCATGATATTGAATTTTCGACTATGGGCCATCTGCAATAACACAGATTCCAACAAGTCCATATATTCCTCCAACAGATTTAACTGGAATATGTAGTTTGTTCTTCAAGATGTCATTGTAAGAACCTAACTCTCTCAGTAGGTCTAATAAATGTTAAGTATACTTTTGTATGTATGTTTTCTGCACATTAGAAATATACAGATTGCTTTATCTTATTTATTATGCTTTTAAAATGGATTTACCATGCTAAATGCCAATACTAGCATTTTTTAAATACTGGAATGTTATCAATTTATGTCACTCATCATGAATCTACTAAGAATCAACCTTTAAAATAATGTGCTCTGAATCTCCCTGTGTAATGCATAATGAAATCATAATATTCTTGACAGATACTATCCAAATAACAGGCAATGCATGCACTTACTATATAGCTATTTGCATAATAAAATTAGTTTTTAAACTCTTGATCCAGGTGCTTTTCCTCTACACTAGTGAAAAGAAATTAACAGAATAACTGACAGCAATATGATTCCACGATCTAAAAATAACAAACAGGAAATATAAGGAGATAAGGTAACATAAATAATCAACTAAAATGTTA
The DNA here is from genome assembly GCF_048772815.1 of Callospermophilus lateralis. Lineage (NCBI taxonomy): Eukaryota > Metazoa > Chordata > Mammalia > Rodentia > Sciuridae > Callospermophilus > Callospermophilus lateralis. The sequence continues at coordinate 1,960,174 of NW_027517992.1, read as the reverse complement.
TACTTCACTTTTTGTTTATTGACTTTATATTAGAAATAATGCAAATTTATTATAATATGCCACTATGCTTCATCAACTATGACATGGTGTAAATTTAAGGAAATACTAAAGATGTAAAAACAATCATAGTAATACTTCAATTTAACACTGTGCTATATATAGTTAATACAAAAATAGAAAATGAAAAAAAAAATGGCAGCATATTTTGTAGCATAAAATAAAAGACCAAGCTGAAATCAAAAACAAAAATAACAGAACATTTTTTAAATGTACAATACTTTGGTAAAGGACATATAAAATTTTAAACATTGTCTACTGAACATCCTGAACATACATAAATATACATAGTAAAATCTATGCTTTTCTCCAAAAATTTCTTTTTTTTTGGTTTTACTTTGTCACATTCATTAGGTGTCACATATATATATATATACATTTTTTTTTTAATCTGAAAACTCAAGTGACATGTTAGGCTCTCATTTCTTCATTAACATAAATTTGTTCATTATGTTGCTTTTCTCTGAACTAACATTTTGAGTTCTGTTACACTGGCTCAAATTTGAAAAATAAAAAAATGAAGCCACAGGCATATTCCTCCATTTAACAAGTTTCCAGTGAATTTGGATATTCTTTATAGGCTCCTTGACTAAGAAGACCTAATGTTTCCCTTAGCTTGATTAAACTCAGGCAGGATTCTTGCTGACTCTTGGTTCAAATGTCTGTTTTCTTGGAGAATTTTCTTCAGCAAACATGTAAAAGTCTCTTGCCAGTTTACAAGGGAGGGTTTTCTTTCTGATGGAACAGGGAGCCGTTCTTTGCAATATAAGCAAGAAAGATGCTGCCCTTATCTCCCAGTCTCTGGGAACTAAATTGGATGGGCTCCAACCAGGAAACATTCTTAGCTTAATTTCAGAGAAAAACATTTATAAACTCAAGAAAGAGTTCTAAGTGCTCAAAATTTCCCATTGATCAACTTCTTCTCCAGTACTTTGCCAATAGCGCACATCAACACACCTTTAAAACACCTCCCACTCTTTTTTCATGGAGTTGTGTTTAACTTAAATGTGGCTTCTTTATGTTAATGCAACCATCTTGACTAAAGCCTTCCTCAACTACTTAACTTTGGTACAACTTTTGCTTTGACACTACCTATAATAAATATAAAATCTAAATATAATGATCACATGTAACTATGAATGACATTTGTGGGATTAGACCCAAACAGTTTCAAATACAATGAACAAAACCAAACAAACAATAAAGGAGTTTAGAGGGTCAAATTAAATTTGCCTTCTGTTGCCCATTATCTGCTGAAGATATTTTGTATGGGTTTTTTTCCCCTTGTTCCAATTATGTATTTCCATGGAAAAACATGACTTATTTAAATAAAGTCTAAATACTCAAAATTCCTTTTACCAATTACTTCAATGAATTTGGTTCATCAAAATTTACCACATTTCTTCAGAAAAAATAAAAAAAAAACATCGATTTCTGAACCATTAGTATGTTGGAATTGATTCTCACAGATGTCATTATATTTGTAATTTTCAGATTAATGCAAGTAAGTGATATTAAACACATTTAAGCTAAGGAAAGTGATTACAGCATGAAAAGTTTCAACATAAATTTTATGATCACTAATTGAAGGGAATACATATACTGAGTCAAAATACAATTTCTGGTCATTATTGGCAAGAAAATCCCGTTAAAACATGAAGATTCTAAAAAAATATAAACAAATATCAACAATTTATTTAATTTGACAAGAAACTTTTTTTTTCCTTTCAGAATGTAAAAAAAAAAACATGGAAATCTTACATAATTTATATGGAATAAATCCAAGTAAATTTGATAAATATTTGTGATCATTAAAGGTGTTTTAGTCACTGCTGGGTATGAAGATAAAAAGTCAATGCTGTTTTTTTTTTTTTTTTCCTGAAAAACACTCTTATGAGACAGGTAGACATATAAGAAAAAGGTATTATTTGTTGAAGTAAAAGCAATATTAAATGCACAAAGGGAGAATAGAGGAAGCCACTTAGTTTAATCTGATATTTACGGGAAAGTTGTCTGAAAGGGATTATTCCTAAACAGAGATACATTTTGGGCCACAGTGGATATGAATTAGCCAGATAATGAAGGTGGACAGAGTGCTTATACAGGACACCAAAATGTCTTTCTTGACCATCTAGATGATACGATAGGGACTCAGAAACTACTTTTGCTGAAAGCATTTACTTTTCATTTATGCCTAGATACCTAGTGGGTAGCTAAAAGTTGGAACAAATATACATTTTGTTTCTGCCTCTTTTCTTCTTCAAACTTTGAGCTGGATTCCTGTTAAAGAGTTAGAAATAGAAATTTTAATAGAAATTTTAATCTCTAAAGAAGTGACTGTCTAAAAACTGGTAATCTAAGAATAATTAGTCCTGGATTTACCTAACTTCTCTTGTCCCCTTTAAGGCAGAAATCACCAAAGTAAGAGTAACTAAAGTATTTTCAAGGATATCATAATTAGACTTTCAACTGCCAGCTTCTACAATGTCCTGTTCCAGGCCCGTGAATCAGTGCTTGGAAATCTCTAGTAATTGTCCTACACCTGCCAGTAATCAAGACTTCAGGCAGATCACTCATAATGAGACTCTACCACACTCACACCACAAAAAAAGCAGGAGCAATTATTCCATGATGGGGATGAGGTGCCCACCTAAGTAGGAGCAATCATCTCAAGATGGGAACTCATATGGCCCTCATGGCCCTCAAGCACTAATGACTTCTCCAGAGCCATCTTGCAGACCCAAACTGGAGATAAATTATCAAAGAGACCAGTTTGACCAAGACTGCTATTAATACATACCTCTCATCCTATCCCCCAATTCTTACCCTATTCAAACCTGAAGCTCAATTCAGTACCTGCTAGATGGGGCTGAGAAGAGTTGATCCCCATTGTTTCTTGAAATAGCTGTATTGAATCAATTCCTTTTATGCCTTTCACTATTAGTTTCTGGGGTAAGTGATGGAACCTGGTTTGTTAGGACTACTCAAAGTCAGATCATTCATGGTCTAGAAACCCAATAAAAATACGCTCAAGTGAAATAAGTCAAGGGTTGAAAAAAATAGGTCAAAAGTGGAGGACAGAGAAACTCTGAGTGGATATACCCAGTTATATGTGGATGTATTAATATAAAAGTTAGGAAAGAAGCCTGCATGAAAGATGTGGATTTGGAACCATTAAAGCCATTCATGATTCATGTGTAAAACCAGGAATAGAGGAGATAACACATAGATAGAATACAGCAGTAAAATTGGAACAGAACTGTGGGCAACCTCAACATTTAAGCAAATGGCAGAATACACAGAGTGGGAAGGCACAAGTGAAATGTATATGAATAGTATAACAGAATGTGAATGCAATGAGCTCTAGAAAGGTGTGCTTAACAAACAGTATACAATAGAGAGGCCCAGTAACATTGAATAAATGCTTTCATTGGATTTGACCATATGGAATCACTATTGATGTCTATGTGGTGTTTAACTAGAATTTTGCGGACTAAAATGAACTATAGTGTGTTCATGAATCAAGTAAAAATGAAGAAATTGAAGGCTGTACAGTAAGGGTTTATATGATTTAAAACAGTGATTTTACTGGGAGAGGGATGTAGGAAAGGAAGATAGCATTCTTTAGAGCCAGAATGAAAGAGATGACTGGTGGAGTTAGAGGTCAAGGATAAATGAAAAGGAAGAGAGATTGACAGAGTAAAGTATCTGTTGGCCAGAAAAGGGATGAGATCAAATGTAAATGTGAAAAGATTAGCTTTGATTGAGGGAAGGAGCACTTCATCTCCTGTGAATGAGATAAGAAAGTGCACATAAATTGAAAATAAAGCAAGATGTCAATATATCTGAAATGGGGAAGACAAAAACTAAATTAGTTTATACCAAAATATATTAATTAAATTCTTCTTTTGGTTTGGATTCAGAAACAAGTCAAATATGCGTTAAAAAAGTAGGTAAATGGATGATAAACTCAGAGAAATGTGAGAGTAATCCAAGGACAAGCAAAATTACTGATGAATAGTATTGAATACTAAATAATGTGAATGGCATATGTACCGTTTTGAAAAACCAGCCTCTACCTCAGAGCAAAGCCTGTCTAAGGAAGGGACATGAGCTTAGTTCTTGGAAAAACCCACAGAGCACTCCTAGCCACATTTCCACCCTTCTAAGTTGTTTATCTACAAATAACAGGAGAGATCTGCTGCGCCAGGTGTCCCTGACTCAGTCAGGCTAGGTGGGGATCCATAGCAGCCCCCTAGCAGCCACCAATCAGCATGAGACAGGGAAATACCTGGGATGCCAGATAACCCTCCCAATGGTTTATGGTGGTTGATAACAAGTTGGGAAACCATGTAGTTCAGCACGTACACCCCTCTTGGCTCAAACCAATCAGTTCAAATGAATACCCCTTTTGTACTGACCAATCACCCTTACCCAACTTGTTCCCACCAGTGAATGTGCTAATCATGTTTTAGAGTTGTTATTTGATGTTCCTGCGGTGTGTGATGATTTGCTAAAAGAGGCTATGATGTATGTGAAGTCCCTGCCCTCTCCAAAGAATGTATAAAAATACTGCAAACCCTGGGCTCAGGGCCTCTCAGAGTCACCAGTTTCTGTGTGTGCCTGCAGAGGACCGAGCAAGCTCACAATAAACACCTATTTGCTATAAAAGCAAATATCTACACCAGATGTACTGTTTTAATATAGATCTGACTTTGGATATGATTTGAGAAAATGAAGATTTGGCATATATTTTTAGAAATTTTCCTTCCTGTGTTGATATTTTATTAATAATTGCATATTTTCTCTAAAAATATCTCTTAACATATCATATGATAATACTACCCTGGATTTCATACTCCTAGTCATGTTTTACAATTATGTAATGACAGGGTGGTACAGAGAGAGTCATGGAATTCATTCTGTGAGAGACTCTAACTTCCTTTTATACTCTTGATCAAAATCTGTGTGGAAATACAGAATACATTTGCCTGCTAGAGAAAATAATGGACATAAAGAGACATTTAACTGATTATTTGTCCTTGTTGAGCTATTTCTAACGTATCAGGCCCAGTCTTGGGAATTTTAAAGATAAATGCCTAGTATCCCTCAATATTTTCTTATTTGGTATTGTCAATTTGGTATTTTTTTTACTTAAAACTTTCATTAAAATTTGGCTACAGACATAGTATACTCTTCTAAGTGGTCTCTGTAGAAAGAAGAAAAGTTTTCTGTGCAAATTATTGATTGAAAAAAAAAAGATCCAAATCTAGATTATTAGCACTACAATGATGTTCCAGTCACCAGGCTCATCCTGACACCTGACCTGGAAATAACTTTGCATTAATCTTCCCAAAGAATTATTATGTTCTGCGCACAGGCATGTGGACAAACAGCAGGAAACAGCAGATACATAGGATTATTCAGTTTAGGGACTTAATTGCAGGAACATTGAATATACCTGGGAATCTGCTTTTGATACTTAGTATTCTTACTCTATTATATAGTTTTTGTTTTAAGACATGCCGCAGTCTCTGGCTGGGCACAAATCACGAGTCTCCACACAGCTTGTAGATTCAAACAGCAATTCTTTATTCCCGAACTCACACCGGCTGTCTACAAACACGTTCTGGGGGAATCCACGTTCTCTGCCCAAATCCACTTCTCCCAAATCCAACTCTCTGCTCAAATCCACTCCACATGGGCTTCTGTCTCCCAAAATATACTGTCTAACCCTAAGCACTCAAGAGAAACTCAGCAGCAGGATACGCCCTATTCTAAAGGGGGAACACCCTAATCTCCTATTATGCTAAACTGCCCTATTCTAAAGGGGGAACACCCTAATCTCCTATTATGCTAAACCGCCCTATTCTAAAGGGGGAACACCCTAAACACGGATCCTGCCCTGGTCCTTGAGCAAGGTCACCTTTCAGAAGTCCTTCCACTAGACAGCATGGGAGTAAGCTGGCAAGGAATTTGTCATACCTACTTGGCTGATGGCTCCCAGCATCTGCCCCCTTCTGATTAATTAAACAACAAGTAATGTGGCTTAAGGACTGTGCCTGGTAGGTTGTCCAGTTCAACATATGGCTCTTACCCGTCATTGGAAAACTGACCTTTAGGCGTCAGCCTCCTGTCTTAGGTTGATACCACTGCAACTGGATCATACCCGTCACTGACTACCGGTCCAGCATACAGCCTTACTTGTGGATAGGTCTATGCACCAGTGGGGGGGTGAGGTTCTTTGCCTCACCTCTGTTGGCCCCCAAATTTGGCCTTGGTGCCAGTGGGGGAGTGAGGTTAATGTGGCTTAAGGACCGTGCCTGGTAGGTTGTCCAATTCAACATATGGTTTTTACCCGTCATCGGAAAACTGACCTTTAGGCAACTGACCTTTAGGCGTCAGCCTCCTGTCTTAGGTTGATACCACTGCAATTGGATCATACCCGTCACTGACTGCCGGTCCAGCATATAGCCATTGGCCCCCAAATTTAGACCATCACTAGCAGAAGGGAGGAGGATACAGAAATGCCACGACACCAAGCCAATTGACAGTTCCTTTGGAAAAATTGCATCATTGGTGACACCATCAGCAAAGATATGCCAGCATTACCACAATTTGCTGCACTAAACGTAGTTACATAGTCTAGGCAAGTTCTGTAAGCAGTTCAAAGGGGAGGAATCTATCAATCCGTCTCCTCCCAAAGTCCGTTGCCTCCCAAAGTAAGTTGACTCCTAGATTGAGCATACTTGTTGAGTTATATTCATTGGGATGAAGATAGGAATTCTGGCAATGATGCTAAAAAGACATTATCCTGAAAAGAATTATTAAATATAATGAAAAGGAAAGGTGAAAGTAAACAAACAGATCTGTTAACCTACTTAAAAAACAACCCTTAACAGCTGTTTACCTGATTTAAATTAGTAAACAAGCAGATCTGTTAACCACCTTTAAAAAGAATCCTTAACAGCTGTTTACCTGATTTAAATTAGTAAACAAGCAGATCTGTTAACCACCTTTAAAAAGAATCCTTAACAGCTGTTTACCTAATTTAAATTAGGCCATTTAAATCACGTGAATAAAAAAAAAAATTCGGATCCATTTTCTCATGAGCGCTCCTCATATATGAAATACGCACACACAGACATACAACACAAAACACAAATGTGCAAACAAACGTACAACACATAAGATAATAATAAAGGCCTTGTAGCTTTACCTAGGTGAAATCTCCATTGCAATGTTTAAAAACTCTATAGTCAAAAAATAAAACTGATCAGAAAAACATTAACCTAGGTTTGTATGAGCTCAAAAAATAAAAATAGAACCTTATGATGTGGAAAATGCAATAATAAAATAGATATTGAAAAAAGCATCCTGGTTAATCACAGTCGCAGATGTAAGAATGACCAAGCTGGAGTTCTGGATATCAGCTGTTATGGATTTGAGTCAATCATCTTCTTTTCGATCTGTAGAAATCGTTTTGGTTAGTCTTTCTGGAATCCAAATCGGCTGCTGTTCTCCCTGTGGAAACACGCAAACAGAGCCCCGACTCCAGACAATCACTGGGTCTGGACCTTTCCATTGTCCTGTTAGAATATCTTTCCAAAGAACTTTAGGCTTATGTACATTTTTTGGATACATATGTCTTTCTACAGCACTAAGTCCTGATGAATCCAAATTTAAAAAGTTTAGAGTAAAAAGGGTTATTTTATCTTTGGGGGATATATACCCCTTTCCAATTTTTAAGATTAACTAGGCTTCGAATGACACAATTTTTCCTCCGTCATGAAGGCATCTTAACCACCTTCAAATTAACCTTTTAAAGTCTTACAATTATTATCTATACTGTACTTTTAAATGTACTTTTTCACCACCTACAGCTTCACTCTTTTAAACGAGGCTTAGATTCTGTTTAAATTGCTTAATGTTAGTTTACATGGCTGCCCTTCAACCAAAGGCCTTTTTTACTCCATTAAGAAGCTTTTTCTCAATCTGCCATGTACAAATATCTTTTTCTTCTTTTTCCTTTCTCAAGCTTTTAAAGTAAGTCTAGTTTCCTCAAAATCTTTTTAAATGGCATTTTACCACTGTTTTACTTTACCACACAGAGATTATCTCATCTAGAAACATTTCTCTTTTTTTAACCTTTATATTAAAATATATTTTCACATCTTGAATCTTTTTATATCTCTTTTTTAACCGTTAACCCTTTTTATAAATTCACATTCTGAAATAACCCTTATAAAATTTCTGATTTAGACAAATTACTCCACTTTAAGAAGATGAAAGACTTTAATGTTTTTTATGATACTATACTATAATTGAAACCCAACTGAGACTTCTTATACTCTTTGTATATAAATTACACCTGATAGAATCTTAACACTTAGTAACCTTGTTTCAGCAAAGATACAGACCAAAGTAATATTAAACTTTTTTAAAACACACATAATGTTTAAACATATTACCTTATGGAACTTAATAAGTAAAGAGTACTTGATTTTATATTTAGTGGTTGATATTTTAATACTTTAGCTTTGTAAATTAATTAGAACTTTGTAGAAACCAAGATCTTAGACAAATGTAGTAAACAGAACTAGCCATCTCTTTCTTGTTGAAGAAAAATCCTTCTACAGGATACCATGATGGTCCCATTGATATATTTAACAACTTCTCGTTAAAAAGCCATGGGCTGCATTTTTGTATTATATCAACATATGCCCTAGCTGTTCTTGGTCTTACTGGGGTACCTCTTTTCTCTAACAATTTCTCTTCCTCGGAGGCGAATAACTTCCAACCTTGAGTCAACCATTTTCCCCAGTTTGCCTGAGAAAGTTCTAGGAACAGGCAACTTGAAATAAAAACAAAATAAATTAGAACAAGAACACATTGTTTTTTGAAATGCTCACCCATTCTTTCGCTCTCCCTCAGGGGCGAGCAATTTCACTTACCCCCCAAGCTTCAGGCGTTCCACGTACGAGCCACCAAATGCCGCAGTCTCTGGCTGGGCACAAATCACGAGTCTCCACACAGCTTGTAGATTCAAACAGCAATTCTTTATTCCCGAACTCACACCGGCCATCTACAAACACGTTCTGGGGGAATCCACGTTCTCTGCCCAAATCCACTTCTCCCAAATCCAACTCTCTGCTCAAATCCACTCCACATGGGCTTCTGTCTCCCAAAATATACTGTCTAACCCTAAGCACTCAAGAGGAACTCAGCAACATGATATGCCCTATTCTAAAGGGGGAACACCCTAATCTCCTATTATGCTAAACTGCCCTATTCTAAAGGGGGAACACCCTAATCTCCTATTATGCTAAACCGCCCTATTCTAAAGGGGGGACACCCTAAACACGGATCCTGCCCTGGTCCTTGAGCAAGGTCACCTTTCAGAAGTCCTTCCACTAGACAGCATGGGAGTAAGCTGGCAAGGAATTTGTCATACCTACTTGGCTGATGGCTCCCAGCAAAGACAATACAGCATATGGATATGAAGATGTGGAAAAAAATCTAAGGAAGGATGAAACAGTTAATGGGAGAAAAGGAATATTTTTAAAGAAAAAATGATTAAAAATTCTATGTAGCAAAATATTATCTCTCCTGCCCTATTAGTTCCCTATGAGTTATTATTCTCAAAATAGTTTTTCAAATGTCCCAAGAATAAATGAAGTGAGATTAATGTAAATGTACGTCACAAGGACAAATGGCTTCAGAATATATGGCATAAACAGATCAATAGCTATAAAGATACATATACACTATGGAATATTATTTGACCTCAAAAAAATAAACAAACCCTGTCATTTTGTGACAACAGATGTACCTGGAGGACATTACATTAAGTGAAATAAAAAAGATAAATATAGCATGATCTCATTTGTATGTGGAATATAAAATAGTCAAAGTCATGGAAGCAGAGAATAGAATGGTTGTTTCTAGAAGGTAGGAGGTGGGGGAAATGGGAGTGATATTTTCAAAAGTAGAAAGTTTTTGTTAGAATAGAAGTTCTGGAATCTATTGTACAGCAGGTAGACTACAGTTGATAATGCGATGTATAGCTGAAAATGGCTATGTAGATCTTAAATATTCTATAAAATAAGTGAGCTAAATACTGTTTTAAGTAGCTTCATTTAGTCACCTTATAATGTATAAACACATCAAAAGATTGTTTTACACCATAAAAATTTACAATTTTATATGTCAATTCAACTTTAATACAGCTGGAGAGGTACATATTTTAAAAATCTGGAAATTATTACAAGAGTTTTCCATAATTAAAAATATAAAGAATAAATAGCATCATCCTAAAAAAATCTAAAAGAAACATAATATCAGATGATATATCTAAAAGATCTCATAGGTTGATCTATTGTCAAAACACAACTTTCTAATCAAAGTAAAATGGAGACCACATACATAATTTTCTAGTAGCCACATTTTAAAAAATTAAAAAGAAAAAGGTAAACTTACTTTCAGTAAAATATTTCAATTAAGCCAACATGTTCAAAATAGTGAATTTCCATCATATAATCAATATAAATTTAAAGAAAAGAAACTATACATCCTTCATTTCATATCAAGTCTTCAAATTCCCAATCTGGAATAGAAACAGCTGAATCATTCATTTGGCTAGTGACTGATTTACTGGAGAGCATCCACTTAATATGTTCCTATCCTGAAGTTTGTTTGCTCTTTTCTAAACAAATCATTTAAGATGATAGTTGGATATTGAATCAAAATAAAATCAGGTGCCATTCATATCCTAATGTGAAGAAAGGCAGTTCCCTTTTTAAAACAAAAAATAAAAACCAAAATTTTCTCTGGGCTAAAGGCAAATGTTAGTGTAAGCACATTAGAAATCCTCTGTGGAGAATATAAATTAAATAAACTGGTATACATAAAGAAACACTTCAAAGAATTCTTTTGCTGTGTAAATGGTTTTTAAAAGCAAAAGCATGGATCATGCTATTAGCATTGAGTTGCAACAGAAGAAGAGCCTAAGGAAGTCAGAAAGCATCTCAGTTTAGCAGACAAGTCACAGGAAGAGCCTTTCACATCATCACTCGGTATATCTGTAAAATTATGTAAGGTAGGCAGAGATATGATCTATCATTAGAGTTTTATTTTTAGTATGCTATTTTTTTCACTGAAATTTCTATTTAATGCTAACAGCACTCTGTTTCTATAGTATGCATATCTTACCACTCTATGATCAATAGATTTCTGGAAGTTTGTGTTTACATGTCTTCATTTTACTTGCTCAATACTTTAGTCATAATATTTAAGGATCAACATGAAATATAAAAGGAGAAAAGGAGAAGGGAGCTTTTTTTTAAGTATAAATTTTTGGAGGGCCAGAAAAACATTTTGATTATTTGGTTGTTTGCTTTAATTTCCCCCCAAAGAGTATGCCATACGGTACCTGATGAGTAATTCTAGAGTAAAACATCCTTAATCAGATCTTCAGAAGCAAAGAAATGAAGCATTTGATCAAGAATGATCTCTTTTACAGATAAAATCTCTTTACTTTCAGGATCATATATGTAAGAGGAGAAGACAGCATTTTAAAAGCAAATATAGTATCCCAATTCCTAGTCAGATTTAGGTGAAAGAGATAAGAAGGGGAAATTTGTGGTTTGTTACATGGAATAAATCCATTCTGAATGTTATATTCTTGATTGAAATCAAATCAGAGCTTCCCTGAAGGCAGAAAGAAAATCTAAGGGTGGAGATTTCCCTTCTCATTCTTTGGACAATACCATTTTTGCCTGTGATGGTAATTTTACCCATTTTGTCCTTATCAAGGTTGAGAATTGACACATATTTTCCAAGTGTCTGACAAATAAGCTTTGATAATCTTAAGACTTGATATGTATATATGTATTTATAATAAATCATGTATATATGTAAATATATACATATGAATTTATGATATGGAAACACAGATGGCCAAAATCTACCAAATATGGCATTCTCAAAGTTATCAAATTATATTTTAAACCCAACAACTGCAATTTGAAATTTTTGTGTAAACAGTCTAAAAAAAATTATTTTGAACATATGCAGTTAGCTGGATTCCACTGAGTAGCTAACATGAGTTTCAGGAAGGGGTGGGTAAGCACGCCTGCTGGCAGCATTGCTACACACAGTCCCACCATCAAACATGCCTTTGTTCTTTAAGAATATGTTTTTTCTGACCACTTGTAATGTAATGTGCCCTGTTCAGGCTTTTGCTGAAAAATTAACCACTGCACCTGTGCAGAAAGATTTCTACCCATGTGCCTCAAAGTCTGCATATCTACAAGAACATTGTTATGTATTCAAGCCTCCAGATACCTTGTTTTTGAGTCACTTCTATGTCATCGGTCAAGAAAGGGGTTGAGTTTCAGAAAAGCTCAGCGATTTATGCCATTAACTGAGAGGAAAAATAACTATGAATAGCAAAGGGTTTTGCATTTTTCAATCTGCAGTCACTGTTCTAAACAAAGAGTATGGCCTTGGAACTGTGAAATAACTTTGTCCTTCATAAAAAGCTGCATTATATCCATGTATTGCAAAATAATATGCCCTGTGCACTGGAGTGCAAACAAGAATTTCTGAACCTCTTTGGAAAGCATATGTACAGTCTAATCAATCTTGCAAAAATATATGACATGATATTGAATAAGGCCCAAAGCAAAGTACATGTTAAGCTATTGAATGTGACTATTTTTTCCTTTTCCTCTATACAATGTTTCTCTTCTGCCTTGGATTCTCAAGAGAGTAAACTAGTTTCACTGATAATATAAACATGAGCTAAACATCTACCAGATGACAAAAACCTGACTGTGATCTTAATTTATCCTTCCCTAACTGCGCAAATTTTAGCAAAGCATCTAACTTTTCTGTACCTCCTTTCCTTGTCTATTAAATGGGGACAATGTATGTATCCCAATAAAATTTCAGAAATGTTTGTGAGAAAAAATGAGGTGGCATTGATGAAAGTTTGCATATGATATTATCACAAATCTTTAAGGACCATTCTAGGTGGAGCTGACAAATACTTTACAATGATATATATAGAAACGGAAATATTTTTTGCCACATTCTCAAGTTTCCTTTTGACTTATTTGTTGAAATATTTGAAAAGATTCCTTTTTTGTACCAAGACATAGCTGCATTATAGACACTGGTATCTACTCTGATAATGATCATCACACATGCCAGCTATGTAAGCACAGGGGAGAGACACGGGCTTCTTCCCTATTGCCTGGAGAGGAGCTAATAGACTGATGCTGAGGAACTGGAGGAAGGCAGGAGCAGATGAGTCTTTCTTTGTGCCCCACAGTGGGACACACTTATCTTCCCCAAAACAAAAGGGATCATTGAGATAATTAAACTTGGAAGAGTCACTTCATAATCCTTTTTTTTCTATAAAATAGTTAGCTACAAAAAATGTAGAAAATTTGTATTTTGTACTTTTTGAAAAAAGCAAATTTGATATATCTTATACCTGGTATTCACTAGGAGTATTTTAAAAATATTTTAAATATTCAAAATAAAATCATAAAGTAGAGGACATACCACAAACTATGTCCTTACTGGGTGATATATACTGTGAATAGGCCTGTGCATGTGGTTGCCAATTTTAGTTTTAGACATAAAGAAACTAGGCCCAGGGAATTTTGAAACTTTCCCATGACCTCATTGTGTGTTTATGACTTGGTGATTCCACTTACATTTGTCTGAGAAAATAGATACAAACTTAATAAAAAAGCAAATGGCTAGATGTAAAATGAGCCTAAAATAAAATGCAATCCAATCAATGTTACAAACACTTTTATTGATCATAATATACAATGCCTTGTGTCTTTGTTTTTTGTAGTGCTAGGGACTGGAACCCAGACACACACACACACACACACACACACACACACACACACACAGAGTCAAACATGTACTCTACCACTGAGATACATTCCCAGTCTCACATTGACCTTCTTTTGGCAGTATTGGCATTGAACCCAGGTGTCCTTTACCACTGAAGTATATCCCCAGCCATTTTTATTTTTTTGATTTGGAGTAGAGGTTTTGTTAATTTTCTGAGTCTGCTATTTAAACTGCAATTCTTCTATCTCAGTCTCCCAAATAGCTGGGACTTTAGGTAAGGGCCACAGCCTTCAACCTGCTTTGAAACTTTTTAAAGAAAGTATTTTATATTGTATTTGGGATGACCATCGTGTTGGTCAGTTTTTCACTGCTGTTTCCAAAATACCTGATGAGAACAACATTGAGGAAGAAAAGTTTATTTTGAACTCACATTTTCATATGTCTCAATTACTGGTAGGATTACTCAAGGCCTGAGGTGAGGCAAAAATCTTATGACAGAAAGGTGAAGCAGAGGAAAAGTGCTCACTTCACAGCAGCCAGGAAATAGGGGGGGAAAGGAAGAAGTCAGGAGAAAATATAAATACACCTGGCCAGACTCACCATGACCTACTTCCTCAAGCCAGGACCTAACTGCTTTCACTTATCATCCAGCAGCCTATTCAAATTAACATTATTAATCCATCAAATGGACTAATCCACTGATGGCATCACAATCCTAAGGGACTAATCATTTCACCTCTCAGGATTGCTGCAGTTCCTAATACATGAGCTTTGGGTGGGAAGAGTCCAGATCCAAACATAACAATAAGAATTTTAATGGCATGTGTCATATGTAAGATAAAGTGTGGATTATGACTCAAAGTTCTTAAGAAATTTTCTACTTCTCTCATTATTAGAAAATATTCTAATTTATTTGTCATACACATATAATGTGATCTCTCAATTTTTGTCATAGCAGTTTTAGTTTCACTATGTGAAGAACATAAAATATGAATTTTAGACACACAAGTATTATTTTTAAATATTTAAATTTTTTTTAAGATAGAATGTAATTTAAACTACTTGAACATTTTTAAATTATAAGATGAAAACATCGGGACTAAGAGTCATAATAAAAGTTTAGGTGTACCTGAATTTAAGTGAAAAAATGAGAGTTTATCTGAAAAGTATTAATACCCAAATGTATGATGAATGATAGTAATATGGCCATTCTATTTCATGGTTTTTACATTTGCTGAAAGACCGCTATTTGAAACACTAATCCTTTATATGGCAGATATGGATAAAATTCAGAGATACTTTTGTTAAATATGATGGCCTATTGTTTTCCAAGTTGATGTTGCATTTTGGACCCAAAATTTAAAAAATGAAAGGAAAAGAAACTGCTGAAATTGAAATTAGGTACCCTGGGAGGAACAATCATATTGAAATCAGCATTGTCTTTAGATATTTTTTACATGTATATTTTTAAGTAGCACTACATTCCTTTAATTTTTCATCTTTATATTTGTAACCTTATTTTTAACTACAAAGATGGATGTGTACAGTGTCTCTTTTCAATAACCCTAGAAATCAAAATATATACTATAGGTTTTTATATTTTAAGCAATCATTGTGCAAATAATAGAATTAAGAAATATTTCTTTCTCAGTATAGATTGTGTCTATATGACACAATGTAAACATCATAAGACCACAAGTAAAATCTTATGTAAATAAAAGACTTATCTGTGATAAGGAGAGGCAATCCAGAAAACACCTTAGCCTTCCTATGTGAATGTCTGATGCATATAAAATAGTATTATGTATTCATTAAAATTGCTTTAGTTTATTAAATTATGGTTGTTTTAATTTAAACTTCTGTAATCTCATGGTAACAGATTAACAAAAGATTAATTATCATTAATAGCAATTTTTTATTTTGGATTACAAAAATTAAATTATACCTAAAAATCAAATTTAAACTAAGCCTATTCACAATCACTGCACTTTCTCAGATTAGTAACACAATATAACCATTAAAGAGAAATCTATTGTGGTAAAAATCAGAAAACTTAAAACATTCTCCTTTTATATAGGTTCTTATAACAGTGATAATGCCAAAATACATTGTTACCATTTCTGTGTTATGTTAGACACTCTAGAAGTGCAGACTATGGTAAGTTTATTTTTAAAGCCCTATGGCAAAAGTGAAAATGAAAGAAATCCTATTGACAGGAAAGAAAATCATGGGGCTACATTAGGTTATGACCTCCATACACTTCAACATGCCCAAGGGGGGAAATGGCTGTAACTTCCCCTGATAGATAGCAAAGGGCTCATTTTAAGAAAGAAAGAAAGAATGGGGCATTTCAGGGAACATCTATTTACTCTTGTGAATTAAAGGTATGAATGTAAATCAGAAGACAGTTTCTGGGCTTTCTGCAGATAAGATATCAGCAAATGAATGCTTTGTGTTTTAATTATTCATTGCTGTAAAACTTTACATTGATGACGTAATGGTACTAAAGTGTCTTCACCATGGTATTATATATAACTATATACAAATTTATTTTTATGATGCTATGTTAACCTAAAATTGAACATCTTTTTTTTGTTCTTAGCTCTGGAAAGCTATGGGATGATCTTAAATCACAATCACAGCCTCCTAGGTGTAGAAGGTGTAATTTATTTGTATTAATACTCTGTAGTTCAATAATATTTATTTTCTGAGATATCCAAAAACACAAAGAAAGTATAATGGGTCAACTACTAAATATGGATTTTCTGCTCTTTCCCTTCCTGCAAGACAACTTTTTAAAATAGGATCATTTAAAGAAATACAGTGACATAAAGAGCTAAAAATGCTTAGAGGATAGCTACTGGGCATTTACCCCTTGCTAAGTGGCTTTCTCCCTCTAAGATCACTGACAATGTTATTTTGAATGATATTTCCAAACATATCCCATATAAAATTTAATGCACATAAATCTGCATTAAAAATTAAACATTGAAAACTGTCAATGGATCCAAAAGTTGTAAAGGTAATTTCATTTTTTTCTTGGTAGGGTTTGTGTGCATCAAACAAGAAGCCAAGATTTTACTTCAATACAATAGTGAGAAACAGACCATGTAATATTAAATAGCTTAATGTGCTTTACTGAACATGTTGTTTTGAATGTAATGTTTTTTGCTCTTAACTTTTATTAGATATTAAATTACTATTATCAGATAAGATGTATTTTATAAACAAAAATATAGCAACTGACCAAAAATTTCTTCTCTACATGATTTATTGAGTCAACACTCAGGAGATAAGTTCCAGGACTCCGTGTGGATTCCAAAATCTCCAGATGCTTAAGTCCCATATATAAAATTAAGTAAAATTTGCATATATATATATATATATATATATATATATATATACATACATATATGTAAACTTTAAAATATCTCCTGATTTGTTTATATAATACCTAATTCAATACAAATGTTATGCAAATAATTGTAATGCCTCATTGTTTATGGTATAGTGACAAGAAAAATGTTTCTACATGTTCACAAAGACATAATTTGTTTCTCAAATATTATCTATGTATGGTTGGTTGAATACCTGGGTGTGGAACCCATGGATATAAATATGAAGGGTCCACTATAACCTCATTCACTTTTGTTTGAAGGAAGCATTTTTAAATGTTAAACAAAGTATATTTTTTTCATAATTATATTATGAAATTGCTTGATCATTTTATATTAGATATCTGGTAGTACTCTAAATAGGAATAATAATTAATATATACCTGTTAAGTATATCAATGAACATATTCATATTTTAACTTGAATTTATAAAATATTCTTCATCATCTCCAAATAAATGACCCATGATGGTAAGGGTAATATTGCACATGTAAGATGAAATACACTAAGCAACTCAGTCTTTCATTTTAACAGTCATGGTAGGGCTATGTGGGAAAAGAAAAATAAGCTCTCTGGACACAATTTTATTCTGCAAAGACAATTTTTGTCAAATAAGAAAAACAAAAAGCACCATCTTTTAAGAATTTCTAACTATAAAAACCTTAATAACCCTTCCAAATAACAGTTTCTGGAAAAATGAAATGCTTTCTAATACAGAAATATTACAAACAAACTTTAACTAGTAAGCACTAACCATGCCAATCATTTTTAATCCCTTTTGACCTTGATCAGATGCCATGAATAAACTCCAGGTAAAGAACTTTGATTCTGAAGTGTCCTCTGGTGTACAAAAATAGAGGCAATATTAGGAGGCTTATATATGTTTTCCTAAGGTGTTTAGAATGCAATGTTTTCATTAAAACATAAAGAATATCTTATAAAATTGTTGGTAAATTTAAAATCTACTTTAATTAAACTTTTCTTACTTGTTTCTTTTCTTTTTTTTTCTTTTTTGCAGTGTGATGGTTAATAACTCAGTGGCAAGAATCAAATTTCTTAAGTTAAAACCTGGCCACATCACTTGCATAAACATTCCGTTTGAATTCTTAGTACTTCAATTTTCTGTTAAGGTACTTGGAAAGCATAATAATAGAATGTGTTCCAGATGATTTATGTAATGATAAAATGAAGTAATGCATGGTGAAAATCACAAAAGTACTTGACACACAGTAACACTTCAATATTTTTCTGAAGGCAAGAGAATCTTGACTTTTTCTTCTAAATAATGTCAGGGTTCATATTTTGTTTCTTTGTACACTAATTAAAGAATATATTCTGCCTTCATTGGTAAGCATTGCAACTATTATTGTGGTAATTAAAGTTAATCCTAATGTGTTTTTATATGAAACTACATATTAAAATATCTCTGTTATTATCTAATTAGGTATGTGGAAAAGTACTGCTGGTATATAATAAGCTCTCAGGAATTTAATAAATTTTAATTCAATAGTTGAGTTATATTTTGACAGAATTAGCCTATTATGTTATAATACAACATTTTGTCCTAAGAAATAATTTTACTTTTGGTAAGATTAAATTCCACCATAGCTTAAAATTCCTGTTTCAACGTATATTTTAAAGTTCATTACAAGTCACACTTGGCTAAGTAATGATAGTTTTCCCTTAAAATAATCTTTCTACTTTTTCCATAATGAATACTAATATGATTTTTTAAAGGGATTCATTTACAAAATTAGGACCTAGAACAAAACAACAGCAAGCATAACAACAGCAAATACACAGTTGCCATGAGAATAACTCCTATATACTGGAAATTTTTTTTTCCATAAGTTCTTATCTTGTCTTCCTACAGAGGCAAGATGGATTAGAAAGTCTTTCTACAGATGCTCTATTACTTGAGGTTACCTTTCCCCTCAAAAATCATAAGTTGAAAATACTTTACATAAATAAAAAAGTAAGTCTAAATGGCACTCAATAACCTAGCCTACAATACATTGTAACTCATGAAAATACTTCACTGCAAAGTAATGGCTATTTATTATTTTGATTGTGTGGTTGGTCTGGTGCTACCCTTAGCTGCTGCTCACTGTTATCACTCAGTGCCTCCAAAGAATATGTGATAGACATTATTATCCAAAGTACATGTATGAAGACATGAATTGGTGTGAACATACTTTATATACAGAGATATGAAAAATTGTGCTCTGTAAGTGTAATAAGAATTGTAATGCATTCCACTGTCATGTATTTGCAAAATAAAATCAATTGAATATTTTTTAAAAAGAATATTGTGTACCACAGATCACTAGTCAAAGAAAAGATCAAAATTAAAAATTTGAAATATGAACTGTATGGAATATTTAGTACTTTTACCGTATCATAAAGTCACCTTCTGCCAGATAATCCTGCTTCCCTAAAATACTTTTTAAAGTTACCTAATGATTAGCTTTATAATATAAAGCACTGTTAAAGCGCTTTGATTTATCAATCAATGTTTTTATCCCTTCAAGTAAAGAACTATCACCCTCTGTTTAACAAAAGATCAGAGATATCACTTATTATTAGTTTCCAATACATAGTTTGTAATATGAATACAAATGACAATTAAAGATATATAATGCACACAATTATAACATTGTTATATTTAGTACTAAATAAGAGAAGTAGTAAAACAACAATAAGAATCAAAGAAAGTGGGAATAGAAAGTAAAAAGGTACAAGTTAAAATGCCCTTTCAACATCCCTCAAGTGAGGCTTTACTGGATGTGTTGTGTTTGCATAGTCTCTCCTATCTCTGCCATCCTGAAGAAAACTGTATGTTCATTTAAAAATTTTCACTAAATGTGTTATATTGCCACTTGAAATGTTCCCCTCCCAGTTAAAAGTTCCCTAATTTCAGATACTTATTTTCATATCTTCCATGACATATAGATCTCAATTATTTAAAGAAGAAAATCTAATATAGCAGGTTATATCATTCCAAGGCTTGCTATATTTCTACTCATTCAAATTATTTTATGACCTCTTATGATATTAAAAAAACTGCTTAAGCCTGGTAAGTAAATTAGAACTACTATAAAATACTTCACCACCATCTCTTTCAATATACAGGCTCTTTACCACCTAAGTTCCCTATTCATTATCTCAAATATTGGCTATGCCAATTTCCTCTTGTTTATTTGTTCATAATTTCCCCATCATGTGCTCTGCTTCTATGGTGCTCACCGGAGTGCAGAACCTTGCAAATTGGTGTAGCATCAGATTGCTTACAGAACTATGCCAAATTGCATTTTGATCCCAGTGGATGGATTTATTCAAACTTTTTTGTAAGGTTTTTTTTTTTTTTGGATGTTTAGAGAAGGCTTGCTCAGAAAGGGAATTGTAGAAATGGAGGAAACTCATTGATGTTCATTCCATCTTTTTCATAATACAGAGGCAAAAATATTTCAAATCTGAATATGTGACTTTGTTTATCTTAGGATAGTGACAGAGCTGAGAACAGAATTTAGCTTTCCTAGCTCCCTCTCTAATTTTCTGTGACAGTTTTTTTCTTTTCCCAATGGACACAGTATAGGAGATAGCCAGCTGATTTAAACACAAACAACAACAAAAACAATATTCAGCAACTGAGTACACAAAAGGGTTCTTTATAAAGGCTTCAACCCTAAGCAATTCCAGTTTTACAAACATTATACAGAACATAACATGCTTGCCTCAGGAGCTGTACACCCCGCCACGTGATCAGACTGAAGGGCCACACCAGAAACCAGAAAGGATTATGGTTTCTAATAAGAATAGATTGAAAAGAAGCTGTTGCAGCTGCCCAATGGGTTGCACCCGCAGGTGGCACCCAGAGCTTAGCTCCTCACCCAGTGAAGTGGTCAGGATCAGGAGGGGTGCCCCACCAAGCTTATGATTGGCTCTCTTGGCTTCCTGGAAGTTAAAGTCATATCCTCTTGGTCAATTACGCTCCCTTTGTGGTTCAGGGAAAGAAACACTCTCTCAGAACTCTTCACTTTGATTGAAGACTCTGGTTAAAATTAAGAACTTAAAACCCTACATCTGAAAAAGTGAAACAGATGTCCAGTTTTTTAACTATAAATGGCTTTAAACTTTGGATCCTGTCCTCTTTCTCTCTTTTTTCTTTCTGCTGCATTAATTTTTATTTAATGCAGAGTTCACTTAAAAGGTTAAGAGAAAGAAAAGTAAGCAAATACGAGAGCGATGGAAGAACCTCTAAATTGTCTTCTAGAAAAGAACAAGGAAGCCTCTTCAGGAAGATGAAAGTGCTCGACCTGCCTCTTTCCAGTGAAGCCGGCACTTAGGGTTCAAACCTGAATACTCAGATGATCCCAGTCTCTTCTAACCAGGCTGTGCCAACCACATGCTCTCTCTCAGAGACCAGAGTCCCCTGGAGTGGTCGAAGGGGTCCATGCTTGCACTCACGTGAGGATGTAGTTAATGCTGACAATGCAGTGTTGCCTGGACTAGCAGCTGTTGTGCACCCATACCAAGCCGCCATGCTTCTCCAGGAACCTGTAGTACTTGGTGGTCACTTGCCCCTTCACCAGCACTGATGGAGAGACAGAGGCAAATGGTGGTGAATCAGTTTGGCCCAGACTTAACCCAAATGCCAGGTGGTGAGAGTGCGGACCCCCTGTGGCCTTAATAACTTCACCTGGCAGGAGGGAGAAACAACAGGCCAATTCCCAATTGATGGCCCTTTAAATCAATCAAGGCCCTGGATACTCTTTATAAGCATGCTAGTCCATTTCACATCTCTGGGCAGATGTTTGCACCTTTAGCAATGGGGGGGACTGATAAAGTTGGGAGTTTCCCTGAATTCGCCTAACTATGGAAGAGTCTGGGAAAATTGAGCTCAAACAAAACTATATGAAAAGCCGACATGTGAACTGGGAATTTATCTCTGTGGTAGAGTACTTGCTTGCATAGCAACCTCAAGGTCTTGGGTTCAACCCTAAATAGCAGGAAATTTCTGTAAGAGTAAGGTTAGGAAAGTTAACAGTTTTTGTTCACAACTTCAGTGATGTTTGCAGGTGGTGAAGCATAACAATAGAAGATATATCATCTAGAAGCATCCCTTTCACCAGTGCTAGGACTGGTGTAAGGTAGAGAAACAAGATGAGGCCCAGTGTACCAGCTGGCCCTCTCTGAGGCCTCATGCACCATCAGGGCCATTACCAGGATGAGGGTTTCCGTCCGTTGGTTAGCATGTGCTTAGGTTCCCACTCCCCACCACCCTGGGGAGCCACCCAGGTTGTTTGGGTGCAGAGCAGAGTGTTCCTTACACAGGTGGTGAGCGCAGTGCCGGTGAAAAGTGGCGCAGCCATTCACGTGGTGGTACAAGGTCTTCTCAATCAGGTCCTGAGGTTCATACCCCATCAGCTCCACCACCCTGTGGAGAGGATTTCGGGTGGGATGAGTGCTCGGGTGCCCTCAACTCCCGACCAAACACACTCTCAGACCAGGGTGCCTGCCCTCAATTCGAAGAACCTGGTTAGTTGCCTCATCTGCAGAATGGGCTCATTCAGATCAAGGGGGATCTCTCCCTGGCTAAGAAGGTTTGCATTCCACTAAAACAGCCCTTTTTGTTCCTGCCCACCCACCTAGAGTCCAGAAAGATGAACTTAATGTCCAGGCTGACTCGAAACATGAACAGGTTACTTTGCAGCTTGATCTCCAGGACAGCGCTAGGAGGCAGCAGTGACCCATGGCCACAAGGCCCACATTCTGGTAACAGCTGTCAAAGGGGGCCATGTCCAAGCTGTATTGGCAGATCTTCAGGGAGCCACTGCTGTGAACGACCTGTGGCAGAGGGGGAGGGCGGGAGACTCAGCTGCACTCAGGATGAGCCCCAGAAAGATGAGGAGGGGTTTGAAACCTGTTGAAACTACTCAGCCAGAAACATTGTCTGGTCCACGCCCTTCTGGGAAGGGGGCCAAAGTTATAGGACTTCAAAGTGTCTCAAGAGAGTGACTGCAGGTACAACTGAATTCACTTGGGAGCTTGTAAAAATGAAGATGCTAGACCTGCACCAACCCTAACGCAACTGAGAACGTTCAATCGCATTCAACCTGAGAACCACAGCTTTGAGCTGAAGCTCTGATTATTCACTTCTTTGGAGGTCCAAATCTGGGCCAGGCTTGAACTCCTAGGAATCCACCAAGGGTTCCCCACCGCTTCAGAGGTTTTCGGGATTTTTCAGACCCATCTCTAAGAGGCCCATGGCTGTGGAGTACTGGGCCAGTCAGACCTAGTCTTTAAGCTTCATTCCCAGTAGTTCATACAGTTTGGGGACTAATGGAGCATTTGGACCCACTGCTCTTTCAAACAAAGGTACTACCTATGGCTCACGCAGGAGCGGTGCCTGATGTGGAAATGACCCTCAGACACTGCAGATTCCTTGTGTCCCGCCCCGTCCAAAGACACCCAACCGTGGCTGGGTGTCAATCTTTCACCTCAGCCACTTACCTTGTAGCCCTGCAGGTGAGGCCAGTGTTCTGCTTGGCTAAGTCACACTTCATCCTCAAGAAGAAGGAGAGCTGGATCTCGTGCTCTGAGAGAGAAAGGAGCAGAGGGAAGATCAGGACATGAGACATGCGACTGGGTGGCTCCAGCCATGACAAACTAGGGGAAATCCACAAGCTGAGCACTATGGGCTTAAGCATCTCAGACACATGTCTGCCTTACCCTGTACAAAGTGAGAGTGGTAGGGTTGGTGGGCGGTGAGCACTGCGGGCATCTCCTCATGGTCGGCAGGGTGGACATATTCATAAATGCTCTTTCCAGTCAGCTCTACCTGTAAAGATGAGAGTAGCATCATCTGTGCAATAGTAGAATGTCCCATGAAGAAGCTGAAAACTTGGTGTGTGGGGGGGGTCTGTTGGGCCATGAAAACAGGAGCCAGCAATTGGCCCTGAGTTCTGATTTCATTTCTGCCCCTTGCTACCTATTGCATCCTAGGTACACCTCAGCTCCCTTATCTGTGAGATAATAACAATAACTAGTAGTTGTAGTAGTAGTAGTAGTAGTAGTAGTAGTAGTAGTAGTAGCAGCAGTTCTGGTAAAGATAAGCATCTCTTCCCACAGTATCTGGCTTATTGTAAAGCCTCAAAAAAGTAGCAATTGCTTGGGCTTTGGGTCAAAGCTAATGGATAAGGGAAGTCTAGAAATGAGAAGATCCAGAACTGTTTAATGAATCCCTCCATCAGCTGAGAAGTTTCTAGCCCAGAAATGCAGACATCAAAGGATTGGGGAAGCCCCACCCCTCCTGCTTCCAACTCTGGCTGGAAACACTGCAGGCTGGAAGTGTAGACCACTCACCTACGTGAGAAAGACCCAGGTGAACTGAGGCTGTCTCTAATATGTACATGATCTTTCCATCTGGGGCCACCACAAAGATGAAGCCATCCAGGGTCTGGGGAGGCAGAAATAGAGTGAATGGAGAGGCCTCTGGGCCATCTGTTGAAATGCAGGGGTGAGGGAAGGCGAAAGTTAGAAACATTCAGACAGAAATGCAGAGAGATAGAGAAGAGAGAGACGGTTAGGACACAGGACATAGAACCAGTCACAGAGCCCCTCTTTTTTTCATTCATTCCAATTTTGTAAGCATCTGAAGCATGTAGCACACTAGAAGAGATCCAGAGGAAGTTGTGGCAGTGCTCATGCCCCATAGACTCAGGATTTACCAAAGGGGACAAAGAAAACATGTTTGTAATAGACATGCACAAAAATTCTGGAGATAAATCACAGAAGTAGATTAGGTTCTTGGGGTGATAGTCACTGAAAGAACCAGAGTTTTTCTGTGTCAGGCTTGAAGGGCTCTGTAGGGACATTGTTATATCATGAAAAGAATAATAGCAGGGTTTGGGAAAGATCCTATCCCTACTGCAAAAATCCTATCCCTACTGCACTGGTCAACATGGACGAACCTACAGTCTGAAATCTATAGAGACAATAAAGCTGGCCAATGGCACTAGAAAGTGTACAGGAAAGAGGGATTTAGGAGATGGGAGAAGGGGAGTCAAAGATGCTTTACAGGAGCTGATGTTTGAGCAGAACTTTGAAAAGGAAGGTTGGGCTAGAGAAGGGAAGAAGAGCATCCTAGGCAGAAGTGATAATGTGGCAAAGGCAGGGACTTTGCAGGAGGATGAATCCGATGTATTCTGAAGTGATGAGTTTGGTGTACTACAGGTGGAGCTGAAAAAGTACACCCACAATGAATTTTTGAAATTTGGAATGTAAATTTGAGGAATCTGAAGTTGTTCTTATAGGCATTAGGATTCCAACAGAGGTTTCCTGAGCAGGAAAATAACATGCTTAGATGTATTATTTTAATCTTGGAAATGACCTTCAGAAGGAAGGAAGGAATGGGGGTGAAGAGATCGGAGCAGAGAGCTGCAGTGGAGATGGGCCAAGTCTAAAACTGAGTGATTAGAAAAGGGATGAAGAAAGATGCGAATCTAATTTAAAGATGATGCTGGCTGTGAATTTCATGCTAATGGAGGCAGAAAGAGAGTTCAGGTTGACTTTCAGCTTTCAGTAGAGACATTAAATAGAGGGTGATGCCATTAACCAAGACTGAAATTTGGAGCAACAGTGAATTTTGTACAAGCAGAAGTTTGGGCCAGAGGGCTGGGATTGTGGCCCTGCTGTTGAGCACAAGCCTCGAAGGTGTGAGGCCCTGGGTTCAATCCTCAGCACCATATAAAAATAAGTAAATATAGGTATTGTGCCCAAGTAAAAAAAAAATAAATATATATATTTTTTTTAAAGAAGTTTGGGCCAGAGCAATATGCATTTTTGTCTTGGAGAAGCTTCAGGGAAACTACAATTTCCACTTAAATGTGTCTAGTTTTTAGTAGGAAATAAAGGTCTAGAATTCAGGAGGGGCTCTAGATCTGGATAAAATAGGCAGGGCCATGTGAAGGGAAGAGTTGAAGCAGTGGTGTTGATTAAAATCACTCAGGAGGGTGTGGAGCATTGAGAGAAGAAACAGTGGAACCTTCTGAAAACTACATCATTTGTGAAACAGACAGTGGTGGGAAAATCAAAGAGGAGCAGAGAGGGAGAGAAATCTTGGAAATCAAGCTACTACAGACATTGTAGAAAAAAGGAGAATGTTACATCTTCAGTCTTCAGTCTTCAGTCTCACCTCCTTAAAGGTCTTTGCCCAAATGTCACCTTCTTAGTCCCTTTTAATCATCTCCATTTTAAACTGTGACCCTAAAACAGAGCCCACCTCTCATTTTTCTCCACAGTACCTGTCACCTGGTACACAATGCAGTACACCTGTGTGGGTTTCTAAGGCTCCTCTTAGAATGTAAAGTCTATGAGGAAAGGGCTTTCTGATGACATACAATTGACCCACCTATTTTCTTTAAATTTTTTGTAGTTGTAGATGGACAGAATGCGTTTATTTTGTCCATTTTTATGTGGTGCTGAAGATAGAACCCAGTGCCTCACACATGCTAGGCAAGGGCTCTGCCTCTGAGCTATAGCCCCAGCCCTGACTTTCCTATTTTGTAGGATGAAGAAGTTGAGGGAGGATTAAAAAAATGGGCATCTAATTCTGAACATCAAAATGCAGTGGGGCCTTTGTAGAGCCTACTTGGTAGAAGAGCTGACAGACTGCAGGGATGTTGGAGCAGATGGGGAAGGCAGTGAGCCACTGAAATAAGGAATGGAAGTCAATTCTACCAGAAGTTTGGGGGGGGGGAGGAGAGATTGGGAAAGAGCTAGAAGGGGTCAGGGATTGTTTGGGGATTTTGTTATCTTGTTTATATTGCCAGAAGAGATTGGCTGGGATTATGGAAAGATAGGTGGGGGGCAACTGAGAGACATCTGATGAAAGGTGTTGAAATAAAGGGAATTACAGCATCTTTTCTAGATAAATTCAAAAGTATGGAAGCCGGGCCAGCAAAGAAAAGCTCATACCCTTTCTTTGTTCAGTGCAACTAAAATCTCTTGTTTCCCGAGGAAAAAGAGTATGGGTACTAGTGGAACATGAAGGCTGTGGGACCCTGTGGAGAGATTACTGTTCATGCGGGTCCTGGAGGAAGAATTGCTGGCTTCCCTTAAACTTCTTAGGTTCCAAGCTACCACTCCCAGTGGACTTGAATAATAATAAAGAGGGTGTGGGGTAGGGGACAAGTGTCAAACCTAAAAATGCCATCTGAAGTTTTATTATTTAAAATATTTGTTCTTCAATTTAGGCCGGCAACAGGCAATTTAAAATCATGGGCACTGCAAACAACAATGTAATGGGCACCTCACATGGGGTCAACTCATTACCTGGGCTGGCCTGGCATGAGGGGGAGCCTGGGAACTACGAGGAAGAGATGAAATTAGTTGCAGACCCAGCTGGAACCGCAAAGTGTAGGTTAAAGCACAGACAGGCACTTCTACCAGATTCCTGTTATTTCCTTCGGAAATCCTTTATTCCAGATGGTTCTGCGGCTCTGTCTTGGGGCTTAGCCCTGGGCATCCAGTGCCAGCCACGGAAAGATGACAAAAGACGCCCCCTGCCTTGGTCTCAGCACCCTGATGGAGCCTTGCCGGGCTGTTTTCCAAACCCAATGCCTTGGTTGCCACTTTGCCTCCCTCTCAGCCTAGCGAGGCACCATCCGTCCATCCTCACCCAGTTAAGAGCTTTAGTTGTGACTTGGAGATGCTGTTAGGCTGAGAGAGCCATGTCCAGAATGGATCTTTACATTTTACTTTTTATTTAGTTAGTTTTTAAGAAAGCAAAGGCCCATCCAGGAAACCAGGACCTGGAAGGATGTGAGCCACTGGGAGACGTGTGTCCTACCTGGAAGAGATGGGAGCCCAGTTCGCAGCCAAAGTGGTCCAGGGGGCTGGTCTGACTTGAGAGGCCCCCCCGCCTCACCAAGCCCTGGGAAGACATAGAAACAATCTTTAGTATCAGAATCCCATCCCCAGTGTCAGTTGGCGACTAGTTTGCATTTTTTTGTGATTTGTTACACATGAGCACAAGAGGAAGAACCCCCTGATGTTATTTCCCAGTCACCCCCACCCAAATTACGCAGTTGGGAAGAGGTGATGCCAGGGTATGAATTTTGGCCCCTCCCTGGGTTCCAAACAGAAGCCATACTCTGGCTCTGAGGGAACTGGGTTCCTCAGTGGGGACAGGCTCTCCTGGAGAGCTCTCCTGGCTGGACTTCAAGGGGCCTCTGTGCTGGAGAAGCCCCTGACATCACACACTAGCGATCACTTTTGTGGGTTCACTAGTTTGTTCAAGGAGAGGAGAGACACTCATTACTCGCCCAAAGTTTTCATCATTGTCCTTACCAAGAGGCGGAGGATGTCCCCCCACATAGTGAACCTCTGTCCCCAAAGTGGCCCAAAACAACTGGCCAGGTTTATCTGGTCGCTGGCGTCCTCTCTGATTGGCTGTGGGACTTTCTAGACATTCTCCTCCCCTGGATCTGAATTTAATCCCCTTCTTAAAAATCCTTGAGCTCGTGGTTGACTTTCAGTCTGACGCTCACCAGCATCCCTTCCAAATCCTTCATCTTTCTTTTCCCTCGGAGACTCAGCTTGACACATCCTAGTCCTGGTCCCCTCTGCCTCCAAAAGGGGGTGAGGGACTTTCCTGAAGTTGGTTACTCTGAGGTGCTAACAATTTCTTAGCAATATTTTCGTTGCATTCTTGACATAGAAAGTAATTCTGTTCTCTACTTGTCAGGTACCATCTCCTATTAACGAGGACAGTCCATTCATCTCCTCTATGTTACCACGGTAAGATCTTTTGAGGCTTTGCCAGTTTTTATGGTGATGCCTAAAACAGCAAACCTTGAAGACTCTCATGGTTGATTTTTAAAAATTAATAGTCTACTATATTACCTGTGTACAGAAAGAAATAGAAAGGCAGAAGAAACTTCGGCAGAGCTACGTTAAATGTGTTATAGATGATATCTCTAATGGGGCTGCTTGTGGAATTATATCATCTAGAGAGTGAAGTCCTTCCATTCTTACATCATTGTACAAGGTTTAATATGACATCTTTTTTAAGATGACATTCTTCATTAGGGGCACATACTTAAAATACACAATGACAGAGACACTCTAAATGTGGCACTGGGAAGAATCTTTCACAATAAAACAAGGAGTTAGATTTTTTTCAAGGTGTTGGCCAGGAGCTGCTTCCTAAGCAAGCGATCAAAATCTCAGCAAGGAGTCACACCGAATGCCCCTTAAGCTCAAAGGGTCTTTCTGGGTGTCTGCACATCTAAATAAATCTTCCAATTTCCCCACCGCTCGGTAAACACTGACGTCCCCGCCTGCGACTGTACTCCTCTCTCTCCCTCATGCAGATTGACCCCTCCATAGTTTCTGGTAAAATTTAAGATAGAATTTAAGGCTCAGAAGCAATTTACAATGAACCCAGAAGTAGCCATAGAGATGTTTCTGAATAAAATTAGAGATGTTATGTATACCTAAACCAAGGCTAGAGACGGGGCTCCTTCCCACCACCCTTATAGATTTGGTTGTTATTAATAGGTCTGTTGCCTAAGCACTAAGATATGTAGGAGCTGATGAGTCACTAGACCTGTCAGGTACTAATGTATACAAGAGAGTCTGAGTTTGTCCAGGTCCTCACAAATACTTGCTTCTTGCTGAAGGATCTATCTAAAGATATCCACCTGATGCAAGCAAAGCCTTGTAGCTCTAGAAGGTTCATGATGATACTGGATGTCATGATGTCAGAAGGCAGAATTTGGTATTCTGAGATAAATGCTGGACTCATAGCCAAAGATGGAAATATTCACATTCAATGTGGCCAACAACTGCTCTGAGATCAGTTGGTCACCTTGGAATCTGGTTTCAATCAGTATGGCAGCACTAACTCCATATCTCTTAGCATGAAAGTAGTTTAATGTACTACACAGCTTAATTTGACTCCTGGTAAAATGTGTTTTGTAAAATAAAGCAAATAGCACTTTGAAAAAGCAGTTTCTGAGGAACATTCTGACCAGGCTATTAAAAAAAAGCCTCTCTCCTAATACCAATAAATAGAAAGAATCACCATTCTGATGGCCATTCTCTCCCCACCCCCTACACACAACAGGGGCAGGAGTTGTCTTTTGGGTTCTATTTCTGCCTTTCCTCTGAGTTCCTTATAGGGAAGAAAAAGAAAATTTCCTGGATATCAGGATATTCACGAGAATGAAAAGATTTGCTGTCCCACAGACACAAGCACACCAAACAGAACACAGTTATTAAACCTTCCCTCTGGCAAAGGCAGGCATTAGTCCCTGAGAGATTAGCCTAGCTAAAGACCTTTACTTCAAAAACATTTGCATTTCTGGAGCCCCACCTTAAGAACATCTGGATTCTAAATTAAGATTCTAATTAAGTGCTGAGCAGATATTTAATTTGCTTTTGTGAAAAATGCTGCCTACTGTGAATAATGTTGCAAAAATATGAGAGTACAAATATTTCTTTAAAATCTTAATTTCAATGCTTTGGTATATTATTCAGAAGTGGGATTGTTGGGTTATAATTTAGTCCTATTTTTAATCATTTGAGGAACTTTCAAAATATTTTCCTCAGTGGCTATCCCATTTTACATAGCCAAAAGAATACAATGGAATAATGTTCAGCTTTTTTTTTAAAGGAGATCCTACCATACACAGAAACATGGATAGATCTAGAGGGTGTGATGCTCAGTGAATCAAGGCAGATACCAAAGGACAAGACTGCATGCTTCCTCTTGGATGAAGTACTTAAAATATAAAATATTCAAATTCATAGAAGCCCATTGTAGAACAGTATCTGCCTGGGGTTGCGGGGAGGGGGGTGGATTGGGGAATTGTTCAATGGGTGTACTTTCAATTATGCTAGATGAGTAAATTCTAGAGCTCTGTTTTAGGACATAGTGCCTATTGTTAAAAAAAATACTGCATTGTACACAAAAACTTGTTGAAAGTAGATCTCTTGTTAAGTGTTTTTCCCACAATCAAAAACTTAAGTGGTAAGCCATAATAAACAATATTTTAATCAAGGCACTGAGAAAAGAATAGGGTCACATGAACACATAATCCTTGGACTTAGCAAAAAGAAATTGAAGTATAACTTTTCAAACAGACCCTTCTGGGCACATTTCTGCAACAAGAGCCAGATTCTGGTCATATTTCCCTTCTAGATTCGACTGGAAGGAATCTCACTTCCTAAGTATAGGACCTCATCTGTGTTTTTTCTCTCACATCTCTCCTGGTATGGCCATAATTTATTTTGTTCATGCTTCTTTAAATTGAGCTGTTTAGATATCATTTATACACAATGAAATGCAAAGATCTTTAAGAAAACAGACCTTTCTTTCAAGTGTTCCTCTTGTTACTGAAGTTCCACTGTTGAATAATCCCAAATGATAGCAAAGTAAGGGTGGATAAGTCAATATTGCAGGTGAGACAAGGGTTTGAAAGCTCTCGGTGTGAGGTTTGAAAGATGAGGCTGAATCTGCACTCAACTTGGTGAGCACATTCCTGATTCAGAGTCAGTCAAGCACATGGGTGGATATGGCTTTCTTAAGAACCAGGGCTGCAAAACTAAAGCTATACTACATACGGATGTATTTATCCACTAGCTTATAGCTAATGTAAAAAAAAGATGCAAATGCCTCAAGTGTCACTTTTAGGTTAGAGTGATGCAAATTGTGCTCTGTAGCAGAGTCCACAAACTTTTTCTGTGAAGCACCAGATAGTAAATATTTTCAGCTTGACAAGATATACGGTCTCTGTCAACACTACTCAGCTCTTCTGTGATAGCATGAATGCAATCAGAAAATAGGCAAACAAATGAATGTATCTGAGTCCCAATAAAACTTTTTTATAGACACCGAAATTTGAATTTCATGACATTTTCTTGGGTCAGCCATTTTAAAATTTAAGAACCATTTATGACTTTTGAACAGTGTGAAAATTTGTGTCAGGCCAAATTTACTGAAATTTGCCAATTTCTGATGTGTACAGAAGATTTCCCCAGGCTTTGGAAACCTTGCCTCTAACAATGAATCCTCCTAGGCTTTGAGCTTCTGAAGAGCCAATGAGGAAGCCTCTGACCTATTAGAGTAGACTGCTGCAGTCTTACCGGTTTGGGGAGAAAAGTCTTGCCGTGCATGTCTTCTGTAGCCTTTGCTTGCAGACTGCATTCTGATTTTACAACAAAACCCACAAAGAAAAAAAAATTCTAAAGAAAACTCAAGCCTGTTTATAAATACTGAAACAGAGAACCCTACAACTCTTTGAAAATGTACTTTGGTCTGTCTTTCTTGATGTTTTGATGTTTCAAAGAAGATCTTCTATAAGGCTAAGCACAAGAAAGGGGAGTCTTACCTCATATGTGCCAATAACAAGACAATGAAAATGAAAAAAAAATTGTTGTTGCAAATGGAGCAATTCAGGGAGGAATTCAAAACCAGACCTCAAGTACTGAATCCTCTCTCCCAAATGCCTTCTCTGCTTTATGACGACTCTTCCTGTGCTTTAAAGAATCTTATCACAGACACAGCATACCCAGAGTATCACTGTATTGCAGACTTAATTTATAAGAGTTGGTACTATGAACTGAAAAATGCACAGTAGAGGGCTGAACTCAGACACCCACTTGCAATATAACACTGCGTTTTCACTTCCTGAACAAGAAAAATGCAACAGGGGACACAAAATTGAAATATTCAGCAGACATAGTACAGAATACCAGGAAACTTCGGTATTGTTTCCTTTTTGCTTGTCACTAATTTTAAATCACCATGAATTATACTACAATAAAAATTTAATTTTCCTTTTTAAAAAATGTTTATGCCTTAGATAAGGCTAGATACCACAGGATCCAATCATACTCTAAAAGCCTCATCTTTGGAAATTGCTGCATTGGGGAACAAACCTTTTAGTCTGAGCCTGTGGGGAACATTCTAGATCTAAACCACAACAAGCAGTCAATATATTAGCAGCAGTTTTATTTCTAACTACAAAACAAAGAAATGGGTCTCTGGAGATGCCTTTGCTTGACTGTCAGTTGCTCTTTGCTTTTTTATTGTGAATGGGTCCATTGGAATTAGGGCTGTTTTGAGCCTGTTTACTTCCATTTATTTTTCTTGAAGTGACACAGAGAGGAGCAGAATGGCATTTCCATCCTTTGAGGAGCTGTTTATGCTTCTTTTCCCACCTGAGATTAAAAACTGCAACTATTCCTAAAAGAAGTTGGTGAAAGTAACGGCTGTGACAAAACACATATAAATTATTAAAAACTAAAATGGGCTATGTCACTTGTCCCTTGAAGTTCATCCAAGAATAGCTCATGTCCATGGGCAAGAGTCTTGGAATTCTTGCCATACAAACACCTGTTTTCTGTCTGGCACCTTTGTTTTCCTTTCTATCTCTCCACTTTTCTTCTCCAGATCAAGGTGGATGCAATATTTAGTAATAGGTATGCTGGAAACTCACGTAGATTCCTTATTTACTAACTTAATTACCAACTTAAAACTCTGAGTCTGACATTTTTCTGAGGCCAAATCTGACACTTGGCATTTAGAGAGCATGGTTATACAGACAATTCCAAAGAACAGGGTTATAGATAGTCAATACTCATGGGCCCTGAGGGTGAGCCATTCTACCTGCAGTTCCCTAGGCCAAAAATACTCTTCCTCAAATCTCTTCATGGCTGGCTCCTTCTCACAAATTGGCCACAGGTCAAATACTATCTTCTAAGACAGTCTTTTCCTGTCTATTCCAAATAACTCCCTTGCCAACAAAGACCTACCCACTGCCCTGCTTAGAGTCTTCACTTTTGTACTACCACTTGTAATTATTTTCTATTATATTTTCCCATGTTAAATGTCTCTATGGCAAACTGGAACATAAATTATAATGAGAGATTTTTGTCTGCAATATTTTTCATGGTTTTCCAAGCATTTAGAAAGCCATGTGGAACTCAGGAGACAATCACAAGACATTTTGGATGAATGAACAACTGGGACCAAACTGAGGGTCAGCAATAGTTTCATCTGTGATTTTTAAGCTGATACTTTTATACAGGTGTGTAGCTTATGTTGGCTATTTGAGGAATGAGGAGTTCTGTGGCAAATATAACAATACCTATGATGGGAATCTTTCTAAAATATGCAATTGTTGCTATATTTCTGCTCTATCATTTTTCACAGGTTTCAAAATGTGTCATATAAAATTGGGTCAGGGACCAGGCAGGCCACCAAATGGTTGAAGACAATTTATTTCCTTGATTTCAGACTACTGAAGAAAGATTATAGAAAGAGAGCCAGTTCTTGTCTGAGTTTACAGAATATAAAAGATAAAAGGGGCCTTGAAGTTCATCTAATCTGGATTCATTCTTAATTTAAAAATGTTTTCTATACCACCAATGACATGGTTGCCTGACCTTGACATTAATATTTTTAGTGATGAGACACTCACTGTTCTACAAGATAACCTGTCTCACAATTGGACAGATTTTGATGAGCAAGGTCTTCCTTCTATTGATTCAAAATTTCCTTCCTGTAACTTCTGGCCCCTGGAGAAACAACACATAAGTCTAGTTCCTGTTCTGAATTACGAACTTTGAAATATTTGAAGATATCTGAAATATCTCCCCTGAGTATTCTAGACTTCAGAATAAACATCCCAAATACCTCCAGTTATTATTCACTTGTTTCTTCTTTTAGACACACACACATTCATCTTCCTACTGGATGATCTCTGGACGTACTGCAATTAGGAAACATATGTTCTCCAGGGCAAAGTAGAATGAAGTTTTATTTTTAATTATGGATTTAATTGTACTTGTGCCATAAAGTTATTAAATGATCCACTTTTGTAAGTCAACTATGCATATAATTATGTACTATATCATTGCCAATGTAAGTGTCTGTTATTAATTGTGAAATGCAAAATAAGATTACTAAGATATAATGAACCTTCTCCTTGGCCAGAATTCTGTGTCTAAAGAACATCTTATAACATACAATGTCAGCTAGCTGGTGAAATCTTTTGCTAAAAATACAAAAATATTCAAAATAATCTGAGTTTTCAATTCACATATGCACAAGTGCAGCTTCTTTCCATCTTTCCATTATAGACATTCTAAAATTAAAGTGTTCCATTATAAAGTACTATTAGTGAAAATAAGCTAATCCAAATGTAAAAATGAACTTTTGTTTACAACAAGAACAGTATATTAAATGCTAATTTAAACATTTTTCAGCTAATAAGGTAAAAATAAAGATAATTTATCCACATTCAGACTTTTCAAGTAGATTCAGTAAACAGGTTCATGTTTTGCCTTTCTCATGAGCTCAGTGTTGGCTATAATCACATCATCAATATTAATCACTAAAGTAGAAGTTATACTATAGTGTTATAACCCAATGATTTTCAATATTGATCTATTACTTCTAAAAACCAGAAAAAATGTATTAAATTCATTCTAAGGAAATTGATGGGTTTCAATTCACATGTCCTACATATATCTACCTGTTTTTAAATGCCTAATAGTAAGTTATAATGTATATGAATATCCACAGTTATGTTTGCACTTACTACTATCTTGGAAAAATTAAGTACTATTTTGTTTTATGGACCGATCATGACTTTGTTGTATTTGTTAACTGAGTGTACCATGACAGACACTAACAAAAATCAACATGGTATTCCGTTCACATCTAAAACAAAAGATGTGGTATAATCAGAGGTAACTAAAAAGTATGACCCAATGTGGTTTGTTCAATTACCTACACCTCGTGTGTTCCTTTTCACAGAAGCTGAATGTTGCCAAACATAATACATTCAAAATCACAGCATCCAAACACAATGCTTCTTAGTTGTGTGTGGAAAGACAAAAAAAGGAATTTTGATTTTTCTTTTAAAATAAACAAGTTATTTCCATAATTCTTGTCATGGGTTACATTGCATCCTCCCAAAATTCATGTTTATGTCCTAATCTCCAAACCAAACAATGTGAAATGGAAATAGGTTTGTTGCACATATGATAAAGTTAGAAAGTCAAACTGAAGAAAAGTGGGCTCCCAGGGCAAGTTTGAAGACACACACACACACACACACACACACAAGAAGATTACCATATGAAGATGAAGGCACAGTTGCGGCATGCTTCTACCAGATGGGAAGGATGCCAGCAAGCCACCAGCCCTGGGGAAAGGCCTGCACCAGGTTCTCCCTCCCAACCCTCAGAAGAAACCAAACCTGCTGACACACTGACTTGGAACTCTTAACCTCCAGAACTACAAGGCACTAAACTTCAGTTGCTGAAGCCCCTCAGCTTGTGATACCCTAACAAGCTTATGAAATTATGAAACTCCTAAATATTTGGCATTCTTCAGGTTATGCCTTCAAGAGGACAGAGAACTCTTGTTTAAAAACAAAATATTATTGAATGTAGCATATTCTCATCCTCTGAGATAAAATTTTCCAACAGCAAAGAGTTACTCATATCTATGATATGAGTACAGTAGATCACATGTACAGGTAATCCAGCATTCTTTTCATTAATTCATTATAGCATTCAAAATGATATATAGTAAAAATGGACTCTTAAACTTACTTTGGCAGACAGTCTAAAAAATGTTTTAAGATGTTTGAAATGATAGCATTTCTTGGGGAAAATGTATAATTTCCTAAGGTAAGCCATTTTGAAATAAACAAAAATGCATGTTTTGCTGACAGTTTTGCATGCCTGTGATCCCAGTGACTCGGGAGGCTGAGGCCGGAGGATTCCAAGTTTGAGACTAGCCTCAGGCATTTAGTAAGACCCTGTATTAAAATAAAAAATCAAATAGTATGGTCTGGGGATGTAGATTCAGTGATAAAGCATCCATGGGTTAAATCCCCAGTACCTCCTGGTTAAATCTCCAGTACACCTTCCACAAACAAAAAGCATGTTTTATAAATCTTGATGAATTTCAGTTTAAAGTTTCATTCTTTAGCCATACTGAATGTTTATATACACACTCACACACACACACATAATGTGTGTGTATTATGAATAGCATAACTAGTTACTCTGTGTTAATCCATAAGTTTGTGGGGTATTCTAGGTTTGGTTTTATTTATTTATTTTTGTACTGGGGATTGAACACAGGAATCTTTAACTACTGAGCCAATCCCCAGCCCTTTTGTGTTTTTTTTTTGAGACAGAATCTCACTAAATTGCTTAGGACTTGCTAAGTTTCTGAGGCTGTCTTTGAACTTGCAAGCCTCCTGCCTCAGCATCCCAAAACATAAGCCAGAGTTTTTCAAGAGTGCTTTGTTAGTTTGGTATTTGAATGGAGATACACACACACACACACACACACACACACACACACATATACATGTATGTATATTTATATATGTATGTATAGATAGATATAGATAGATGACAGAAATAGATTCCTGGGGACAGAACCTAGCCTCTCAGCCTGAGAAGCTTCTCTTCTATCTGAATCACACTATGAGTTTCCATTCAAGATCTGAAATCCTCAATAAAACTTCCTGTAATGATGGAATATCCTGTATCTGCATCACCCAGTACAAGAGTCACTGGTCACAAAGAGGCTGTTCAGCATGGGAAATGGATGGTGCAAATAAGACACTGAGATTTTAATCTATGTTAATTTAATTGTAACAGAAATAACTACGTGGAGCCAGCAGTTATTGTACTGGACAACACAGTTCTAGACTTTAATTTGAAATTGGAATTCTATTCCTAACAGTGTGAAAATCACTTCTGAAAACGAAGGAATAAGGAAAGTAATAAGAAGTAACTGATGATTTGGATCAACTATCCCAGAACACACAAATGTGTAAGTTTCTCAGCACATAAGGTTGACTTTAATCCAAGTGATTATAAAATTCCTTCAGCAAACTAAAACTGGTATCATTACTGGCATTAGCTAGCAGGGGGAACTGAAGAGAAGCAAGAAGTGATTTCCTGGAGAATGTTTCTTCCCCCCAAATCCCTGGAGGCCTGAACACACACACATATTCTGTCTGCCCAGGAACTCCAAACCTTGTGCTTTCCAAATATTCAGAGTTAGCTATATCATCTACATGTGCTTGTTTTCAAAGGTTCTCTAGGAGTTGGCAACTGAACTTGGCTCTAGACAATACAGTTGAAAATTAGTAGTTGCAAAACTGGATCTTCTCACTTAAAAATGTCTTTAGTTTTCAGGTTTTTATGTTGGCTTTTCAGCTTCATCCTGTTTCTCCTCATGTCAGAGACAAGTTTTAAGGCCTTTCAGATTTACACAGGAAAATTTCATAGGCATATTGTCAATTATTCAAAGTTATTTTTAAAAGGTTTCAGCTTCACCATGGCCCCCAGAAATTTTATGGTTCCACCTAGAGCACATCCCTGAAAACACAGGGTGGGGAGACTCTTTCCATGCTTCCCCGTATCTGCTCCAAAGAGCATTATATAAGCTCTATATCCCCATCCCCTCCAAATAAAACCAAGACCTACCAAAATGACAGTTCCACAATCTCAAAAGATGGAAGACACTAAATAGGTTTTCTGCCAAAAAATGAAAAGAAAGTAAATAAATAAATAAGAGAAACCAGTATGAGACACTAACAGTTTATTGCTCACCACAATTGCTTTCACAAGAAAACACTCTAAGGTTTTTAAGTAGTGGTGAAGATGGTGTTCATAGATAGCTCTGCATAGAGCTCAGGCCCCTAATTGAGATGCTCAGTGTGGCCATTGCTGTTTCATAAACACAAGGTTTGGATTGTCCAATTTATTTTAAGAGTGTTTTTCTCCTTGCTATTTAGTTAAGTCTAGTGTGACATGCTGACAACATGAAAAAATGTTAAATGGTAGCTCTTACATTTGTAATGTAGTCGTTGTCCACTAAGAGAAAGATTGTTTAAATAGCTGAAATTTTCTAATATCATTATTGGGATATAGTTAAAATTATATACACACATTTATTCTATCCAATGAATCCATTTCCACATTCTCAGGCAACCAAGCTTCTTCTCCTGCTGTCCTTGTATATTAAATTCAAATCATCAAGAACTTATATAAATCAAACCACTTGATACTATTTTTAGTGTCTGACTTATTTTATTTAGTATAATTATTTTGATATGTGTCCATCTTCTGAGTGTTTTAGTAGTGTAATTCAGTCCTCACTTGTGAGGAGTCAATATTTTTTATCCAAAATTCTTCAAATAAGAATATCCAAAGATATTTGGATATTGTAACTTTATTTGAAGAGCGAGCAACAGAGAGGAATGTCTTGTGGATAGCATTCTGATTTTCAAAAATTTATAATTTGCTTATAGCTTTTACAAATGGTGTGAAGGTAATTTTATAAAATACTTTATTTCACCTGTGTTTTGACTGTGACCTATCATATAAGGTCTGATGTGAAACTTTCCACATGCAACATCATGTCACCTCTCATAATAATTCAAATTTCTGAGCAATTTTTATTTTTAGATTTGCAATGATTATCATTTAGAACATGGTGTATTATTTAACTTTCATGAGCATTTGGATCATTTCAAATTGATGTCAATTAGTGCAACCTACTGTATAATTTACATATAGCTCTGCATGAAATTATGATCTTATATTTTAGTTGTTCAATTTTTTTGAAATATGAGTCTTGTTTCATTTAAATTTTAAAATATATGTTCAGTTTTTTTGTTTGTTTGTTTGTTTGTTTTACTGGAAGATGTGTATTTAATCAGCATTTGACCATGTTTGTACATCTGAAGAAAGTACTTTCTAATAACTATGTATACAAATAATCATTTACATTAGGCTTCAATGAAAAAATTCTGTTTTATATGCACTTTTACAGAGGAGTATTCGTAACACTTTTTAATTTATTCTCATGTTTTATTGGTATCACTTTCAAAAATTTTCTTACAATTAGTAATTAGATCCATGTGAGTCATCAATTTCATGGTTTTCTCTGAACCTTCTAAAACTATGTGCCAGATTTAGCTGGAAAGTTCTCAAAGATCAACTCTTAAAGTCAAAATGGATTTTTATTCTATGGCTTTTCTCATTTTTTTTTTCTTATCTTTCTTGGAAGATGCTTACTTTGCTCCAAAAGTTAGTGCTGGTGCTACCTTAATTTAGAATTCATTATTTATCCAAATAAAAATTCAGATTGGTTTAACTTTTTATAGGTCATTTTTTTCTTTCACATTTTATATCAGTTTTAGCTATCTATTGAACACTTTCCAAATTCTTCATGAACTTGAACATCAAGAAGTCAAAATGAGAAATTGTGTATTAAGGACTATCTAGTTTAGGATCTTGGATCTGCTTACAATGGTAACAAAAAGTTAGAGGAAGCACACCTAAAACTGCTGAGTCTAGCAATGGACACCATGCGACGTTAGCAGGGCTTTAATGTCAAAGAGAAAAGGGGCTAAAAATCTTGTGAAACTACAAGATGGGTAAGGCAGAAGGATCCACAAGTTCAAAGCCAGCCTCAGCAAAAGTGAGGCACTAAGCAATTCACTGAAAGCCTGTCTCTAAATAAAATGCAAATAAAAGCTGGGGATGTCATAATCCACTTGAATCAAAGTGTGAAATATGATATGTCAAGAACTATGTAATGTTTTGAACAACCAAGCTTGGGATGTCATTCAAGGGTTGCTTCCATTGAGTTCAATCCCCAATATAATAATAATAATAATAATAATAATAATAATAATATTCAAAATAAACTAATCCCCAGTAATGGGCATTAATGTGTCAGTAGTTTCAAATGTTTGTGCTTTGATTGTCAAATCAAATTGCAAGTATGCTCTGGTAAATCTGAGATATAATAGTCATATTAAAATTATATCTATTCTTGTAATGTACAGTATGTGTACAAAAATGCCTTATTAAATGACAGGCATATACTCTAAGGAATGCACTCTCCAAGTGATTTTGCCATTTTTGCCAACATCGTACTGTGTACTGACATTTAGATTGTATATTACTACAATGCTAGGCTACACTTTGTAGCTATTGTTGTATATAATGTCCATCACTGATTAAAAGGTAAATATACTACACAGTATTGTATGTTATAAACTTAGAGCGATCAGTGTGCACATCATAATGTTATAAATAAACAGATTTGTGAAACTAAAGAGAGAATCTTATTTTTTAACTATTTTTTAGTTGTAGGTGGACACAATATCTATAAATATTTTTAATATGGTGCTAAGGATAAGCCTAGTGCTTCACATGTGCTAAGGAAGCACTCTACCATTGAGCCATAATCCCATTCTTAAAAAGAGAATCTTAAACACATACACACACACACACACACTTTACATTTAGACAATGAAAAATAAAAATTTCAACTGATTAGGAGTAAAAAAATATCCATTACTTCTAAAGAAAGCTTCTGGAGCTATGGGGTATCTGTATGAAAAAGAAAGTGATTATAATATTGTTTAATACAACATAATAAATATTTCAGAGATAAACAATATGTAACTATAAAACATTCAATTGTTACTTATAAAAAAGGAAGTCTTATTGTGAATTTGTTGGTGCATGATCATAATATTTACTGCTTGAGAGGTTATGGCAAAACTAATTCCCCCAAAACAAATGCTGAATGTCTTCTTTGATATGAAGAGGCTGATTCATAGTGGGGTAGGGAGGGGGAGCATGGAAGAAATAGACAAACTCTAAAAAAGGCATAAAGGTTGGAGGGAAGGGCATATGGGTAGAAATAATGTTTGAATATGTTGGAGATTATTATTCAAAGTATACGTATGAAGAAAAAAATTGATGTAAATATACTTTGTATATAATCAGAGATATAAAAAACATGTTCCCTTTATGTGTAATAAGCATTGCAATGCATTCTGCTATCACATATAAATTTTTAAAAAAACAATAATAACGAAAAAAAAGACATTTCAAGAAGAGGATGAAAAACTTACCAAGACTCTGTCTCATATAACATTAAGACTGGGGTCCAGTTTTTAATAGAACAGCACCCTTTGTTTCAATCATAAGACCAACACAGCAATGTGGAACTTATTTCTTTTCAAAGTTGCACAAAACAAAATGTTACCAAATTAATAAATTGGGCCTTAAAATTATCAATCAATGAAGTCATACCATTAAAGGGTACAAAGTAACAGGTAATCAGCACAACTTCTGCAGGTAACTGGGATGAAAACTGAGGCTCAGTAAATGTTGATGGCTTCCAAAAGCCACATAGTAAGTCTGTGTGGCAGAACTCATATTAGGCCCTAAGCCTGCAATTCTCCCAAGTGTGTGTGTGTGTGTGTGTGTGTGTGTGTGTGTGTGTGAGTGTGGGTTTACTTGGCCATGAAATAGAAGCTGGGGAGGAAGGTGATAAGCAGTAAGGTATTTCTTCCCTGCAATGCAGAGAATATTAAAGAAATAGACCTAGATAAACTTATGCACTAGAGACATACCAGCTCAAACACAGGCCTGCAGTACACAGACAGGTGTTCTGTGTACATTAGGCAGGATTTGTATTCTTGGAAAACTGAGTTTAAATTATATTTTTAAACACAAATAAAACCACCCCTTGTAGCCACAAGGGAAGTCTGAAGCATGATGAATGTCTGCAGCAAGTTTTCCTGTGCACCATGAGAAATTTTTAAGACTTGGAATTTGCCCTTGTTAGAACTTCTCAAAGAGAGGTAAGTGCAGACTGGGGAGATTGCTCATTTGGTAGAGTGCTTGCCTTGCCTGCAAAAGGCTCTTGGTTCAAGCCCCAGCACGACATTAAAGAGAGTGATTAATTTGCTCCGTGCAGAGAAAGCCAACTACAGGCTGAGAACCTCTGGCTTAGAAGAACCCCGATTCAATAGTGGATTTGATTCATGGGGGTGCTCAGACCCAAGGTAAGCCTGCTGTCTTCCCAGTCACATTAGAGTTAAACAAGGAGTGGGCCCCAGCTCTAGGGACAGCCCAGTGTCCTGAGCCAGCAGCTCTGGTTAAGACACTAATAAAGACAGAGAATCTCCCACAGCTAGGCCTGTCGTGATAGACAATTATTCAATGTCTCTCTTTGTTTAACTAGATATTACTCCAAACCCTGTTGTCACCTTCAGGCTATTAAGATTCACTCTTTGAGACATACATGTGTAGATTTTATGCCTCTTAGTAGGCTCTCCTCTGAGTCTTGCTGTGGTCAGAGGACAGGGCTGAAAGCTGTTTTGCTTTCCAATTTCTAGTCAAAGAAGACAGGCTTGTCCAGACTTAAGATAGGATTCAGATTTTAGGCAAAAGTTCAACAGAATCAGTGGGAGTTACTTTGTGATTAGAAAGAAGGTAGGTGTTTTCTTTTCAAGAGGATAGTTGGCTAGACCTTGTGGTCTCTGAAGGGCTAGTCTGAATAAGGCCATATAGCAAGCCTCTGGTCCCAAGCTTCCCATACATGGCTCATATGTGCAGCAATGAGTTTTTTTGGAGCTTAGAATCCAGATGGTACCACTGATTTAAATTTCCCCATCCATCCATCCAATAACATTTATTTAGTGTTCATTATGTTCCAGGCTTCATGAAAATAGTTAGGAATAAAATCATTACAGAAACACATCCCATCCCTTCCTTCCAGCTTGGAAATCTTACACTTTATTCAAAATGAGAGTGCAATGAATTGAATAGAGAATCCAAGAGCAGTGGAACAATACCAAGAAGTCTATACTATAGAAAACTGGAATCTAAGAATAAGAGGAGATAATGGGGTAGAAGAAATATTTGCAAAGACAATGCAAATTATCAACATAAATCAAAAATAGAAGACAAATCAAAAAATGTTAGAGTTCTAAAGTTAAATGATAATAATTTAAAAATCTAGAACAGTTATAATTAAATCACTATCATAATGATTATTATTAAAGTGTTTTCATTACAAAACAAAGATAAAGATAAAATCATGGTAGCAGACAGAAAAAAAGTAAGATGCAGAAAGATAAAGCTTTATTACAGATTTCTCACTTGAAATTATGCAAGCTAAAAAACACTGGAGCCAAACTTAAGGGCTGAGAGTAAAAGGGGAGAACCCTATAATTTAGAGTTCTATACCTAGTTGAAAAAAATTTAAATAAAATAAATAACATTTTCTTCTCCGGAAAGCAAAAACCTAGTCATTTTCTTGGTAGCAGACAGAACAGTGTAAAAATAATAAAGGAAATTCTATAGAAGACATAGAATGATCCCAGAAGTAATGAAATAATAATGTAACGATGAAATAAATAATGAAATAAACTGTAACAATGAAATAAACAGTAGAAATACTAAGAGTTTATATTAACAAATTATTTCTTAAACATTTGAATCATTTCAAAGATAACCTATTGACAAATATAGTAGAAGCTATTGTGTGTTTTATGACATACACAAAAGAAAAACACGAAATCAGAGCACAGAATATAAAACAAAGCATATTATTGTAAGTTTATATATAAGAAGTACTACAACAAAAATGGATACTATCAACCTAGAAATAAAGAGCTGTGA
Organism: Callospermophilus lateralis; assembly: GCF_048772815.1. Classification (NCBI taxonomy): domain Eukaryota; kingdom Metazoa; phylum Chordata; class Mammalia; order Rodentia; family Sciuridae; genus Callospermophilus; species Callospermophilus lateralis. Next base: position 1,915,298 of record NW_027517992.1, on the reverse strand, counting down.
TTATTATGCCAATGATTTAGATAAAGCAACATTTTAAAGGAAGCTCAATTAATCCAAAAGGATGGGAGAAGTTTGGACGAAAAAAAGAAATATATGGAAAAACATCAAACAAAATCAATCAAATGGATGATGGAACTCCAAATACAGATGGTTCCAATTTATGATGGTTTCCCTTAGGATTTTGTTTAATTTACAATGGTGCAAAAGTGATATACATTCAGTATAAACCATACTTCAAATTTGAAAGTTTGATCTTTTCTTGGACTAGTAATATATAGCATGACACTCTCTTATAATGATTTTAACAACAGGAAGCTTCAGCTCCTGTCAGCCACACTCCCACGAGGGGAAACCACCAATCTCTAGTGCACTGTCTTTCCAATATTTTTGGAATACAGGCTATCAAATTCCAAAAAATACTCAAAACTGTATTGTGAAATGGGCTTTGGTCAACTGTAGGGAAATATATAAGTGTTCTCAGCATATTTATGTTAGTCTTGGCTAAGATATGTTATTTGGTAGGTTATGTATATTAAATGTATTTTCAACCTACAATGGATACATCAGGAAACAACCCCACAATAAGTCAAGAAACATCTATGTAATAATTACATGAAATAAACTGAATATAAATACACATATATAAAAGGAAGATATTATGATTATGTCATTGTGTATCCTAGTGTTGTATATAACTAAAAAGAATAATTAAAAAAACACAGTATAATAGAATAAATCAGAACAAATAAACCTTAAATCATCATTAGCACACTGAATCCAGAAATATAAACTAATTGGGATTTATCCCAGAATGCAATAATTATTCAATATACAATCAAAAATTAAGAAATATAATTCTTTAAGGGTAACAAAAAATTTAAAAATATGATTGTATGAATAAAGAAAAAAACTCTTGACCAATTTGAAAATCATAATAAGGAAATTATAGTAATAACTTGCAGAGAACTAGGAACAAAAGGGAAGGACCTCAATCTGCAAACACAGATTTAGAAAAATTCAGTTCAAAGAACATTTGGTGGTAAAAATCTGAATTATGTGGACATACAGCAAGTATATGCATTCTCATCTCTTACATTTAACAATGTACAGAAACTTTACACAGATAACATAAAAGGAAGAAAATAAAGATATATTGTTTAGAAAGAAAGAAAGAAAACAGTAATTAACAGGCAACGGAATTGTTTATGTATACATCCCCCAAAGAATCTCCAAAATTGGTACTAGAACTAGTATTTCCTTAGGAAGGTTGCAGGACACTAGCTAAGTACAGAAAACTGTAGCTTTAAAATACATACTTGCAATGAATGACTGGAAATCAAAACAAAACAAGACCATTTATAGCACTAAACCATATGAAATATGTATGGATATTATTGTAATAAAGTGTAATAAAATATCTGTTAGACTTATGCAGTGAAATTATAAAACCATGATGTAAATAATTAAAGGAAAATGTGCATTCATTAGATCAGAAGGTTCAAAACTATATAGAGGTCAATTCTCTCCAAATTGCTGTTTTATATTCAATGCAGTCCTATTCAAAATTGCAACTAGGGTTTTCATAGAAAGGGATAAACTGACATTGAGTTTTGCATGATAAAAATGGGAGAACTAGGTCAATGCTTTTTAAAGATAGCATTGAATAGGGAAGGACCAAGCAGGACAATTTACACTGCCTCATTCAAGTCCTCACACAAAGCTAAAGAAATCAAGACAGCATCTTTCTCACTTTGGACTAGACATGAAATAAGTGTATATAGAGAGTTCAGAGATATGTCCACTCATATATGAAGGTCAACTACTTTTTGACTAGTGTACAAAATAACTCAGTGTAGACAAGAAGTCTTGCCAACATACAATGTCAGGATAACTAGACATTTTTAGAAATATGCACAAAGAAGCTCACAATATCAAAAAAATTAACTAAAAAAGGATCAAAAATTTAATGTAAACCATGGACAAGAAAATATAAGAGGCAAATATTTCAAATATATAATAAGAAATAAGAATTTTCAAACAAAATAATTTAAAAATAGAACATTAAAATGAAACAGTTCTGCTCTTTGAAATATACTGTCAAAAAAATGAAAAAATAAGCCACAGACTAGAAGAGGGAGAGGAAAAATAATCTCTTACTAATTTAAGAATGACTCAACTTAACAGTTGGCAAAGGATCTCAACAGACACTTCCACAAAGAAAATACACAGACAGCAAACAGTACATAAAAAGTTGTTCAATATCAATAACTACTAGAAATGTAAAATAAAACCACCATAAAATACCACAACCCATGTACTGGGATGAATAAAATAAAAAAATATATAAGGAAACTACATAATACTGACAAGGATTTGGAGAAATTGGAATCCTTAGACATCAGTGCTAATATGGAAAAGTGCACAGAGATTTTGGAAGAGTTTCTAGCTTTAAAAAAGTTTAGCATACACTCTTCATTTACCCGAGAAAGAAAACATTTGATCTCTGGAGCAATTGTTTATAACTAATTCATTCATAATACCAAAAACCAGAAAAAAATTGCTTAGCCATTAACTAATGAATGGCTAAGCAAGTTGTGATATAGCCACACAATGAATACTACTTATTTTAATGCCTTATTGATGAATGAGAAAACATAGTAGAGCATCAAATGCATTATGCTGAGTGAAAGAAGTCCAGCACTAAATCCTATACACAGTATAATTCTACTTGTAAGGCATTCTGATAAAGGCAAAACACAGGGCACGAATCCCATGGGGTTGCCCAGGTGGGGAGAGGAAAGGAATGATATGTCTTTCAGGGAGGCCAGAAACTCTGTGGCCTGCAGGCTCTATTACATACCTCACTTTGGGCTGTACACAGCAGTATACATTTGGTTACATAGAAGCACACATTTGTCAAGATCCATTAACCTCCCAAAATGAAATTTATCATATACACATTATACATCAAATCCTCAAGTCATCATGAGACAAACTTGAATTTTTAAAAATGTTCACCACTTAATAGAGATAAAATGACCAGGAAAGGCAATTGAGAAACAGAGAGATGAAATAGATGACTCCATGAGGAGCTGGAGGTAGCTTGGGGTAAAAACCTAAGGAAAAGGGAGCATAGGAGGAATAAAATAAAAGCAAATATTCAGTGGGGAAAGAAAGGTAATACTCGGAATAACTGAACCATGAAAATGTCTGCAAGAATATTAACACATCCTCCTTAGTGAACCTGTGCATGTAAAAATAAATGTTTTAGGAAACAAAATCATGACCTCTCTGCCTCTCTCCCTGTACCAATTAATCTTTAACACTTGTAACCAGTGGGTATATTCAGATTTCTCCTATGCATTATCATTTTTCTTGGCTCAGTAATAGCAGAAGCAAAAACATGTAATTGTATAAATTTCTTACCACAAAGGAAAGGTAAGTGTACAAAGATATGCTAGGAAGCTTGACTGAACTAGTCTATGATGTACACACATATGGAAGCATCATGTTGTAGACCCCCATAAATATGTACAACTTTGTCAATTTAAATACAGATGAAAAACAAGTAGATAAAGTGCTCTGACAGCCTGAAGTTACATTTAATACATGAGCACCTACATCCTACAGGTTCTGGGATGGATATAATTGTGAAGGTAACCTTATAGTGCATCAGAGACCAAATAATAAATTCTGGCTGTCATACAAAATTAACTAGAACTACAAATACAGGTAGCTGCCTTTTCCAATCTAATTCATAGGTCTTTAAAATTAGCACCCTTTCAGGGTGAGAACCCTGTAGAGAACACAGGCCCAGACAACACCTTAAGGTAAAGGATGAGGAAAGTAAGAGAAAAAAACAGTAGAGAGAGCTTTTCCTGTGCAATGCTCACCACTCACCCAGGCCAGGGAGGAACCTCACTGAATCCCCAGCCTTCTGCTGCCCTGTGACACAACCATAGTCACAAAAATACACAGAGTAGGTACTATACATTATAAAGGACCATGCAGTAATGGTAATTGATGATATTAACAAAGATACCAATACAGCAAGACAAATTAATTTATATTTTAAAAACAACTGTTTTCCAAATAATGGATATAATTTTATATGTATATATATATATATACTTTTATATATATATATATATATATATATATATATGCTTTTATACTTTTATATATATATATAATTTTATATATATATATATATATAAACATGTACTTTATACAATATAATAAATATAACTTGATAATATATAATTTTGACAAATATAATTTGTTCTAATTTAGTCCCCAGTACTTTCCTTTTCCCTCCCCTCCTCCCTCTCTCTGTTCCCTTCCCTCCACTGGAAGACTTTTTAATACATTATTATAAAGAATGTAGAAAACACTGAAGAGAGTGCTAACACAATTACAGCTTCCCTGGATCTAAGGCAAAACAACTGAGGAATGTGGTCAATAGGCTTAACTAGTGAAATTTGAGAATGAGAGAACTACGTGTCACTCTTTGATGGGGACTAGCACGCTAATTGGAATGCAGTAGAGAAGTGAGTACAGACTCTCCGCCTCCTCCTGGCTCCAGATCATGACAGTATGATTGATTCTGCAAATCCTGCTCCATTTTCATTTTTAAATTGGATAACAGCACTAAAGAGAAACAACTTAACAACAACTACAAAAGCAAACAATTCACCTACAATTTATATTTTCACTCAGTAGAAATTTAAGTCAAGCAAAGAAGTGACATACTCATAAAGAAATTCTCTGCATTTGAAAGTAGAGATCTATTAGCTCTATTAATATGATTTGTATTTGAAAGTAGACCCATTCTCAGGGTGCCAATTTAAATAGGACTAAAGTTAAATTAGCTCTATTATTATGATATCATAATATTGCTCTATTATTATTAGAACAATAATCCTAATGTTCTAAGTTTTAGGAAAAATACTAAATTTAAAGTCTTAGGATGGATTTCATTTTGAAGCAAACTCTTTCATTGCTACACTATATTTAGTTACACCAAGGATACATATATAGGCAATGGAAATTCTTAGGACAAAACAATCATGAGAGAGTGAACAAAATATCTATGCTGTCTCTGCTCCTCATTTCAAGGGAATTGGAAGAAATGAATTCAAGAGGGAAATGTCCATCGTCACCAGTGGTCCAATTCTAAGGCCCATATCTCCAAGCAGGAAAGCTCTGGGGAAGGTGAGAAGCAGCAGTTAGTAGAATTGGTATAAAGCTCAATAATAAGCATAGGAAATGCAAGAGTCTTCTTTCACAGAATAATTGGGAAACCCGCAGTGGATCTAATACTTGTTCACTTGGTTTTTGATTTTGGTTAATCCACTTCCATTCTCAGGGTGCCAATTTAACTAGGACTAAAGTACAATGAAGACAGCACACATCTCCACGTTGGTAACTGTATTCCAGTATTTATTAGCCATCTACTTTAAAGGACATGAAAATGGCTGGCAAGAAAAGGAAGAAAAAAAAGCCTCTGAATCAAGACATCTGCAATGGCAATGAAATAATAAGTATTTGGGATGATGGAAAACTGAATTGACCATAAGTATGTTGAGTTGACCATATTCAATGCATAAACGCACCAAACATCACACTATATCCCATAATGATATATGATTATGATCCATAAAAAAATAAATGTAAAACCTGGGATCAGACTCTCACTTCACATTTTACCAGCCATGTGGCTTTATGATGTCACTGGAAGAATATGAAGTTTGTCTTACTAAACACTGAAGGAATGTTTGAAAAGTACATGCGATAATTAAAGTTAAAATGCTTTGTGAATTGTAAATACGCAACAGTACCTTATTACCAGGGGTCAACATTTAAAACACAGGTGAGGCGAGTCCTCCTGAGCCCAAGGCAGGGAAGACCAGTCACTGTAAAAAGTGGCAATCTCGAATCCCAATTCTCAGTGGAAGTCTTCCACCACGGCACTTGCTGTTGCGTCTTAAGGAAAGCGACCTGTTAAGTGGTTCTTGGCTTTTCCAGGATAAGTCTCTCCTGGCACCAGTCAGATCTTTCAGACACGAAGATTGAAGTTTATTGTCTTTTCCCCTCAATTCAATGTTTTTCGTTTAGCTCAAAGACTCTTCAGCATACTCTAAAAAGTGAGACAATATGCACAATTTCTGTACAATAATGAACAAGAATGACAATTTGGGGTCACTAACATCCACAAAGTAAGTTCGTAATTGGAAGTGTGAGTCAGCTTTTGAGAAGAAATTAATTCTGAAGACAATCAAATGGATATACTTTTGCTGTGGCTGCATTTCCAGGCCCTCTGCTGTCCTTGTGTACTATAGCCACTGTCCTCTAAGATGACAGGCCTTCCTGCGGCCAGTCGCACACAGGTCCATGACAACCAACCTTGCACCCAGCTTCTCCTTAATAACAGCAACATCTGTGTACCTTCTCTCCTTTGTAGCCTTGTGTTCCCTTCTTAGAGCACCTTCCATTGCCAGCACCCCAAGAAAGTCTGACCGATGCTAAGGGTGCTTCCTAACTCATCATTCGGCAGGCCTTCTCAGACAATGCAATTCCTGGGGCTTTGTGTTCTCTGGAATTTCTATCTCTTCCTGAGTCTACATTTTCAGATTCCCCTAGTGATCTTTTTAAAGGTTTGCAATACACTTGGCACATTTATTTTACATTTTCTGACAGTTGTTCCAGAACAGTAGTTCTCAAACTTTGTTGGCTATCATAGTCACCTGGGTAATTTACTCAAAATAGAGGACCAGGCCTCTCTCTCCTAAGTGAGCCCAGCCTTTTCATGATTTATTAGCCCTGGAGAGTAAAGATTCTGGTATACATAAATACTTGAAAGTTCCTTCTGGGATTTGGGGTAACATGATTCAGCTGCCACAGGAAGATCCAGTTTTGAATGACTAAGAACTTAAGCTCTATATGTGAGAACTAAGGTCAAGCCTTGGCTCAGTTTTGCCTAACTCATGACCACTACCTGAAGCCTACCCTGATTTTTTGTATATTCTGTTGTAGAATAGGAGGTTGCCAGTATTAAATACTATACTGCATGCATTTTGGAGATACTTCTTCACATTGTAACATCTTTGATATTGGGACATGTCTTAAAATATATGCCTTCTAGCTATGTGTCAGTACCTTTTATTTCACATTAGTAACCTAACATAAAGGTGCATCTTACAATCAGATTTTCTAACGTGAGAAAAATACAATACAAAAGAAAGGAAGATAAGAAACTTCTCTAATACGAAGTAAAAAGAGAAGCAGTAATCAAACAGTTCAAATGATATAATGGAAATAAAGTGGTAGAATGATAATACCAAATGATTAATTCAGTCTAATATATATATATATATATATATATATATATATATATATATACACACACACACACACACACACACACACACACACACACACAGAGTCAGAACCTAAGTGCCCAGGGTGGCAGAAAGCTCACATCTTGGATCCTAAACTGGAAGACACAGAGAGCTAGGTGTGGGGTATTCTGCACCCCTCTGGTGCCCCTCATAATCTCTGTGTGGTTTGTCCCTGAGTGTCTCCAGGCTGGCTTAAAGACATTCACACTTTTTATACACAGGCTCAGGGCTCCAAAAAGAGAGACACAGAGACGCAGCAGCCTATGGGAATTGTGTAGCTCTTTGTGACCTGCTCCAGGCAGCCAAGAATCTTTTGCACCATATTGTTTGGTACTGAGGCATTAAGGTTAGTATAAAATTTTAAAAAATATAATTAAATTCATGGATATGTTTTTAAACTATGACAAAGAAGCATTGTAAGTGTAAGTTGTCACTCTGTAAATATAAGTTATTCACAACAAAATCTGATATTTTTGTTCTTGAATAGTTATGAAAGCTAAAGCAATATTTTTGATTAGTAGCAAAAAAATCATGTTAATACTCACTGAGGCAGAGAATACCAAACAAGCGAAAAGTACATGCACGTGCACACACACACACACACACACACACACACACATATGACACATAAAATTGCTTAAGATTCCCCAAATAACATTTATTTATAAAACATTAACTGTGTGCTATCATATATTAAAGATGCTTTTTAGAATGTATTGTGAAAGAATATGTACCTCAAAATTCATTACCTCAGGTTTGTGGAAAATTTAAGCAGTACATCCAGAGAAATATGAAATTCAGTGATCAGAATAATGAAGATGATGAGTATGCTCTATATTTTTATATTTTTCTGAGAAATACACACTATAGGCAAAAGCTCATTCTCTGTGATTTCAATTCTGCTTTTAAACTTTGGATTCAAATGCTACAAATGGATCTCACCAAAATAATTCTTTATTACTTCATATTATTTAAGAATTAAGAGTGTGTGTGTGTGCACAGAAATCCATGCTTCTCGGAGTAAAAACACTCCAGAGTTAGCATTCTGTGGATTATTTTCAATGAAGTAGGCACAAGGGAAATTATAGGTTTAATAGGAGGCAACATTGGTAAATAATGTAGTTAACTTTAAAATCAGAAATAACTTAAATATGTCTTCTGTCCATGTTTGTACAGATGAATTAAGAAGTTGAACTTTTTAATGTGTATACCTATCCTACCAGGTAGGCTCTGACAAACTTTAAAAATAATTCTCTAACAGACTAATTAGTAGCACAAAAATATCTAATTTAAAATCAGTTCATTGATAGAGCACTAATCTCTAGGGTATATAAAGAACTCAAAAAGCTAAGCACCACCACCAACAACAACAACAAAAAAAACCAATCAATAAATGGCCAAGGACCTGAACAGACACTTCTCAGAAGATAATATGCAATCAATCAACAAATATATGAAAAAATGTTCATCATCACTAGTAATTAGAGAAATGTAAATCAAAAATACTCTAAGATTTCATCTCATTCCTGTCAAAATGGCAGCTATTATGAAGACAAACAATAAGCGTTGATGAGGATGTGGGGACAAAGGTACACTTATACATTGCTGGTGGGACTGCAAATTGGTGCAGCCAATATGGAAAGCAGTATGGAGATTCCTTGGAAAACTGGGAATGGAACCACCATTTGACCTGACTATCCCTCTCCTTAGTCTATACCCAAAGGACTTAAAAACATCATACTACAGGGATACAGCCACATCGATGTTTATAGCAGCACAATTCACAATAGCTACACTGTGGAACTAACATAGAGGCCCTTCCATAAATGAATGGATTTTAAAAATGTGGCATATATACACAATGAAATATTACACAGCAATAAAAGCATAAAATTATGGCATATGCAGGTAAATGGATGGCTTTGGAGAAGATGATGCTAAGTGAAGTTAGCCAATCCCCCCCAAAAAATAAATGCTGAATGTTTTCTCTGATATAAGGAGGCTGATTTATAGTGGGGAATGGAGGGGGATCATGGGAGCAATAGATGAACTCTAGATAGGGCAGAGGGGTGAGAGGGCAAGAGAGGGGGCATGGGGTTAGAAATGATGGTGGAATGTGATGGACATTATTATCCAAAGTAGATGTGTGAAGACATGAATTGGTGTGAATATACTTTGTATACAACCAGAGATATGAAAAATTGTGCTCTATATATGTAATAACAATTGTATGCATTCTTGTCATATATAAATTTTAAATTAATTTTTTTAAAGAGAGAGAGAGAGAGAGAGAGAGAGAGAGAGAGAATTTTAATATTTATTTTTTAGTTATCGGCAGACACAACATCTTTGTTTGTACGTGGTGTTGAGAATTGAACCCGGGCGGCACGCATGCCAGGCGAGCAGGCTACCACTTGAGCCACATCCCCAGCCCTAAATATTAAATTAATTTTAAAAATTATAAAATTTAATTAAATAAATAAAACTGGTTCATGTTATTTTACTAATATAACAAACTTCACTTCCAATGCCATCCTGAATGCCAGGAATACATTATTTTAATTAACTCACAAACCAATAAAACCAATGATATTCTCTCTAATTTATCCATCAGATGCCCACTGTACCAATTGCCAAACTTTTCATTAATCCTATAGGAATCATTTCAATTTACAAAAATTAATGAATGTGCAAAATAACTTCCCAGGGTGCAGTGGTCACCCTTCTTCCCACTAGTCCACATTAGTCACCTTTTTATTTCATGACAGTCACTTATCCAATTTCAGCACCACCACCACCAGCCGTGAAAGTTTCTCAAGACTGGCATTCATCTCAAAAATTGAAAGCTACTGAAACAACTCCCCTCAGCCCCATAACTCATTAAAAAATCATCTCCATTTGTAACATGGATGCCTATATTTAAGTCAGCACAAATATTTTCTAACCATACGTGTTGTGCCAGGTATCAGGATAAAATGGTTAAAATGACAAAGTTACGGAGTCTGCGTCTAGAGGATGGAACAGAGCACAAGTGACAAAGTTCTTGGGTCCTGATAAGAAAGAAACAAAGCAGAGCCAGGAGCTGGAGAGAGGACACTGCCTGGGAGGGACCTGCAGTGTGGACTTTCCAGCAGCAGTGACATTATCACTTGCCTAGAAAGTGGCTGGCTGTCACTTGAATCACATAACTGCTTTACATCCAACTTTCCTCATGTGTGAAGTCAGGGCTGGACTAGAATGGCCTGGTACGGACCTTCAGGCTTGGAGATCTCTGGGACCTCTCATTCACAAGAACCTGACCATAATCAGCCTGCTCAGATGGCCCTTCAAGTACTCACTCCCTGGTACCAGTGGAGCCAAGAGAATCTGTCAATCACATTCCCATGTGAATATCACCTCCTCCCCGACCCCAGAGGCAAATGCCTGCTCTCTTCTTTGAAATATTTCAATCTGAGAGACACAGTGTTTCTGAGTCTCACCAAGGAATTTGTCAGGATTCCACACTAGCTGATCTTGATCTCTTGATGTTCAGAGAGTGATTTAATCTCTACAATTATTTACTACACCAATATTTGCAAGCTGAAAAATAACAGTGGGTCTCTTGTAATACAAAAATCTTGACCATTATTTTCACATAAAAAATTATATTGACTAAATTGTGACAGGATTTAGGAATTACTTAAAAGAAGGAGGTGATTCTAAGCACAATGATATAAGCAGGTACAATGGTAGAGGTTGTAAACCAAGCTACCTAGAAGGCTGAGCAGAAGGATTGCAAATTCAAGGACAGCCTGGACAATTTAGCAAGACCCTGTCTCAAATTATATAAAGGGCTAGGGATGTAGTTCAGTGGCAGAGCACCCCTGGGTTCCATCCCTAATACCAAAATAAATAAATAAATAAATAAATAAATAAATAAATAAATAAATAAATAATAAAACAAAAGAAAGAAAGAAAGAAAGAAATGATTAGAAGTATATAAACATACTGATATAAGAACTAACACCCACAGTAACCACTTACAGCTTGGTTGGCTGAATCTAGTAAAATGTATCAGTGACAAATGCACAATTTTACACTGGGGTTTAAAAAACCAAATGTGCACGAACAGCATGAAAAGCCAAAGCTATGTAGCAATATGTATGGAGAAAAATCTCAGAAATTTTAGCTATATAAGGGTAAGCTGGAATAACACATAATAAGAGGTTCCCCCAAACAGGTACCATAGGCTCCTGATACCCTAAGTGTGTTCCCTGAACAGTTATATGGATATCAGCTAGTAATGTGCTAGAAATGCAGAATCTTGGAGTCTACACCAGGCCTCCAGCACCAGACTTCGTCTGTTACAAATATACCCAGTGACTTAGTACACCACTGTTCTAAGCTATTATTCAGATCAGATCAAGTGAAGCTCTAGTCTATACTAGAAAGGCCACACAGTCAATACATATGCATGTGATGGAAGTCCATTAGACCAAGGCATGCACAAACTCAAATCTCTAAACCTTCAAAACATATTTCAAAGACTGTGGATCTTTGGTTTAGAGTGTATTATCCAATATGGTAACTACTAGCCAAATATGGGTATTTAGCAAATTCAGGTGGGCTATAAGAATAAAACACACTGCAGACTATGAACCAATAGTAAAAAAATGGATGTAAAAAGTACTTCTTTAATAATTTTATATTTAATGTATTGAAATAACATGTTGAATGTGTTTTCTTAACTCAAATGTATTATTAAAATTAATTTATATTTTCATTGGTAATGTGGATACTGGAAAAGCTTAAATTACCTCTGGTGTGCACATTTTATTTCTATGGACATTGCTGTTTGAGAGATAATTGGGGACCTGTATGGCAGTTCTTTTCATGTGGAACCTGAATCAGTTCAGAAACAAGGATTAAAACTAGGCCTAAATATTGTATTATGGGCCGAGGAGAGAAATCTATTTTTTCCCCAAAAATACCCAGCATGGAATATATTCAATCCCAAGGATTCATCATTGAATCTAACACTCTGAATCTTGCACTTCTTGTCTTATTATAAAAACAAACAAAAACATATGACAATGAACATAAAACAAGAAAAACCTATTATTAAAAACAATATCTCATGAGCAGTTTCCAATTCATGGTCTTTTCCTCTGGAGAAAAATTACAGTGCACTTTATTTTCTCTTTAGAGAATGGTGATTTGGTGTGCAGGTAGGCAATGATGTCATCAGAGGAAATGACATCCATGCTTGCAGAGAGATGAACGTTCTCCTGAAGATGCTCCTTTTGCTAAACTTTCCTCATAGAGGACTTACAGATTGCCTCTTGCAACAAATATCAGCACCTCCCCAGCCAGGCTGCTCCAGTACCACAGGAGGAGAAAATAAATAAATGAACCCCTCTCAGTGCACAAACCTGATCTCAACAAAATATCAAGTCACAAGAGTTTAAAGAGGACAGTCTAACTCATCACTATGATGCTGAAGCTAATACCCAAGTACACTACTTTACCTTGTTATTACAAGGGAAAGCCCCAATATCTTGGCTCATATTTCATTCGTTCTAGATGATTCACTTTCTAGATACACATTAGAAATGCTGAACAATTTCATGATCCCAAGAGGGACACTCTTTGGCCCTCTCTGCATCAATGAAATCTTAAAGAATTAAAATTTTTCAGAGGTATTTGGATTCATCTTATTTAACATAACAAAGTTTTAAAAGAAAAGTAAAATAATATATCATTTTTTGTGGCACAGAAAATTTAAGGGTAGATTTTGTCATTGCTTTTGGTTTATCTGTAATCCTAAATTTTATTTGATGTTTGCTTATTATATATATATATATATATATATATATATATATATATATATATATATATGTATATATATATATATATATATATATATATATATATATAGTATATATTAATTGGCTTAGGTGAGATTTGTCTTCTCTACACATGCATATAGAATATATCAATCACAACCAACCACCCTTTTTCCACTCATGCTCCCCCACCTCGTCACCTTCCAAGTACTTACTAATCACTATTCTATTTTCGGGCTGACTTTGCTTGTTAATTTTCTCATATAAGAGAGAACAAACAACAGTTGCAGTTTGATCTGCCTCTAAACTAGGAAATATGAGTAGGCTGAAGTGGTTCAAATGCTGCCGTCTTTAAGATAATGATTTAGATTCAACAGAAGTCAGCTTGAATCCCAGTTCCCATCATGCTCAATCTGCTTTTGAGATTTTAGTTTGTTCATCACTTAGTAAGGGCACTGGCTGGCTCTAACTTTCCACATTCCATATTGCCATACAAATGGAAGAGGCGAAGTACTTCATATTTATCCAAATGAAGCCCAAATCTGCCCAAATTAAAGGTAGATTGTATTTAAAAATGAATATCCTTATAGAAATTTTAATACCTATTTCTGAGAAGGTTGCATAATAGCTCCCCAAAGACTTTTTAGAATTTATAAAGCCATTTATCTTGTATACATTGTGAATGCCCCTAAGTAACAAATAGATAGATTTTAATACACACACACACACACACACACACACACACACACACCATTCCTTGTCAGATATTGAAGTCTAATAATGCAACTCCTGAAGCAAAATTAGGATTTGCATTTGTAGATTTACATTAAAATGAAAGCACTCTCTAGCCGTAATTATTTCACTCATTCTGCAAATTGGAAAATCTGTTATAATGTAAAGTGTTATAGCCCAGAACTTTGGAATCACTTTGTATTTAATGTAGAACTAATGAATTCATGGAGCACCCGTTGTTTACTTTAATCTGAACCATTTTATATATGCCATGTATATTCTGTTGCCAGATTTTCCATGTATTGGCCAAGTTTTGAAAACTCAATAACTGGCTTCTTTTTAAAATAAATCACAATACTTACCGGGGGAGCTACCTTTTTACAGGTAATCTTCCTATATAATAAGTCATGTCTGTGTGTTTAAACAAATTTTCTAGGAAGGAAACTTGAATTTGCATCTCAGGAGACTGGCTATAAGTAAAGGCTGGAATGTGAAGATCGTGGAGTTCTGTAACTGACTCCAGGTGGTAGGGAGCTATCACCTTCAACAACAGGAGCCTAAGGGTGCCTCCAACTGGGTGCACCCTACTGGGGTGATCTCCTCTAATAAAGCAAAGGTCCTGACTCTCAGGCTGTCCAGCCAACTATGGACAAGAAAGCCACAGCTGCGTTAGGACACCAGTGTCCCAGTGGGAAGCATCTCCTGCCACCAGCTTTTGGAACAGAATAGCCGAGACGTTGGTGTCTTACTTTTGTAAGAAACTAATGTGACATCAGCTATTTAATGTAAGAGCTTTAACATGCCCCCTTTAAAAAAAATGCTGAATTGTTTATTCCTAGCACAGTAATTAGTCCACAGGTAATAGATATTAAAAAAAAAAAAACAAATCTCATCCACTCAATGGTGGCTGTAATAAATGGCATTATGTCCCCCTAAAATTCCCATATTATGTCCTGACCTACAGGACCACGGAATGTACCTTAGTTGGAAACAGCATCACTGCTGAAATGAAGCAGAGAATGGGTCTCTCATCAGGTATGCCTGCTGGACATATGGAAAGCGATGCCATGAGGAGATGTGAGCAGGGCTCCAGATGATGCCACAGAAGCCAAGAGACACCACAGAGCACCAGCAATTGCCCAGACTCCGCGGAAGCAGAGGCCCTCCCAGCCCCCGGGACACCTTGGTCTAGGACTCCTGTCTCCAGAACCGTGGGTAATACAGATCTGCAACTTAACCTCTCCACTCTGTGGGAGTTGGTCACCAAACCCTAGCAAATTAACAGTAATTAACACAATCTATGGCTTGATAGAAACAAATAACAGAAAGTTTAAATCTAAAGGAAAGCTAAGAAAAGGTTTTCAGGCTATGTGTCTCACTAAACTTAACGTTCAGATCCCTAATTCATCATGCCTGGTTAACATTAGAGGAGCATGATTAAGTCAACTAAATTTAATCAGCCTTTAAAATAGAAGCCCCTGGGAAAAGAAACTTTGATTTGTACGCTGACACACACCCCAAAAACGTAAATGCAGGAAACACATTATGGCCATTAGTCATGATAAATCTGTTGAATGAATGAATGGTTAACACAGAGAAGCATAATTCAACACACAGGAGTAATTTGTAAGCTTGCTTCCTGAAATATTAAAAACAAAAATTCAAACCAGAAATAGGCATAAAACCATTGTTTCTTCACCATTTCTGCTTTAAGAGTTTTGTAAGGTTTTATTTTATTTTTTTTTAATCAAGCGCAAGTCAGTCACTAAAAAGAAATCCTAGAGAAAAAATTAGAAATATGCCATATGTTGTCAGCTCGAGAAAATACACATGCAAGGGCATTTTCAACACTTAAAAGAACTATTTATCAATTTTCGTGCCACCTGCTGTACAGATGGCAAAGTTTCTGTGTTTCTAAGGGTGATGAGAAATAAACAATGTGGAATTCATAAATAAGTGTCATTTTGCAAACTTTCATATATAAATGCCTTCCTTAACAAGTGACTTGTGGCTGGCACTGTCAAGTGGCATATATAAAATCTTTCAGTAATAATAGTAATTATGTTAAAAACCAGTCATCATGTAGAACTCTATTTTTAAAAGTCATTTAAAAAATGATTATCTTTAATATATCTCCACACCAATAAGAATCTAGGATTCCTAGAGTACTGCCAAGTTTTCTATGTTTCTTCATGTAATTTTCATAGATTCCATTCAACCTAAGTTAAAATTTTGTCCTGTACTCTTTTAATTTCTTTTAGTCATCAATGAATGTTAAAATATTCATCAAATTGCTTTCTTATGTCCAAACACTGCTGGGT
This sequence comes from Callospermophilus lateralis, assembly GCF_048772815.1. Taxonomy (NCBI): domain Eukaryota; kingdom Metazoa; phylum Chordata; class Mammalia; order Rodentia; family Sciuridae; genus Callospermophilus; species Callospermophilus lateralis. The sequence continues at coordinate 1,899,020 of NW_027517992.1, read as the reverse complement.
TATGTGAGAGAAAAAATATGACATGGTCTTTAAAAAGCATTTCTTTCAAGGAAAACCAAAAGGACAATCAATTTGGAATTGTGTCTATTATAGTTATCCAAGTATGGAAAGGCACAGAATCAGGCATATAGTCCTCGAGTTCAGAGTAACTACCTCTTAGAGCATGCTGAAGATGAAATTAAGAAGAAAGCAGAATTGAGACATGAAAAAAGAAAAATGAGTCATGATCAGTAAAGCGTGGACCAATTAAAACCTTGGGAATGAGGGGCAATGATTCTATATTTCCCTTTCACTGGCTTTATGCTGGTTCACTAAGGGAGAGCCAAGTAATCAGAAAACTGTCCCTGGCTGTGAGTGCGATGCCTCAAAACAGACCTTATGGTCCTGGATATAGGGTTTAGGCAATGAAGATTCTCTGCCTTTGATTATAAAATGAAACATTCTCTATTTGCAAAGCAACTATTAAACTCCTTGTATGTGCCTCATACCTGAGGCTGGAGGATACTTCTCAGAGTACACCATGGGCATGGTGGATGCTTCTCCCAAGGAACAGGCAATCTTGTGTCCAGACTGACACACTGAGAAACACACAAAATAAGGAAATGCATTCATGATAACAGGGATATTTCAGTCCACGGCCAGCAACTCTGAAGGGCTAAATCAGAAGATCATGAGCCTTCCAGGAATGAAGAGCCTGATCTAGTCCAAGGGTCACATCTCTTTTCCTTCAAGTGCCTAGATGCAAAACATAAACTTTAAAGTATACAGAGGTGCTGAGGGGAAGTGACACAGGGACAAAGATGAGCTGAGGGGATACTGTGCTCCGCATCCAAAGGCACATGGACACTGTTATGGAAGGATCCTTGACTCCACTTCGCCAAAACTCCAAAGAAATGAGAAGTTGAAAAAGTAGGCTTATACTTTGTACCAATGTAAAACCAATGAACATATTTTGTCTTGTAATGACAAATATATTCCCAAGAGATTAAACTCTAAGATAATAGATTAGCAATAAAATGGATGCTAATAATCAACTTCTCGTTTATGCAGAGAGCATGGACTCATCTGCATTATTTATACCGAATAAACAACCCCATGTCCTTAGTGAACAGTAGCGCTAATCCTACTCAGCATCTTTAATAAATTATTAAAATGGCAGAACACATTGCATAGAAGAACAAGAAACAAGGAGAACCTTACTAATGCAGAACATATTTTTTTCTAAAAAATAATGAGAATTTTTCTCTTTCTTGTTTTCAAATCCATTAAGACAGAGAGTAGTAATGAAGAAGATGATACCCAGAGGGCCAGCCCAAGAGTACAGTCCTTCAGTCACACATTTGCATCTGGTTAACAAAAAGACAGAAGTTCGATGTCAAGTCCATGGTGCATTATCTGATAAAGGTTTCCTTACTGTTCAGGATAGCACTTACTTAAGATGTAAATAAACACCTGTGGTGTCCACATTTGCTGGGGTAGGTAGTTTTATGTGTCAGATTGGCTGGACACCATGCCTCATAATGCAGCATGAGCCTGGAAGGTACTGTGAAGGTGTCTGTAAATTTGATGGATAACTTACAATCAGCTAACTGAGCAAAGCAGGTTATGCTCCATAATACGGTATCCTCAATCAATCAGTTGAAGATTGCAAGAGAAAAGGTGAATTTCCAAAATAATTCTGCCTGAAGACTACCATATAAACTCCCTGCTTGTGTTCCCAAACTACAGGGCGGCCCTGCAGTCTCAAGACTTCAGACTGCAAGGACAGTTCCTACTTGAATTTCCAGTCTAACTTCCTGCTCAACAGATTTTGGACTTGCCAGTCCTCATAATTGTGTTAGCCAATTTCTTCAAATATTTGAATATTTCAATATTCATTCTCTCTGAATATATATATATATATATATATATATATATATATATATATATATAGTATATGTGTGTATATACTATGTAATTTATATATACTGTGTGATTTATGTGTGTATATGTGTGGGTATATATCAATTATATATATTATTAATGTATGAAAACATGTTATTATTACATATATATATTATTATTTGTGTGTATATGTGTGTTCTGTTTCCCTGGAGTGGATAGCTCTTATTAGAATATTTAAATGCCACCAAAAGGATCTTGATGTAACCCTACCTTTCAGGACAAGAAACATCTTATTCTGCATGTGGAAAGAAATGGAGAAAGATGGTCCCAGGTCTGTTTGCTTGGCTCTGCTTATTTCTTAGAGAAATTTTCCAATTTCTCTCAGGGGCCTGATGGTAACCAACTTCACCCATCCCCAGGCAACCAGGAACAGTTGGCATCATGCTGCTTTGTTAGACTCGGGGCCCGTTTGGTAATCCCATTTGTGAAGTCATTAAATCAGGCACACCCAGAATCTGCTCACCACAGTGCTGTGTTCTGCTTGTGGTACTGAATCAGCTTGGTGCTGTTCACATTCCCCAGAGTCTGCTTGGCCTGGGTGCTTGTGCCATGTCTTCTCTTTGGCAAAGTGTGATTCCATTTGTGACTTTGGTAAACACAATATGTTTCATAAGGTGCTGATGGTAAAAGAAATCTCAAAAACAAAGTCTTAATGTTCAAACCCTGGCCAGAACAAGGGACTTATCATTTAATCAGCAGTAGATGATTTGGTTACAACACACACAGGGCTCCTGAGTGCATTCCACGCTTTCCAGAAAGAGTGAGTAGAAGATTTAGAGTGCAACTCCCAGTCTGTGCCTCAAGTCAGCCACGATCAACCACCCTTTCCCTCTCCATCACCATCTCTTCTCCCTCCAGACATTTAGAACTAGCATGTCCCTCTCATACATCTCCTGCATAACTGAACCCAATGGCACCCCCTGTTTATACCACTCCGGCTTCTTTAAAGTTCGTTTGTTAACTTTCTGTGCCCACCATGGCCAAGGTCCTGAATTCAGCTCCCAGAATGCCACCAAACTGTCACCTAGCACATGACTTCTGATTGATCACAGTAAATTCATTTGTTACAATCAAGGTGATTACAAAAAGCCCCCAAGAGATTTTTGAAAAATCCATTCTTAAAGTCACAAGAAGTAATAACACAATCTTTGTTTATTTAGTGATGGGCAAACTTGATTGGACTATTCTACACCACCATTTTCCTATTGTGTCCCTAAGTGACAGACTAGTGGCAGTAAAAAATAAATAAAACGGTTTATAGAACACAGAGGGTGATACTGTGAGAAGCCGTATTTGAGTAAAACCAGGGCACTTCTCCAGGCAGAGGATGGTGCAAAGGAAATTGTGGCTGTGACAATTTTGCTGGTCACGAAATCCAGTCCCTGAGGGTGATCCAAAGAATTTCAAGTTCAAAGATACACATCCAGTGAAAAGACACTATACGTTTAAATTTTAAAAACTGAAACTTTCTGCTCATTTGCGGTTCTTGGAATCAGACTGACTTACGGTATGCATCTGAAGCATCAGCCAGCAAAAGAAAGAAATGTCAAAAGGAACAACTGCTTGTTCACAGAAGACTCAATTTTTGCTCCAAACGAGAAGAAGCAGCTGGAAATGAATTAAAGGATGGTTATGATAATGGGCTTTCCCTAAATCTGTGACAGGTAACCATCCCACACGGTTTCTGAGAATCACTTTTTAAATTTTCCTTTAAGTTTTTTTACTTGTTCTAATTAGTTATACATGACAGTAGAATGAATTTTGACACATTGTACACAAATGGAGAACAACTTCTCATTCCTCTGGCCACTAGTAGTGTAATCATACATGTATATCAGGTAATAATGTCTGCCTGATTCCACCTTCCTTCCCATTCCCACAGCCCCATCCCTCCCCTCACTCCCCTCAGCACAATCCAAAGTTCCTTCATTCTCCACCAGCCCCCCCCCCTCACTATAGATCATCATCTGCTTTATCAGAGGAAAAAAATTGGCCTTTGGTTTTAGGGGTGGGCTTATTTTATTAGCATGATATAGAGAAATGTAAATCAAAACTTCTCTAAGATCTCATCTCACTCCAGTCAGCATGGTGATTATCAAGGATATAAGAGATATTAATTGTTAGAAAGGATGTGGGGGAAAGGCAAACTCATATATTGCTGGTGTGACTGCAAATTGGTGCAACCACTATGGAAAGCAGTATGGAGATTCCTCAGAAAACTGGGAATGGAACCACCATTTGACCCAGCTATCCCATTCCTTGGTTTATACCCAAAGGACCTAAAATCAGCATGCTACAGTGATGCAGTCACATCAATGTTTATAGTAGGCTCAATTCACAATAGGTGAACTATGGAACCAACCTAGTGACCTTCTACAGATGAGTGGATAAAGAAAATGTGGTATATATACAAAATGGAATATAACTCAGCCTTAAAGAAGAATTCAATTTGGCATTTGCAGGTACATGGATAGAACTAGAGAATATCATGCTAAGTAAAAAGTATTTCCTTCCACTGCCTTTTTCTTGTGTTTCTCTTTCTTGCTTTTTCATTGTTTTATCCCCCCTCTCTCTTTTTGAACATACCCCTAAGAAGAAAATCATTTCCAAATCCACGGAACTTAAAGTCTCTCAAAATTGGAAAATGAATAAATTTCTGCAAAGATAGCACTTTCTCCCCAACTTAACCCTGAGCCCCCTGTTGTATGAGAAACTCCAATTCATTTTTAATCCCTTCAATCCACCAAAACTACTTTTGCCAGTGTCCCCAAGACCTATCCCCTTGATAACTCTGCAGTCAATTCCCAAGTCTTTCCTACTCTCTCCTTTGGGTTTCAGGCAGCTCAGTCTTATGGTGGGTCTCCTGGTAGCCTGCATGAACACTAATCCACCAGGTTTCCTTCTTCTTCACTGGCCACTCCTCCCTCTTGCCTTGTTTCCCCCTCTGTGACATCCCAACCACACCTGCACTAGGACTCAGAATTCCTGCAATCTTCTTTACCAAAGTGATTCACTTCCTTGGGGACCACATGCAGGTTGCTGGCTTAAATATCATGCATATGAGGCTTAAGTCACTGTCCCCAGCTGAACCTGGCTCCCATATCCAGCCGCCTACTCCACACTGCTTTGGCTGCCTGGCAAGACTTTTGAACTTAAAACTGACCTGTTAAGCTGATCCATCTCTCAACCCTCCTCCCCATCTTCTCCTTCTCACCTGGTGCTAACTCCACCTCTCCCAGTTGCTCAGGAGAAGAGTCTTATGAGTCATTCGGAACTCCACCTTTTCTCTCCCAGTCCACATCAGCTGATTCAGTCCATTCTACTTCAGATACACCCAGCACTGTGTCTGACAGCACCTCACTACCTCCCTCCCTGGTCCGAGCGGCCACCATCAAGTCACTCACTAGGACTAAGGGCACCATCTCTGTAGCGGGTCTCCCTGCATCCACAATTCCCTCCTTAGAGTCTAGTCTTCCCAAAGCCCCAGACTGAAGTAAGGCTACCTACATCAGCCCTGGTCACTTCCATGGGCCACAAGATACTAGAAAGTCTGGTTGTCCATTAGTCCCCTAAAGTACCCTCCTAGACTCCTAGTCACCCCAATGCCCTCCTTGAGCTCATAAAGCTCACTAAGCATACTGCCATCCACAGTCCTCGTCCCTCACTCCCTGTGCCTGTAGCAGTGTCCCCCACAACATCCTCATCCCCTTTACTTTTTGTTTCAGGGCCATTTCTAAGGCGCTTCTACTAGTGTCAAATTCCAAACGCATTCCTCTTGCCTGCTAACCGTTCTCCCTGACCTTGCTCTATGGTCACTTTGTTTTCCATAACACACACCAACTTCTAACATACAATACCTTTTTCTATTCACTGTCAGTTTCCCACCACCATGCTGAAAACTTCACAGAAGCAAACATCTCCTTTTTCTGTGCTGTGGTAGTCTCCACACCCAGAAAAGTGGTTGACTCAAGGAAGGAGCTCAGCAAACACTTATTTGAGTAGATGAAGATTCAAAATTCTAATTTGCCAAATGTCCTCAAAAGATGACAGACCTCTCCTAAAGGTGGTAAAAGGAATTCTTTCCATCTGAATGCAAATACAGAATACACAGGAAAACCAGCGCTGACTTGGGAATGGAAATCCTGCACTTGAGCTTAGATGATGTTCTAATGGTGAACTCACGAGGAATTTCTTCAATTGCCCTGGTAATCAGACCTTTCTCCATAAAATCAGGATAATATTTCACTAAGTTTTTTGTTGTTGCTGTTTTTAAAACTAACATGATGATACATGTACAACTCTACATTCAAAAGGGCAAGAGAGCGTGATAAGAAAGCCTACTTTTCCCTTCTGAACTAGGCCATTTATGATGCTGTCATTTTTCATAAAGTAAGTGATAAAAATACACCATAATTGTAATGTGCAGCTGCACTCAAAGACCTAAATAAATCTGATTAAGACACAGTTCCTTAAAGAGTGATGGTTCTTTAGGTTTTCCCATTCAAGCATAAAAATCTTACGATGCCCAGAGGTCAGCCCTAAACCAGGGATTAACTGGAGATGCCAAAAGAATCTGTGGAAAAAGCTTCAACCCACAGGTTGAAACGAGGACAAGAGCAGCTTGTCTTACAAAGAGAGATACCAGGGGGAGCGGTGAGCCGCACAGGCCCCCCACCGACTTCCCAGGTTCACATTCTGGGTCACTCCCCTTTCCTGTAACTGTCACCTTTGAAAAATGAGCATCTCCTCATCAATAAACAGAAACAGTCTAAGAAATTATTGTGAGAATTAAATTAGTTGTCATCTATAAAGTGCTTAGAACATGGGTGTTTGACAGTATGTACTTAGAGCACCCAAGGGTGTGGAAATAGATAAAAGAAAGGCTTAGTGAAGCACCCAGTAGGTTCAAGAATCTTTCCTTCCAATTACATAAAGGCTCTGGAGGAAGAACGGTCCTTGAGCAAATTCTTGGTTCTTCTTGCTGAAGTGTCATTTCTATCTAAGGAACTACAAAGTTTAGGTAGAGAAGCAAAGTGTCAAGGTAAGGAGAAGAGGAAACATTCATGACTCAAGGGCATTTTAAATTTCCTCTAAGGTCATGCACAGAGAGAGTGCTCTCTGACTCAGCAACTTCAGGACCGATTGACTCCTGCTCACCCCAAAATAAGGTCCCTTAACTGGGGTTCCAGCATGGCAGCATGCATGTCACCTGGCATCAGATTAGACACACACATTCTTTAGCCTCAGTCCAGACCTACTGAATTAAAAATCCTGGGCCTCAGGCCCAGCAACTTGAGTTTAAGCAAGCCCTCCATATCAGGAGAACATGCACCAAAGTCTGAGAACCACTGCCCCAAGCATCAATGCCCAAGAGATTGTAAAAGACACTGATGGAGAACTGAACTTGAGTTTTCATGGCTTTATCAAAGTTATGAATTTATAAGGCTTGGCTGCAAGAATATGTCTTTAGAAAACATTGAGTAAATTCAATATTCCTCAATATTCCTTAAGATACCCTATTGGTTTGGCAGGATATGAAATCTTCAGCTCACCAATATTTATTCAGCATTAACCACACATAAGCCTCTCTGCTGGCACAGATAGAAAAAAATAAAAATGAAAAACCTGGATCTTACTCATGTTCTCTGAGAGTTTATAATATGATAAGGGCTCAGACCCAGGAAGAATGAGCAAAACCACAAAGCCAAATAAATCACCTGTTGTAACAATGAAGAAACTTGTCCATGTTCTGGAAAAGGGACCATGCAGAACAGTCAATAGCAGCTTGGCTGTTGTGGAGGGAGGAAGGGGGGTGACAGGGACACTGGGGGCATGGCATCTGGGTCTGTCCTGGGACCCGAGTGCCATCCCAAGAAGTGTGGCCTCCAGTGCGCTTCAGTGCAGAGTCATGCATGGTTTCAGAGAAAGGCTGGGTCTGTATCCAACAAACTCAGCCTAGGAAACAGTTTAGCAGCAATAATACGAAACTAGAAGGCAGGCAACGGTCCAGAAACGAGGGGTGAAGGGAGAAAATGAGGTAACCATAGGTAAACTGACGTACCCAAAGGGGCAGCGAGGGCGGGTTCTGCTGAATGAATGAATGAGAACATCAGATACGATCCCAGGACGGACATTAAAGAATGACAACAAAACTACGCATCTCCCTTCAACAGGTGGTAGGTGATGCAATGCTATTGACTACTTGGCTGAATCTGAATGACATTTTAAAAATGTTCCCTTGGGCTGGAATGCACTTGAGTTTTACAGGTACGAGGAATAAAACCCACTTCACAAACGCTTAGAACGTCACAACCATAGGGAAACATGATTATGGAAATCCCTTTCATAGTAAATGATTGTTTATTCTCAAGTTTAATAAATTCTCCCCAGAACTTGTTGGGATGTTGTTCAAAGATGAATCAATGCTCAATATGTTGATTGTGAATGCACATTCTAAACTTTCCTCCATATTAGATATCAATGCTTGAAAACCATTTCTATGCTACTGATATCAGATATAGATTGCTAAGTTTAAAAGATTATTCTAAATATTAAGGACATTGGTTTTCACACTGTGACTTTCTGTATTGTCAAATGATTAAGTCATATGTAAGAATACAGCTTTAACCATAGGCTTTTCTCATGGAGGAAATCCTCAGATAGAGCTTGGGATACCAAGGATGAGCCTCCAAATCAAGGTATAAAGTCCTCTCAAAGATATCTGCAGATTCAAAGGCACTAGGGCACTGGTCTGTTGAGCAAGAGGAATCCGGCAATGTAGCTAGGGCACAGCAGTCAAGTGGGGCTGTGGCCTTGTAATCCATGGTAAAGATGCCCTTCCCTGTCACATGAGAGCCAGAGAGGTTGTGAGCAGGAGGCTAATATGATCTGATTACCCTGTGCCAATGAGTGTATACTTGTGTTCTAATGAGACATTCGAGTCTTGTAATCTGGACCCAGAATAATGTGATGCTCTTGACTCATAAGGGTTTCTGTGATCTTTGGGGTCAACAAGCAGAAGAGCTAATATACATTAAGTATGGGTTAACCTACTTAGTGTCATGTTTAATAAATCTGAGCTGAGCTACGAATGTGCATATTTGATCAGGGACTCCCTATGCTATTAAAGAAAAAATACCATCTCTCTGTAAGGTAAATTACGGCTGTCTGCTCTGTGATGTGCTTTAAGATAGTAGACGTGCATTTAGGAAAAGGGAGAATATTCAATGGAATGCATGGTATACGGTGATTTCAACACAGTCCTTCCATCCAGGGTCCACCAGCGGCCAACAAGGTTCGTTCCTGGTCAGCACAATCCTGAGAGGACGGAGGGGACTTTTCAGATGGGAAATCTGTAAGTTTCTGCTCCCGTAGTAATATTTGCTTTAGGGACTGGCAGCAAGTCTGAGCCTCCTTATGGCATGATTTGGGGTGTCTGGATTTATTCCCTCACAGTGACTGTGACAGAACAGAATTAAAGACAGCGTGGCTTCTACCCAGCTGCACGCTGCTTTGTAAAGTGACTTCATCGGGCATCTCTTGTGCCAGTTCTTCACTCTCCTTTTCTTCCAGTTTTAATTTGATCCTCCTTGTTACCGAGGCCTCTCTGGACCACAACACAAGACTCTGAGCAATTCACAACAAGCACAGTTGTCCTGGTCAGTGCTGTTTCCTACCTCCACACAACAATTTCGATATACATGCACACAGAGGAATCCCCGGGATGCCAAGAATAAATTTCTAATAGCAAGACATGGGGTGAAGTGAGGGAACCCAGGGTACAAAGCACCTCATGATCAATAAAATAATTCTATTTTCCTATTCTTTGTAATCTTACCTAGAATGTGGCTCCACATGAAAACTGCAGCCAGTCTATATTGATCTGAAATCTTAGCATGGATGCACAGTCTTAGCACCAAAGCCCATCCACTCTTTTTATTTCTAGCTTAATCATAACATAACAAAAGTATGGAGAGCAAAAGTGAGAAGAATATTTAACATTTCAGAAGGTTTCTATATACTTTCCCTAGGTTAAATGCTTTGTATGCATTATCTCATTGATTGGAAAAAACTCAGTGATGTAAGGTTGATGAAGCTCCAGTCACAAGGGTGTTGGGATCCTGCCTGACCCTAGGTTCATCCTCCAAACTGCTGCAATAGCTCTCCTCCAGGCCTGTGGCTCCATTCCTGTATGGAAGGAGTCTCCTCTTTCATTCAACAATAATGTCTCTTTCCCATGAGTGACTGAGGCAGTTCACTCCTGTGCCTATGTATCATACTTAACATGTGGTGCCTTACACTGCAATTGACATCATCCCTGAAGGAATCAAGTTCCATATGTAGACCTTCCTTCCTATGGTACGAGGTACAGAAAAACAACAACAACAAATACACTTAACACCACAACAGTAGTAATCAAACCGTCTTTCCATCAGTCACCAGATCAAATGATCACAAAATTATCATAGGAAGGATCAACACCTGGTATTATAAGAAAATAAGATCTTGCACTGTTCTGGTCTCCCTACACCTCCATACAAACCTGAGGGTTCCGGCAGTCACCAACATACAGCCCAAGAGCCTTCTTTCAACAGAGCAAAAAGTCCATGCTTTTTCTAGCCACAGAGTTTCTACACAAGCTTTCTCAGAACCTGCTCCTACTCTTAACTATGGTGACTGTGTCCCTCCATTAAGCCTGCTTATGTACCTGTCAAGTATGCACCTCCCATCCAGCTCTCTCTCCCAACAACCTGCCTCTTCACACTTAGTTCTCAGCTGCAACCATACATTCATTAATGTGCTGCAATCTGTCTTTCCACAAAACTCTGAGCACCACAAGGGCAGACACCCCATCTATTTTGTATTCAGTACTCTACCCTTAATGCCTGCACTAACCACAGTCTAAGCACAGCATAGAACTACCAGAAATGAGTGGCTGATTTTCTTCCAATCTCTTATTTGTCATTTGTACAAGGAACCATCACCATACGAAAAAGATACGTAGTTTGAATTAATGGCATATCTTTATTCAACTGTCAATCACATTTGAATTTATCATATGAATCACAAGCAATCATATTAGAACTCAAGTACTTAAGGTTCAATTGCATTGTGTTATACTAAAAAATGTGAAAACTTGGCAAATTTACTGGGAAGTAAATTTGAAGAACAAATTTACTAAGAAACTGGAATGTTCTTTGTAAGTTGTGGATTTCTAACCTACCAAATGCTAGCGGGAGAGTGAATCTGTCAGTAGTTCAGCACTTCCATTTCAATTTCCCAGGAAAATAGAAATTACAGAAGTAGCAAGAATAAACAATTACTAGATCTTGCAACCAGTTCTTGTTTTAAAACATATTTTCTGAAGCAGGGTTCTCACTCCATTATACTTGCTCAGTCACACTGAAATGAACTAGAAAGTGATTTATGAAGTATTAAATATTATTATAATGTCTCTGAATCCTTACAGAATACAAATGCATAAGTGGTATTTATGATAGAACACAATGAAGTTTTAAAATAGGGATGTTTCACAACCAAGACTTATAGGCATATAATATTTTAAAGTCATATTCATTTTTTCTATTGGGGCAAATGAAATATCCTAAATAAAACAGCATACACTGCCCTAAATACAATTGCTTTTTTTGTAGATTTATAGTTGTTTCAACTTCTAGGTAGTTGTATAATCACAATTGTTGGACAACCCCCTTCTTAGTAAACTTTAGAGCTCAGGTGTAAATGTTGTTGTTTTAATAATATTGTATTTTAGAACATTTCAAAAGATCTGTAATTTTTAACGGATCTGTAACAATTTCAGCAATTTCTTTTAATTGGGTTTCTTATAATTATAGCTAAAATCCTGTAACGTCCATATGAAGTGTTCCAATTACAAACTAGGAGGAAGTAGAAATAACTCACATGGACAGCTTCACTAGTTGCATCCTATGGAAATCAGAGGTCAACTGGTTGGTTGTTTTATACAAGTGCTATAATTTACCTACTAGATGTGTATAAACACACAAAACCAGGCAATTTAGATAGTAATTAGAACCCTTAATTTACTTTTATTCAAGCAATGACCTCAACTATAATTTAAATATAATAGTTCCTAAAGATGACTGGCAAATTCCCATTACTCCAAGATCTCCTATAAAGTGCTCCAACCCCACAAGTATAATATAGAGAATCACAGAAAGTCTGATATCAACACAGTCCTACTTCAGTAGAATTTTTCTCTCAATAAAACACAATTTCTTCTTGTGCTGTGAAATGGTAAATAAAAATCATGTTTTTAGAAATTTACTACAAATCATTATTTCAAGTTTTTTAGATGATAGTGTTTTAAAAGGTATTAGGCTAGGTTGATGGCACATACTGAAATCTCAGCTATTTTGGGAGGCTAGGACAGGAGGATCACAAGTTCAAGATCAGCAATTTACAGAATACATGTCTTAATATAAAATTAAATTAAATTAAAAAACAAGGTTGGGGATGCAGCTTAGTGCATGAGGCCCTTGGTTCAATGATCAGTACAACAGATAGATGGATAGATGATAGACAGATACACACATACTTACATACATATATACGTAAGAGATGTATAGAGGCATATGTAGATAGAGGTCTATATTTATAAAATATATGTACATATGTATATGAATACTCTTCCTGTACTGACCTCTAAATTGCAAACTGTAGAAAATGACTTGAACAGAAATTAATACCCCACACACATGTTCTCAACAAGAGTCCACTTCTATTTCCATACAATGTGATAACCCAGTATATGTGTTCATGTTTTAGAGTTTCTCTGGCCGTGCATGCCTAGCTCCAGGTGTATACTCTGCTGCCTGCTGAGACATCTGATCAACCCCTGCAACACAGCACAGCACAGTACAGTATGACAGAAAGCCACACAGTAATATGAAAGTGGTCCACAGAACTCCCCAACTTCACAGGCTCCTCTATTCATGGATGGCAACTCTAGCCTTTGCTTTGCTGTGCCAAAAACTTGGAGTCATCTTTTATCCCTCCAGTTCTTGCACCCAATCCAATTTGTCAGCAAGTCCTCTGCCCTTCAGAGCCTATCTGGCACCTGGTCACTTCCACCTTACCAACCTACACCATCTCTTGTTTGGATTCCTGCAAGGGCCTCCTAGCTGAGTTCTCTGACCCTCTCACCCCCTCTGACTTTAGAAGAGAAATCTTCAAAGTGTTTCTAAGTTGTGAACTGGGATTACTGAAATTAGAAGGATGTGGAGAAGTCTGCAAGGATGACATGCAGATTCAGGAAGAGTTTCATGTTTTAAAATTGTAAGTAAGAGAAAGGTCAGTAAAGTAGAGAGAAGGGAACAAGGGGAAGGAAAGGGGAAGTTCTTGGAACTGATTTAGAACAAATTATATTTTATCCATTATGATTATGTCAAAACAAATCCTGATGTTACCTATAACTAAAAGGAACCAAGATAAAGTGTGAGCTGGATGATGTATGTCACTTCTCACAGCTTGGGCTCTGTGACTGAGGTCATGGCCAGGCTTCCTGATACCTGCCTGACTCCTGGGCTACAGCCACAACCAGCACTTCAGGGACCCATGCTGCTGTTTCTCTGCTCTTCACAGTTAGTCACAAGGCTACTGTCCCCACCTTCCGGAAACTCTGTCTCCAAGGACACCTCTTCAGGGCAGCTTCCCTCACTACCAGGTTTAGAACTTCAAACACCACATGCTATCTCTGTGTAACCGTCCCACTAGGGTTTTCCATCACAACTACCCTTCTCTAAAATACTCTACTCTCAAATTAGGGGAAGTGGAATTCAATGAAAACTAAAAGTCAGTATCTTCTTTCAGTTGCTGATTTAACCATATTTCCACAGTGGACTCATATGACCATGTTTTATCCAATATAATCCTCATAATTTTTCACTGAGAATATGAAGGTATTTGCTAGAGTTACTGGTGTTTATTATCATAATTTCATGACACCAGGGTTCCCTTTAAAATCCTGGAACCTGTTCATGTATGCATGAACAACATGACCTTTTCCTATTTCAAATGCTCCATGGTTCAGGGGAAAAACAAAATAAAACAAAACAAACAAACAAACAACAACAACAAAAAAAAAAAACCTTTATATTCCATCTCTTCAAAGAGGTTACCCCCAAAAGGACACTTGAGAGTAAAGCATTAGGAAACAGAAAGATCTAATTCACTTCCTATTGGCAGTACCAAAGCAGATGTTTTAGTGCTTTACCTTATAATCCTAAAATTGACACTTTGAAGAGTTACTCAAAAAAACCATCCTGACACCATGGCCACGGTGCCTTCCTTCTCTCTTGCCAGCCCTCCCCTCCAAGGGGTCTTCCTTTCCTCCTCGGTATCCAAGCACTGCTTCTGGGTTAGACTCCAGCCTATTTCCTTTGACACATGAGCCAACTCTTCCATACTAAGACTCTCAAACTGCTTTACAGTTCTTGTAAATTCGTTTTGAATACATTTAAGGTGATACAAACAAGAGCAATATTTAATTGAACATGAATGTACCAGTGTACATCATTTGAAGACATAAGTTAAAAATAAAAAGTCTTCTATACTCCATTCAATAGGAAAATTAGGACTAAAATAAGATACACAGAGGAGCAGGACTTCAAGACTCAAGTTACACAGATCGAAATCGGATCAGAGGCGCTGTATCTCTTTCAGCTTTGTCCTTGTTAGTTTAGCAGTGAAGACTGGTCCCATCTATTTTCTCATATCCCATTTACCCCTTAAACTTATATGAACCTGTTCATAGGTTAAAATTAGGTCTTCCTAATGAAGATGAAAGCTTTCACTTTAAGAAAATAAATCATATATGGTTATCATCTGCATTCTCCATAGCACCCAACACATTGTTATGCAAAAGATGCTCAATACTAAAACTATTGATTGCCAAACAATTGCTGTTTCCTATCATAAATGACATATCCTGGAAATTCTCTTTTCGAAGAAGAGGGTTGAGAGTCTCAAAGGATTTCACTCAATGGGAATAAATCAAATTACAGGGCCAGAAATATCACACCAGGATCCCTTGCACAATAGCTTCCCTAGCTTAGGAGCCAATTATTTCTGATTGGTGTAAGTATTACATGGACAGATGCTATGAGGACAATAAAATTATTAATAATTTCCTGCAGTATATTCAATTATTAAGATAATAGGTCCTTCTATTTGTGCTACATGGGCAAAGCAAGAAGACAATGGAGTTCTTCCTTTTTAAAGCTGATTTTTATGAAAATAATCAAATCTGAGCCCTGGAAGCCCAGCTTAACAATCGCTACACAGATATCAATGTATCCCAAGCACATAATCAGCATAACATTGCAATCACCATCCACGCTCTGCTCTTTCTACCAAAGCAACACTTCTGCCCAAGCTAAATTTAAGAATAACATAATCACATATTTTAAGCCAACATCATAAATAGAAGATCATACATAATTAAGAATAGTATAAAACAGGGATGTCTGTGACTAAAGGATGGTTTCATGTCCTCAAATTCTAGAATTCTCTTCAACAATGTCAGCGAAAGTGGGGTAGTGGCATTTGACACAGAAGGACTTCTATGCTGATATCCTCTAAGTCCAGACTTTATTTAGGGTCCACCTAGAATAGAGCTCAGTTCTTTGGCCAGTTTAGGGCCTGTTCCACTCACCTATTGAAACCAGCTTATCAATGAACCAGGATCACAAACTGGATCACAAACATGATTTTTCACTGCATGCCCACGTCAGTATCCCACTTCCTAATTGTTCCTTGATTTGATTTGTCTCTACCACTTCCAGGAATACTCTCCCCTTAAAGGCAAGATTTCAAGAGCCAATCCAAGGGATGCCACCAGCAAGGGTGTTTATGAACTTTTCATTTCCAGAAAAGAAAAAAAAAAGACTCTATTCACGGACAGTCAATTAAATTTGTCTGAAAAATGATGTTACTTTTTTTAGAAATTTCTATTAAAGTTATTTAGCAGAAATAATTATTCTATTACCAAGAAATAGGGAAGCCACATCATTTAGAAGAAAACATTGCATTCTATATATTTACAAATACTCAAAGCATGATTCATAAAAAGTAGATACAATAATCTTATAACCAAGAAGAGGTGAGACTTTATTTCAAAGTTTCATCTCTCCTGTCCGGAAAGACAGCTCAAGCTTACTGGTCTCAGCCCCCATGTGGCTGTGTGCAGATGTGGGGGTTGGTATTCAGGTTGACTTTCAGGGATCGAGCACCTGGCTGCACAGTCCATCTCAGGGGACTACTAACATTGCAGGCGAGACCAGTCTTTGCTCTGGGGGCTTTGCACTGTCAGCAGTGCCCCTGGACTCTACAACCCAAGGCCAGGAGCACTGCCACCTCTCCCCCAGCTGTGATAAGCACAGTGCCTTGGTCAGGGCCAAGAGTCCCTGGGCCTCCCCAGTTCAGAATCACAGGTCTGTGGTCAATTACCAAACCTGCCCAGTCTTGGTTGTTTTTGTTGTTGTTCAAACTGTAAAACAGGCTAATATAACATAAAAGAAGATATCCAGAAGCATCTGTGTAATAGTTCCCTTCGGGATGACTACTGTATTGTTCTAAAGCTCCTTTTTCAATTTTTGATAGCTCTTCTGTTTCTGAAAGGAAGAGATTTCTTCCCGAGACTGAGATGGGAGCCGGGCACAGTGGTGCCAACCTGTGATCCCAGCTGCTGTGGAGGTGTAGGAAGGAGGATGGCAAGCCCAAGGCAAGCCTCAGTAACTTAGTGGGACCCTATGTCAAAATAAAATGAGCTGGTGAAGCAGCTCAGCCGTAGAGCACTTCCATCCTCAGTACTGCGTAAGTAAGGAAATCAGAGAAAAGGGAAGAATTCATCAAAAATGGAAAAGTGAGAAAGAAGAGTGGGAAGGACTAATTGTCAACTTTTTCAGGCATCAATAAATTCAGTAAACTTCTGATATAATCAAGATAAAAGGCCTTATTAATAGAAGTCATCAAAGGAGCATGCCTTTTCACTTCTGGGTTGCATAGATGCAGGAAGAAAAATGATGCCACCCAATTATGTCCACACTGTAATCCCTGACACCTGTGAACATGTGCAGCACATGCAAAAGGGAATGAAGGTCACAGAAAGCACCGAAGTGCTCATCCGCCAAGCTCAACATTAGGATGGCCAGGTGTCATCACAAGCAGGCCGAGGAGAATACAGGGAGGCAGAAGAGTAGTTGAGAGGGAAATGGAATACAATGTCCCAAACTGCAGTTCTGGGTTTGAAGAAGAGAAAGGACCAGGAGTCCCAGAAAGTGGCTGAAAAAGGAAAGAAATGGATCTCCCCCGGGGCTTCCAGAGGGAGCACAGCCCTGCTGACACCTCAGGTTTAGACAAGACAAGTCAAGTTATTCCAGAGAAGCATGAGCTTGCTCCAGGCTGCAGTGCTAATTTTATATCATGTTAATTCTAACCCAAGTTGGGCTGCTAACCTACAGAGTTTAAGACAAGCAATTTATTCAATGTATTGTTGGAAGCTGCTACATTTATGGTGACTTGTTACAGCAGCAACAGAAAACTAATACAGCCAGGGATGCCCCATGCAGCATGTGAGTATACAGGGCCTGGCAAGAGGGAAGTCTGAGCAAGGAACCATCAGGAATCAATAGAACCTGCCCAAATCTCATTGCCCACATCTATGCAAGTATGGGTCAGTGTTACCAACAATGAAAATCAGGAAGTCCTTGCTGACACCTGTGATGTAAGAAATAAAAAGGAATCAATATCAGAGACCCACTGAAAGAATCTAAAGAGCTTCTGTGTGCAACGTGTGCAGAACTGCGTCTGGCACATCCCAAGAGCTAAATAAATGTTTATTGTGGATATCCTACTGCATTTTGCCTAGACAAACAGGAAAGGTTCTGCCCACTCCAACAGTCTTTCCTGGGATGGCCTAATCACAAGCTACACTACTACTCATGCAAAATGCAGAGCACAAAATCCTGTGCCATTAGGGCTCCCTCAGAATTCTCAGAATGATCAATAATGACATGCTATTCTGTGTGGTCTCGATCAATACCTGATTCCAGTCATCATAGACTCACTGCGGGTTGCTGCCTCTCTGACACCTTATCGGGAGCCACAGATAAGCTGTAACCATTTTTTCTAGGTATCTACAAGCACATCTAACATCATAACAAATGCATGACATGGCATTATACATTCTCCTCGCAGCCTGGCTTTAACACCACCAGTCCATACATAATACGACAGGACTCCGATCCAAGCTTGTGTTTGAACTCCCTCTGCATTGCCAAGGCATCATGACCTTGCCTGCAATGTCCAGCTGGTTGGCTGATGCAAAATGTGCTGAAGCCAGGGATGGTTTCAACAAGTCGAGTTACTCCAGAGAAGCATGAGCTTGCTCCAGGCTGCAGTGCTAATTTTACATCATGTTAATTCTAGCCAGGAAAATTACCCTTTGCTCAGACTTTGGACTGATTTCAGAAGAAAAAAGTCCAATAATTATTTGAAGCAAGAAATAATCACTGTTTTTGTTTTTATTTGGGGGAAGAAAATACAAAATTACAGAAAACATTTTAAGCAAAGAAGAACGTCTTAGATTATTATAATCAGTCGATCAGAATTTTAATGAGTGGCTTGAGATTCTCTCCCTTCTTTCCGTGGGGAGATGATGTTCTGTCTTTTTAGTAGGGCACTCAGTCACACAGGCAGTGTCTACCATGTGAGAGATGAGGATCGTCACTTTATTATTGTGTATCAGAAATCTAAGTAACTCAAAAGACTAATCACCTTTCTTTATTTGTTAAACAATGGCAGACTCTGGATTTACTAATTTCTTGCACAATCACACCTATTTTTTAATAAGGTCTGTGATGATCTCAACTAGTCAAAGACACTGAACCTGAATCACCCAGAATATCTGTGGCACAGCTATGATTCTAAGCCAAGAACTTTCACAGGTCACAGCCATCAATATGCCTTATACTGTGCTGGGCATCTGAAGGGCCAACCCATGCCATGATCTAAAGCACATCAGAATGCTCTCCCCAGTCACAGAGCTGGTTCTTATACTTGGTCCTGGGGCCTCTTTCATCACTCAGAAAAGCTAGTTATGGGAACCAGGAGCAGAACAGAGTTCTACAATGAGCATTAGCCTTGATGTTCCCAAGGTCTGGACTCTGAGAGGTCACTTCTCTTGCAGATACAGCATAGCACAAAACAAAGTGCCATAGCAGGTGCTGCTGGCCTGGCCTGTACCACAATCCAAGTAGTGGTACTGTCCACCCACTGGCCACTCCCATAGCCTAGAGCAGATGGCTGCCCAGCTCTGTCAGGATGGCCTTGAAGTATAACAGAGAGGGGTCTGATCCTGGTTTGTATTCCCATCTCGGGGCATTATGGAGTGGGAGACATTTGTGCCAGGACACAACTACCAGCTTGAGTACCATGCTACCTTCAAATAAAGAATGATACCCACAAGGACTAAATGAATGGAACTAATGGCTTATGAAGTTAAATGACTAGACATTCAGAATTGATGATGTAATTCATCTATCCTCAACACAGCAACAAAAATACATTCAAAATGGGCAAAGGACTTGAATAGACATTATACCAAAGAAGAGATACAACTGGCCCATGAGCCTATGACAAAATGGTCATTATCATCATGAGTAGCCTGGCTAGAGGGTAAACCAAAGCCATGGTGGACATAGGAGGATGGAAATGATATTTTTTAATGATAAATAAGTAGTGAGGATGTGGAGGAATTACAATCCTCATGCATTGCTGGTAGAAATTTATATAGGTCAGGTAAATTGGAACACAGTCTGATGTTTCCCCCAAAACTTAAACATGAAATAACCACATGGTTCAGCAATCCTGGAACTCTTAGGCATTTCCCCTAAAGAACTGAAAGAGTGAATCAAGCAGATACTTGTACATGGTGTTTGTGCCAGCATCATTCACAACAGACAGAAGCAACTCAACTGTCTACTGATGGATGAATGGATAAACAAAATGTGCCACCCAGTGGAATATTATTCAACCACAGAAAGATCAAATTATGATATATACCCCAGCATGGATAAACCTTGCAAGGATCATAAGAGAAATACAGCAGACACAATAGGACAGTGTTTGATTCTACCAATGTGAGGTACACAGAAAAGCCAAATTCACAGTGACAGTGAGTAGAATGGCATTTTCCAGGGGCTGGGAGGATAGGGGCACAGGGAAATAATGTTCATCAGGTACTCTTCTGTATGGAATGATGGAAAAATTCTGGAAGTGAACAGTGTATGGTTACACAACACTGTGAAAGCCAATTATGCCACTGGATTGTACTCTTAAAAACAGTGAAATTGGTATATTCTATGTTGTGTACATTTTACCAAAATTATATATATATATTCAAAGTGTTTTACCAGGAGATGCACCAAAGGGTGAGGAGACAAGTTATTTTAGGTGGGATTCAGTGCATTTCCTTTTCCAGAGCCAGAAGGGGGCCACTGAGATATCAGGAATAAAGTTAGGGAAACAATAAGGATTTCAGAAATGTTCTAATTCCCTTAATATGGCAGTTAATCTGTATTAGGATGAAAATCTCAAAATGCTGGCCCTGAAGAGGCCAGGATGATAACAACTTGGTACATACAAGCAGAAGGACTCAGGTGGGAATGTGGTCCTGCCCTCCACCCAGCATCACAGCCAATGGGAGGGGCCCAAGGGAGACTGTTGAAGGGGTTAGCTCCAGTCCAAGCCTCTGAGGTGCTCACACTGTGACTCTGCTCCATAGGTGGTTTTGTGCTTCCAGGAGACATTTGCACATCCCAGGAGACATCAATGACTGGGGTGGGGCACAGCTGTAGCAGCTGAGGACACTGCCAAACATCCTGCAAGGCAAAGCCCAGCCCCATGATAAGAAGAGATCCAGCCCCAGACCTCAACAGGGCTGAGGGGAGCAAACCTTGATCTACACAGAAATGAGTCTTCTCCATGGAAGGTCAGGAAGTTAAAATGGAATGACAAGGGTACTCAAGACCCAATGGCACAGTCAAAAGAGCTGAAGACTCAGATCAGCTTACAGCAAACATGCTTTTACAAGATTCCCTGACACACTTGATGATAAATAGAAGCTCCCTTGGCTTGATTACCTGTAAGAAGGAAGCACTAAAAATGCATCCAGTGCCAGGTTGGCTTTTGCAGGGTAAAGCAAGAAACCTGTCATCTCCACATCTCCTCAGGAGCAGAGGATGGAATCGTCCAGCCTGTTGCTACCACTTTGCTCCGTCAGTCTGTCATGGACCAATGGCCCCTGGCACTTGTGGGTGCCAAGACTGGCAGAAAAATGGAAGTCACTATCTGGAGGGAAACTTGCACCAATCCAGGCAGTCACGAGTAGAGGTCAAACTACTCTGCACTAACCAAGAAGTAAATTTGTAACATCAGTTTGTAGGAAATTAACTTTTTTTTGCAGAGTAAGGAAGAACTCTTCTGCAATCAGTGGAAAATCTGAGTTTCCCCCACCCTAAATTAGTATGTTGACCCTAACTCCCAATGAGATGGTATTTAGAAACAGAGCCTTGGGTGGAAATTGGGTTTAGATGAAGTCATGAGAGTGGACAGCTCATGAATGGAATTAGTGCTCTAATAAGAAGAGATCAGAGAGTTAGCTAGCTCCTTTCATTATGTGAGACAGCGCCTGACTGTGACCCAAAAGCACCATCACCAGAACCCGACTGTGCTGGCTCCCTCTACTCCAACTTTCAGCCTCCAGAACCATAAAAAATAAATTTCTGCTATTTATATGTCTCTCGGTCTATGGTACTTTTTATAGCAGCCTAAATTATCTTGACAGCTTCCATCTGAGTCATTTTCATGTCTATATAGCTCAGACTGAAGATGTCACACATGGTGGACAAGCTTCTTAACTTCACTGTGCTTTGGTTTTCTTATCTGCGAACAGTATTATCATGGGGACTCAAGGAGTTAATATTTTTAAAGGACTCAAAGTAATAACTGGTGCATAAAAAATGGTACATATATGTATTTATAAAGTATGTACTGTGTATAGTACTTACTGGAAGTCCACCTCATCATGTTGGAAAGAAGACAGAGATACAGAAAAGGGGATGGGATACCCATGTTCCTATATCCTTTAGATTATAGGCAATATCAAAATATAAAATCTGGTTAGCCAGAAGTTTGTCACTCGATAGTACATTCAAAGTCTTCTTTACAAAGAAAAGAGAGAGAGAGAGAGAGAGAGAGAGAGAGAGAGAGAGAGAGAGAGATTAAAATATTGGGAGTAGGAAATATTTTGAGGTTAAAAATGTTATTTAGTTTTTATCAAAATTCCAATATTGCCAGGGCTTATAGTCTGGATATGAAGTATACCCAGAAACTTCCAGTGTTGATGCGGAAGTTGTAATGATTAGGCTAAAACAGCTGTAATCTGATCAGTGGATTAATTTATGTAATAACACACTGAATAAACCTAGAGAAATAAAATCAGCCAACTATGGGCTAAACTTCTAAAACCATTAGCCCCAAATAAAGTTTTCCTTCTCTAAATTGTACTTATCTACTATTTTGGTCACAGGGAGACAAAGGTGATGACCAGGCATGGTGGTGCACACCTGTGATACCAGCAACTCAAGAGCTTGAGGCAGGAAAATTGCAGCTTCAAAGCCAGCCTTGGCATTTTAGGAGACATTGTCTCAAAAATAAAAAAGGGCTGGAGATAGAGCCCAAAGGTAGAGTATTCTTGTGCTCAATCCCCAGTACTGGAAAAAAAATCAATATTAAATAAACTATATAAATAGAGATTAGCCCACAATAATTTAAAATAATTAACAAAGGTATCATTAATTAAAATAAACAATGTCAAACATTTCTAAAGCTTATAGCCTAACAATAATCTATCTCAAACTCACAATATGAGTGCGTATGTTGCTATCAAATCACAAGAATATAAACAACCAGTCACATAATCATGGTATATATTAGATTTCATAAGGGTATGATTTATATTCATAGCATTGAGGAAGCTCATTTCCCTGCATTACATTTTTAAAATTTGTTTATTCTAAATATACATGACAGTAGAGTGTATTTTGACATATAATACATGCATAGAATAAGTACAGCTTGTTCCAACTAGGATCCCATTATTGTGGTAGCATATGAGGTGGAGTTACATTGGTTGTGTATTCACATATAAGGACAGAAAAGATATGTCCAATTCATTTGGTCTTTTCTATTCCCATCCTTACTCCCTTCCCTTCGTTCTCCTTTGTCTAGACCAATGAACTTCTAATCTCTCCTGTCCCTTGTTGTGTATTAACATCCACAGATCAGAGAGAATATTCTGCCTTTGAATTTGGGGGACTGGCTTATTTCACTTAGCCTGATATTCTCCAGTTCCATCCTTTTACTGGCAAATGCCACAATTTCATTCTTCTATATGCCCATGTAATACTCCACTGTGTGTATATGCCACATTTTCCATCCATTCACCTGTTGAAGGACACCTAAGTTGGTTCCATATTTTAGCTACTGTGAATTGAGCTGCTATAAACATTGATGTGGTAGCATCATCGTAGTATGCTGTTTTTAAGTCATTTGTGTATAAACCAAAGAATGGGATAACTGGGTCAGATGGTGGATCCAAGTTTTCTAAGGAATCCCCATACTGCTTTCCAGAGTAGTTGCACCAATTTGCAGTCCCACCAGCAATGTATGAGAGTGTCTTTCTCCCCACATCCTCGACAACACATATTGTTACTTGTATTCTTCCCTGCATCACTTTGAAACATATCTAAAAAAATGCATTCAAGGAGAATTTATTTCATAGATTCTTTCCTTTTTGCTCACCATCTCATTTAAGAACTATCACATTTATAAAAATCTTTAAAACTTTACCAGAGTTTGCCAAGTTGTTTTTGCTTTTCTAAAGAAAACTTCCTGGCACCCTCTTAAGTTTCATTTTGGCCTCTGAATTATCTTCTCAGACTATCTGGTCCCTCTTTATGATCTTATCAGTATTTTGGTGACTTATGATGCTAGAAATCTTCATAACATGTGGAGAGGCTTGTGTTAAGTTAAGAACAGGATGTCATCACAGGAGGAAGAGTTTACAAAGGAAAACTTCCCATCGCACTCTTGGAAAGGTGAAGTGATTTGGGAGGGTTAGGGGTAAAGACATACTATGATTTAATTGATAATTCCTACATATTGCTTGTAAAATAAACATATCCATTCCTAAATAGTTATTCAATAGTGATTTACATCTGTCCAAAATAATAATGTAATCACAAAACCAGTGAAATATCAAGAAATGTATAGTTTTTGAGGGAGAGCATATTTAAGCATGGATATTAAAAAGTCAATCAACGTCAATATACTACATGAAGAAATGAGACTTGGTGATGAAAGGTAAAAACAGTCGTACTGAAACATGATCATCTTTTCCAAACCAAACTAAGCAGCATACAAATGGCTATACTACAGTGCACCTGCACTTAGCACAGTTAATGTATATACAGAGAAGCATCCTGGGAGAGCTGGGGTTACTTATTATCAGCCCCTAGGCATTTATCTTTCAAGGTGAATTGGGTCACAAAGAGATTTTATTGACCATCTCTGAGTTTAACACTTTATCCTAACATTAAAATCAATACACACTGGGGCTGGGGTTGTGGCTTAGTGGTAGAACGCTTGCCTTGCACGTGTGAGGCTCTGGGTTCAATCCTCAACACCACATAAATATAAATAAACAAAATAAAGGTATTGTGTCCATCTACAGCTATTTTTTAAATCCATACACACATATTGCATATGAGTCACCTCTCCATTCTAAACAAATTAAGAAGTGTCATAGGAATTTTTAAAATACAGGATCTGCTTGTTGCTGATAGTACTGAATTATTAGCTTGGAATAGTAACCAAAGTAGCCATGCTACAACTTCCTATTTTATCAGAACCTGCCCCCAAACTGAAAAGGCTCATGATTGAAGGCTATTCCTGTGCCACCTGCCCAATGCAGGTGAAGTGTAAGAGCCACTAATAGCAGCCTTCATTCCATCCAACTGGACCAGCAGGTGGCCTGCCCCAGCTGGTATCAAGGAAAAAGTGAAGTTGTTCTCCCTCCTCTGCAGATTTCTTTTTCTGTGGTTTCAATTACCTTTGGTCTGCAGAAGTGTGAAATATGAAGTGAAAAATTCCAAAAATAAACAATTTATAAGTTTTAATTTGCACCGTTTTCTGGGTGGTCTTATAAAATCTTACACAATCCTGCTCTACTTCACGTAGGATGTGAATCATTTCTTCATCCACTGTATCCATGCCGCACACACTATCAATCCAATACTTGCTTAGTAGCCATGTCAGTTATCAGACATATAGAGCCCATGCTATCTGCAGTTTCATGCATGTTCTAGGTGTCTCGGAAGGTATCTCCTGCAGACAATGGGGGGACTACTTTAAAGAAAATAGAGAGGTAGCCCAGAAAAGAAGATCTAAAATTTCTTTAGGAGAGGTGGAGGAAAAAGAGAGACAGCAACCTCTCAACATGGATGTTCAGATCCTGCTGATCAGTGATGACAGAATATGTGCACTTTCACAGACTTGTTTTCAAGGAAAAAAGCAGAAAACTTTAGAATTCATTAACCAGAACTTTAAGTCCTATCTTTGTCCTATTAAGTTAAAACAGCAAATTTTAACAATTAAAATTAATATTGTTCTTATCCCCTTTGTGAGAAAACATTTCATAATTTCTACACCACACAAAAAAACAGCAGAAGTATCGAATGTCAATGAGCTGATAAAATGTAATAATGTTTAACTTCGGAAATTAGCAACACAATCTGTGAGTCAGACAGCCTTACTACAGCAAGGTAAATCCCACCATTGATTTTCAAAGGAAAATATAACAAAAAACAATTTTTTTAAGTTAGATACAAAAAATGCACATGTAGCAGTGATTCATTTGATTCTTTCAATCATTACCAAAAAAAAATGTAATTATCTAATCTCAAATTGGTTTGCACAGATAGAAAACAAAAGAGATTTTTGGCCTCATAGAGTATTCATGGCTGATTCCTTCACTTAGGTAGATAACTTAAAAATAATCTGCCCGTGGAACTGCTAAGACTTTATTTCAAATTGTTTAATCATTCTGGTAGAAACCTGAATTCTCCGAGTTTCACTTTCCTGAGTCAGAGTAGCTATTAGCCTATTGTTATCTTCAGTTCTTTAACTTCAAAATTACCTCCTTTACCTCAGGGCCTTGATTTCTGCTTCCTAACCCCCTAATTCACTATTGGATTTGTGCAATACACTGTTTCTTAAGACTGTCACTCTACTCATGCATAACACAATTGAAAATCTTCATACTCTGGGAAAGAAAAAGTGATGCCCAAAACACTTCAGCCCTGGGATCAGTGACCGAGGTGGACTGGATCCCCCTCCAAGTTATATGCTGAAGGTCTAACTCAGGACAGGCAGGGCATCTGGGAGGAAATAAGATGTGGACGAGGTCAAGAAGGTGGTTTTCACATCATGGTGCTCTCATAAGGAGAAGAGACACCAGAATGCACTGCCTCTCTCCTTGTTCTTTACAAATTCCAGAACTATAGGAATAAATGTTGACTGTGAGCCCAGTCTATGTGACTTTGCTATAGAAGCCCAACGGACAGTGATATTATAGAGTTGTGATTTTACTAGAAACATTCAAAAGCACATGGAGATACAACCCATGCTCACTGGCAAGAAAACCTTCGAGGTCCCTAAGAACTTAAGTTGGTTCATAGTCAAGTTACTGCAGCCTTAATAAGGATTTAAACAGATAAAATATGAAGTAAGTGCATAAATTCTTCATTTCCAAACATGCACACCATGCGTTACTGAACAATATTACTGAATGGATTCAATTTATGTATTACTCAACCTGGTACTATTTATATAAAAAAGTAGAAGACACAATCCATTCCCTTTCCCTAATTTCTTGACAGAATAGATGGACTATGTTGTGCTATGATTTTAGATAGACATAAAATTTTTTGTATATATCATTTTTAAGAAGGTGACTTTGGTCACACATACATTTTATAGGAAATAATTTCTAAAAATCCACAAGCTTAGCATTCATTCACAGAGTTGAAATTAGTAAATCATATGCATACAAACTGCACGTGTGTGTGTGTGTGTGTGTGTGTTTGTGTGTGTGTCTGTGCATATACAGGTACTCACATACCTATAATGTAAAAGCATATGAACAATCAAAACTTTGCATAGAGAGTGAAACTGAAACAGCCCAGGGACCCTATTGGCATAAAAGGTTATCACATATTGGGCTGGGGTTGTAGCTCAGTTGTAGAGCACTTGCCTTGCACACAAGAAGTCCTGGGTTTGGTCCCCGGTACTACGTTAAAAATAAAAACAAATAAAAATGAAGATATTGTGTCCAACCACAACTAAAATAAATTTTAAGAAACATCACATATTGAGGAACACTTAACTATGCTATGAATGGAAACCAGTGCTCAAAGCTTTGTGTTACACTTGTGTTTTAACTGGCACTGAATTACAAACATTTTCTGAAGCTCACTGTGGTGGCTCAGTGCAAGACCCCCCCATTGTCATGGGGTCTGTCTGAGGTTTGAATGACGGTGAGCAGCAGCACTGGCCTCTAGACACCAGTAACTATCACCACTCAATCAGGTCAAGCAGAAAGTGTCTCATGACAGGGAGGTGAAGGAGGCATCTCATGGTGCCAAGCTGACAATCCCTGCTCTAGGCTGGGGTAATGACATCCTGACACTCTTTAGTAAGTTGCTTCTCTGCCTCCTCATTTAACTTCTCAACTTCTCTGCAGTTATGCCAATAATCCCCTATATTGAATTCCCCCTGTTGTAAATACTGAAGTAGTTGGTGACTGACACAACAATTTTCAACTATCAAATTAAATAGTTGAAAACTATTTCAACTACTAAAACAAATAGTTGCTCTTAGGAACTGTACAATTCATATTTGTGATAGCTGGTTTCCATCTGCTTTCTTCAATTTTCCTCCACTGACCTTGTTTTCTAATTTCCTAAGATGAACACTTAGATCACTAGTTACCAGTTGTTGTTCTAATATATGCATTCATTACTATAATTTCTTTTAGGCACTACACTAGATACATTCTTCAAGTTCTGCTATTTACTGTTTAATGGTAATTTAGTTATAAACAGTTTTTAAAACTCATTTTAACGTCCCCAACTTTTAAAATTTTTATTTGTTGTTTGTTTTGGTACTGGGGATGGAACCTAGAGACTCTTAACCACTGAGCCACATCCCAGCTCTTTTTACATTTTCTTTAGAGACAGGGTCTCCCTGAGTTGCTTAGATCCTTGCTAAGTTGCTTAGGCTGGCTTTGAACTCACAATCCTCCTGCTGCAGCCTCTGGAGCCATTGAGATTACAGTTGTGTGCCACCATACCTGACTCCCAACTTAACTTTTAAAAGTTAACTTCTTTTGAATTGTCACTACAAATCAAGCATATAATAAGCCATATTTTAATTTTTTAAAGAAACATTTTTGAAAGATAGAGAAATCATTTTTAAACTGTCAGTAACAACAATATTCAAGTGTGACTGGAGATGACCCCCAATGCTTAAGTTCTCTATGGTTGGGAAGCATTCACATTACTGCTCACTCGATGGCTAGAAAGTAGGGGACTGGAAAAAACATCTCACTTTCAATAATGATCATCGTTATTGCTATCATCATCATCATCATCATCAGCAGCAGCAGCAGCTTCTACAGTATCCCTGTCTTTATACCAAGACATGACGATCATCAAATTCTAAAAAACTAAAGGATTGCTATTTCATTTCACTGGCAAGACATGCTCTAGTGCAAGCGGAATAAAAACCAATTTTTAACTATAAAATCAAATTTTATAAATCTCTCTCTATATATATTTAATCAATAACTAAAATTATTTAACAACTAAAGAGTAGCACGCAAAATCCTGAGACTTTCCTTATGGCAGAATTAAGTGAATGAATCTTGCATATGATAAAAGAAATGCAGAAGACAATTATCAAGCTTTATCCTTTCAAAAATTCAGTATAGAACACCTTAACAATTTCATACTCACATGCAGACACACACACAGGAACAAATTCCAGAAGCAATCAGAGACATACTAATAATCTGATTATATCCTCTGTGAACTGTTTTTTTTCATTTTATACTTGAAAAACTACAGCACTTTGTATTAACTAACATGGTATAACAAATTTATATATAGTATATTAAAAAAACCTCTTATAACAAATATTACACATTTTTCTTAGTTCTGGTCCCATAAGATTTCTTCTCTCTCCTCTTGGCTCCCTCTCAACAGTATGTGTTATTGCCTGTAAGAGTTTGCCAGTCTGTCTTTGGGATGAGCTCCCTAGAGAAAAGGTCAGGCAAGTAGGGCAAGGTTCAGAGGTGCTCAAGAAACAAATGGCGTTTGTACCTGAGTTTACATCACATCCTGAGGACAGATCAATGCTTAGAGAACACAGGAGAAGCAAATGCTCAGCAGTGCTCTGAACCCAGATCCCAAACTGAGTACAATTACATCAAAAAACCTCCTCTAAGGTTTGTATGGCGGCGAAAGTGACAAGTTATTTATGGAATCCTTAGCTGAAGTTTGCAGCTGAAGATTCACTGACCTTGAAATTTGGTGTCTACATCTTTTCCGATTTTTATTTCATAAGAGCCCTTGCTTTTTCACGCATGTGATCAGTCAGTCGCCCAATGTGGAGACGTGCTCTTCCCTGGCCGAAAATCTGCCTACCCCATATTTCCTCAAACACCAACACATAAAGCAGCCAAACACAGAAAGAAGCACGTGCAGGTGGGAGCAGCATCGTTAGCAAGGTGCAGAGGAGAGCGGGGGCCTCCTGGGAGTTTCACCGCTAGCCTGGATGTCTCAAATTAATAAGATTTTTCATTTCTGTCTCTGCAATTACACTGGAAGCTTTTTCCAGGGCTCTTCCAGGCCTCCTCGCTCTTTGATTGCCTCTGCCAGCTCCAGCCGCCTCCCATGGCACAGCTGCCTGCTGAGCAGCCCTTGGTTGCCATGGAGATGGTGCCCGCACAGAAGAGAGAGGGTGAGGCCCATGCCAAGTGGAGCAGCAGAACAGGACTGCAGCACCACCACTGAGGTCCTTGGGAGGGATGTCGGCTGGGGGTCGAAATGGCAGCATTTAAAATTGGCAAGAGTCTCCGGACATGAATCACTGTTACTACGAGAATGAAACAAAACTCAGGTCTTCAACCTTATTTAAAAGAAAAAAAATATGTATTTTGTATTATACTTGCACACATATATGTGCATGCATGTGCATATGTACACACACACAGAGAGATGAAGGTTTGCTGTCTTAATGTCTGAGAACTGCATTTCTTGAAAAACAGCAAGGTGGCTTTGGAGCATGCTTTTGAGCATATGACCATAATACTGATTTCCAATTACGATTCACATACTATTTTGTACCATTGATGAGGCTTTGACATTCATTGTTTCTTAGTTTTATACAAAAATCTGAGTTTCTATCCTAGGTACAATGATTAAGAAATAAGGTTTCTTTTATGAACAAAACCTATAGGCTCATGAGGAATAATTCCTAAAGTTAAGGAATATCTAAGTCATTCAATTCTCAAAGATTTCACATTTTCCTTTTTTATTTTTTGATGATTCATTTAGGGTTCTTTACCAGTATCCCAGTTACCTTCATCCTTGAGGACATCCTGAGTATCCCTCTCTCTTTAAAGTTGGCGGACAGCTATATAGCTCACTCTAATGATATAAGACCAAATGATACTGACTCAATTTCCCACTTTTTTCTTGACCTCAGTGGTCATGGAAGACTTTGCCAAGGTGGAGGATCCATTGGCCTGTGCCCCAAAGAAATTATGATTGCTCAAGGGTCCATCTTGACAGTCCATGCTGAAAAATCTACTAACCTTTACAAATTTCAGCTGCAAAACTGGGGATTATTTATCAAGGCAGCATAACTTCGCTCATCCCAACACACAACCTCCTCATTCAGCTATATGATATTTTAATTAAGACATTATGTCCTTTACATCTGGAGCCTTGAAAATTATGACAGATATTCTACTACCTTAGCACATGATGACTCTAACAGGTAATGTATGAAATATTCCATAAGTGAAAAGCAAATTTCTGCAGAAGTTTTCTTTGGGCTTAGGTTAACACTGGAAGGCTCAATAGGAAAGTGGCATTTAAGTTAGCGATGTTCAAAAATTGGCAAATGAGGAATAAGGCCTTCTATCACCAGTAAGAAGTGTAGGCGATGACATGCAATAAAAGGTTCAATGGTTACTACTGGCATTATCAGTACTAGTAGAATTAAAGGGAAAGAATGACAAGTCACTTTGTGCCCAAGAGACTAGGTCTAGTTGAACTTGTATTTCAGGAAAAATCACCAAATAAATGTTTATATACATTTGCCCATGCACTATTCAGGATATACTTATACTGAAAAAGTTATATTGTTTATTTGTTTATAAAATTAAAATCTGTTGCTAAAAATTTGTTTATCCAAACTCCATTAGGCATCCTTTATTTTCATTTGCTAAATCTAGCAACCTTAATCATGTGGGATTGCACGGGTTATGCAAAAGGGCTGGTGGGGGGCCATTAAAAGCTTATGTTCAAATGTCAGGAATATGATTCATAAAACAAAGACAAATTACATGTTTTGACTTTGTAAATGTTAGGAGGAAAACATTTTCACTTATTAAAATAAATTTCAAGACAAATGATGGAAATGCCCCTTGCTTCTATGAAAGTCATACTTTGAAGAAATACTTAAGAAATCTTAGAACTTTTGAGTTATAGTTTATGATTTCAAGTGATCATCAACAAGAAAATGAGGAATTTATCAATTTCTAAAATATTTTTTATTATTTTCCTCCTTCTTCTTAGGCAGAAATTCATGAAATAGTGGTTAAAATATTTTATGCTGATTTACTCTTTAATAACAGGTTAATTTAAATAATAATTTTAAAATATTGGGACACAGTCGACACATATCAAAATATAATAAAAAGTATTTCCTTTATTGACATCTTTAAAAACTTTGAAAAGACATTTTAAAAACTTCTAGTGTCAAAAATTACTCAAAAAACAAATACCCTTTATCTTTTAGCAAACAATTTACCTTCTACCAAAAACCTTACTTTAGTATATTGCCTTTGTTACAATTCATGCAATGGTGTTAATACATTATTATTAACTGAAGTCCACACTTCACTTAATTCTGAGTTACTTAAATTTTCCCTAATGTCCCTTTACTGCCCAAAGACCCCATTTAGAATACCACAGTACATTCAGCCATTTGTCTGTTTCTCAGATCTTCATCATTTTTGATGGCATTAATGGTTTTGAGCAATGCTAGTTAGATATTATGAAGAATGTCTTCCACATGATTAGGCTAAGATTTAATTTGGGAGGAAATCAAAAAGTGAAGAGCCATTTTCAACACATCATCTCCAGAGTATAAACATTGTATGACACATACACACACACACACATACACACATATCTGTGATTGACACGTTTTTATTTATAGATTTTTTTAATTAGTGCCTTGTGGATATAAAGGTGAGATTCACTGTAGTATATGCATATTGGTACATAGAAAAAGTAAGTAACAATTTTTGTTAACTGCTTACTCATATTCTGGGACATGAAATTATATTTTAATGCACCCAACTTAGTACTGTAGTTCCTTGGTACACATAGGAGATTGGTTCCAGAGCTCTTCATGTTACAGGGATACTCAAGTCCCAAGTCCCTCATAAAAAAAAATTTTGCAGTATTTGCATATAAACTATGCAATCTTCTCCTATATTGAATAACCTCTATATTATTCTAATATCTAATACAATGTAAATGCTATGTAAGTAGCTGTTATATTGTATTATTTAGGAAACAATGACAATAAAAGTCTTCCTGTTCAGTTCAGATACATTTTTTCTTTTCATATTTTCCATTTGGATTGGTTGAATCTCAGGATGCAGAACTCACAGAGTGGCAACTATACTGCCAATGGATTCAATTTGAAGTAAACATCTAAACCAGACTCATTCTACAAATGAATAGTACCTGATATGAACTCCTGCTTCATTTAGAATGAACATAAAACATCTTAAAATGCAAAATAAAAATAAAAACTTGGAAAATAGTCTCATAAAAACATTAGAATATTATATTGGTCCATTAATTAAATCTTCCATAGCTTAAAGGCCAAAGCTACAACTCACAGCTGGGCTATAAAACCCAGGAAAGGCAGAATGGTTGTTGAAGATAACAATAGTTGCCTAAGGCAGGGGGACTGCCTGCTTCCCACTCCACAGGGCCAAACATACCAGCCCCGGGTTCTGTAAGTTGCTCAGGGATTTAAGTTAATTCTTTCCAGCTATGCCAACCTTAATCCAATCAATGGTTTCCCCCATGACCAAAAAATTGGCACATATCCCTTAGTATTTGAAACCACAAGAGAATTCTCAAGTCTTTTATTTGTTAAGCCACTAAACAGAGAATTTCAGGGGGTGTGGGGGAGGCACACACAGTATTTTTAAATTACTAATTCCTCAGTTAAGGAAAATGAAAATCATTAGATTAAAATTGTCATTCTGTAAATCAGAGATGGTAGCATGTCAGGAATTCACATGGTCCTACATAATATTTTCAACAGCAACATGGTGAAGTGAGCCTGGGTGTATATTTTTCAAATTGGAAGAATGACAAATAATAGTCTTTTCAAGGCATGCAAAACACTTGTTGAACAAGTGAGGGAGGGTCTTCTTTCCAGTTCTCTCTAAAACTCAAAACACAAAAGCTAAAATAATTAAACAGCATGAGAAATGTCAATAGTGCCACCAGAGAGGGTGAGGAGGGGCAAGGATGCCACCTTCCATCCAACCCCGAGGTGGCCATCCATTAGCACAAGCACCAATGGCACATACTCCCAGACCCCAAACTCCTCTCTAAGACCATGCTTCAAGAACTGACTGATTCAAAAGCTCCGATGTACAAATATGCAGTCAGTAAAGTGTTCCAAGAAAGAAACAGTTTAAATTATTGAGTGGACAGCCACAGTTGAAATACCAAAGGGGACCACCTTAAAATACACTTATGAAGTAAGAGGGATGTCCCCGATCTAATGACATATTTAATAACTTCATTCATTTTCAATGTGCAGGTTTTATATTTCAAATAAAATTCACTACAGACATAGTTAATTTAAATAAAACAGAGAATTCTGTAACAGTGGAGTCCAAACAAGAGAAATTAAATTTATAAAAGCAAATACCTCATATTATATTAACTTTGAGTTACAGACATTTTCTGTATAAGATGAAATAAAATAAACATAAAATTACTAAATTTCACTCTTGAAGTCACATAACTGGGTTCTGACATTTAATTGTGTTGTAGTTACAAAAACAAACAAACAAAAAACCTGTATATCCCAAAACATTGACACTTAGTTTTTATAAAAGATATCCCAATGTTTTTAACATATATACATCAAGGCTTATCTAAAAATTTGGATATCATTTGGATAATTCTGTAGTTTTTCAAAAGTAACTTACTTTTCTTTCAATTGACAATATTCCAAATCATACATGGTATCTTCAATTTCAATACCATGGGAAATACGTACTCACACATTGAAATTAAAACTAGTTTTGATAATTAAATATGCTAATTACTTGAAATTATGCCATTTTTCATCTATGTTTTCTTGTAAGTCTTGAAAAAATAGCCTGAAAATTCTTATCTAAATCAATATTTCAATGTTTCCACTACTTTTCTTTGAGATGATGGTTATCGAACCATGAAAATATAAACTTGGCACAGTTCTGTTCTTTGATCCTAAAAGTATGTTTAATATCATCCAGCAGCAAAATACCAGCAAATTTGTATTGCATTTACCTGAGATAATCTGTCTTTGAGAAACAGCTACTGTACTACTGTACGTGAGGATGGCAGGAAATGCATGGCAGCTAACTTTCCGGGCAAAAGCACTCTTTTAGATCTGCAATGTGGAAATGCAGCAGCTCTGGCTAACTAATCATCATATTGATCTCTCATATCCATTGGATGATAGATTATCTGTCTTCTACCTTGTCTTCCCATTCCAACATATATCTCTGACAGCATTCAATGATGATCATATATTAAAAATGTATCCTCCATCAGGCATCTTCCTCCAAGCCAGGCATGCATATTCATGACCAAGAGTTCCTTCCTATTTGCACTATCTCAATACAGAATCCACTTAAGTCATTTTAATGACCAGCCCTCAAGGAGGTTGCATTTCAAGGTAGAACACATGAAAACAACCTTGCAAACCAACTGATAATGACATGACTTTTAGTCCACACATGTTATGAAAGAGCTACAACCTCATTTTTCAGAACAGAAACAACTGTTTCAGCAGGATTATCAGGAGAACCAAAAAGACAGTCAAGGAAGTGTCAGCTTAATAAATCAAGGTGATAGAAAAGGGAGATGACATCAAAGAGGAAGGGTTTGGACCTTTTTCTGATGGTCACTGCTAGGGTCATAAGTAAAGGCAAGATGTAAGTGGACTGGAAGAAAGCTTCTGGCAGCTGAGCAAATGGTGAGCTGTATGCAGACTAAAGGCAGATGCCCATCAAGAGCCTACAAAAGTAATTCTGGCGAAACATGAGGCAAATGGATCAGCACCTTTAGAGTGAAGATAATAAGAAGTAGGTATCAGCCAAGATGAAAACCAGCCATGCAATTTTGAAAAATACATGCAAAAAATAACTTAGAGACCATAATAGAATAAAGACAAACGTGTACTTAGTTGTTCTATACAGCACATTGTTCGGCATCATCTTCTGTATTTAATCAATCAAACCAAAACATTTATAGTGAACTGAAGAATGATTCAAAATAGTTCAAAGAATGACCCACATTACTCAGTGGAAATTCTCATTCATTGAAGAATAATTAAATAGTGAAATCTAAATCCACCATAGAGAGTGGCTTTTCTTACAATTGGAGAATCTTCTCAGTTTTGTCCTGTGATCTCTGTTATGGACTACATGTCCCACACCCCCCCCCAAAAAAAAAAACAAATTTACATGATGAAGCCCTAACTTTTGGTATGGTGGCATTTGCAGATGGACCTTTTTATAAGTAATTATGGCTAGATGAATCTTGAAAGTTAGGCCATAATGGGATGAGTGGCCTTATAAGAAGGAGGACAGAGAGAAATCTTTGAGAGGCCATGTGAGAATAATCTAGAAGGCAGCCATCTGCAAGCCAGGAAGATAGCCCTAAACAGTAACGTAATTTGCCTACAATTTGACCTTAGACAGTCCAGATTCCAGAACCATGGAACACAAATGTGTTGGTTAAGCCACCCCTTCTGTGGCATCTTGTTACAGCAGCCTGAGCTGACTATCTTACACTGCTTTGATTTAGTGAAGCCCTCCCACATCCAGGTTCTACTATCACAACAGAGGTATCTTTGACATGTTTTGCCTAACTTCTGTGATATGGGGATAACCTACAGATAGGTTATCAAAATGTTCTACAATCTTCTGGAAATCCTTGAAGAGCTTCACAAATTTTTCTGACATCATGGTTTTCTCTATAACATCACCCATGTACATTGTAACACCTGCAATGTTTATTGTATCTATATACTTTGAAATTAGAAGGCATGCACAGCTTCACTTGTTGATAGGATGATGGTAAAGTTTTCCAAATGCCCACAGCAAAGTGTGGCATGGCACATATCTACCCCAAGATGACCTGCCTACCCCTAGTGTCCTCCTAAATGCCTCATAATGGATATAGAAGATGTCCTACC
The DNA here is from genome assembly GCF_048772815.1 of Callospermophilus lateralis. Taxonomy (NCBI): domain Eukaryota; kingdom Metazoa; phylum Chordata; class Mammalia; order Rodentia; family Sciuridae; genus Callospermophilus; species Callospermophilus lateralis. Next base: position 1,862,117 of record NW_027517992.1, on the reverse strand, counting down.
TCTTGCCAAATGACCAGCAGCTTCTATCTTCAAAGATATGTCAACAGTAAATATATAAGTAATGGTGCTCTATTTATGTGAAAACTACTCAGAAGGAAAAAATAAAATCTCTCCCACAGCATGTAGTCAACTATTTAGCATAAATCATGAGTCTTGATCACCAATAAACTACAGAAAATCATTAAAGTTTTCCCTCAGTATCCATGGAGCAATTTACTTTAAAAACAAAGAAGGACAGGTAATGAGCAACAAAGATAACTGTTCAAACCTAAAGGACACAGAGTAACTGTGGAAACAGATTTCAGCACTAGACTATTTTCTTTGGGCCAGAGCTAAAAAAACAAATAGACCCACTCAATCCGGGACCACCCATCTCAATTAGCTACAATGATAAATAACTGCAAGAAACCGCATGCTGCTTGCAATCAGATGGATAGTCCCTCAGGGTATACTGAGATTCACTGAATGCAACAAAAATTTATTGGTCCAAAAACTGGTTATGTTGCTTTTAAAATTCTTATTCTCACATTCAAGAGATAAAATATGAGCAAGCACATGTAAAAGCTAATATGCTATAAAACTCAAAGAAAAAACTTTGCTTCCAGTTCCTCTCACATCCTATTCAACTCAAGACAGTCCTTCTTGGGCTCAGTCACCTGTGTACCCACTTCCCGCTTCACACCACCTGTCATTCTGCAGGAACAACTGAGCAGTTACAAAATACACAGTGTCTCAAGCCCTGAGTAAGCCACATAAACTCACCTCATTACATCAGGTATGAATAAGGATGGATGTTCAGGACCGAAAAATCTGGAGTCTGGGTAGCAGTGCACACAAGTCAAGAGGAGTGGCACACAGGGAAAGGAAGGATTTCAGAGAGGCCATGGGAGATACAGCTCAAGAGCCACCTGCACTTAGGGGAGGGGAGGGGGGATAGTAGGGGATAGGAAAGGCAGCAGAATACAACAGTCACTAACATGGCATTATGTAAACATTGCGAATGTGTAACTGATGTGATTCTGCAATTTGTATTTGGGGTAAAATTGGAAGTGCATAACTCACTTGAATAAAATGTATGAAAGATGAAAAAAAAAAGAGCCACCTGCACTTAAAATCTGAGTCTGAATAGGAGAGAAGTTGCTCTGATTCAACTAGAAGAAAAAAATAAACTATTCAGAAGCGGGTAGTTGATCTGGCTCCGAAAAAACACAGTCAGAGCATGCTGCATGCTCTTCTGTATAACTTCTTGCCTCCCCAGAACTTATGTTTTGGCCAGTTTGTGGGAGGAAGAGTGAAGCAATGAATTATCGAAAAGCTCATCATAAAAATATATGTTGCCCAAAGTGACCCTCCCCACTACTTGAATTTCCTATAACTTTTTGGAGGGTATTACCAAGCTCCAAGCCCCAGTTCAGAACTCACCAGGACACACTGTCTTGTGTGTCCACAGAAGTGTACAGAGGAAGAAGGGATGTCACCTGAGTGTTAATCCCCCCCCACCGCTATCTTATTGTCCCTTTCCTCTTATACTGTTTCTTTCTTGGGTCCACCAGGAAAAACGAAACACACCCCCCAAGAATTCCCCAAATTGTTCAAGCAGGAAGAAGGACATTGCTTTAAAAGTACCCCAGAGGTTGCTCTCGCCTGCAGACAGACTTCATTCTTTGATGATCAATTGATCAATTTGATCAATTGCTATAAACATAAAACCATGTTTAGCATCATTTCTCAGATACTTGAAATCTTGCTATTCACTAAGTTACATCCTCAATGGAGAATTTTAACTACTCTTCAGTTCATCCTTCAAAGGTCGGAGAACAGGGAATGATTAAATTTTTGTAATTTACACATGATTTTTTCCTATTGGTAGGCTATGATTGGAGCGATAAGAATTCTCAGCAATTTTGTCAAATTATTTAAGGAAATGTGTTCAAAAAATGGAAGCCAACTATGCTTCACACTTCTAAAACTGTTCTGATAAAGTCTCATAGGTGCCAGACTCAGCAGCCCACCAAAGGAGAAAATAATATTCTGAAGACAGCTCTACAGACTTCACTCTTGATGAACAAAAGGGCTTCAAGCTACCCCCTTCTTTAAAGTAGCAAATATCTATGCCAGAAAAAAAAGTTACAGGAAAATTTCTTGAGTCAATTTGGGATAACTTATAAGTTTTGAAGTGCTTTAAAGAAATGACAAGAAGTACTTCCACTGTTGGGTAAAAGAGAAAGGTGGGTTCCTTTGGAAATGACCAATGGAAAGGAATTCACAATGTCTTACACCCATCAGGAAACTGGACACTTTGTAACCATATTGGTAATGGAGTTTATAGATTCACTTTATAGGCAAGAAAATCTTTTGACTCCAACTCACACAAAAGGGGAAAAAAGCTATTTTTGAAGAACTTCAAAAGCTCCAATGAATATATTTTATACTTAAGTGTTTATTATGACTGTGTTTCCCATGGCATTTCCACATGAGTTATCTTACAGAATTCACAAAATCCCTGTGAATGTTGATCTCAGTGAGCAAATGACAAAAGAGGCATAGGTGCAAAATTTGCAAGGAAAATCAAATGTCAAGGACAACTGAGATGTCAGAGTCTAGATTCCTAACTGGGTGCCTTCTAGAGGGCTCCAGGGTCCAGCACCCAAAATGAACCCAAAGCAAACAAATTGTGTTCATCAGATTTTTGTTACTGTGACCAAAATGTGTGACAATAACATCTTAGAGAAGGAAGTTAGTTTGGGCTCATGGTCCATGGTGGGCTGAATCTATTGCCCTGGGCCCAAGGTGAGCATGCGCAAGAAGAGTATGCTAGCGGAGTGCTGCTTCATTCCTGGAGGCCGGAAAACACACAGAGAGGAAGGGCCACAGGAAAGGGGAACCTTTCCAGGACATGCTCCCAGGTAGCCACCTCTTCCATCCACATCCCACCTGCCTCATGTTACAACCCAGTCAGTCCATCCAAAGTAGGATGGACTAATTAGGTCACAACTCTCATAATCTATCCAGGGACATATCACATCTAAACCGTAACACAAGCAAACCTTGGTTTGTGATTCATTTTGACAATAAAACAATAGTGTACCTACACCCCAAAATGGTCAATTCACCATTTACTGTATCAATTACTATGCTCAGATTCCAGGCCAAATGATAAAAGATTATCAATATGGGGCAAGACTCGGGGGAAGCATAGTCCTATGTGATACAAAAGAAAGGGACATGTCTCTGGAAACAGGGCAAAATATTGAAAATAATGTATTTATCTGACTAATAAACAGGTTCCTTACTTACTCTTCCCAACACACGAAAATGTAAGCCACAGGGCACCCCAAAATGGTCAATTCACCACGGAGAGTGTCTGTACCAGATGTGAAGCATTCACCTGTAAGCTCAGACTGCCACAAGCACCTGGCCTTTTCACACAGAGGTCCCCTGAATCTGTACAGATGTCTAATTATACTTTATGTGAGAAAAGTAGAGGTAGATCCTGGAGGAATGATCTAACATGTTTTCACAGTCGCTAGTAACGTTTAAGTTCTTGTAACCAAGACACCAAGTACTCTGCTAAGTATTTTAAGTACACAGTCTTAATTTACAGTCACAACCTGAACACCCAATAATTATTATTTCCCCTGTATCAACAATGACATTCAGTAGTAACCTACTCATTTGCTAAAAACATGGTACAGGAAGCAGGAGACCAACTCTTAAGCTGTCCCCCTACTGTCTGTTCCACTGTCATATTTACTACTAAGACACAAAATCAGTGAGCAAAATAATGTTTCCTTAAAGAAAAATCCTTACAGGAAAAGTGCATGAATTTAAGCTTGAACCTTAGAACTATGCTCCCTCCACGAAAAAAAATTAAAATAAAATGAAATATCTACAGTTAAGACATGACAAAGAATGAAGGAATTACTCTAGACAAACAACAATTCTCAGAAGAAATAAAAGTGGACAACAAACTTGTGAAATATTTAAGCTTAGCACAGGTTAAATAGCAAATGAAATCACAGGAAAACATGATTTTTCCCTGGGTACCTGGAAAGTTTGGGCTTTTCTGCTCTCCTAATTATAATATCCAATGTTGTAAAAATCATGAGAAATTGGCATACTCCTGCCTTGCTGAGAGATACAGATTACATAACCTTTCTCCAGGATGCCTAGAAAAAGCTATCAACAATGGTGACAACATCCAGTCCTAGGGTACTTCTGAAGCAAATAAACCCACAGAAGAATCTAGCTATCAGAAATGTAATCCAAGCATCAAATATACTTCCAAAAAAATGAAAACACCAACAATCTTCAAAATTAGAGAGTTATTTATGTAAAAAAAATGTCACATAAAGGCATGGGAAACAGACACTAAAAATGAATACTAATTCTATGAGAGAAGCTGTCTTACATGCTAAAAGTTAACAAAATGAAATATGAGCAAGCTTATTTCAAAGTTAAAAAAGTATATGTGTTACCAAATCTGCCACAGTTAGGGCTATCCTTGTGGCTTGAAATCAGGTGTAAACTCTATTTTTAACACATATATTTCCAAATATTTACTGCACATGATCTATTTTTTAAAAATTAATGTCATTTGATAAGCAGAAAAAAACATTTACTAACTTGCTGTAGATTTCTGAAGGAGACACAAAATTGCTAAATCTACTCAATACATCTCAAATTTAAAATAGAATTAACAAAAGTATGACTGATTAGAGTAAGTGCAATATGCAGCTCATGAAGAATAAACCTTGTTAACTTTTTACCCTGTTTCAATGATATTATGCTGGGATCTATATTCTGTGATTCTAAACTGAGCAGATGTTTAACATTTGGCCTCACAGAGTGATGTTTATTAAACTATCTATAATATTCATTGTATAACATTAATCTTTGTAGAAAATTTGATCTTAATCAGATGAATAATAGAACACTAACAAAAAATATTATTATAGTTTTACAATCTTTTTTTAAATAATGGTGCTGGGAGATATAATTTACTTCTTGTCTAGCCTAACTATTATATATTTCAATATGTAAAGGAATCATATATTTTAGAGTAGAAAATGTGGTGTTTTATATGCAAATCTAGACAGTAAAACAATGATAGAACAAACTAAGGAGACAACCTTCTTAACAACACAGATATGAAACAGTTATCTGTCCTAATATGTAGACACATGTCTTATGTTTACATAAATGTTTATCATTTACAAGAACTTATTCATGAACACTTGCTTTGTCATCATACCAATATTTTGAGACATTCTCTTACTGTACCCATTTACAACTGAAAAACTGAATTAATAACTGAGAATGACAAAAATAGTGAAGAAAACACAGTTAAAGAGAAAGAGATGGGATCACTCAAAGTCAGTATTTACTCCCCATCTTCTTACACACTGGAAGCAGAATCCAAAAGAGTATTGCAGTACTAAAACTTATTTTTCCAATATTTGTCATTTCTGATCAGAAATATACTTTTAAAGAAAAAGCAGGGCTGTGCCCCAAAACCTCTGTGCATGTTTATATTTATAAGAGCTACTGAAATATTTTAGAATATGTAATATCTGGGAACATGATATAAGTATCATTTTGCAGATAGCTTCAAGTCACATAGATGAATATGGAAAGCTTCTAGGGAGCATTGTTTCACTTATTTAGTCATTATTTCCAATTTGTCAAAAACTAATTGATACAAAGTATAACTTCAATATCCTAGTATAGCTAAGACGTTTCCTACAAATCAATTAACCATGATGTAAGGCTTGAAATTACACTCAGCTGTTATGTTATCAAAAGATAAACAACTGGAGGTGTCATAACTACACATTTTTTATGAGTCTCAATATTTAATGGACTAAAATCACAGTATGATAAAATATTTCTGTGAGTTTTCTGTGTCGGAGCTACTGTTTGTGAATATAATTGGATTCATTAAACCCAACCAGGCAGTTTATTAATCAGTAGGTTGGATTGGCAGACAATGTGAAAGAAACTATTTATCTATGACATGTTTAATATTTTATACTACTATAAAAAGCTGTTGTTTTGGCATATAATCTGATAAACTTGAAGTGAGCAACAAGTATCATGAACTGTCCCCATTCAATTAACTTTCCACACATGACCACATAAGCCATTGCAAAGCTATCAAAGGACTGCATCCCTGGGAACACCTCTGGAATATGGCTGATGAAAACCTTCTGAGAAGCAAATGGAAGAATTGGACTTGAAAGTACATTTCTTAACTCATAAACAAGACAGCAGAGACTCACTGTACCACACCTTCAATCAAAATACTAGACTTTAAAATATGGGCAGTCTATGGTTGGTTTTTGTTTATTACCTGTATTATGGCACCTGAGTTTATGTATTCATAACTATGTGGGAATCTTTAAAACTAAGACTCTGTTAGGAATAGTGATACTAGCATCACTGATCCTCTCTAAAGAAGTGAAAATAATGTGTATACAGAGAAACAATCAAAAAGGGATGTTTCCATCACCTGTGGATAATTAGGAGAGGAAAAGAAACAACTTTTGAAGTTCAAAATGTTCCAGTTTCCATTGACTTGTTACAACTTGATATTTTGATGCAGACATAATATATCATCTACATTATAAACAAATTACATAAATTATTTCAAATGTAAATTTAATGCTTTCTTACAGAAGGATAACTGGACAAAATTTCTCTGTGAATCTCTTCAATAATTCCATGTAAATTCATGCCACATAAGAGAGAACTTTGATAAAGCACAACAGAAAATAACAAATTCAATAACGTTTTCAGTAAGGGCACTATATATTTAACCATATGCCAAAAGTATAAATATAATGTTTAGTATATAAAAATGAATCAAATAACTTCATTTTTAATTTTAGAGTCCATTATGAAAGGAATGTCATATTTAGAAATTATTTGACAAAACTATGAATGGCACTTTCCAAGTAATATCATTTGAATTCATTTTTTTCCTCCCTGATAAACCATTTCACTGGGAGAAAAAAAAATGGCTTCTCTTTATTGTGAAAGATGTGAAGTGGATAGAGATACTGTAATTTGACAGTGCTTGATTTTTATTACAAACAATGAAAACATTAGTGACATCTATGATGACTGGTTATACAACTGCACAACATACACCAAATTAAATAACTCCTTTCATAAGACTGCGACAATTTCATTAGAGCAACAACCTCCTGTACTTATTACAATTGCCATTCAATCAGGTACTATCATTTTCAACCCATAATATAACAAAAACATCATATAGACAATACATGGAGTTTTCCTCAAGCCCATCAGCAGCTCTCCGGATGCACACACAGGCACAGAGTAATACTGACTAGTCCTTTAAGGATCATCTTTTAAAACTGTAACACTAGACTCAAAAGAAAAAGGAAGGAGAAATGTATATCCACCTCATCTAATGCTTCTTTTGAGAGAAATTTGATATTAAAAAAAATGAAGAGGGCATAATAGTGTGTCCAAAGTACTCTTGGAAAGTTCTCTGGATGTTAATAGTGTCAAACTAATGCAATATTAGTAAAACTAATCACAGTGTTCAGTTAATATGAGCCATGGAGACCCTGCTAGTTCTTCTGCCTCAGTGACTTGTTATTAGTATAATTACAGGCCTCCCAAATTTCGACATCTAACTCCAAACATAATCATCTTCATTCAAGCCCTGAAAACTTTTAGCCCACAACCAGTAAGGATACCACTTAACATTTTTCCCAGCAATATTAACAATGGATCATGCATGTGGCAGAAAGAAGTCTCCGGACTTAAAACATCCAGTCTATATGTGAGAATACTCGCTCCTATTTGTCATAATTCTAATGGAGCAAACCTCCCCAAATCATGCACAGGTTCATCTCTGCAATTTGATACGTGTCATATCAAACACTTCTCCATGGGCTTTTAGAAGCAGTGGGGCTCTGAAGCCATTTCATTATGTAGGTGAATGCCCACCAGCAGCAATCAACTCAACTGTCATCTGAAGAAGGATGCACAATGAGATAACTCCTGGGTAGTTTCAGCACCTCCCCATTTTCATGGAAGTCATTTTAGAAAATTCCCAGCCTCTTAAATACTGGCCACACAGTTCCTAAAAGTAAAAGTCTATGCCTGTCAGTTCTGATCTTATGCTTATAACAAATCTCTGATCTAAGCCTGCACATTTGCTTGAGAACACTCAGCATACATGTTCATGATACCTTTCAGAGCTAAAGCACATCCGATCAGCTCAAATGAGGGAAACACAAACACCTTGAAAAGAACAACTGCCCCTCTTATTTTCATCTTATACACCCTTCATTAACCTGCATTTACTACAAAACACAACTTTGGGCATTTTAGAAGTAACTGTTCTTTGTGGAACCACACTCACGCACACCCCCCCAAATCCAGAAGTCTGTTATCTTACTACCCAAACCAAGGAGGCTACACCACCTTTCTAGTGACTTAATTCTGAGCACAGTGGCTCAAACCTGCTGAGTAGCAATCGATGAACACATTACACACCAGAAGAAGAGGAAGGTCGGGGATAAAGAGAAGCAGCTTTGCTTTCAGCCATTGATTACGAATCACCCAAATATCGCATCACAAATCTCCCATGCCCATGCACAGCTTTCCAAACCTGTGTTTCAGGCGGCGCTTTCCAGAGCCTCGCTATCTATTGTCAGGACGCAGAAGCCCCCAAAACCTGTGAATGGAACTGAAAATGCGTCCTCAGAAACCGCTAAATATAGACCAAAGGGTCCCTGGGTCTGGCTAGCAGCTGTAGACTGAAGAAACGGCCATGGACGCATATCACTAAGTCTTTCCATTTTGTTCTAGCCAAACATTGTAATGACATTGAACATAAAGGCAAAAGACTGGAGGGAAGTCCTCCCCACCCCGTCTTCTCCCATATATTAGGGACGTCATAAACGCAATGGGTATGTTCTTGAGGGTGGCGGGTAGCAGTATTGTCGGTGTTGCCCTATAAATGCCTTCTCCGGGGGAGATGGGTGGCGGGGAGGGGGAGCACGCAGAGAAGCCACTTGGTAACCGCTCCAAGAAAGGCACTAACCCTGGACCCCATTCTAGGCAGAGCGGTTTTCCAAGAGGGGACCCGGAGCAATCTCGATCCTCCCCCGGGCAGGCAGGACCACGCAGCACCTGCCGCCACCGCCAGCCGGCCGGGAGCCGAGGACCAACCCCCACCGGCGGCGAGGAGGAGAGGGCGACGCAGAGGAGGAGGATGCGCCCGGCCCCAGCAGCCCAGCAAAAGCAACTCACCAAAGGGCGCGGCGCCCGACTGCTTCCTGGCGAACATGCACACGCCACCAGCTACAGCTCCTCAGTCCGGGAAAAGGCGTGTGCGCCGCCGTCAGGCTTCAGGGCAAGGTCCTGACCTTGCCCAACTGCAGCATCTTCCGCTTTTGTTGTCTGAGCGCGGCCGCGGGACAAGTGATGCTAGCGGGGAGCAGGGGCGAGCGCCACGGGCTAGAGGCGGCTCCCGACACGAGTGCGCAGCGCCCAGCACGGCGGCCCCTCCGAGCGCGACGATCGCAGCGCCCCCTGCCCGGATCCGCGGGCTTCTCCGGGCTCTGGGCACCGCCACTGTCACCTCCACCGCCACTGCCGCCGGGCTAGAAGAGCAGCAGCCGCTCCCGCCGCTTCGCTCGGCCGGCTGCCGCCGCGGGCACGAGCCTGGGGCCCCGCGGCGCCCGGCGCCGAGCGCTCCCGTGCTGCGCCCCGCGCGCGGCCAGCACCACTTGTGTCGCCGCCGCCGCCGCCGCCGCCGCCGCCACCAAGGCTCCTCTTGCGGCGCGCGGCAGCCTCAGCCTCCACCTATGCCTCGGCGGCCGGCTCTGGCGCCGGGCTAGTGAGGAAGCGTCCGCCCCACCACAGAAACCTGCTTTGGGTGCAGAGCATGCCCAGTGCTGCCACGAAAGCGAGGCGCTTCGCCAAGCGCATTCCACTTCTGGTTTTCGCGGCAGCAGCAGCAGCAGAGAGGGGAGGAGGCCGCGGGTTGGGAGAGGGCCCGGCATACTTGGGAATTGCACACCCTGGACCAGAGATGGGAGGATGCTGGGGAGCCAAGTGAAAGCTGGAAGGGATGAGGGAAGGATGGAACCCCGGGATGGAACGGTTCTCAAAGGGTCGGGTCCTTCATTCACGTGCAAGCTACTGACAGTGGATTCTGGAGGGGCAGATATCAGTCTGCAAAAGGCTGAGGGTGGAGGGGCGTCTAGAACAGCTTGTGAGTTGGGGGAGGGGGACCAGGATCGCTATTCATTCTGGTGGACTGAGGTGGATGCTCGTGTAGATCCTGTGGTTCTAGAGCAAAGAAGACGTGACATCAGTGAGATGTCTTTTTCACAGTGCCCGCCCGCCCCATCTCACCATCACCTCCAGTGTTCTGATTACATGATTTTCATAGGTGGAGAGACTTTCTTTTTCTGCAACAAAGACACTTGTCTGGTCTGAAATTGATTACAGGTGATGAGTTCTCTTCCTCTCTTCTTGTGTCATCTTTTTTAGTCGTTTTCTTCTGCATTTTTGCCACCTTCCTTTCTCCTCTTCTTCCCCCTTTTCAAACTAAAATGGAAAAGCTCAACTCTTCCTTCCCCCAGTCTTCCTATACAGGTTGCATTACATTCTTCATTTTTTTAGATGGGTTTTCCAAATCTCCTCATGATCATACAGCTGATTAACCCCAGTGAGATCTCTCAGTGTGTCTCTTGCTGTGAAATTTAGCAAGTAGAGTCACCCTATTGAAAATCTTGCTGGCAAACAAGACCCTTGTCATATGCCAAGGAAGTCCTCAGCGCCTTAACCTGTGACCCTCTATTTCAGGAGTGATGTGGGGAGCATCCCTACCGCATTTTCAAGACATGACTATAGCAGACCACAGGTTGCACAGGAGCCAGGACAAATGCTGGCACCCTGCCATGGCTCAGCATCCCTGATACTGCAGATGGCAGACTGTGTGGAGTTGTGATCTTCTCCACTCCATCCCTCCCCAGAGCTGGTTCTGAAACACTGATAAGCATGACAGAATACTGGAAATCATAATAAGAGGGATTTGGGGCTTATGAATCTCAATGTGCTTCTATTTTGTATTAGAAAAGATTATCCAACAAAGTTAAATGACTTGAATATATAATCAGTGTTAATCTCTAAATACTTGGGAGTAAGTCAGAATATAAGTTGAAGTAAGAGTAAAGTAGAAAATGTTTTAAACAGGTTAAATAGGTAAACATGAATTAATGGAGCAGCACATTATTGAAGGACTACTGACAACAGCACAAATACATTCTTATTACCTGTGTCTTGGGATGCACATGCTTAAGTTGGCTCGTCTCACCTACAAAAATAGTTATCCAGTGTGGCTCTAAGCTGTAAAGCTGGTCTAATATTAAAATAGTCTGATTCCTGTGAGAGAAGACATGCAAGGTCACATGTTTACCTTTATTATATTTTTATTTTTGCTCTGAGATGGGCAGGTTAATTACATTGAGTTCTTGGTACAAGAAAAATTAGCAGCATCTTTTGTATTAGACCAGATTATATTTTAAAAGATGCTGTTTATTTCCAACCTTAGTCTTGTCAATTTGTTTTTATTTTTGTTTGTCTATTTGTTTGTTTTTCTCTTTACATCGTTTTTTAACTCAGGAAGTTGTGGGAAAGGAGGGAGAATGATGAGGGGAAATCAGGTTATTCTTTGGGTTAAAATTGAGGTAGCTGCATAAGTAATTTCCATAGAAAAGTTTGTGTGTATTTTATGCCCATAGAGATACAAGATGAGACAATAATTTTCCAAACCATTTTTAGAGTTACTTTTACAATGAGCAATGGTGAAAATCCTATTCACTAATTATGCACCTTGACAATGACCCATAGGCAGTCCCTAGATTTCACTGGGGATGGGTGAGAGGTACTTGAACAGAGTAGTGATACCCAGGATTACATTGACTTAATTTGCTCTGTGCCCCATTTTCATTGAAACATTTATGATTTCTATACTTCTAGAATAATTTATTACTCTAGATATTATTAAATTTTCAAGTAGATAATTTTGAAAAATAAAGTAAAATGATCATGTGTAGTGTTCGATCTTGGAATGACTCACTGCTGCCATCTTTTGCCTCCTGCTTCTGATAGTTCCTATAAAAAGGAACATTCTGAATTCACTAACTCACTATAATACCAGAAAAATTATCATTTTATTGTTTTCAAGTGATAGTAATTAATAATAAGTGAAAATCTTTATTGTATTTTGTTCTGCAGATGCATTATTAGAGTTATGTAATATACAAATCACATCTAAATAAAAGTTTTACTTAATTTTTAGAAATAAGATCTAATGAAGTTTATGTGTTATATTTTGTAATTTAAAGTATGTCACTTTTGGGAAAATGATATCCTTATGTGAGTAAAAGTTGTTTGATATAGTATTATACTTTGCTATTTAGGCTCAAATAGAAGATACTATTTGTATAATTTTCAATGTATATTACCCATTGATAATCACACAGAAAGTTTGAAAATTGGAAAATAATATCATGAGAGTAGTTATTGTTGCTGCCCTGAATATAAGTAGAGTAAAAATACTTCTTTAAAATTCACAATCTAAACTTTAAATAATTTTTTTTAGGAATAGTAACCAGTAGTGTAATCACAATGATACATATATATGTTTAGGAGCCTAATAAACACCACTATGAGTTGATAATTAAAGATGTGGCATTTGATACTTAAGCATGTCACTGTTGTATTTAAAGACTTGAAAAGTGATTAAATATTTGTGTTGACCATTTTACTTAATATCAACCTGTGGACCACTCAGTGTTTGATTCAAAACTTCACAATTCATGCACACTGACTTTCATTTTGTCTAAAGGCATTTGATGTGTTTTCAGCAAATGTTGACTAAGCATGTAGTGTGGTTCAGTCCTAGGCAAATTTGAAGAATTGATAGCAAATAATAGATTAAATAATTAATTCTCTATATTTATAGAGTTTAACAGTAAAATTGGACTTACTGAGTAAAAGAAAAAGACAGAACCCCAAGAAAGTAACCACAAAAGCCTAATATACTGAAATATCCTCATTTCTTTCTTTTCTTTTTTAAAATAATGAATTAGCATTTATTGATGGCCTTCTATCTACCACATTCTATCCTAACCCCTGTCAACCATTATTTTATTTCCTCTTTTAAAAAAATTAATTTATTCTAATTAGGTATATATTACAGCAGAACGCATTTTGATTTATTGTACACAATTGCAGCACAACTGTTCACTCCTCTAAGTGTACATGATGTAGTGTTGCACGATATGTGCATTCATACATGTATGTGGGATAATAATGTCCATCCCGTCCACCATCTTTCCTGTCCCTATTGCCCACCGCTCTCCTCACACCCCTTTGTCTAAAGTTCCTCCATTTTTTCCCATGCCCCCCATTATGGATCAGCATCCACTTATTAGAGAGATTCAGCCTTTGGGTTTGGGGGATTGGCTTACTTCACTTAACATAATATTGTCCAACACCAGCCATTTACCTGCAAATGCCATAATTTTATTCTCTTTTAATGCTGAATAATATTAATTTGTGTATGTGTACCACAGTTTCTTTACCCATTCATCCTTTGAAGGACATCTAGGTTGTTTCCACAGATTAGCTATTGTGAATTGAGCTGCAATAAACATTGATATGGCTGTGTTAATATAGTATGCTGATTTTAAGTCCCTTGGGTATAATCCAAGGAGTGGGATAGCTGGGTCAAAAGGTAATTCCAAGTTTTCTAAGGAATTTCCACACTGCTTTCCAGATTGGTTGCACCACTTTGCAGTCCCACCAGCAATGTATGAGTATGCCTTTTCTCCCACATGCTTGCAAATACTTATTGTTGTTTTTGTATTCTTGATAACTGCCATTCTGACTGGCGTGAGATGAAATCTTAGAGTAGTTTTGATTTGCATTTCTCTAATTACTAGAGATGTTGAATATTTTTTCATATATTCATTGACTGATGGTTGGGACTTCAATTGAAATCACATTTGAATCTGTATAGTGCTTTGGGTAGTATGGCCATTTTGACAATATTAATTCCACCTATCCAAGAGCATGGGATATCTTCCTATTTGCCAAGGTCTTCTTCAATTTCCTTATTTAGTGTTCTGTAGCTTTCATTGTAGAGGTCTTTCACCTCTTTTGTTGATTCCAAAGTATTTTACTTTTCTTTTTTGAGGCTATGTTGAATGGGATAGTTTTCCTAATTTCTCTTTCAGAGAATTCATCACTGGTGTATAGAAACACATTTGATTTATGGGTATTGATTTTATATTCTGCTACTTTGCTGAATTTATTTATTAACTCTACAAGTTTTCTGGTGGAGGTTTATGGATCCTCTAAGTATAACATCATGTCATCAGCTAATAATGGTAGTTTTAGCTTTTTATTTCCTATTCATATCCCTTTAATTTCTTTCTTCTGTCTAATTGCTCTGACTAGAATTTCAAGGACTATGTTGAACAGAAATGTTAAAAGAGGACATCCCTGTCTTGTTCCAGTTTTTAGAGGGAATGCTTCCAATTTTTCTCCATTTAGAATGATGTTAGCCTTGGTTTTAGCACAGATAGCTCTTGCAATATTAAGGTATGATCTTACTATCCCTAGTTTTTATAGTGTTTTGATCATGAAAGGGTGTTGCATTTTGTCAAATGCTTTCTCTGCATCAATTGATATAATCATATGTTCTTATATTTAAGTTTATTAATATGATGAATTATATTTATTGATTTTTATATGTTGAACCATCCTTGCATCCCTGGGATGAATCCCACTTGATCATGGTGCACTATGTTTTTAAATGTGATTTTGTATATGATTTGCCAAAATTTTATTAAGAATTTTTGCATCAATGTTCACCAGGGATATTGATCTAAAATTTTCTTTCCTTGATGTGTCTCTGCCTGGTTTTGGTATCAGGATGATATTAGCTTTATAGAATGAGTTTGGAAGTCTTCCCTCCTTTTCTATGTCATAGAATACTTTGAGTATTGGTATTAATTCTTCTTTGTAGGTCTTGTAGAACCCAACTGTGAAGCCATCTGATCCTGGGCTTTTCTTGGTTGGTAGGCTTTTGATGGCATCTTCAATTTCCTTGCTTGAAATTTATCTGATTAAATTGTGTGTGTCCTCTTGATTCAGTTTGGGTTGATCATATGCCTCTAGAAATTTGTCAGTATCTTTGAGGTTTTCTATTTTAGTAGAGTATAGATTTTCAAAACTGTGTGTGTGTGCTTTTGGGAGTTGGTTTACATATTAAAAACTGATTTTCTAACTGTGTGTGTGTGTGCTTTTGGGAGTTGGTTTACTTATTAAATTCCATTTCTTACAATGTTTTCTCACTATTTTTGCTTCTTCAAGAAATTTTGGGTTTTGTGTCAGGGCATAGGCATCAGCATAGGGAAATAGGATCTAAAGTTCTCAAGTAACAGCAGAAGAGGGTACATTTGGAAAGAGCTGTGTTTCCTGAAGGCACGAAGAAGCCAGAAGATTTGCTTTAGTGGAGGACTCAGAGATGTGAGGGGCTCCTGAAATCCCTACAGTTATCACAACCTGTACTAAAAACTAGGAATTCCATGTAGGCTAGTCAGACATAGTGAAGAAAACTACTGTTCATCAGAAGTCTAGATAAACAGGATTTGATGAGTTACACATGCAGAAAGATCTCAGATACAGTGTGAGGCTGGGCCCAGAATCTCCATGACAGGAGAAATAAACTTCATGCTGTGATTTATCTAATCAGCAGAACAGTGAAGATCTACTGTAGTGGGCACCTAGTGGATGAGGGAATGGACTCCCCACTGTGGCTGACTTGAAGCACACAGACAGGGAAAGAAAGGAGGAACTGCATAGAAGGGGATCCAAGGAATGGAAGAGGGAAGTTCTTTTTAAAGTTCATCCAGATGTTTTAGACACATTTCAAGGCAGAGTTGATCTAGTCTAAAAATTTCATCATCAAAATTTCCGTTTTTCATGCCAAACTTCTAAGTTGATGATGGTCAGTGGTTCATTACTGCCCTCCAGGAGGTATTTTGGAACGTGTGAGAATGAATTTTCTGATTGTCCCTCACCTCCGTCACAAACTACAGTGCTGAGTATTTGTGACAACTCAAGGAAGGACTGCCCACATCCTTCCTGATTTTTGCAGTTCTGCTCACAAGTACCTAAGCCATTTTATTACATTTTTTTTTGTACCAACAAGAAGCATTTTGCATCATTTTAATATATATTGAATTTAACAGGAATGTAATTAATGGGATGTTTTAATGTTATATTTTTAAGATATTGACCAAAGTTATTCCTATGTTTAAGAACTAATAGTACATACTTCAGAAAAAAATTCCTGTATCACTTTGTTTTTATAGCATTACATTTATATTGATGCTAATGGAGGTAAGAATCAGAATATTTGGTTAACTCTTTTAAGAAAGTTGTAACCACATACTTATACAAAGAAAGACCTAATATTTTCTTTGAAATAACTTGGCTTTTATTTTCAATATTTCTGTTAGTATATTATACCAATATTCAAAATCAGTTAATATCTAAGAATTCATTTTTAAGGAAAGTAGTGTGAACATTATGCAATATTTATTATAAATACATAACGTTTAGTTTCAATAGTTAATTGAATGAAATGCCCAAATATTTTTCTTAAGAAAATCAAGAATATATATTATGATAATACTACTGTGGCTCCAGGAAAAAAAACTGGATTCATTGACAAAAATTTGAATCTCATCATCAATTTTTTCAATAAGGTAGTTTGTAATAATGGTGTTGAATGGTTAATCAAATATGCAGCCATGAAAATCACTATACATGCAAAGGAAGAATCTTCAAATCAATGTTGATTTTTTTCAGCCTTACAACTTCAATATCAGCTTCTTTCCTTAGTTCTAAACATTTCTCTACTTCACCATCTTATTGTGTCATTTTGTTGTAGAACTTTTGACTGATCTTTTCTCTTTTATCCTCTACTTTCTTGGTTGATTCTTCTGACCAAGCTCAAACCCAGTAATCACTGCTGGCTCTCTCCCCAATATCTGTCCTCCCTTCTGCCTGTCTTACAGAACCTATTTTTTTTCAGTGTGCTGTGTGACCAGATACAAAGTGATACTTTCCACATTCCCTTGCTGCTACACAGAATCTGTCAGT
Source organism: Callospermophilus lateralis (assembly GCF_048772815.1). NCBI lineage: Eukaryota > Metazoa > Chordata > Mammalia > Rodentia > Sciuridae > Callospermophilus > Callospermophilus lateralis. The sequence goes on along the minus strand of NW_027517992.1, from coordinate 1,844,882 downwards.
TAGAGAAATCTAAGAGTATTATGGTGTGTCCAGGGAACATTTTGTTTTTGCAAAAGGTGAGCTCCCCATTACTGGTTGCTTCTTTCTTCTTCTTTCAGACTGATTGCCAACTACAGGCTGGATGTACATTGACAGGAAGAATGAGAGCTACATATCAAAGGTGTCTAAGCCTCCAGTAGAAGGAACCGGGGAAAGGAATGTTTTCTGTAACCACAGTACCACCCTAAGACTTGTGCTCTCTGAGCTGCTGCTGATGGGACAAAAATTAACATTTTATTAAGCCAAAATGGTTGTTGGTTGTTGATACCTACAGTCAAATGCAATTTTACATTTAAATATATTTTATACCAAAAGGGAAAAAAACCCAAATACCTAAAGAAAAAATCAAAGAACTAAATAAGAAGACATACCACAATCATGGATTGGGAGATTCAATATTGTTAAAATTCCAGTTCTCCCAAAATCCATCTATAAGTTTAATAGCCATCTGTAGAATGAATGGAAGCCAAATAAAAAACTCATCAGGGTTTTTGGCTTGCTTTTAGTGTATTATGGATATAAGTATGTATGTGTGCATTGGCAGGGAGAGAGAATGATCGAGCAAATGTTCACATTTAAGGACTCTGAACAGAGTATTACTAAAACTTGCATTACCCTGAAATTAAAAATAAAATTATTTTAAAGGGGGCGGTAATGCATGATATCTATAATTCCTCCCCTCTTATTACAGATGCATCACTATAAATAGTTCCATTGCTATATGTTTTCCTGAAAATAAAATATTTTTCAATGAAATGAGTAAATGAATATAGTCTGAAATCACATATATGAAAAGATAAGTCAATGAATAACAATGATGAGAGATTTTTGACCACTAACCCATATACGAAGCCACAGCATTTTCCTTAATGAGTGTAAGGCATGTGTCTTGATGATTTTTAAGCTACCTTCCAAAATGAATATTTCATTTTCGAGCATCAGTCTCCTTAATGTTTTCCACCTCCTTGGAAGTCACTCTCAATGTTGCACACTGTACCCATTCTGAAATCAGCTTACTCATCTAAATAAAATCCTCTAAGCTCCCATTTTATTATCTATAAATAAGCACAATCTGGCCACAGGTTTGTTGGATCAAATGAATCAAATGAATGAATCTATGGTGGGCAAAGGACACTGTGCCTCCACATAGTGAGAAATCAATAAATGATGGCTAACAGGAGTAATGACATTAAAATGCCCTTTATTTTTGATTTTATAGACTTCTTGCTATGTTAAAATACATTCCTCTGATTGTACATACCTCATTTTGTCTTGAAAACACAGAAGATACTATCTTTTTAAATATTTTTTGGTTGTAGTTGAACACAATAACTTTATTTCATTTATTTATTTTATTCTGTGGTACTGAGGATCGAACCCAGCACCTCACATGTGCTAGGGGAGCACTCTAACACTGAGCCACAAACCCATGCCCAGAGAAGAGACTATTTTGCAATTTTTTTTCAATTTTTTTTTCAAATAAGCATTGACTGGATTTCTCCAACATACAGGTATTTATACCTTGCAGACAAATGTGCATATTTACCGTGGTCTCCAGTTTGAAAGCTAATGTTTAATGCTTTACTCAATTTTAAGAAATTAAAAAACATATGAATCCACACTTCAGGGTTAAGTAGCTTGCCTGTTTTGTTATATGTCATGATGGTATATATCCTTATATGTTCTTTGTCTGTTCCATACAATGTATCACTTCGGTTTACCTATTGATGATAATGTTATTTAATGATCCTTATGTTCTCAGAGTTTTGATTTTTAGAATTCACATTATATACTTTATCATATATTAATAAAAATTTAACATTAGTTTGGGGGTTGAAGATGTAAATTAGTGATAGAGCCTTTGCCAAGTCAGTATTCATGAGGTCCTGAGTTTGATTCTATCACTTAAAAAAGAAAAGAAAAACAAGTTTTGTTTATTAAAAAAATACCAAGTTCTCATCAAAACAATTTCCAAATTTCATAACATCATGAAAAAATCACAATGCCACTCCTCAGACCTAAAGCATCTTGGGTTAATTTCCTCCGCCTTTCTTTTCCTTGAGATATAATATACAAATGACCATGCTTTTTTTCACTTAGAATTATATATTATTGAACTTTTATCCTGTTTTCCATATACTTTTCCTGTTCTAAGATTGGAATATTCTTTGAATAGCTAATTTTTCCATTTAATATATTTTGGCTGCTCTTACACATTTTTTTTCTCATAGTAAATGAAAGTTCAATAAAGATTATTTTCTCAAATTCTTAGAAAAAATAGACCCTCATTGAGAAATAGATCAGATTCCTCTTCTGGGTAGAATGGAATAGCTTGAGTGAGCTCTATGCTTCTCCTAAGAATAACTAGAGATTTTGAATAAAGGACAATAATATATCTGTAAAGTATCAGAATCTGCTGAAGTAAAAAGAATCACAGGAGTCAAGATCACAGACAGAAAAGTATGAGGATCGCGTTGACCTGGTGCATCTGCTTTGCCTCCGGGAGCCTTTGCCAGTCTGGACACAGTGAAAGAGGCAGCATTTTGAGGCTCTTTGGGGTACAGGGCTGCTGCCTGAGAGATGCTGGAGGAATACGTGTTGTTCTCACAGGATTCAAAACGAAACCTGAGCAGTCAAAATGCCCTCAGAGGAAGAGCAGAGCACTGAGACGGAAACGGAGCCGGAATTCCTCTGGGAACTTTGTTTAGATGTAAAGTTGCCTACAACTAAACAACTAAGGATAAGGCATCTGAAAAAATCAAAGTCTAATTTGATTAATTCTGTTATGTAGAGGGGAAAAGCATTCACATCCAGGACCTGCCTGAGACAGGGGCCTTGGGAGATACATCAGGCTGTCAGTTCAAGTCCTCAGAGGCCTGCCCTCGGAGAGCAGGGGAAAAGAGCAGTGGATGGACACTTAGGGCTAGTGCTGGCTCCACCCCCATCCAGTGAAAACCCTGGTTAGATCAGGGGTGAGTGCCCAGAGAGAAAAGGACTGAGCCCTTTTTGGCAAACTTCCACAATGTGTCTAATATTCAGTAAAATCTATTATGTGAGGATCAGGATATAAACCCTGCAGAAAAATGATCAAAAACCAATTAATGAATATATACTAGAAATAGACCCACAGGTGATCCAGATATTAGAATTAGTAGGCAAAAATATTTAAAATGATAATAATATGTTCATAAGACTATGGGAATGTAGGCAAAGATAAAGCATTAAAAGAGAGAAATTCAACAAAATATGAGAATTTATAAGAATAAACCCATTGGGAATCCCAGAACTTCCTACTTTTAAAAAACTTAGGACTTAAAATTTAAGTTTAAAATTAAAAATAAATATTTAATTTGCTGTACATAAAATATGTTCTAGTGTAGATACAACATTCAATAAACTCAACCTTATGCCAAATTATAAAGCAGATAACAAGAAGTGATTGGACTTACTTTGAGTATGTTGTCTCACTGTAAGTAACCACAAGGAAATAGAAAATTGCCTTGTTAGAAATTTAATTTGTCATAAATGCACTAAAAATGTTTGAATTGTTTAAATGATAAACACAAATATATAATAAAATCTATGAGATACAACAAAAAATCTTTTTAATATTTATTATAACTTGTACAAAATACCTATCATACCAGTTGCAGAAAATGGGTAGTGCTCAAGCTAACGCTACTATCCTTGGAAGTGAGGAGGCTTTCAAAGGACATACCACCTTTTACAGTCTTTCTTCCCAGGAATATTTTCTGGTTTTCAGTGCAGTTGTAGAAAATGCAAACAAGAGTTGTGTTTTACTGAAACAAGAAGATAAGGAATGAAGTCTGGGGTTAATAAAGTGACTGATTTTTGAGAGAGGGTGCTGAAGGAGGAGGATCCATTAAGAAGTAAATAAAAAAAAATTAGATACAGATCCATCTCTCTGCCACTAGGTCCTGTGGTCAAATTCTGGATTCATGTGAATGAAACTAGACTCCAAGAAATTAGATATTGAGTAAATGCTAAGAGGGAGAGAGCTGGAGAGACTGGGGAGTTCTGTCAGTGGAATGGAGATTGAGGTGATCAGGCCCAACTGGATTGGAGGATCCTTAACAAGTCAGAGAGTGAGTTGAGATGTCATGAAAGCTGTCTGGTATGGGTGTTAAAGACAGAACTGTGTTCCCTCCCAATGGATATGCTGAAGCTCCAACCCTTGGTGTGACTATACTTGAGATGGGATCTTTACAGAGGTAACAAAGGTTAAATGAGATGATGAAGGTGGCACCATAACCCAATAGAAGCTCTGTCATTGAAGGAAGGGAAGAGACATCAGGAAAAGCCCTTGAGGACAAAAGGAGAAGATGGTTATCTACAAGGAGAGAGGCCTCAGGATTAAGCCTCCAGTGTGAGTTTAAGTCCCATGGCCTGTGGTATTTTGTTTCAGCAGCCCCAATAAACTAATACCAAGAGAAACAAAACAAACAAACCCCACAATTTAGGATTAAGGGCTCCCAGGTAGTAATATGGGAGAAAACTACAAGAGGATCTCTAAAGAAATAATAAATTTGGGGCTTGTTCCTTTGGCAACTGTATGTCAAAATGAAACTGATCACTTTTTGAGGGGAAACAGTGAAATCATCTTTGAAGTATTATCCAAGATTTAAAAAAATATGATAAAAACCATTAAGTATTGGAAAAGGAAAGAAAATAATCATTCAACAAAAAAATTAAAAGGACCCATCAGAGTGAGATCATGAAAATATCAAAGATTGAAAAATAAAAATTGGATAAAGCTAGCTCCACAGGAAAACAGCAACTGATACATTCTCTGACTCCCCCCAAAGAAGTCATGGAGACCAGAAGAAAATAGGAAAATGTCTTGGAAATGCGGTGATATCAACCCACAATTCTAAATCTAGTAAAAATATACTTGTGTTAAACATGATGAGAAACTGAAGAGATTCTTGAAGGGGATGAAGCCATTGCTAGCAATGTTGCTCTCAGAGAAATCAAAGGAAGTCCATCAGGCTGAGAGCAAGGAAAAATGGGAAAATTTCAGAAGCAAGGAAGAGCAGGAGAAATAGCAAATGCCTAGATCAACACAAAAGAATATTTCTCCTCCTAAATGTGGTCAAATATTTTTGACTATTGAAATTTAAAAAAAAAAATTAACATTGCTTGGTGAGGCTTCAAATGAACACAAATGTAACACTTTTAGCTGCTATCACATTAATTCCAGTTGGTGGTAGGGTAAAAGGATTTGTATGGATAAAAACCCACTACATTTTAATTGAAGTGTTTACATTATCAACTCTAGTGATCAATTACAAAAGTAATACAAAGAGACAAAGCTAGAAACTAGTGGACAAACAGAATATTAAAGTTATCAAAACAATTCAAAACAAAGCAGGCTGGTAGGATTACATGTAGAGGAAACAGACAGAAAAATAAAGTAAAATTGTAGCTCTAAATACAGCCATGTCAATAATTACATTAAACAAGAATGGCTCAAATACTTCAATTAGAAGGCAGTTTTTGAGTGAATGAAAAGAAATGTGCTACTAGAGTCTAAACACAAAAGCACAAATATATTAAAGGTAAACGATGAAATGAAAGTACCACCATGCAAAGTAAGCAGAAGAAAGCTGTACTGTATACCTAAATGTTGATAAAACAAAGTTCAGAGAACAGAAAATGTACAGAGAGAAACAGGTATGTGGCCTAAAGGTAAAAGGACAAGTGGTCAAGAAGAAATCACAATTAGGAACTTACATGCCAAAGCCTTAGAATACATGAAGCAAAAGCCATAGCATTAAAGGTACACATAGACAATCCTGCATTAGAGTAATATCTGTTAAACTCTTATTATAAAAACTGGATAAAAAAATAAGCATGTTTTTTACTCCTAGTATTCACATCCTTGTATAATTCCTTCTTCTTGAGGGTAGGTTGGACCTAGCAACTGACTTTTGCTGAATAAAACATGGAGAAGGGAAGGGGTTTTTTCCCCACATCTGAGGTTGATTTATAAAGGTCCACAGCATCTATCTTAGATTCTTTCTTTTCTTGGCCCCTCATGGCTGACTCTGTTGATGAAACATACCCCCAGGTTGTGAGCTGCTCTGTAGAGAGATGCACATGGCAAGCAGTCAAGCTGGCTTCTAGTGAAGAACCAGTGAGGAACTGCAGTGAGCAGACCCCAGGAAACTGTCCACAACCACAAGAGTCAGCCTGGAGTGGGGGTCCCTTCCAAAACCAAGGCATGAGATGACACAGCCCTGGCCAACAACTAAACATGTGATAGACCTGGCGTTCTAGGAAAAAGAAAGCTACGTCTGAATCTGGAACAGGAACTGTGAAATATTGAATGCTTTAGTCACAAAGTTTAGAATCAGTTGGTTACAAAGCAGTAGATGAGTAATAGAAACCTTATCTTACAAAGTCTAATTCATTTTTAAACCAAATACAAATTTTATGTATTTAAATTCATTGATTTAATTTTAAACTTAAATTCAAATATTGATTCCAAAAGTAATAGAAAACCCCCAAAGGCTTACTTATATTCAATAAACTGAATCCAATATTTAAACTTCTCTGCAAAGAAATTCAGGCCAAGATGGCTTTAGTAGTGAATTCATCTTTCAAATAATTAGAGAAAAAAAATTTTCTTTCCTTATGCAAATTTTCCAGGGAAAAGAAAAAAGAGGGAACATTTTTGAAACTTATTGGATGAGGCTACCATAAACTTCACATAAAGATCTAAGAACTTCACAGGAAAGTAAAAATATAAGTTTTATCTCATAATTATAAATGTAAATTTCTAAAAAATGCCTTCAAATTGAATTAACTAATAAAAGTATAATACCTCATGACAAGTGTATCTCCAGAAGGCAAGAACATTTTTTAACATTGGAATATGAGCTAACATAATTTATCATATTGACAGAATAAAAGAGAAAAAGCACAATATAATTTCATAAAGTCAGAGAAAAAGGCTTATTGAATTTCAGTACTTATTTAAAATAAAGAAAAAAATAGTGAATTAGGGGATTAGAAGAAAACTTCCTTAATCTGATAAAGGTTAAGAGAAACATGACCCAGAGCTTTGCCACCAAGATTTGGAAAATAGAATTATTCTACTTATCACCACTTCTGTTCAACAATTAGTTTGTGCTGTGGGGCAGGGATGGTGTTGCTGGGACTGAACCCAGGCGCACTTTGCAACTGAGCTACATCACCAGCCCTTTTGATTTTTTTTTTTTAATTTTGAGACAGTCCCACTAAGTTGCTAAAGCTGGCCTCAAACCTGTTCTCCTCCTGTCTCAGACTCCTGAGTCCCTGGGATTACAGGCATGTGCCACTGTGTCCAGTCTGTTCAACATGCTACTGTAAATGTTAGTCAATGGAAGAAAGAACAGTCACCAAAAAAAGAAAGTACATTGAGAATAATAATGGCCACCTAAGGATTTCCACATACTGACCGCTGCAACTTGTAAATACGCTTCTTAATAGCAAAATGGGCTTTACCTGTGTGATTGAATTTAAGGAACTGAGATCGGGGAGATTCTCATGGTCTATACAGGTGAACTCAGCATAACTACAAGAGTCCTTGTTAGTGAAAGAGGGAGGCTGGAGGGTCAGAGTGAGAAGGAGATTTGCAGATGCTGTGCTGTGGACATTGGTGGTAGAGGAAGTGGCCATGAGCCAAGGAGAGAAAGTGGCCTCTGGAGGCTGGAAAGGCAGGACAGTGGACGCTTCCAGGTTATCTCCACAGTGAACGCCTTCCTGCCAACAGCATGGTTTTAGGCCAATGGAAGCTGACCTCCAAAACTGTAATCTAATGAAAACTTGTTACTTGAAGCTCCAGAATTAGTGGTAATTTATTATGGCCGCAAGAGGACACTAATCCAGAGAGCATTGTTCACATACGTAATTAAGAGTGCAAAGATTCAATGTATCATTTTAGCAAGAATAGTGGGTTGAGTGGAGATGAATCAATTGTATTTCTATAAATTTGCAATAAACAATTGAAAAATAAACATTTCTAAAGTACCCTTGTTTTTTCACTAGTGATTTAATTTTAAAATTGAATTCAAATATTGATTTTGGATTAGAAAGTTCAGTACTGTTTGGGTATCAATTCTCTTCAAATTAATCTATATATTCAGTGAAAAAGCAACAAAAATCCTGGAATTTTAGAAATTGACATGTTGACTTTCTTATCGTTATGGGAGTAAAAATAATCAAGTCAATCTCGAATTTGAAGAATGAAGTTCCAGTATATTTACAACCAGATACAATATTTACTATAAATGTTTAGTAATTAATATTGTGATGTTTGCACAAGGATAGATAAAAGGACAAAGGAATGAGACAGAATTCAGAAAGTGGTATACAGGGGTGGTCTCCTAACTCAGGCCAAAGGTATCATGGGTCCTCAGAGAATGATCATAGAGGCAGGATTAGGACCCAGTAAGTGAAGCAACAGTCCTTTGTGAAATTTGAGAAGGGAGACATTTCAAAACCTAGCAGGGAAGGATGCTTTTCCACCTTTGTCACAGATGTTATTGCCCATACAAATTTTAGGGAAAAAGCATACAGATGCCCTTTGACTTAGCGTAGGGTTATGTCCTGATAAATAAACCATAAATTGAAAATAGCATGTTGAAAATGCACGTAATGCACCTAAGCTATCAAACATCACGACTTGGCCACCTAGCACAGATGATGCCCCTCACAGACTTGGAACTGCAGCTCACGGCTGATCCAGCTCATTGCTTCTTCCCAGAGCGTGAGGGAATATCCTTCCCCTGACCTGGGAAAGATCAAAACTCCAACATGGAAGAACAGATTGCTTTATCATTTTTATGCCATCATAAAAGTTTTAAAAAACTCTAAAACTCAAACTGGTAGTGTATGCCTGTAATCCCAGTGACTTGATGGATTGGGGCAGGAAGATTGCAAGTTTAAGACCCTCAGTAACTTAGACCCTGTCTCAAAATAAAAACTAAAAAAAAAATTACTTTTAAGTTTATTGACCTTATATGAAGTATACAATATTTGCAATTTGTAAATAGAAATATATAAAATAAAAATAAAAATATGAAGCATATAATCATAGAGATAAATTATACTTATGGATATATTAATCAAAGTGCTTTGTGATGCCAATATCCCCCTATTAGTTTTGCAAAATCTTCTTCACTTATGATAATCAATTCAGGTTAGAAGGGAGAAATACTGGTGAAATGCTCTTTATCTCTCTATTTCATGGCTGGTTTGTAATACATGTCAACATTCTGAATAGCATCCCAAACTTAGACTACTTTACGGAAAATTATTTTGAAGGACTCATTTTGTTTCTATTAAGGAGAGCATGAGAAAGACAGATCTTTCATTGGTAACTAAGAGCAGTAACATAGATGTTAATTTGCCATGCCACGTAGTCTCAGGTGTCTTTATGATGCCTCTTGCCCCATACTAAATTAACCCAGTTGCTGACATTTAGCTGTCACCAAGCAAGAGCTTATCAATATAGGTTAAGTGGGTGTCTCTGTTTGCAGGCTACACACACACACACACACACTCACTCACACATGCACATCATTCCTATCTCCTACAGTAACAGAGGTCTTGTACTAGAAGAGATGGAAACAGTTTCTTAAGAATTTTCTAGTTTTATTTTTGCAGGACATATTACAAAATATTTTGTAAAACAGACAAATAAGAATGAAAAAATACTAAGATACCATGCTGGGCATGTAAGAAAAGTCAAAGAATTGAATGACGACGTGAAGTCTCAAAGCATGTCAGGAAATGAGTGCAGTGGTCTAAAATTAAGAAAGTGAATTCACTGGAGAGAAATACAATACAAAATTTATCACTTAGGTCAAAATAAGGGCATGAGTAAGTTCGGGTGAGGATTCTGAACTGTGGTCCCACCTACCACAGCTAATCTGGCCACTTGCACTCCTTGGAAGTACTACCCATTCTGTTCAATCTGATCAGGGACATTTCCCTTTAAACCCTTCAAAGAAAGATTAAATTTCCTAACTATGGCATGCTCCTGCTAATTCAATGCAGAGGTGAACATCAGTGACACCAGTTAATGTAATTCTTCACTTGCCTGGAAAGCTATTTTCATTCTAATGTTATTGGAAATGAAATTGAAGGCTTTCAGTCTACTGTGCCTCCCAGAAACCTGACTCCATGTAGAACCTCCTTTGCTTTTTATTAATTTTTACCCCCTCGCAATTCTGGCTTAAATATAAATTTAAGAAACCCTGCATTATTTCTTTATTGGTTTCAATTTTAATATTAAAATTTAATTTATTTGTGCAAATTACTGAGACTTTTCTTCAGGATAAAATCTATGTGTCAAATCTAAGTTTCATAATTCTCACTCTTTACATATGATTTACCATTGTTCATTATTAAGCAGAAATCACTCCTATTTACTTACATTGCTCAGTATATGAAAGTCTTGAGAAGGCATTGAGTATCAACTTTAATAGATAATTTATAGTAGTTGTTATTTTACATCAAGAATAGTCAACCAAATTGTGTTTAATTCAGTTCACTTTAACTAAAACGTAAGTCCATTCTTTGCTCTAGATTCCACATATAAGAGAAAATATTCAACCTCTGACCTTCTGAGTCTGGTTTATTTCACTTAGCAAGATGTTCTCCAATTCTACCCATTTACCGACAAATGTCATAATTTCATTCTTCTTTATGGCTGAGTAAATCTCCATTTTGCATATATGTCATATTTTCTTCACCCAATCATCTACTGGGAGATATCTAGGGTAGTTCCATCACTTGGCTACTGGTGAATCCTGCTGCTATAAATATTGGTATGAATGTATAACTATAGGATGCTAATTTTAGTTCTTTTGAATAAATATCAAGGAATGGTATAGCTCGGTCATATGGTGGGCCCACTCCTAGTCTTTTGAGCGATCTCCATACATTTAAAAATTGGCATTACCAATCTGTAGTCTCACCAATGATGTTCAAGTGTACCTTTCCTTTCATATACTCACCAGCAATCATTTGTATCTGTAATGATTGCCATTCTATGTACAGTGAGATAGTTTTAATTTGTATTTCCCTGATTGCTAAGATGTTAACTTTTTTTTTCATATATTTGTTGGTTATTTGTATTTCTTCTTTTGAGAATTGTCTGTTCAGATTATTTTCCTGTTTATCGATTGAGTTATTTGCTTTGTTGGTGTTAAGTTTTTTGAGTTCTTTATAAATTTTGGTTATAAATAACCTGTCAAAAGAATAATGGGCTAAGATTTTCTCCCATTCTGAATATTCTTTCTTCATACACTTAATGACTTCCTTTGTTGTGCAAAAGCTTTTTAATTTGAGGCCATCCCACTTTCTAATTCTTGGTTTTGTTTCTTGAGCTTAATGGATCTTACTAAGAAAGTTGGTACTTGTGCCAATATATTGGAGTGTTGACTCTGTGTTTTCTTCTAGAAGTTGCAGTGTTTCTGATTTAATTCTTAGATTTTTTGCTTCTTTGTGTTGATTTCTGTGCAGGTTGAGAATAAGATATCTAGTTTCATTTTTCTATATATGGATATCTAGTTTTCTAAGTAAAACTTGTTTAAAAGGCTATCTTTTCTTGAACTTTTTTTTAGCTTTTGTACAAAATTTTATTTATTATATTTTTATTTGTTCTTTTTAAATATACATGAAAGTAGAATGTATTTTGACATATTGTAGCTATATTGAATACAATTTATTCTAATTAGAATAACATTCTTGTGATTGTATACAATGTGGAGTTTCACGGGTCATGTATTCACATATAAACATAGGAAAGTTATGTCTGATTCATTTGTCTGTCTTTCCAAATCCCATCTCCCCTCCCTTTCCTTTATTCCCCTTTGTCTAATCCAATGAAATTCTACTCTTCTCCAGAGAAACAGAATCTGTAGATATATGTTTGTACAAGTGTTCCTTGACTCACAATAGGGTTATGTTCTAATAAACCCATTGTATGTTGAAAATATCATTAGGTTGAAAATACACTTAGCACACCTTACCTTGGCTTGCCGACCTGAAATGTGCCCAGGACACTTTTAGTAGCCTACTGTTAGGCAAAATTACATAACATAAAAGCCCATTTAACCACAAAATGCTGAATATCCCATGTAATTTATTGACTTCTATACTGCAAGTGAAAAACACAATGATTATATGGGTATGCTTTCACATCACTGTACAATTGGAAAACCATAAGTCAGAAACTATTTGTGTGTGCATGCATGTGCACAAGTGTATAAAACTTAAGATTGATTATTAGGAATTGACTCATGTGATATGGAGGCTGAGAAGTCCCACAGTGTGACACTTGCAAGATGAAGATGCAGGAAAGCTGGTGATGCAATTCAGGCTGAGTCTGAAAACCTGGTACCAATAGATCTGAGGGTGTAAATCCCAGTCTGAGGGCAGGAGACACCCTCACCCACACACACCACACATGCTATCCAGAAATAGTGTCTCATCTGGGTACCCCAAGTGAAGTCATGTTGACACACAAAATTTCCCTTCACAATCCCTCAAAATTCTCATCCAGTAGGAACTGCTGAAACTGACCTTGTTTAGAGATAGGATCTTTGCAAATGTAGGTAAGGAAGTCAAGGTCTGGTCATATGGAATTAAGGTGGGCCCTAAATTCAATTACAGGTTTGTTTATAAGGAGAAAGAGCACAAATACTTAAAAGGACAAAGCCCATATGTAAATGGAGCGAGAAACTAGTGGGATGCCTAGGACACTGCAGAGGGTTGAAGCCCTTAGAAGTTAGGAAAGGGAGAGGAGAGAGTCTTTCCTGGAGCCTTTAGCAGGAGCTAGGCTACACCTGGACTTTGATTGACACCAGACTCCAGAGCTGAGGGAGACTAAACTGGCATTGGCTCAAACCACTCAGTTTGTGGCAATTTGTACAGCCTCCTCAGAAAATGAATTCACTCCTTTGCTTGCTCAAAAGATCCTGGGGACAGTGATGATGTGATGTGTCCCCTGGAGGAAGTGTTCTCCATTTGGGGACCAGGACATTCAGCATCACAGGAAAAGCAAACACACATCAAAAGAGATGGTTGGGCCAGTTTTTACCCTTTGATTCTTGAACTCATGTACTCTTCTCCCCGGGGACACAAATGTATGTGTCTGTGACAGCATAAATATATATGCCCTTGACTCAGAGTGTATCCAGTCATCTCTTGGCATCCACAGGGGATTGGATCGAGAACACACACCACTGATAAAATCTGCAAACACACAGCTCCTTTATATGAATGGCATAATATTTGCATATAACCTATACCCATCCTTCCTTATGCTTTAAATCATCTCTAGATGACTTACAATACCCCATACAATGTAAATGCTATGTAAATAGTAGTTATACTGTTTTATTTAGAGAATCATGATGAGATAAAAGTCTGAGCATATACACATACACATTTTTAGAAATATTGTCCATCTTCAGTTGGTTGAACCCATGGATAGGAAGCTCCTGCGAAAGTCCAGGGGAGATGGCAGTCATCCTAGCATCTCCCCTGGAACCCAGCTCTGCCCCTGTGCTTCGACTGAGCCATTTCATCACCATCTCTGTCCAGCCACTTTGGGCCATCTGGAATGTGGTAATACAAGTTGATTCCACTGGATAGGGGCCTTTTCATCCACCTTTTTTGCTACAAACAAGATGTTCTGGTTGCACCTCAGGTTATATGATATCCCAAAGTGCTACAATGGTACTAGCTGAGGCTCAGTAACAAAGGCAAGAAAAATAGAGCAAATAATCATTGTATTAAGATATTATTTTGTATCAACAATAATGGAAGTGAAACAATAATATTACCACTTTTGTGGCCCACTATAAAAACTATCCACATCTGCCTTAGAATAATCATCATCTAAGAGTTTTATCTGATGATGATGAGTCAGGAACACACTAGCCCATGCTTATAATATGAATTTTGCATTAATTAAATTTCATTTCTTAAGTAGTAATCTTGTAGGAGAAGTACCGTCCATTTTAAATATTCTATCACTTAAGAAAATACTAAAACTTGTATTATTATTCTGTAGAGCAAATAGTGACAACATTTTGTGGCTTAAAATAAGTATAGTCAATTATGATATAATTGCAATAATTTCTGTGAATGAGTTTGAACAGGAAACAGCAAGACAGCCTGTCTCTGCTCCCAGATAAAGATGTGAAGGAAGTCATGAAGTCTGGTGACCAGGAAAATTGTGGCCTACTCACCTGTGGGTCTGGGTTTGATTGTGGCTGACAGCTGAATAAAACCTTATGAGTCCCTATCAGGTGGGTTACCACCATCTGATCTCTCCATGTGCACTGGACTTCCTCGCACTATGAGGGTTTATTCCCTGACAAAGTAAGAATGAGAGCACAAAAGATAGTCAGGAGGATATTGTATTCCAGGAATGACTTCACCTCAGAAGGTAAAGGGCTTCATTTCTAATGTAGCCCCTTCTTACCTGAAAGGGATACTCTCCAAGAACTTCAATGGGTGCCTGAAGTTGAGATAATTCATACTTATGACTAAGGTTAACTTACAAATTATGCACATTAAGAGATTAACAACAATGATATAATGGAACAATTATGATATTATACTATAGTAAAACTTACATCATACAAACTGCTTCTTTCTGGAATTTTCCTTTTTATATGTTCAGACAGTCATTGACGTAAGGCAACTTAAATGAAAGAAAGTGAGCCTCTGGATAATAGGGGACTACTGTACCTGTTTGTCTGGAAGGGCACAGGCAGTGTCAGCAGGGAGAAATACAGACTGCCCTGTGTGCAGGACAAGTGTCACTTCCACTGTAAGACACCTGGGATGGTGTGTCAGTGGGGTTTCATCACTGAGACCAAAGTAACTGAAAAGAACAACTTTGAGGAGGAAAGTTTATTTTGGCCTATGGCTTCAGAGGTTCAGTACAGGGCTGCTGCTTGCAAGGAAATGGAGGAAGAACAACATTAAAGAAGTGCCTGTGAGAGGAACGCTGCTCACCTCATGTTAGCCAGGAAGCAGGGAGAGAAAGTCTGGGAGGAGTCAGGAACAGAGATATAATCCCTAAGGCATGACCCCAGTGGCATGCTTCCTCCAGTTATGCCCAACCTGCCAACAGGTACCATTTAGTAGAGTAGTCCTTTCATATTATTAATGGATTAATCCACTAATCATCTCACCCATTGCTACATTGTCTCAGGAGCTTTGGGAGAATACCTCAAATTCAGACATAATGGACATATTATGGTGGCCACTGTTGGAACCTACTTGTGCTGCAGGAATGAATGAACCCACACTCTGTTTTTGTGCCCAATGCTGCACTGTGCAAAACACACTCCTTACTGAATCCTTATAGCACCTTCATGAAGCAAGTGTTGAGAGATTATTTTCTCCCCTCTGCTTTTAGGCAAAATTTTATGTATAAACATAATGTACATTTAAAAATATCTGATGTGGCCAAGTATTTTGCTCTTCAAACCTCTTTCTCCAGGCTAATAATTAAGGGAGCCACTAGGGGCCTCACTCCTATGCATTTCCTGTTACACCATAGGGACACGAAAACAGGGCTTCTAATTAATCATTAGGTTTTAATTTTAGGCTGCCATTTTTATTAAATTTAATATATGTGTATATGGTAATTGGATGTGACTGTTTATGATTTTTTTAAGGGAGAAGAAGGAATTTTGAAAATCACATTTTTTTTTTTTTTGGTAAGGATGCCACTAAATCAAAGAATTTTTTAGATGAGTCTGATTAAAATGCTTGTTGTCCAAGTGCTGGGGAATGATATTGGTTGAATTATATTGTTATATGGGGCTGGGGATGTGGCTCAAGTGGTAGCGTGCGTCCCAGGTTCGATCCTCAGCACCACATACAAACAAAGATATTGTGTCCGCTGAGAACTAAAAATAAATAAATAAATATTAAGATTCTCTCTCTCTCTCTCTCTCTCTCTCTCTCTCTCTCTCTCTCCCTCTCTGTCTCTCTCTCACTCTCTAAAAAAAGAAAAAAAAAAGAAAAAAAAATTATATTGTTATATTGTGTATTGTGTGCATATGTGAATATGTAACAACAAATCCCATCAGTATATACAACGAAAATGCACCAATCAACAATGTGGGAAAAATGTTTGTTGACTGAAGGAAATTAGTTTTTAATTTCATAGGATTATTATAGAGCCAGGCATGGTGGCACAGCATCCAGAGTCAGGACACTGAGGCAGAAGGATCACAAGTTTGAGACTACTTTCATAAACCTAGCAAGACCCTTAGCAATTCACTGAGACTCTATCTCCAAAAATATTAAATACTATTTTAAAAAGTATAGAGTCTCTTAATACTCCCTTAGGTTTAATATCCAGTACAAATATATATGCTAGGATTTTATCTAAAAACAATATTGTAAATCATTTGAGTGAGCGCCTTTATTTTGCCTCTCAAGCATAAAGAAAGTAGATTATTATTAATGCAAATATGCTTAAAATAATTGCTTTGTTGACATACTTCGTTTTACTTTGTAGACCTACTATTGGATATTGGGGGAAATTTGAGTAACATTACCTAGTTAAAAATATTATACAAAATTTTTAAATGTGATGAAAAAGCAGAAGGGTACTATGAAAATGATCATGGAATGCTGTTAATAATTTGAATTTCAGCATGAAATTTGATGCATCCAAATAGTATCAAGGATATCAGTGGAAGCTAAGTCGGTGGTCTAAATTTGCGAAAAATGGCATCACATGTGTAGACATTTCTGAACACTGGTGGCAACTTCATTAGGGCTAGTTTGTCTAGATAAACAACAATCAATTGAGATGAAATCTCTGTATCCGAAATGTTTTATCTTTGCAAATGAGGTTATGCAGAAGACATAGAAATTGCTAGTGGTCATTTTTATCGTTCAAAGTAAAAAATAATGAAATAAAGAGTGACTAAAATTCTGAAAAATGAGCTGCACATAAAGAATGAAATATGTATATATTTTATATATGAGATTATTTACAGGTAATCAAGGATATTTTTAACAGTTTTATAAAAATAGGAGTCTTGAGTAACTGACACTTTTTTGTGTTTTAAAATATCCAAAATTAATATTAGCCAAAGAAAGACCCTCCCAAACCTACTCAAACATATTTGATGTGGAATACAAAGTACGCAAAAAGATTTTCTTTTTCAAATTCATTAAATAATCTTACGATTCAATTTCAATTTATTTTGTTTTAATTAAACTATGAATAAACTACTGATTTAAAAAATTTAATAAATTATAAGGAAATGCTAATGTTGGTTTATGAATATTAATGTATTAGCATGCATGGAAGTATCACTAATCAGACAACCAGCACATGGTTAGAATGCGTCTGCCATGTGTAGCTCTGACATTATGTAATCAATAAAGTCAAAACTCACAGCTCAAGTTCAAGTATAATTACACAAAACTCCTTGAGTGTTATAGATTGAAATATGCCCACCCCTCAAATATTTCTATCTTGAGGCCTCGATACCCAATATGATAGTATTTGGAAAAAGAACCTCTGGAAATGAAGTAGGATAAATAAGACAATAATCCAATGGGATGACATCCGTAAAAGAGAGGATAAATTAACAGAAAGCTTCCTCTGTCTCTGTCTTATATGCAAGAAGAAAGGCCATGTGTGGACACTATAAGAATGTATCCAACTGCAAGTCATGAAGAAATCCTCATTAGAAACTGACCCCATTTGATCTTAATCTTGGACTTTCAGTGTCCAGAACTGTGAGAAAATAAATTTCTGGTTATGGCAGCAGCTCAAAGATATTTTGTTAAGGAAGCCTGAGAAGTAACAGGTTTCTTTAGGGGGTAGTCAGGATAACTAAGCAATTGGTGTATTATTCTCTCATGTATAAAAGAAATATGCCAATTTTTTGCAAGCATAATACTTTATTCTTAAAATTCATTAATTCCATTAAAATAATATGCAATAATAATGAGAAAGTATGAAATGGGATTGAGACACAGAAACAGAGTTCAAGTGGATAGTGAACAGAGACAGGACTCAGCACTCCTCAGCAGAAAAAGGAAGATAAGTTGAAAACATCAGTGAGAGGGCCATTAGGAAGATGATAGAATATGAAGTCTCAACTCTCATCCTCCCATTGACACCTCAGTGTAACCATATGGACCAAACATTATTGGTTTGAATACCTTTATAGAGGTCAGAATCCCAGTTAAGAAATCATAGTATCCCACATGAGCATGAAACTGAGAAAAGATGCACTGAGGCAGGTCATAGCAATTTTACTTTACCACTGTCAGGTCCTCCTCCAGGCCAATATGGCTCAGCACCAAGAGCTGTATTCTTGCCTCATAACTTCTCTCTCATGAGGAAAAAGAATGGATGGTGCCTTGAAATTCCTGGCCTTTTATTTCACTGCTTAAGGGTCCAGATTCTTTCTCATTTTCCCAATGGTACTGACAGAAGTGGCACAGCTCTGATTCCTGGGGACTGTAGGGACAACAGCAACCAGGAGGGAGGTACCTGCGGCTTGTGGGGCGCTGTGAGATTGCTGGAAGGCACACAACCGAGACTTCTCTTTAGGGAGGGATGAAGAAGAGAAGACTGTGTTTCCCTTATCCCTGGGTTTTACTGTTCTTTTCCAAGTGGTGGTTTTTGACTCATAGAACATAGAGCTCTCTGGGAACTGGCATAGTTTGATGGTATCAACTATGTGAAATGGAAAGGGGCAGGTGACTTTCTGTATATAAGAAACTCTGCTGCAAGATAGAAAGAAGGAGGCATCTCCACAGGGAGTAAGGAATAGATGTAGAGCACGCTGCATATGTCCCAGTTTGTCCCAGTAGTCAGACAACAGAAGGAGCAAGGGATTAGATGCCCCTGGTAAATAAAACTGGAACAAACCCTCTCCTCAGTGAAGCTCTCTATTTAGAATTTACACACGCCAACAAGAGAAGAGAAGGTGCATTGGTAGAAAAGCTCTTACCCAGGCTGGCTGATAAAAGTCTGACCCTGTCAAAACTAGTTTGTAAAGGTAACAATTTCTTTAAATGCACAGTCATTAACAAAAAGCTACACAAAATGAATAATCAGGAAAAAATGACACAATCAAAGCAACAAAATTGATCTTCAGTAACTGAACCCAAAGAAATGGAGATTTATGAACTGCAGAAAAGAGTTCAATACAAATGTCTTGAAGCCTAGTGAGTTATAGGATCATAGAGGTAGATAATTAAACAATGCTAGGAAAAAATACATGAAAAAATGAGAATACCAACAAAAGAATAGAAATTATTTAAAAATCCAGTAGTTATGAAGCTAAAGAATATTACAATCAAACCAAAAGAATACAACAAAGAGCTATATTAGCCACTTAATTAAGAATCAGAAAACAACAATGACACCCTCAGAGGTGGAGAGAGAGAGAGAGAGAGAGAGAGAGGGAATATAAAAAACTTATGTAGCATTATTAAGTGACTCAATGTATTCATTATAGCATTCTCGAGAAGAATAAAATGGAAGGCAAGCAGAAACTTATATAAGGAAATAATGGCCAAAACTTTCTAGTTTGGGAAGAAAAATGAACATTTTAATTCATGAAGATCAAAGGGTCCCAAAAGTGAGGAACCCAAAGAAATATACACCGAGACACATTATGATCAAATTGTCAAAACTAACAGAGGTCGAATTTTAAAAGTAGCAAGAGAAAACCAAGTCATCATGGAAAGGCAGCTACCAAAGTTTATCAACAGATTTCTCAGCAAAAACTTTGCAGGCCAGAAGTGAGGATGACAGTATATTCAAAGTATGGAGTAAAAGATCTGCCAATAAAACTACCTGGCAAATTTATCCTTCAAAAAAGAAAATTAAAAAAAAAAATCTTTCCCAAATAAACATGATGTTGATGAACATGGATGCAAAAATCCTCAGCAGAATACTAACAAATGAAATCCAACAGTGCATTAAAAGGGTCAGACATTATGAGCAAGTGGAATTTATCCTTGGACTGAAAGGATGGTGTAACATATGAAAATCAATTTATTTAACACCCCACATTGATATGATTATTTGCATAGATGTAGGCAATGTACTTGATAGAGTTCAATATCCTTCCTTCATAAAAACTCTCAAAAACTAAGTGTGTAAGGACTAACCTCAGTATAATAACTCTATATGTGAACAGTGTACAAATAACTTCATACACAACAGTGAAAAATTGAAAAGATTTTTCTCTCAAATCAGGATAAAGGCAAAGATACCTATTCCAGCCTGTATTAAATATAAGTTCTAACTAGAGAAATTAGGTAAGAAAAAGAAATAAAAAGCATCTGAGTAGAAAGGAAAGAAATAAAATGATTTCTATCTACAGAGGACATAGTTTCTGTGTAGACACCTGGAAAGAATCCACTTAACTCTTTGAACCAACAAAAGAGGATATATAAAATTTCAGGATTAGAATTCAACATAAAAAGTTAGGTTAATTGGGCTGGGATTGTGGCTCAGAGGAAAAGCTCTCACATAGCATGTGTGCAGCATGGGGTTGGGTCCTCAGCATCACCTAAAAATAAAATAAAGGTATTGTGTCCATCTACAACTAAAAAATAAATGTTAAAAAACTTAGTTTAATTTAAAAAATGAAAGAAGAAAGATGAGAAGAGGAAAGAGAACAGGGGGAGGGAAGAGGAGAGGGAAAGGAGAAGTACGGGGAACAGAATAAGAGCAAGTATTATCCCATGCTTGTAAAATTATGTCATAATGAATCCTAATATTATGTCTAACTAAAATACTCTAATAAAAATTTAGTTGTGACACAAATTAACAGTATGAAAGAAAATTTAGAAAAAAATCCTGTGTAGAATAGCATAAAAATATAAAATCTTCCTTTTAAACTTCTATGAGTTAAAATTAAATGGATTATGAAGAGATGGCAAGTATTCTACTTGTCTGAGAACCTCAACAGCTGTGTGTGACAAACTTAGCCAAACTGAATCCAACCTTCTTCATCCTTATGATGCTTCAACTAGTCCATATGGTTTTGTGATGTTCAAATAAAATTATAGAAATAAATGTGTTGTTTCACACAAGTGTTACTCTAACCTGCATCATCTGGCTGAGATCTGGGCTCAACCACATTGACCTGCTGCACAGCCATAGGCAATTTACTGAAAACAAACAAATGAAAAACCACAAGAGTAGCAAAAACCTTGCTGCATCTCAGTTTCCGCATTATTCAACTGAGGATAGCAACAGCCTGTACCCCATGGCATCATTCCATGAGGACTCAATGGCAGCGGGTTGTGAATAATACTCCACACTAAATACCCTTTAAGCTGTTTCACAAAGCCAGCCTTCATTACCATTGTCACCTTCATCATCATCACCACCACCACCACCACCACCACCACAATGAAACTATTCATCACAAGCAATGTGTCTATGCCTTTTCTAGGGAAAAAAAAAATATTTGTAAATAAAGATTACAAGGTTGTCATAACTTTGTGGAAATTTGAAAGTTCATACTTTATATTCATATATTTGATCTTGATATAAACTGAAAATTTAGGGTAGATCACATTTACTAATTTAAAAAATTGTTGTGTGGGGACTAGAGTCCTAGCTCAGTTGGTGAGTGCTTGCCTTGCATTTGTGAGGAACTGGATTCAATCCTGAGCACCACATAAAATAAGTAAATAAATAAAACAAAGATATTTTAAAAAATTTTTGTGTGGGGACAATATTTAAAAAATTGATTTAAATATGCCTTGGGATGAGATAAAAAAGAATCCAGTATGCTTTTTATTAGTGTAATTACTACAAAAAGCAGCATAATCAAAAGGAACACTTGCAACAAATTGTAAATGAGTTAATATTATACTTTTGATCCCAATTCTATAGAAAATGTGATTACTAAAAGAAAGGAAATATTCAACACAGGTTTTTGTTATTAACATGGAAACTAAACCAAGGTTTAAATAACTGACAACTTTTAAGTAGATTTTTTCACATGAAATTAATTTAGCATTCCTTCCATTTTATGGCTCCAATATACATAAATAAGAGTTGTTACAATGATTGAAAATGAGTGTGAAGTGACAGAGTATCCTTCAGAAATTTTCACATCTTTAAACGCAGTGAAAAATAGTTACAATTTACACTTATATAATCCCTAGTGGATTACTGTTTTAGTCAGCTTTTTCACTGCTGTGAACTAAAGGCCTGACAAGGACAATTTTAGAGAAGGGAAAGTTTATTTGGGGGCTCATGATTTCAGAGGTCTCATTCCGTAAATGACTGACTCCATTCCCCAAGCCTGAGGCGAGGCAGAACATTATGGTAGAACTGTGTGGTGGAGGCAAGTGGCTCAGGATATGATAAGAAAGGAGAGAGAGAGAGAGAGAGGGGCGGGGGAGGGAGAGGGAGGGAATGCTTCAGTCAACAAGGACAACATATGTTCCCCAAAGACATACCCCTGTGACCCACCTCTTGGAGCCACACACCACCTGCCTACAGTTACCACCCAGTTAATTCCCAATAGGGGATTAATGCACCAATTTATTTAAGCCTGTTATAACCCAATCATTTCATCTCTAAATTTATTGCACTGTCTCATACATGAGCTTTGGGGAGACACCTAATACCTTAGCCATAACAAAAACTATCAAGCCATAAGCCTTTTTCAGTAGATAAAATTTTGATATCAACATGACAATCATAAGCCCATATTTAAAGTTAACTGATTAGTATTCGAACATCATTATGCCAGATTTACTTGTCAGAAAATGTCTGACTCTAGCTTAGCTTTAGTATCTAATTAAGAAAGATACACCTGAGAGTCATTTTTCTTCTCTAAGAGACTCCTGTGCTGATTGAAGCCCTAACCCTTTTGAAATTCTGGTGTAGAGCTTCAACATTACACACCTATTAAAGCCAAGATAGTTCTGTGAGATTCAAAATTGTAATTAGTGAGTCAGCCCCTCAGCAGTGAGATGCCACAGGAAATGTGCTGGCAGTTGTAGGTGAGAGTGGTGGGAGGCTTGGCTGAAGCTACCTCCTGGGTTGTCTTTTGGTCCATTTTATCCTGAATTCTTAAAAAAAATCAGATCCCAGGGAAGGAAGATGTTTTCCCTGAGACTAGCAGGTAATTAACCAAGGGCTGAGGTCCTGAGCTCTAAGGTAGTGCTCTTTTTGCTCCACTTTCGTATCTTTGTCCAAGATGTATGATTAGAAGAAACTTTGGAGAAATGCATTGAGATCAAGCCACTGTCATTTTATCTTCTAAGAGAGGAAATATTACTGAAGCAAGGAAATTAGTTTGTCACATATAATCTAATAATATGAGGAATCAGAGAAAAATAAAGACTTCTTATGTAGCACATTACATGGAGTGTGTTACCAATAAATAAATACAAATAAATATCTTCATGGGCACACCATTTAGCATGAAAATAAATCCAACTGGACTGTTAAATCAATTACTTTAAAAACTGCTGGATTTTTCACATTACTAAAATGTGAAAAATATTTTGAAAAAAGAATCCTTCATTTGTTATGTATATCACAAATTCTTCCAAGAGGAAGTCATTGAAGGAAAATAAAAGGTATTCAGATTTAGTCACAAAGAGCCATAAAACCTAAGGAAGGATTGCTATGGTTTAGATTTTCAATGGGTGACAGTAAGTTTAATACCATGACGTTGAAAGGACTCTGGGTCCACAATATCCAGATCAAATCTTGACTTCACCACTTTATAGAAATATACATGTTTACAAATTTAAATTAGGTTTGATTTGAAGAACGAGGAGCATATGGTACCTATATCTTAGGGTTCTGTGTGGATGACACATATATAGACCAACATAGTGCTATGGCAATCCTGAAAATGCAAACTTGATTAGTTAGCTAGGGCTGCCATAACAAAATACCCCTGACTAGTGGACTTAAACTATTTCGTGCTTGTCAGCTTTCCATCGTAGTGACAAACACCTGAAGTAAACAACTTTTATTTATTTATTTTTGGTACTGGGATTGAACTCAGGGGAACGCAACCACTGAGCCACATCCTCAGCCATATTTTGGATTTTATTTAGAGACAGGATCTCACTGATTTGCTTAGTGCCTTGCTGTTGTGGAGGCTGTCTTTGAACTCCTGATCCTCCTGTCTCAGCCTCCCAAGCTGCTGGGATTACTGGAGGGCACCACCACACCTGGCTGAAGTAAACAACTTTTAAGGAGGAAAGGTTGATTTTGGATTGTGGCTTCTAAAGGTTCTGTCCCTGGGTTCTGTTGCTTTGGGGCCTGTGGCAAGGCAACACAACCTGGTGGAAATGCATATGGAGGAAAGTGCTCACCTCATGGCAGGCTGGAGGCAAAAAGAAAGAGAGGGTCCCAAGTTTTTCTTCCAGGACACACCCCTAATGGCCCAACCTCAACCAGGTAGATCTCACCTCTTAAAGGTGTACCACCTCCCACGAGTACTGCAGGCTAGGATCTAGCTTTTAAACACATGGGCCTTCGGTGGATATTTCAGATCCAAGCTATAGCAAAAACCTAGTTTATTTCTCACATTTTTGGAAGCTGAAAGTCTAAGAAAGTGTCAGTAGCATTGGTTTCCCCTGAAATCTCTACTGGCTTGCAGATTGTCAACTTCACGCCAAGTCCCCACAAGGCCTCTGTCTGTGAATGCATTTTTGGATGTCTCTTCCTTGTCATGTAAGGACATGTGTCCTTTTGGATTGGAGACTCACTTAATGCTTCCTCTTGATCTCCTTGAAGACCATTTCCACATATGTTCATATTCTGATATACAAAGGGCTGGAATTTTAACATGTGAAGTTTGGATACAATTCAGTTCATGAAACACCTTTTTGGACCTCCTACTTTATGGAGTATAAGAGGCCAAAGGCACAAGCTGTACTCGAACGTCCAAACTACATCACTTTGAAGCCACACCTCCCACAGGTGGGCTGCTCCTGGTCAATGGCTGATAGAACACTTAAGGACTCTCCTTGTTTTGTGGAAATTTTCTAAGAACTGGTGGGTCACAGTGGTACATGGCTGTAATTCCAGAGAATTGGAAAGCCCAGGCAGGAGGATCACAAGTGGGAGGTCAGCCTTGCCAACTTGACGTGACCTTGCCTGAAGAATTAAACAAATAAGTAGCAGGGGATTAGCTCAGTGGTGAAGTTTCCCCAGTGGTGGAGTCAATCCCTGGATCACAAAAGTAAATAAAGAAATGGATAAATAAATAAAAATACATATATACATACACAAATAAATCAAATAAACTGCACTTTGCATCTGAAGTTTATACCCTTCCTTCTTTCCTCCTTTCTGTCTTCACCTCTCCCTCTCTTCTCCTTCTCTTCCTTCCTTTCCTTCACTTCAGTATTGTCATCAGTATGACTCTCGGAGAACTTCCTTGGTCTTGTTCAGGTCTCTCCTCATTTCCTCATCGTTATGGTTTAGATCTGAAGTGTTCCCCCAAAGCTCATGTGTGAGACAGTACAAGAAAGTCTAGAAGTGAAATAACTGGGTTAGGAGACCCTTAAACTAGTCAGTGCATCAGTCACTGGATAGGGATTAACTGGGTGGTGGGGTGTGGTTGGAGAGATGGGTCCTGGGGGTGTGCCTTTGGCATTTAAACTTTGTCCATAGTGAGGGGAGTGCGCTCTCTCTCTCTCTCTCTCTCTCTCTCTCTCTCTCTCCTTCTTGGGTGTGTCCTGACCCACTTTCCTCTGCAACGCTCTTCTACAATGATGTCCTGCCTCACCTCAAGCCCCGAGGAATGGAGCTATCCTTCTGTGGACTGAGATCTCTGAAACTCCTCTAAAATTGTTTTTTATCAGGTGTTTTGATCACAGCAGGAAAAAAAATCTTCTAAAATAAACCTCTCACCTGGTGAATCCAACCTTGGCACCTGCCTCTCAGAGGATGTGTAAAACAGCTTGGTGTGTGGTAAGTACTTCTCATATGGCAGGGGGTCAGACCAGCGGGGCGTGGGAATGCTGTGAAGTGAAACCAGGGAGGGATCAGGGCTGCTCTCACAGGAGGCTGTGGGTACAGTGAGGCTGGAGGTGAGATCACCAGGAGCGTTTTCCCCGAGTAAGGAGCAGGGGCGAAATTAGAGAAGCTGGTTTGATAGAATAAATTCTGACTCCTCGGGCTGATTACTTCAGAGATGGTAGTTTTGCTTCCAAGTTGGAGAGGTTGTGAGTAAAATAGAGTGTTACATATGGAAAATATGGATATATTTTCTACTTGTGTATTAAAATCAACATATTGTAAAATATTCTTGACCTTTTGATTGCTGTATGATCAGGGTGATCATCTAGAGAGAATAACATTACATCATTAATAATAATAACATCAGGGTTCTGGAAAGGAATGTAGCACCATGACAACAAGAATAAACAAATTCGTTTTGGATGCTTTGGAACAGAGAACCTCAATTTTCCAGTCCAAGAGAAGAGAATGAGTCTCACAGGCCACAAGGATCAATTTGAGAGAGTCAAAAAGCATTTTAATTAAGGCAGTGCATAGCTAGCTGCACCTTGCCTGTTTCCTTGATACAATTATATAAAAGAGTATTAGTGACAACACAGACATCATCATGACTATGAAACAAGAAACTCAGAGTGTTCGTCAGGACTTTTGCTAACAAGTTGGGACTGCTATATATCCACCTAGGGCAAAGGCATTATCAATAATACCTGCTAGCCCTGGCAATCAGTTTTAATATCTCTCCTATTTGTATGATTCTCACCATTGAGAACATTGCTCTGACTGTTGCATAAATGAGTTTACATTTCTTCCAGGTAAAGAGACTTAATATTCAGCAAGTGACCTTGTTTGCAGCTCACTTTTGAGATGCAATCTCCAGCCCTGGCTGTTTATGGAATTAGTGTTTCTGTGTACCAACAAACCTCAACACTTCATCCCAAAGTGAATGAGGTTTAAGGCTGAGATAAATACATCCACTGTCCTGGACAAAAAGGAAGTAGTGTTGAGAAGCGGTGCCAGGAAATCCAGGAAAAGAGATGTTCATTCCAAGAAGTCAGATCAAAGCCCCACATTAACTAGGTTACATATTTGGTTATCTTTTGGTCTCTTCCAGGTGACAAGTTATTATCTCATTTTCCTAGGGAAATTGTTGAATTTAAATTTAAAATTACCTAGTCTAATAGATAGATTGTAAAATTGATATTTTTCTGGTTATAAGTTGATTCTTTTAAGGTCATTTATCCATGTAGTGCAAATTGAAATGTTACCAGCTTGTCTCACTTGATGAGACCAGAATGGCCCAGAGGCAATTTCCAAAGAGACCTGGTGGTGAATGGCTCATACTGCAGTCTGTCCGAATGAGGGCAGTAGATGCTATTGGGATAATCTAAGAATGATGTTAGAATATGTGTGTCTGACATAACAACAGCAATAAAAAGAAAAAATAAATAAGGAAAGAACAAAAGGCTTTAAATAGTGGATGCATAGAAGTCTACAGAAAATTAAAAACAAATAGAAAATATACAAGAGTTTTGTTTCATCTTTGGTATACACTTTTCACTATCTGAGCTTGTCAGTTTTGTCACATGGTCTTGAGTTAGGTACTTTTTTAGATCAGAGCCTCTTTGTCAACCCTCACTCAGTGTGATCTCCCTGTTGGAATACCCTTCAAATGCTGTTTAATTCTGAATTGATTCTTTGCTTGTAAAATGTGAACCTAATGATCAACTCCCTGTAATTTCATTGCTGCATGGTTGTTAATAGAAACAGTAAATTATACTTAACTAAAACATATTCAAATCCCCAGGAGAATGAAAGCAGATACCATCCATATAGAGGTGTTCAAAGGTGTTCAATGACATTCAAGTGTTTTCTCTATTGTCTGTCCACATATGAACTCTCGCTATTGAGGATTTTGAAAAGGCTGCATAGAAAGATATTATAGGAAAGTGATATTAATTTGTTTGTAATAGGACAGAGCCTACAATATAAATTCCTTGAAACATTTTGTCATGTCTGCAAATAGCAGGAAAGAGTCTAAGACTGAAAGGGGTACCTCTGATGGTATGGGCCTTCCAGTCACCAATTCACAGGGGATATGTGAGCCCCACAGAGTGGGTCATATGGTCATGAAGTATGGTGGAAGTCCCTTTAGGCAAGAAAGATCAAGGGCTTATAATTAATCCTGTTTGTTATTGATTCTTTCAATTTTCTCAAATACTGTAGGTAATAAGAGTAGTGTATCTGATGAGTATCTGATGATGCATTATGGATTTATTTTATAATTGTTCTTCTAATGAATATTCCTTTCTGTCTGAAAAGGATACTTCTTTTTCCTTAGATGGATCATAGCCTGTATTTTCTGTATTTTGGTAAAATGGTGATTGACCTCTTAATACTGTTCTTTTGATAATTTTCAACCAAAGCCTGTTGATGAATAGAGAAGTCTTCTGGAACCCTAAGTAATCCTTGGACTTCTGGTGGGCATATAGTATCATGATTTCATTTGCAGAATAAGTTTCTCCCTATTAAATTTGAAGGGATATTATTAGCATGAAGGAAAGTATTTAATCAAAGGGAAAGGCCTAAATGTTAGAGTTAAGGGCTGGAAGATACAAAATATGTGTGATTTATTTCAAATACCTTCTGGCTGTGTGGAATATTTACTTAAAGGGAGAGACAGGGTTTAGTGCAGACAGAATAGCACCTAATCTGCCAGGAATTGATGAGGTTGATCTACCATATTCTATTTTATTCACAATTGCTAGGGTTTGGCAGAGAAGTGGGAAACTTTGACAGGAAAACCAAGAAACAAACAAATAAAGGGAAGGCTTCAGATGTGCTTTAACTTAGTGTCCTCAACAGGGAGAAATGGGAGGGAGGCTAATGGAAGTGGAGCATCCGTGAGATTGGTTTTTTGAACATGTTTGATTTTTTTTAGTTAGTACTGGGTAGGAAGCAGTAGAGAAAATTAACAAGCTGACTGTCATGGAGCAAATCCTGATCTTTCTGGACCTGCTGCTGTAGAGGTTGTTGCTTGGCTTGCTGAGCTGGTTGCTAAGGGTCGTGAGTCAGAGTTCTGTTGTTACTTACGGTCTGGCTCATGTCCATTTTCATATTCAGTCTCTCCATCATCAATACCAGTCATATCATCAGCAAGAAATCATGGCCCTGGGACAGAAACATCTGGAGCACAGACAGGTTCCTCTTAATTGCTCTACAGCACCCACATAAAATCCTTGGCCTACGTTTTTGAAATGATTAAATTCTATAAACATGTTTGAAAGCCTGCTTTTCAAAATCTCTCAAAAGTTGATACTATTTGACCTTGCCATATACTTGTTCAGCCCAAGGGTAATGATTAAATTTCCTTCTAAGAGTCTCCCTCTAAAGGAAAAGTGTCTTGGGCCCATCTCATCTTTCCTTCTACACATTTTCTTTAGAAGTTCGTTACATCATAGTCTCACATCTCTGTGTGATTTTCAATTCCTGTTTGTGTTCAGGATGGAAACGCAAACATACTTCTTAAAATTTGGAAGCATTTCCTTCTAACTTTCACTACGTGTGTCCCATCTGAAACTGTCATATTGTCCATGTTAGCCTTCTTTGGTCATATTTCCCATTCTTTTCCCCTTTGACATCTGTCTCTTGGTTTTCAAAACTTGAGGCCAATGCTCCTTACCCTCTCTCCAATACCCCATCAGCAATCAGTGTCTGAGTGAAGCCAAACATTGGTGGAAATTAAATCTCCTGCCTGCATCTTCCTCTTCAGGTGCACTGATTCTTCTCCTATTTCGGTTCCCATTAAGCTCACCTAGGATAACTCTCCCCCACATGCCAGCCAGGTACACCCTTATTCAACATAATGATTGATTGCTGTCAGCTTAATTTTCTTCAAGGCCAGACCTGACCATTTCACTTTCTTGCTGAAAAGCTTCACTTATTCTTTTTATTATGCAAAGTCAAGCCCAAACTTCCTCACCACATGGCACACTGTGTTCTCTTTTTTATTCTGGTACTCCCTTTTCCTGTTCTGAACTGTTAGAACTGTTAGGGTTAGGGTTAGGGTTAGGGGTTACAATTAGGGTTAGAGTTAGGGTTAGGGTGACTCTCTCTTGATACTTTGTATGCTGAACTCCACATCAAAGGAGTCTATGTACATCTTTTTTATTAAGTAAAAGTATTTGAGCATTTCCTTGTTTGTGTCTAACTCATTATTTTCTTTGTAGCACTTCCAATAATCAGTGGAATTTCCTATAAAATCAAATACTTGATTCACCAAATCATGAAAAATGTACCAATCATGGCAGAGTGCAAACTTTGATAAATGTTGTAGCAAAAATCAAATACTTTAATACTATAATGTTTGATTTATATAGTGAAAGTTTTAAATGTATTTTGGATTTGACATAAATCTTTAAAAACTGGTAGAATTTTCGACACAATAATAATAAAAACAACAGGCTGAGGAGAAGAAATAATTTCACAAACATTTTTGGTGTGCAGTGAGACTGAGAATCCTTGTATTTCATTAGACAACAAGGATTCTTGTTTCTAGGGAGCATTAATACTTATTTATCCCTTTTCTTTCCCTTTCTTCTAAAACATTGAAATAGGAAGAGAGGTACAGTAAGAATCAAGAATTATAAAGAATAAGCTATAAATTAAATGCATGATAATTCAAACATGTAAGTTTAAATATTTTGCACTAACTGTGATTAAAAAACTGTTACTGACTTTTTAAAATGTACCTTTAAACCTGTGGCTAGGGGAAGAGAATAAAGAAGGATCTGAAAAATGTATTTCCTCTTCATTTGAGTTCAAGAAGAGAGTGACAGTTTATTTATTATAGACAGTATTATAAGAAAGAACTTTAAAGTTATTACTTTACAGTCTTCTTGATGGGAATCCATGTTTTATGCAAATGTGACCTCCTTATCATATTTCTTTAATTTAGCAGGAAGGAAGTGTTCCAAAGGATGCCTTGTAAAACTAAACCTAGATTAACCAGAATATTCCTTTGTAAAACAAATGGAAAGGTTGATATGACTATGAAGACAAGAGGATTTTTAGCCTTCCTGCTGAGGTTGATTTATCTTCTTTGCTAGAACAGGGCTCTGTCTTGCAGCAATTTTGAACCCTGCAGGCTCCAGGGATTGAAGAAAAATCAGTTGGATCAATATCTTGAGAGGAAGCTCTTGGGTAAAACAAAATGCATATCTGTGATATCCAGAATTGTTTTTTCCATCTTGGGAATTTTTAGCCAAATGGGATCACATTCCAGGAAATGGGGAAATGTCTATGACACTCATGAACCCAGCCCACATTCACCAAGGCTGTCCCATTTATGCTATGAGAAGGGGGGTCCCTTATCATAGCCCAAAGAATCAGTTCTAAGCCATGGGACTTCAGACTCCTGAGATTGATCCTCACCTTTTCCCAAGAAACATCAAGTAGTAAAGCTCATCAGGGATACAGGACAATCTTATAGCCTCTGTCAACCAAAGGATATCATATTATTTAATATCATATACCTATTAGAATGAGAATTGTAGGTATGCTTCCTTCCTAAGATTAATGTCTCAATACTTTTTCATAATAGCTTGGAAAAGAGAGGTGTACAGGACTTAGAGATGCCTCCTCACTCTGACCTGCATCAGAAAATGCATTGACATAAATTTAACTTCTCCAGGTATATTTGAGATTCCCCCAGAAAGGATAAAATTCATACAAAATACTTCTTTTACTAGATGTTCCCTGGCTATTCAAGCCAGGAGTGATTTAAGGGACAATGACCATCCAGCATGGTTTGCCCCACTTACAGGACGTTAATCACATCTCACCTTGAAATCATTACTTGTCTGACTTTCTCCTCACTAAATCTCTTGGCAGATAGAATTCTGCTCTTCACTTTGAGGCTCAGGCTGCACCAGTAGCCAGTTGTGTTTTGCATGTGGCAGGCACTTCATGTTTTCTATGTACCAATCACCAAAAGTGAGTTCTTGTGGTTTCTATTACAACTCCCCAAATGCCATGTATATTGATATAGTCAGCATATGTTTGCTTCCAAAGTCTTTGGTGTGCATCTCTAAAAGAGTTTTATTCATGTTCTCATTTATTTGCATACTCTGATGCAATCTGTCCTGACTGCTGTCTCTGTTTCATGGGGGACCATTGCTGAGCTTTCCTTTCTTTACACTGAGATGACCATTTCCTGAAGGCTGATGTGGTAGGAGCTTGTGTGCTTAAGGAGGTCCACAACCAAGAGCAATCCTCAGAGGGGAAAATAGTTAATGGAGCAATAATTGCAGATGATTGCAAAAATAGATTTTCACACTTTCATGAGGTAAAAGGGAGTTTTTTTTTCTTTAATTGCTGTAAATGTGCCTCATACCTTTGGGAACTGGGTTTAAATGATATATGGCAGCATTACACGTGGGAGTTTAAATGTGTGTGTGTGTGTTTTTACTAACTGCTGATTATAATTTTTAAGATCATCATAATCTCCTGTCTTAATACACCATTATATGAATACTCTGTTAATGCCATAAAACAATCCCATTAATTAAACTAATATTATTCCAGTATTCATGAGAAAGGTCATTATATCTGTTGCTCCTAAAATTTTATTTAAAAAAATTTACATAGTCTCGAATGTAAAAAAAATCATCAATCAAATTATATTAAGAAGACAGAATAAATATTTATTTTAATGGATTTTTTATTATTACATAAAACCTTAACAAAACAATGGAACCATTCATTGGAAGCAAATTTGGCAATTTATTTTGTAGCACAGTGGCGATGTTGAACAAAAATAATCTGATAGAGAGTGACATTATCTTATAGGTAGCTTATAGTTAATTATATTTATTTTCCAGATGCCTAAGTTGTAATTCCTTCTCGAGTCCTTATTGTTGATATTTTCTCTGTTTTTTTTCCATTTCTGACATTAGCTAATCTATGTTTTCATCTCAAGCACATTTGTAAATTACTCTGAAGAAAAACAAACAAAAAAGGTAAATAGCATGGATTAAATGATTATGACTATTTTCAATACTTATCAACCTGTGCAAAAACAACAAGTATTTCATTTGGAATGTACATCACATCATCAAACAGTAACATAAACATTGTACCTGGAATTTATTTTATTCTTGTCTTTGTCAGCAGCTATCTGGCTATAAATTCAAGTATTTTTTATCTCTATACCCGAGTTTTCTTGTCAATAAAATAATGGTTTTAAATTAATTTGAGGGCAAAATTCATATTCATAAAGCTGTAAGTATGGTGTTTAAATATGCATGTATATATGGGTTTGAATAAAAACTCAAAACTGAGAGCAAATAACAAAGTTATGTCATAAGCTGAAAGAATATTTCTTAGGAAACTTCAATTTGCTTTTGAAATAAATAAATAAAACTATGTTTAAACTAACATCAGAGAAAAATTTTCTCTTTGAAGGCAATATTGCTGTTTAAGGTAAATATTTAAATTATCACAAAGTCTATAATTCATATCATTTCTGAAAAATCACTGAGGTATTTCACATGTGGCTCTGGGTTCCCTTCCCTGGTATTATCTCCTCTTAACAGAGATAACAGTATTTAATTGTTTTTTTCTCAAGTATCATTAGAGGTGAAATTCTAAAAATGTTCACATGTTTTATAAAGGAAAATATCAGAACTTAGGCCACACATAGAAAACTGAGCAATCCCAATCAATGATTTGTGTGAATGGCATTAATTTTATGAAGCATGCAAGTATAAATAACACAAAATTTATATATAAGATATTATTTGCTTACAAGGAACCCAGAATGAGCTTAATTTTGGTGATTTCACTCTTGGCATTTATCAGGTAGCTATCATTTACTCCTGTCCCTTTCTTAATAAGGGCACATGTACCCTAGACGCCAAATTCCATTGACAGAAATAAGGGCAGAAATGTCAGAAACTCGGAAGTTTAGTTCTATTAGGTATTTAGATCAAATTCTCTCACATGAAACTTCATGAGTGTTGTTCTTTGTTTTGTTATTTTTTTTGATGGCTTTATTTCTATTGCTACTGATCAAAGGAAAAAAAAGCAATACATAAATCTCAAACCCCAGCTCACAATAGAAAACAACACTTAGCCAACTTCATTCATGTCTTTCTGCAAAACAAGAATGAAGGAAAACAATGAAATTCAACAGTTTTGCTTTCAAGGATAGTGTATATATATATATATATATATATATATATATATATATATATATATATATTTTTTTTTTTTTTTAATTTCTCCAATTCTTTCTATGACACGTCACTTTAAAGAACCTTGTGAGAAGAACATTTCTATGGTTTGGATTTGAATGAAATTACTGAGAAAATTAACTGTGTATTTAAAATTATGGAGGATTTTACATTGAAATCTTTTTCACAAAATTGGCTTGAAACATGTGTTTCCAAAGAGGAAAGAAAATGTCTCATTAGAGTATCCTTAGAGAAAACCTTGGGTTTAGGCTGGTATTTCATAAGAGGAGAAAAGATCAATTAACTTGTAATCACAGGAGCAGCATAAACTTTGGAATACTGGAAGTAGCCAACACTTTGTGTTTCAAAACATCAATTCTTGATTTTAGTATAATGAAGGAAATCTTGATTTCCACAGATGCCCACCAATCACTTTGAGCTTTCTCACCCTAAACAGACAGCCCAGAAATAAATTTGAAGTGCAGGTTCAGGAGTATGATTCCAGGAATGTGTTCACTCTTGAGGGAGTGCATTGCTTAGTCCCAGGTAGCTAAACCAGGAAAAATTTAATAGTTTTAGAATGTTTTATAGAATTCTGTTTAGTCATTTTTTACTATTAAGGTAAACAGAATGTTAAAAGAATCATTTTCTGTAATATTCTCAAAATATGACATGACATTTTCCCCTTTTAAAAAATACAAATTACCTACAACTAATCCAAAGAGCTTGTATTTCTTCTTAAAATTTCTCAATTTCCATCTATCCTCATCCATTAGAAATATATATGTATACATACACACACAAATATTTCTATATTGGTTTCTATGCTCCTGTTGTAATAAAATACATTCCTTATTAAAGTAATAATGACTATCCTTGGGTCTATTACATCATTTTATTTTGACCAAGAGAATACCATATCTCCTATTTTTAAAAAATTGTCCACATAATGCAGCTGCTTTATTGTTTTTCTTTTGTTATGTTTAGAATCCCGGATTGATTTAAATATAACTCTGCACTGCCTTGACATGATTAATGAGAGATCCATAATATTGTAAATAATTAAGAAAAACCTGCCATTTCTGAGTGAGCAAAACTTGGACAGATAATTTTCCTAGAGAATCATAAATAGGGTGTAACAGGTTTACTGCCTTTCACTGTGCCTTCCCTCTGCTGCAGTTGTTGTGATTAATCTTCTAGGAATTCACAAGTGCCCCTCTGAATGAGCCCATTCGCACTTCCATGTTTCCACACCATGGGCAACTCCACTGGGTTGTGCTAAGTTTAGGGAAGGGGCACTGTTGATGTCTGGGGTACAATAAATTCTAAAATTCATCATTCATGAAAAATCTCAGAATGTTTCCTCTCTCATGTTTTAAAAGGCCATACATAACAAATAATATTGAACCCATTGTTGTCATCCTACTATCTTCATCAAAAGAATATTGCTCATTTGTTTTTCTTTTTTCATGAAAATTGAAATTATCTCTTTAAAAATCAAGTCTGGGGATTTTCAAGCAAATGAAGTATAATTTAGCAAGTAGTATTTTTAAAGTATCAGGATTTTATTTACTCTTGGCCCTCAATACTATTTTAGTTTTTCTGGGAAGGAAAAGTAAATTCTTTAAGAAGTTTTATATTTCACTACTTCCAAAATGATATTTACATTATTAGGAAGACTGAACCTAACAAAGAATTTAGTATTGCAGTTAGATTTTTGGTAGCAAAATTTGGAGCATTTGAAACGAATGAGCTGCTGCACAAACTGGCATTAATATATTATTTAAGGTGGAATCACATTAAGATATTACCAGGAGATGAAAAAGGATTATTGAAAAGTAATTTATGTAAATATGTCAATCACCCCAAATCTTTCTTGAATATTCAAAATTTCAAACATTTTTGAAAGAGCTGGTTATTGAGAGACCTCTTTCTTCAAAAACTTTAGATATAATAATGATAAAGAATGACTTTGTCTCTTCTAGAAACATGAATCAACTCTAACCATATATGGCTATTCTTTTTGAAGATGTTCAAAAACTGGTTTGAAATAATTTGAAAACAGCCTGCCTTACCACACATTAAATTTTCATAATCCTGTTGTGCAAAGAGCTGCATTAGTTTTCATGTGTGCAAATAAATGCATGTGCATACAAATTTGTTCTCTAGTTTAAATCGTATTTTAGTTTAACATTCTTAATTTTGTATTCAGTTCAATTTCAAATATGTAATCCTATAAATTTTCCATTTCCAATGAAAGACTTTCTGGATTTTTATTAATACATTTAATTTGAATTATTAAAAACCGGAGGCACCTCTAATATCACATACTTATTACTGTTGTTTCCTTTATGGATCATTTGTTTCCATTGTTTTTGTTTGCTTGCTTGTTTTCATGGTTTATGATTAGCTGGGTGTCCATTTCTGTTTAACAAATTGAAGCTAGCCATAGTGGCAGAGGTAGTTTTCTCAGGAGAGAGTCTCTAGGTAAAGGTGCACACATCTCGGCAGACCCTGTCGGCTAAGGAGTCTCCTGGGATTTTTATCTTCCCTTTCTTACTTTCAAAGCATTGTGAGCTGAGTTCACTGCAAACTTGGGATCGATTATGAACTAGCTAGTTAAATTCTGCAATGTTTATTTAAGTCATAATTTATTTTTGACCTCAGAATATCACAGTTCTGTATTTAGGTACGTGAGTTCATCATGCAAGAAAATACATTTCCACAAAGAAGCACACCTCAATTTCAGTAAAATGCAAGTAAACAAATATTTACATGAATAATTAAAAAAATAAATGCGAGGTCTATTCTGATGTGTTTTTACTTATATATTTACACATTTATTTATTCATTCTTTAAAGAAAAATGCATTCAGCAGAGACGGGAATCTATTTACTTCCAATAGGAAGTTCTCCAAAAATAATTGTTGAACTAGAGTGACACTACCAATCCAAAGTATTGTCCCCTTTAAAGTGACCACCTTTGAACACCTTACTTCTCACTTTACATGTATTGTGTGAAAATCATCTGTAGAGTGGGTACACTTGGAACTGGAGCAGATCAGAGGAGTCTGGGAAGCCCCACAGAGTAGCAGCCAAGCTGATCCCAGGGTATACCTCTGGTCAAAGAACTTCACCATGATGGGGAAGCCCTTGGTTTTGGAGCTTTGTAAAAATTAAAAAGAAATTAAAATAAAGAAAGAAGGACAGGATTGTGGCCACTCCATGATATGCAGGAGACAAAAAAGCAAGAGAGGTGTCAGTCTGATTTGGGAATATTCAGGAATCCGTTCCTGCAGGATAACTGAAAGAAAGGCTGTCAGCAGAAAACATTTTGCAGAACCTCTGTATGGCTTTTAAAGTCCTTTAGTCTCATTCTCTATGAACTAAATAACGTGGTTCATGTTGAAATACAGGGAGATGAACCATGCATTAGACAACATATCATGTGACATGTTACCATTGGAGCACTATTATTTTCAATATGAGAACATCCTTGACAGTCAGCAGACAACTTAAAATGCTTCGATAGTATCACCAATAACATCTTTAAACTAGCTCCAGGTGTGCAATGGAATTATAAAATAAAAATTGTCAAATTCCAGTAACACACAATGCTAACATATAATTTGATGTTATATTCATCTGGATTTTTATCTAGACTTTATAATTTCTTCCTTAGAAATTTTACATATTATTAAGATTTATATGAAGGTGATTTCTTTTACAGATGCTATCAAAATGAGACTTTTTTATTAAATAAATTTTCTAGTTGTTAAGGTTGTTTTATCAAAGGCTACTTAGTTTTGCACTAGTAACCAGCAATGTTGATGAAAGTCCTCATTAGCTCAGTTTGTCTCTAGCACTCTCAAATGGACCCATTTTATCAATGGTAGTTTTGTTTATTCTTTCCCATATCACATATTTTATTTCACCTTTATTTTATTGTATAGGATAGTCTTTATTGTCTTTTTATATTGATATTATTGGTCACAGTGGTCATTCATGTCTTGTTCCTGTTATTTAAAAAATTCTTTCAAGGTTTCCCCAATAGGGTGGTCTTGATTGCTGGGTTTTATTGGGTAAGATTTATCATTATAAGAAAGTTTCTGGGTTTCTTCATTTACAAATTGTTATAAATGTGTTTTTTGGGGGGCTGGGGATGTGGCTCAAGCTGTAGCACGCTTGCCTGGGATGCGTGCAGCCCGAGTCCGATCCTCAGCACCACATACAAACAAAGATGTTGTGTCCGCCGAGAACTAAAATAAATAAATATTTAAAAATTCTCTCTCTCTCTCTCTCTCTCTCTCTCTCTCTCTCTCTCTTTAAAAAAATAAATAAATGTGTTTTGAGTATTTCTAAATAATTTTCCCACCTTTTATGAAAGTTTATTTGTTTTCATAGTTTATTTCTATTTATTAATGATATATTAATAGGCTATAAAATGTTCAACTTCCTCTGTCTTCCTAAAAAAAAACCTATAACATATTATATGACAATATATATTGCATTGTTGGACTTAGATTCCTAATTTTAATTTATATTTCTTGAATATATGTTTACACATGACACTGTATTTTAATGTTTCTATGGATTTATGCTTGTTTAGTCTAGAATAAATTTCTCAATCATTTGTCTTGTTTTCTCTTTTATTATTTTGATTTCTAAGAAAGAGTTACTGGATTTTTTTCTTAATTTTTTCCAACTTTATTGAGATAGAATTTACAAATGCAAATTGTATACATTTATGATAAACAAGAGGATGCTTTGATACATGCATACATTGGGAAGTTTTATCATGTTGCCAGCATCAGGCTAATTAGCATGCCATCCCCTCACATGGTTAACTCTTTATTTGTAACTCTGATGACAAAATTGAAGAGCTCTCTCAGGAGACTTGAACTGTATGGTATGTTATGTGGTTGCCATGCTCTGTAATAGACCTTATTCACCTTCCACAATTGATGCTCTGTACCTCTTGAAGAAATTGTTACTGGGTTTTCTTTTTATTTTAATAAACATCTTTTGTTTTTCTATTATTTTCTCTTCTAATCATCCCTGATTTGTTCCTTCTACTTTTCTCAGGCCTAGGTTGTGAATCTGTTTTCAACTTTTGAACCTAAATGCTTAGTTAACATTTTAATTCATTTCTTTTCAGTGATAAATGAATGCTTCTCTGAGCACAAATTTGTAGTTCTGTAATTCATAGTAGGTAATATGTTTATCATTATTTTCTATATATTCAGAAAATGCAGTTTGATTTCCTTTAGTATTATAATTCTGTAACAAAAGCTTCTAAGTGAAACAGCAATTCATTTTTCATTTTTTTGATTTCCTTCTTTATTAAAGATCTAATGAAATATTTTGCCTATTAACACATGACAATCTTTTAAAATGTTTGAAAGTGAATAATTTCTAGGACATTATACCAGCAAATGCAAATAGACTAGTTAATATGAATCCATTAATTGGATTTGCCTAATTATTTAATATACCTATACCAATTGTATGTTTCCCCACTTACACCAGGCTAATAAAAATTATATAAAGTTTTTATTTTACTTTTTTATGTTACCTTCTCCTTATACTGACTAAAATTTCCACTTCATGAATGATAACACTCTCCAATTTAATAAACAATGCTTACTTTTAGATCCCAAGATACACTATAGCATTTATCATTGCAAAGCATGCCACCATCTTTTGCTTAAAAGTCTTTGCCCTGCATTTCACCTCAGTGAATAGTGCTGTCCCTACTCCTACTTTCTTAAGACCTGCTCATTTCATATCTGTTATTCTCAGCTACCTTTGAACACTCTTGGCACACCGCTGTAGGCATATAAATGTAGCCCAGAAGCAAAAAAACCAGTGTGTGTTTGTTTGTGGTGGTGGGGGGATGTATATGTGTGGTGTGCGGTGTGTGTTTGTAATATGTGTGTGTGGGTGTGTGTGTGTGAGGGTGTATATGTGTATGTGTGTATGTGTGTGTGTGTATGTGGTTTTGGAAATGGAGCTTCACTCCTCTTCAATATGCCCAAATCCTCAATGATGCAGCCACTCCCAACATGGCCGCTCCACCTACTTTCCCATTCAACTCCACATTCCCCAGTCTCTGCTTAGTCAGTGAGCTCCTACAGACACATCCTTGCTTTTCTTATCTGCTTGTTCCCCCACTTTCCCCTCCTTTTCTGAGACAGGGAGTTTGAAACACTGTCAGTTCTCCCCAGGGCTGAAGAAGTCAGCCAGCATTATGTTTTGGTATTCTAGTTTACTCTATTCTGATTGAGTACTGCAAAGACTTCTTCAAAATTAAAAATTGATGGTATTTCCCAGTTACATGGACAAAAGGATTTCATTTTCTATTGGGCAATGTCTTTGTTGTTTTCTTTTTTTAATATCATTTGTTTATTGTTGTTTTTATTTATTTATTTATTTAATGTGATGATGGGGATTGAACTCAGGGCCTCATGCATGATAGGCAGGTGCTTTACCACTGAGCTATCTCCCCAGCGTTTGCTGCTTTCTTGTGCTTCAGATAGAAAAGTGGAATGCTTTTACTTACAAAATGGATCTGAAGTTCTGAACAGTTTTTGCAGTAGTCACAGCTGTGTGCTGGACTTAAGCAGGTCCCCACAATGAACATAAACAAAAATAATTCATGCAAGATTTTATGAAAATATAAAATATAACATATTTAATAAACAGATAGTTATGAGGCAATATGATGTAAAATATTAGCTGGCTCAAACTTTAATGAGAATTGAACATATTTGATTCAGCAATTTTTTTTTAAATGGGATACTGCAAATGTTACAGGAGTAAATTTGGATTAATAAACGTTGGATTGCAAAAGATAAAAGTAAGCATATACTGTTAAAATTATTCAGTCAAAATTACTTGAAAATGAGAGTGAAGTATAATAAAATACAGCTTAATAGTAAATCCATAACACTTTATTATATCATGTACTGTAAGTTGGTTATCATCTCTATTTCTCTACTAATCTAAGAAAACGTCATACACATTTAAAAACTGAAGTATATAATTTACTAATTTGTCTAGTATCTTATCAATATATTCCTAAATCAGTAATCAGGAATTTATTAATGGCTTAATGATTCCAGAGAGGCAACCACATATTTACAATGTTTGACTCAAAAACCAGAATTACATTCTCAGATGAATAATATATACAATTAGCATTAATATTCTTCATATTTTTCTGTCAGATGTTATTTTAAACTTCACATTTAGCCA
Source organism: Callospermophilus lateralis (assembly GCF_048772815.1). Taxonomy (NCBI): domain Eukaryota; kingdom Metazoa; phylum Chordata; class Mammalia; order Rodentia; family Sciuridae; genus Callospermophilus; species Callospermophilus lateralis. Next base: position 1,803,312 of record NW_027517992.1, on the reverse strand, counting down.
CTGTACAAATGATTAACATTCATACAATTCATATATGCTAATATTGATTTAATTAAAATTAAATTCAATTATTTAATATTATACACAAAAATGAAACAGATTTATGATAATTTGTCTTCAACAATGTGCAAACTATTTTATAATTGTCAACTCATGTTGCATTTTATTTACTTTCCAGGTAAGTGGAATAGAGCCTGATTTTAATGTTTAATAAATTTTTCAAATAAAATTTTGGTGAAATTTTAATTCCTAAATATTTAAAATATCTATGAATAAAAGGACAAGAGATAGTTGCTTCTTATCAGAAGAAAATAATAATAAAAGCAAAAATTATGCTGATTTTCTGTACTGTTTTAATATTCAAAGATAAAAAGATAAAGCATAAACACAGGGTCCTCTAGTCTAAATAATTTAAAATTCTTTCATATATTCTAAATATTTAGAAGGCAAGGAAATGTCTGTTAGGTTTTAATTTTATGTAGGTTTGTATACATTTTATTTATGTTGACTTGCACTTTAAAATAACTCAGAACAAATTTGAGAATTAAACATAAAAACACAGTCTTTCACTCTTTCCAGGATAACCAGTTACTCTACATGGTTTTAGTTTTGCCTATGTACAATGTCCTGGTTTTTGCATGTTTTAAAGCTTTATAGATTAGTTTTCTGTGTTCAACCCTTTCTTCAAGTGAGGTGGTATTCATTAATGTGGGTACATGGGCTGTAGTACATTTATTTTCAGAGTCTACTGTACTTTTACATGAATATATCACAGTGAATTATCTACTTGCTTACCATAAACATTAATATTGTTTCTGACATTTTCCAAAGACAACTAATGTTGTTATGAGCATTTACATAAATGTTTGTTGTCCACATAAGATCCTTTGGGATATATTGAAGTCTAGAGATTTTAAACTTTTTAAAATATGTTTTTAACTTTCTAGATACCATCAAATTGGTCCTCAAACATCTTCTACAGTTAATACATCTGATAGCAGCTTATGAAGAATCTGGTTGCTCATAAGCTCACAAGCACATGGAGCAGAGTTCCTTCTGGTGCTCTTGAGTTTAAATTTGATCATGTTTTATTACCAAGTACAAGAACAACAACTTTCCAAATGTTTATTGTTCATTTACTTTTCTTCTCTGAATTGCCCAGATTTTTCCTTGTGGTTTACATACTGAATTGATCAGCAATTATTCCATTTTTAGGAATTATTCATTGCTTTTGTGAAATAAATTGTTCATTATGGTAAATGTTACAAATATCTTAGTCTCAAAGTTTCCTTTTTATATTAAAAAGAAAACCCTGTCTTTTTAGGCAAAACTGTTTTTAGTTTTACTTTATTGCTCATGATTTGCTAGCTTTTAAAGCCATTTTCTCACTGAAGTTCATGAAGATATCCTCCACACTCTTGCAGTATTCCAGAGTCTGTCTATAATTGTGAATCAATGGTAACTCATGTATTAACCATTTAGCATCCAATCTTTCAAGTCATTCAATAAAACTTAAAAACTTCAAAAAAATGTGATATATCCTCAAAAAACACCTCTAAATATTTTGGTAGAATTATTCTTAGTTTTTTTTTGTTTGTTTGTTTTATTGCTGTTATAAGTGGAATTCTCCCCAAATTTATATTTTAAATTTTTTTCTTCCAAGTTGTAACCTGCTATTATTTTAGTATATTCATCTTTTATCCAAAACTTTGATCAACTATCTTATTAATTTTAATTATTTTAGAAAATTCTTGCATTTGTAGTTTTATACTGGTCTGAGAACGATGATAATTTATTACTTCAGTATCATTTTTCACATTTTTATTTCATTTCTTTTTTCCTCTAACTTCACTTCTTAAGATCTTAAGAACAAAGCTGAATACCTTATGTTTAACTAACTATAAATACAGTTAGTTAACAATCTACATTTTTCCATATTCATCTTTAAATTTGCTTTTATTATTTTTATTTTGGCCCTGATTGTTTTTGTACACCAAATCTTTCTGGGAGTATCATTCTCCTTAAAACACAGACTACAGAATGCCCCTTGTTATGTCTCTGTTGATAATCAGCACTTCTTAGATTTTCCAAAAATATCACTATTTTTACTTGGTTATTGAATGGCAGTTTAACTGAATATAAACCCTATGTTGACTAATTTTCAGTATTTTGAAGCTCTAATTTCATGATACTCTGCATTTAACAGTGCTGATTGAAGAGGGCGTAGATATTTCTATTTTTATTTTACATAAATTGTGTTTTTTTTAAAAAATTGTGTTTCCTAGCCCAGGACCAGATGCTCAGCTAAGTCTACCAGACCTTCATAGAAGAACAGACACCAATGCTCTTCAAATTATTCCATGGAATAGAAAAGGAGGTAACCCTTCCAAATTCATTCCATGAAGCTAGCATCATCTTAATACCAAATCCAGAAAAAAGACACATAAAAAAAAGAAAGAAGGAAAGAAAAGAAAACTTTCAATCAAGATGCCTGGTGAACATAGATGAAAAACTTATCAGTAAAATACTGGCAAATTTTATACAAAAATATTAAAAAGATAGTGTACCATTATCAAGTGGATTCGACTGAGGAATGCAAGGTTTGTTCAACATAAGTAAATCACTAAATGTAATTTATCACATGAATAAACTTAAAGATAAGAATCAAGCAATTGACAAAATTTAGGATCCATTCATGTTCAAAACACTAGAAAAACTAAGGATAGTAGGAACATACCTCAACATTATAAAAACTATCTATGCTAAACTGAAGGTCAACATCATTCTAAATGGAGAAAAATTGAAAGCATTCCCTCTAAAATCTGGAACAAGACAGTGTTCCCCTCTTTTACCACTTCTATTTAGCATAGTCATTGAAACCCTAGAAAGAGAAATTAGTCAAAAGGAAGAATTAAAGAGATACAAATAGAAAAGGGAAAAAAAAAGCTCAAACAGTCCCTATTTTCCAATGACATTATTCTATATTTAGAAGACCCAACAAATTCCACAAGAAAACTTTTAGAACTCATAAACAAATTCAGCAAAGCAGGTGGATATAAAATTAACATCCATAAGTCAATTGTGTTCCTGCATACCAACGATGAAACAAGTGAAAGAGAAATTAGGAAAACTATCCCATTCAGAATAGCCTCAAGAAAAAAATACTTGGGAATCCATCTAACAAAAGAAACGAAAGACCTCTACAATGAAATCTACAGAACACTAAAGAAAGAAATTGGAAAAGATCTTAGAAGATGAGACGATCTGCCATGATTTTGGATAGTCGGAATTAATATTGTCAAAATGGCCATACTACCCAAATTGCCATGCAGATTTAAGGTAATTCCTATTAAAATTCCAATGACATTGTTTATAGAAATAGAAAAAGCAGCCATGAAATGCATTGTAAAAATGAGAGACCCAGAATAATCAATCCTTAGTGAGAAAACTGAAGCAGAAGGCATCACAATACCATAGTTAAATTATAACACAGAGCTATAGTAACAAAAACATTATGATATTGGCACCAAAAAAAGACACGAAGACCAGTGCTACAGAGTGGAAGACACAGAGACAAACCCACAAAATTCAGTTATCTCTGACTAGACAATGGAGCCATGAACTTACATTGGAGAAAAGATAGCCTCTTCAACAAATGGTGTGGAAAAACTGGCAATACATACATAATAAACTAAAATTAGACCCTTATCTATCTCCCTGCACAAAATTAAACTCTGAGTGGCTCAAGGACATAATGGAAGAAAATATAGGCCCAATGCTCCCTCATGTCGACTTTGGAACTGACTTCCTCAGCAAGACACCTAAAGCACAATCAGTGAAATCAAGAATCAACCAATGGAATAGATTCAAACTAAAAAGCTTCTTCTCAGCAAAGAAAACAATCAAGAATATGAAGAGAGTGCCTACACAACAGGAGAAAATCTTCAAACTCAAAAACCATCATTAAAACAAATAACCCCATCATAAATGGCTAAAGGAATCAAATAGGTATTTCGCAGAGAAAGAAATGAAATATATGAAAATATATATGAAATACATGTGTATTTACATGGGTCTGTCTCTGTGTCTTCCATTCTATACCACTGGTCTTCATGTCTTTTTTGGTGCCAATACCCTAATATTTTTGTTACTGTAGCTCTCTATTATAATTTAACTGTGGTATTGTGTGGCCTTCTGTTTCACTTTTCTCGATAAGGATTGCTTTAATTATTCTGGGTCTCTCATTTTTCCAATGAAAATTGTATATAAAAAATACATGAAAAAATGTTCAACATCTCTAACAATTAGAGAAACGAAAATTAAAACTACACTGAGATTCCATACCACTTCAATGAGAGTGGCAATTATCATGAATATATGCAACAATAAATATTGTTCAGGATGTGGGGAAAAGCATACATTCATACATTTCTGCTGGGACTACAAATTGGTGCAACCACTGTGGAAAAAAGTATGGAGATTTCTCAAAAAACTAGGATTTTTTATATTAAAAAATTCTTCTCCTTGGGCTGGGGATATGGCTCAAGTGGTAACATGCTCACCTGACATGCACGGGGTGCTGGGTTTGATCCTCAGCACCACATAAAATAAAATAAAGATGCTGTGTCCATTGAGAACTAAAAATAAATATTAAAAAATTCTCTCTCTCACTCATCTCTCTCTCTCTTTAAAAAAAATCCTCTCCTTGGTATAAATTCAAAGGAGTTACAATCAGCATACTACAGTAACACAACCATATCAATGTTTAGTAGCTCAACTAATAATAGCAAATCTATGAAATCAATCTAGGTGTCCTTCAATAGACAAATAGATAAAGAAAATGTAGTATATACACACAATGGAATATTACTCAGTGATTAAAAAGATGATTTTGTGATATTTGCCAGTAAGTGAATGGATCTTGAGACTATCATGCTAAGTGAAATAAGCCAATCACACACACACACACACACAAAAAAAAAAACCAACAAATGTCAATGTTCTCTCTGATATGTGGATGCTAACACAACAATTGTGGGGAGAAGAAAAATAAAAGTTCATTGGATTAGACAAAGGGGAATGAAGGGAGAGGAAGGGAGAAAAGAATAGGAAAGACAATGGAATAAATGGACATAAATTTCCTATGTTTCTTATATGAATACTGCACAGTAAAATTCCATATCATGTCCGACCTCAGGAATGGGAGTCTAATTAAAACAAGTTATACTCCATGTATGCATAACATGTCAAAATATATTCTACTGTCATGTATAACTAAAAAGAACAAATAAAAAATAAATAAAATTGTACTTCCCTATTTTTTCCAGTTTTACTGTAGTCAAATGCATTTGTACTGAATATTGGGGCTAAAATTGTGTTAGAGAGTAAATATTTATGTTCTTCACAAACGAACGAGTTGAAACCTAATCACCAATGTGATGATATGTAGAAGTGGGCTCTGTTGGAGATAATTAAGTCCTGAGAGAGGAGACCTGATGAATGGTCTTTTGCCTTTTAAAAATGTACCCCAAAGAGCTTCCTTCCCCCTCCTCTGCATGAAGATACAGTTGGAAGACAGCCATGTCTGAACCAGGAAGTGTGCCCTCACCAAACATTGAATCTGCCATGGGTTTGGTCTTAAAGTCTCGATGATTGTGAGAAATAAATCCCTGCTATTTATAAGCCTCCCCTGGTATTTTGTTATAACAGCCAGAAGGATTAAGACAGAAAATGGGTACCACCTAAAAATGTGGGTGTAGTTTGGAACTGAGTGGGTAGTGATGGACTGCAAACAAGAAATATAGATCTCACCAGACATCAGATTAGCTGGCACTTTGAATTTAGGCTTACCAGCCTCCACTGTGAGAAAATATTTCCTTTTACTTATGCCACACTGTCTTTGGTATTTTGTATGGAAGCCTGAGCTAAACTTCTCCTACAACTGGAAGACCAACTCATCCTCTTTTTTCGTGACATTTGCAAAGATGATATACTGTATTTCCACATCAATTGTTTCAGAATATTCTCTCTCTAGTCCTCCCTTAATGATGCTTTGGAGCAGCCATGGGCATTTTGAGGATTAAGCAAATGGAACAATAAATTAGGCATTTCTTTTAATTTAGGTAGTGTTGTGCTTTAGATTTGGATTATTTCACACAGGCTCAAGTATTGAGGCTTGGTCCCCTGTGCAGCAAAGTTCAGAGGTGTGCACTCATCAATGGATTAATCCGTTGGTAGATTCATAATTTTATGGCATTATTGGAGAAAGTGTAGGAAGTGGGACCTCGTTGCAGGAAGCAGGTCACTGGAAAGATACCCACCCTTTCTCTCTCTCTCTCTGCCTCCTGAATGCCATGAGCTGAGTAGTTTTCTCCTTCACACCATTCTGCCATGATGCTCTAATTTACCTCTGACCCAAAGCAAAAGTGCCAGTCAATCACAGACTGAAACCTCTGGAATTGCAATCCAAAATAAATTTTTTCTTCAAGTTATTTTTCTCAGGTATTTTGTCACAGTGACAAAAGGTGGACTAACCTACGTAGTTATTTGTATTTATGATATAACAGCCTCTTACCTAATTGTGTAATTGCTCACTGTGCTGATGCAGATTGGCTGCCAGGTGAACATTTCCCACCTACTGAGGTTCTTGGTTCAAAATTAAGATGTACAATGTAGTCCTGATTTGCATTTCTCCGATAGTGGAAGATATTGAACATTTTTTCACATATTTATTTCTCACATGGAGTATATAATGCATGGAAATATCACAATAGAACACATTAATTTATATAATTAATAAGTAATACTAATTATAATTTTTAATAAGATGTATAGGTGCAAGTACTGGGGTTGTAATTTGATTGGAAATGTTATCTGTCACATGGGGTTAAAAGACTTGAGTAACAAGAGAGGATCAAGTTGAAATAATTGGAATCAGAAGTCAGTCTTTGGCAAAATTTTCTAACAGTCCAATGGATACAATTGTAAGTGGATAAGTTGATTTTCAACAATACTATTAGAAGCAGAATTCATCTTCTGATAGGAAAATAGTTCATAATTCATTTAGAGGGTAGTGTGTTTATTAAATTTATATTATCTCTAACATTTTTACATATTTATATACCCTGGAATCCCTATTATTTTTCAGATACTTTCTTGGTTTAGTGCTGAGTATTGAACCTAGGTGTGCTTTCCACTAAGCCACATTCATAGTCCTTTGTATGTTATATTTTGAGACAGGCTTTTATATTATATTTTGAGACAGGCTCTCACTAAGGTGCTTAGAGCCTTGCTAAGTTGATGAGGCTGTCTTTGAACTCAAAATTCTCCTGCCTCAATTTTCTGAGCTTCTAGGATTTGAGGCACGTGCCACCACACATAACAATTTTAGATTGTTATAATAGCCATTCCAACAGCATTGCCCAGGCTGCAAAAAATCTATTTGACTGATGCATTAAATCCTTGAGGCAAGTTTATGTGCAGTAGCTGGTATTGAAATGTTGTGTAAAGATACCCCAGGAATAAACAGGGATCTTTTTTTCTAACCCCTTTTGTGAATGATTGTTCATAACCAGAGTCAATAAAAGTCCTGGAAAAACAATTTAAATTTATTTGTTTGCAATGGAGATTTGCACATGCTCAGTCACCTGTGCATCCAAAACTTGGAACTTCAGAACATAGTAACTTGGACAAAATTTGTTAAATTTGAGACACTCAGTGCACAAACAGATTTATTTATTAGTAATTGGTAGTTGTAGAGTTATTACTGTGGTTAACAGTCTTGGGGCAGAGCTCTTGAAGTTTTAAAATCTCACTCAGGCTATTGGTAATTTACTGTATTTTACACTATTACATGCACAATAAAATACTGCCAGCAACAGCAGTTTAGAAAATATGCCAATAAATATCTTGAGATAAGCTTAAACATTTGATACTTGACTATTTCTCTGCATTGATCTCAGCTCATGAAATAGTTGAAAATACATTCATAATATATAGAAAATCTCCACACTTTCTGTGTCTTAGATACACATGTATCACTTGACCCATGTAATTCTGGTCATTGGGGACTTGGTCCCAAATGTGGTCTTTTGCTCAAGACAGAACTAATGCTCAGTGTAACCAAGATTTTTCTGCTTATTGAAGGTAGATGCTTTCTAAATTTTCCAATGTATCTTAGTCTTTCTACTCATTTATGACTTTGAAAAGAGATACTCAGAATATGAGTAGCTTTTTATTACATGTACATATAGATAGAAGGAGGATCCATAAATTTAATATTCTGCTTATTTTCAAGATCATTCCCCCTTAACATTTGCCCTTTTTTGTGTTGCTAAGGTTGGAACCCTGTACACTGCACGTAATGCACACATGGTTTACCACTTAACTGTGCCACCAGTCCCAAATTCTAACTTCAGATTGGTGAGTTTCATCATTCATGTCTAAGATTAATTTTTATAAGTTTGAATTTAGTTAAACATTTCTGTTGCTCTTAACAATACCAAAAGTGAAAATAAATATGAATTTGCATTTTGTTCATGTTATGGTTCTTTGGTCTGTATTATTATAATATAGTTTATAATATACATTAATGTCACAAAACAATCAATACTTTATTGGTTCTTCTAATCTAAATGTTTGGGAGTATTTCACATACTTTACTTCCCAGATAAATTTTAGTAAAAAAAAATTTGCTTTGTCTCTTATTAAAACAAAATCATCCAAAAAGTTTTATGGGGAAAAAAATGAAGAAAACAAAATGTTGTCTTTTCAATGATGAGGTTTATTTACATACATGGTATTTATAATTGAGTATTTCATATGTTTCTAAAAATTTCTGTTTTTTAATAATTTCTACATAATTCTATTGAAAGCCTCTATACATATGATATGTTACAAAGATATTACTTTTATAAAATATTTATGTGATTTTTGTTTTGTTAAATAAAATGTAATAAAACCAAATATGTTTCTGGGCTCTAAATTTACTTTTTTTTCAAAGTTTAGTACTTCTTTCTTTTTGAACATGCTTCCTCTTTTATACCAGCCCCCATATTTTAACTGTATGAAGTAATATAGCAGTAGCCTTATGCTATTATATAACTATATACTATAATGGCTCACTATGATACTTAAAGAAGGGTATTATGAATAACAGTTGTTTACAACTTCATCTTTAGTTCATGAGGATTTATTTCATGTTCTCTTAAATGCAATGTAATTTTTTGTATCTAATGTTGTTTTTTATTTCACCAATTTGGTTTTTCTTTTAATTTTTGAACATTTCTCTTTATATAAAGTCATTATTCAAGTCCCTAACTGCTTTTCTCTTGGTCTGTAATTCACTTCATTTAAATTTAAATTACATTTATATCACTTTTCCTAGTACAGTCATGTATTACTAACTAAAATTATTTCTAGTATTTTTAAAACTAATTTAACAAATGACTGTGGGGTACTTTATTGTTTTTGTTTTGTTTTGTTTGTTTGATTGTTTTCCAGAGATTCTTTTGTCATCTATTTAGGGCTTGATGAAGAGTCTTCTTCTTTTTTTTTCCAGAATAATTATATCCCCTATTATTAAATGGGTCCATGTAAAATGTGTTGAAAATAATGATTTTCAAGTGTTCATTCAATCCTCACATTTCCACGGCTATTGGGGGCAGGGAAAGGACAATATTAATAACCAAGAAATGGTTACTAGTGGGAGCACAGTACCATTGTCGCACTTGAAGTGTAATATGGATGTTTCAGTGATAAGATAGTGTAAGAACCACCACCCTAGGTTTTGGGGATCCTATAAATCACCATGAATGGCTTTAAATCTTACTCTTCTTCAAAATAAAATTTTTGCTACTTGCTTGAAAAATGAAGCACTATGTATGAGAAAGGTGAATAAGACTTAAGTTCTCTGGAGGTGCTGAGGTTGATCTTCAATTATAGTGTATAAATAGTCCAATCAGGAGGGTCTTACAATTTTCTCAACTTTTCCAAGAATAAGGAATGGAACATTTTGACCTTAACTAACAAAAAATGCATTTCAGGGAGGTGATATCACCATGTAAGTTTTTAGGGCAGAATCTTGGAAATAGGGAGGAAATCTATACATATATATGCATATCTATAGGAAATAAAATATTTGAGTGAAAACACTGAAAAGCATTTCTTTAACTCCATTGGGATCACATAAAAATGAAAAAAATAGCTCATTTAATTTTAGTTACAACATAGTTACAATATTTTTAAATGTTGTAAAACACACTCATGGATACTAAACAAAACTAATGATATATAATGTACTTAATTTAGTAAGTAATACTGAAAAGTCATAAACATATCACAAAACTTTTGCTACCACATCAATAGGTACCTACTCTGTAGCAATATATCTTATCTAAATGCAACTTAGTTGCATATGCAAGTTTTTCATAACATAAGATTTAAGATTTACCTTGGCATAGTGGCATATGCCTAAAATGTCAGCAGCTGGGGGTGGTGAGGGAGGAGCATTGAAAGTTCAAAGCCAGCCTCAGCAAAAGCAGGGTGCTAAGAAAATTATTGATGCCCTGTATCTAAATAAAATACAAAGAAAAGGGCTGAGGATATGACTTTGTGTTCAAGTGCCCCTGAGTTCAATCTTCAGTACTGGCTAGAAGAAAAAATATAAATAATTATAGAAAATACAAAATAGGCTTGTGGATGTGACTCAGTGGTCAAGTACTCCTAAGTAAGAATACTAATTTTAACCTTAAAAGTAGTTGAAGAAGCATGAATTATAATTTTTTTATACTGAAAATTCTATTTTACCTGTTTTTGAGACTTTAAGTCTCACTGTGCCTCATATAGATAGATAAGTAAAATGGCAACTAAAAGTATAACTTTAATATATTTGAACACTGCTAAGGAAGAAGTTCACATAATCTTGGGTGACTCTGGCTACACCTGAAAGCGTACTTACTGATGTAGAAGACAATCTCTTATGTGAGGATCCATCACAGTATGTGTGTGTGTGTGTGTGTGTGTGTGTGTGTGTGTGTGTATGTGTGTGTTTGTGTGTGTGTGTGTGTGTGTGTGTATTTAGATATATTTTACTTTGTGAGCCTTGAAATTCAGGTTTACAGCACAGTATTTTTTTTCAAATCTAAAAGCACACCCTCAGTATATTTGAAGAGCAGTTATTAGTTGATGGCTAAATTTTACAAGAAAAATAAAAGTAGCACTTTTCCATGATTCTCCTGAGAATTGAATATCATAAAATGCAATCCCTTAGTGATTATTCAACCAGGGGCTGTATGTGTAACTCATTGGTAGAGTACTTGTGTAACATAAATGAGGCCCTAGTTTCAATTTTTGGAACCATAAAAAATATCATAAGAAAACGTACAGAAAAAAGGTCAGATTTCTCACAGTGGCCACCATCACAGTCTCAAACCCTCTGTTGACTTTCACTTCTTTCCTTTCTTTTTACTCAGTTTTTCACATTTGCATTCGTGTTTACTTTACAAATATTCTCATGGAAAGCATGATGATGACAAAACAAAACTAAGAAATCAAAAAAAAAAGATATTATCAGTGCCCCTTATTTTATGAAACTACAAGTCAAAGACTTCTGTAATTCCAGTGGCTAAGAAGGATGAGGCAGAAGTTTTTCAAGTTCAAAACCAGCCTCAGCAAGGAGCAGAGTGCTAAGCAACTTAGTGAGACCCTGTCCCTAAATAAATTGCAAGATTGAGCTGAAGTTAAATATTAAGTGCTCCTGAGTTTAATTCCCAGTACCCCCTGCAATAAGGTCAAAGGTTTTGATATAAAACTTAGAAGACACAAATATCTATGAGCTAGAAAAGTAGATGGGACTCTAATTTTGGCCAAATCACATTCATTCAATATGAGATGACAGAAAAAACAGTCAACAAAATGCTCATGTTTCCAATTGACAAAGTGTGGAACCAATCTAGATGCCTTTTATAGGAAAATAAAGACATGGATACACACAAACACACACAATGGAATATTACTGAGCATGAAAAGAGAATAAAATTATGGCATTTGCAGGTAAATGGATGGAGTTGCAGAATATCATGCTAAATGAAGGAAATCAATCCCTCCCCCCCAAAAAAAGACAAATTCATTCTCTGATAAGTAGATGCTAATTCAAAACTTTGAGAAGTGTGGGAACAGTGGAGTAATTTTGGATATGTTCAAGGGGACTAAGGGAAGGGGAGGGGCAATGAGGACAAGAAAGATGGTGAAATGAGACCAACATCATTACCCTGGGTAATTTTATGAATGCATGAACGGTGTGACGCTATTTTTTGTACTACCACAGATGGAAAACTGTGTGCTCTAGGTGTGTACAACAAATCAAAGAATATTCTACTGTTCTTTATAGCTGATTAGATAAAAATGAATAAATAAATAAATTTTTAAAATTGCTCAAGTTAGTTCACATCACAAGGAAGATTTTAATAGGAATCAAAACTACACATACATACAAATTAGAAATTAAGATCTGCTCTTTAAGCTATTCCTGAAACTCAGAAAATTCAATGAAGCTTTAATCATGTTTTCTAGCAGCTTTGGTTAATGTTTTGATAAATATTACTTAATGCTCTTCAATAATGATCATAATAAAAATTTGTTCATATAAAAGGCTTCATATGCACTAATCTCTGATTTTCTACTACTGCTAAAAATAAAAGAATTAGACACATATTGGAATAAAATAACCAGAAATTATTCTCTTACATTTATGGATAACTTAAATACAAGATTTTGAATGTGAGTGACTGTGAATGGACTCATATAAAAGTCATGGAAAGGCTATCTTACATCTAAAGGCTCTAAGAGAAGATTTTTTTTTACATTTTCTCATATCTAATGGCTTCTGGTATTTCTTTGTTTATTACCATAAACGCTTCCCTTCTGTGTTTATTGGGCCTCCTAAACAAAGACGATAGATAAGCCTTTCTCATAGGGAAGATGTTGCTAACATAGCGAGTAATTACCCTCTAACTCCAACAGGGTCTGACAACCTATTTTAGGATATAAAACACCCTCAAAAAGATTTGTATTTTCAAATATTGTTTTCAAAGATTGACAAAAGTCAGTTGATTTTGCAGAATGAGTGATGTAGTTCTGTGCCTCTGCAGTCCAGAACAGTTGGTAAAAGAGCCACAAACGTAAGATTAGGACAGGGAATGACATTTCACAGCTGACAAAATCTTGAATACAAAAGAAAACATAAATTCAGAGAGAATCATAGCCATATAAGCCCATTTGACTGAATTAAATTTATAAGAAGAACAGAGGACAGAGGCATTTTAAAATGATTTAGTGTATTTTTTTCTATATTGTTATTAATGTTTTCCACAATTATAGATTTCTGGATCATGTTGATTACTACTTCATGTACCTACAATGGATATGGCAACTGAATTTACACCCATACTCATGCACTTATCACTTATCTTTTTTCTCTATAGAAATGCATATGTATATGAACATATTTTTCCCACATTTCCAAGATTTTGCCCTGAAATTTCTGTGATATCACTTCTCTGAAATGCATTTTTGTTATTTCACGTAAGTACATCTAAGTGTTTTACTCCATATAGTTGGAAAATATGCGACAATTTTAAGGCCCTTCTTATTTGCCATTTATACACTATAATTAAAGATTAACATCAGACCTTCAGAAAATTTAAGTCTAATTCACCTTTCGGCAGGTAGGAGAAATTTTATTTTTAAAAAGAGTAATAGATTTAAAGTCATTCACGGTGACTTAGAGAATCCCAAAAACCTAGGGTGGTGGTGCTAACACAACCCTACCACTGAAACATATGGATTACACTCCAGGTCGAACACTTGTACTATGCTTCCACTGGGAATAGTTTCTTGGTTATGAATATTGACTTTTCTCTGCCCCAATAGTCTTTGAAATGTGGAAATTGCATGAACTCTCTAGAATCATTTTCAACACAATTAGCATAGACCCATTCAATAATAGGAGACCTCCATATTTTTTTTAAAAAACAAAAAGCTTTCACCAACCTAAAGAAGTGATAAAATAATCTCTGAATAAAAAAAATAACAGTCATTCATTAGATTGGTTTTTAAAAATACTAAAAATAATTTTAGTTAGTAATACATAACTGTACTCTAGAAAAAGTAATATAAATGCAATTTTAATTTTTAAAGTTGCTACTGATTACTTCAAAGAGAGTATAAAAAGTTGGGTACATGGGCTGGAGTTGTGTCTCAGTGGTAGAGTACTTGACTAGCATGTGCAAGACACTGACTTTGATTCTCAGCACCAAATATAAGTAAATAAATATCCATCAAAAACTAATAAAATATTTTTTAAAAGCTTGGTGCAATTCTTTATGCTTGTAATTCTTGTGGCTTAAAATGCTGAAAAAGGAGGATTTTGAGTTCAAATCCAGCCTCAGCACAAGCAGGGTGCTAAGCAACTTAGTGACACCATGTCTCTAAATAATATACACAATAGTGCTCTGGGAATGTCTCAGTGATCAGGTTCCACTGGGTTCAATCCCAGACACCATAATAAAAAGTGGATTTTTAGTGTTAACATTATAATACATGCCCCTAATGGCATCAATTTGGGAGGATAAGGCATGAGGATTGAAATTTTAAGGCCAGCTTGGGCAGCTTACTAACATGGTTTTCAACATTAAATTCAAAAAATGGCTGGGAATGTAATTTATTAAAATGGCATCCTACATATCAATCTCAATAATCACAAAAAAGAGGTGTTATATCTTCTCAAAAAGTTACACAAAATAAGTTAAAAATTCATAAACTGGGCAAAACTAAAATAATAATTTTATTCATAAATGATAGCATTGAAAGGTAAAAAGAGAAGTGACAGTGGGAGACAGACAGCACAAGCAAGGTGTTAAGCAACTCAGTGATATTCTGTCTCTAAATAATATAAAAATTGTGCTCTGGGTGTGGCTCAGTGATCACACCTAGAGCTATAACTCACATACAACTAAGCACTTTTAATAAAAAAAAAAGAAGTGAAAGACACAACAAGGGAGAAGCAGGTAAGAGACTTAAATTACCAATTTATTTTGATGAAATTTTCAAAATAATAATGATAATAATAATAATAATAACATTTTAAAAATGAGAGAAATAGAAAATAGCATAAGATACAAAAAATTACATAGTATTGATGAGAACAGAAAACAAATTTTCATTAACTAGAAATGTAGTTGTATATAACAGTTATTGTTCTGTACAAAGTGTTTACTTATTTAATATATATGATGCTTCTCACTAAGTATCATAGTGAGCGAGGATAATACTTAGTTACATTATAGCATAAGGCTACTTCTATATTATTTCATACAGTAGAATTACAGGGGCTGGAATAAAGAGGAGGTATATTCAAGAAGAAAGAAATACTAAAGTTTGAGGCAAAATTGAACTTTAGAACCTAGAAATATTTTGGTTTCATTACACCCTATTTATCAAAGTGAACAAAATATTACATAAGTATTATATAAAAGTGATATCTGTATAACATATCACATGTATAGAGGCTTTCAAGGGAATTATGTAGACCTTATCACAAAATAGAAATTTTCAGAAACACATAAAAAACTGAATTAGAAATACCATGTGTGTAAATAAACCTCATCACTGTAAAGACAACCATTTTTTTTCTCAATTTAAAGTACAATATTTCCCCATAAAAATTTTAGCATGATTTTTTTTTAATAAAAGCAGAGAGAAAACCGAACTTTTTTTTTTCTGAAATTTATATGGGAAGTAAAATATGCAAAATACTCACAAATCTTTAATTCAGAAGAACAAATAAAATAGTGATTGTTATGTGACACTAATGTATATTATAAACTATATTGCAATGATATAGACCAAAGAATTATAACATGAAAAAAATCTGAATTCATATTTATGTTCATTTTGGTATTGCTAAGAGCAACAGAAAGGTTTATCTAATTTCAATCATGTGAAAAATAACATTAGACGTGAATGGATGAAACTCACCAATTTAAACTTAGAAATTGGGACTGATGGCACAATTCATGTGTGCATAATGTGCAGGGTACTGGGTTACAACCTTAGCAACACAAAAAAAAGATGATGTTAAGGAGAAAATTATGCTGAAAATAAAGAAGAATTGTAAAATTATGGATCATTCTTCCACCTATAAATACACTTAACAAAAAACTACTAATGTTATAAGTGTCTTCTTTTAAAGTAAAAAAATGAGTATACTGACTAAGAAACATTGCGCAATTTAGAAAATATCTACCTTTAATCAGTACAAAATGCTAGATTACACGGGCATTAGATCTATGTTGAGCAAAGTACCACATTTGGGACCAAATTTCCAAAGGCCAGAATAACCCTCAGTAAAGAAAAATGTGGGAGAAGTGGTCCACATGTATCTAAGGCACAGAAAATGTCTGATTTTCTAGGTACCATGAATATATTCCCAACAGTTTCATGAGCTGGGATAAATGCAAAGAAGTAGCCAAATATCAAAGGTGCCAGTTCATCTCAAGACATTATCAGCATATTTTCTCAACTGTTCTTGCTGGCAGTATTGTATTGTTGGTGTAGTAGTGTAAAATAAAGTAAATCACCAATACCCAGAGTGAGATTTTAGACCTTCCAGAGCCCTGTCCCAACTCTGCTGACCACAGTAATAACTCCACAACTACCGAATGCTTCTAAAATAAATTTGTTTGTGCATTGAGTTTTTCAACTTTAACAAATTTTTTTCAAGTTATTATGTTCTGAAGTTTCAAATTTTAGATGCCAAGGTAACTGAGCATGTGAAAATATCTGTAAATTGCAAACAAATAAATTTGCATTCTTTTTCTAGGACTTTTATGGACTATGGTTTCTAACAGTCATTCACAAAAGGAGTCAGAAAATAAAATCCCTATTTATTCCCAAGATATCTTTACACAACACTCTTACACTGGCAACTTTGCATAAATTTGTCTCAGGGATTTAATGCATAAATCAAGTAAATTTCCTGCAGACTGTACAGTGCTTTTGGAATGGCTATTATAATAATCTAAAATTGTCATGTGTGGTGACATATGCCTGAAATCCTAGAAGTTCAGGAAAATGAGGCAGGAGAATTGTTAGTTTGAAGACAGCCTCATTAAGATAATAAGACTCCAAGAAACTTAGTGAGAGCCTGTATAAAAATATAATATAAAAAGGAATGTGGATGTGGCTCAGTGGAAAGCACCCTGGGTTCAATACTCAGCACCAAACCAAAAATTAAAAA
Organism: Callospermophilus lateralis; assembly: GCF_048772815.1. NCBI lineage: Eukaryota > Metazoa > Chordata > Mammalia > Rodentia > Sciuridae > Callospermophilus > Callospermophilus lateralis. The sequence goes on along the minus strand of NW_027517992.1, from coordinate 1,786,016 downwards.
AATAATAAAAATAAGGATTCCAGGGTACAAATACATGTAAAAATGTTGGCAACAACAAAAATTTAATAAATATATTTTTGATAAAATTGTTCAGGTACTTTAAAGTCCCAAAATAAAAATGCTACATAATCCACTAGTAATAATTTGCAGTAGCAGCAGAAGATTGTACATGTCTGCACTCCCAGTGGCTTATGAGGATGAGACTGGAGGATCTCAAGGTAGACACCAGACTCAAAAACTTGGCAAGGTCCTAAGAAAATCAATAAACCCTTTCTCAAAAATAAACAAATAAATAAAAGTGGTGGAGACTGGGTATTTAGAACATTGGTAAAGTGCCCATGGGTTACTCCTTGGGTTTAATCCTCAATACCACAAATAAATAAGTAAGTAATTAAATAAATAAATAAATAAGAGAAAGAGAGAGATAGATTGAACTTCCATGTAATTTAAATTCTAAATAAATTAAAAGAAATTAATTCTGGGTATATATGTAAAGCAATTGAAATCCTTTTGTTGAAGATATTTCTGCCCTTCTATTGAAAAACTGACAAACTAAATGTGTATAAATTGGAAAACAGACACATTTTGAAATATTCATGCTGTGAGAAAGTATTTAAATGATAACATTGGTGAATTTGATCTGTATGTATTAACATAATGTATGAGTGCTATAATTATTCAATATGATTTATATAAATAAAAATATAAGTACCACATATTATTCATGGATAGATAAAATATTATAAAATATAAAACTAGGATACAAATAATATGTAATTATTTTAGGTTTCTAAATGAAAAAATGAATCTAATGAGGTATGCCTGAGTTAAACATATAATATTTCTTTGGAAAAGAGTGTCAAACTGACAAAATGCCAATATTAATTAAAAATTTTGAGATGAATAGGTATATGTTTAAGGGTCATGTTATTCTTGTCTTTTGCTAGTATACTTGAAATATTTCATAACATTTTTAAATTTAATAATTGAGACAGATAATCAGGTAGAGGCAGTGTTTATAGAATATACAGATGTTTGATGATGAAAGGCAGAAGCACTGGGGATAGTAGAGAAATCTGTGGGTTCAAAAATGAAGCTGTGGCTTTTATTTTCCTTATTATTCTTCTAAACGATAGAAACCAGAATACATATGGATGAGAGTGGCAATGATTTATCCTGAGATAGACATAGAAAATTTGGCAAATAAAGGGGATAAAGAATAGAGCAGGGCCTGTGAGAACACAGGAAGAAATGAGTTGTAAAATTATTGTCATTACAGGGCATATGTCTCTTCCACTGTAACTGAGGATGGCAAGACAGGACAGGTAGACAAGCTGACAAAGCATTTCTAACTTAGGAGCCTGTGACAGACTGGAAGTATGAGGCACATCCACAAATATAGAGGGATCACAGTGGGCACTTTGCAACCCAAGGATGACAGAGAAGCAGTGACACAGTATTTTCAAAGAATGAGGCCGAGGTCTTAATAGGGAAAAGTCACAAGATTTCTTTCTGTGCAGTATCAAGGAGATATTTGTATCCGCAGTGTTGTCAATGTCAAATGTTTTTTTAAAGCAACACCGGTAGCAGCAATTGACAAATATTTCTCATTAAATAAATTAAAATCATAATCTAGTTGCTTGGGAAAATTGTTGTTGTAAATTGGTTTAATGTGATTTTTTTTTATTCAACTGATTAAAATGCTGAGCTTAACTTTAAGAAAATGTATTACCTTTTGCCCTAAACTGAAAGTCATATAAGATGAAGGAAAACTTTCATAACCTTAAAATCATCATCTTTTAAATATCTTGAGAACATTTTCAATCCTTTTTTAAATCAAAATCAACAGGTCTCAGGGTATATAATACAATTTATTCAAATGGTTTTGATTGACACATAATCATATGTTTATGGGATTTTAGATGGTATTTTGATGTATTGTGTAATGATCACATTAGGGCAATTGCCCTACTTGCCATACTTATCAACTTTTATCATGTTTTTATGGTGTGTTTTATGGAGTCCTCTCTTCCAGCTATTGTGAGACATAAAATGCTCTGTTGTTAACTATATTCACTTTACTCTGCCATAAAATACTTCAACTTATTCCTCCTATAACTACAATATTGTACCTGTTGACTGACCTCCCTCCCCTCATCTGTTTTCCCAGGCTTCTGTTAACTATATTGCTCTACATTCAACTTCTGTGAGATCAACTTTTTTTGATTTCCCATGAGTGAGATAATGTAGTCTTTCAGTATCTGGCTGATTTCAATTATTATAATTACATTCCAGCTCATCCATGTTGTCATTAAAGTATACATTTAACAAGAAAATAATGTTCAGAATTTACAAGGATTCAACTAACTCACTGGAAAAAAATGACTTATTTAAAAAATGGGTTGTTGACCTGAATAGATATTTTTTTCAAAAATGAACAACAGATATTTGAAAAAAACACTTAAAAATCAGCAGACCATCAGGGAAATACAAATCAAAACCACAAAGAGTACAGGAGTTTTAAAAATCTCACCAACAGAGGGGTTGGGGTTGTGGCTCTGTGGTGGACCACCTGTCTAGCATGAGTGAGGTACTGGCTTTGATCCTCAGCACCATATATAAATAAAGAAAAGAAAAAAATCTTGCCAACACACTAATAAATAAAACCTAGAGTGTCCCAAAGTATATAGATGCAAAAATGTAGATTGTGATCATTTATAATTTTATTATTTCCTTAATTTTAACCCTTTACCTTATATGTTCATTCTATTGTTAGAGTATTAAAATTTGTCACTAGAAAAAATCTTCAAGTATACTGACATTTGTAGCTCTTGAAGGTAAGATTTAGGAAAGAAATCATCCAAGATAATAAGATGGAGAGACAGAACCAAGTTTTAGACTTAAATTGACAGGGGATGTTGGAGGTGGTAGTAAGAACACTTGATTGAGTCATTACTCTTTAATTCCAGTCTGGACAATACCTGGAACAAGTTCCTGGATTCCTATACATTTCATTGTCTATAAAAGCAGAGGCTTAAATTAAATGATCTCCCAAGTTCTACTACTTTTAAATTTCTTACTCATCTTCAGTTCAATAGAAATTTTTTTGGAAAAAAAAGACTCACAGTTATATCCAATTTTCAACTGCACAATAAGAAATGTCCTCAACACAGCCAGGCTATGTGCAGGATTAACAATATCACTCTAACATCACGGGCTTTGTACTCTCATCTTGGCTTCCTTAACCAGGTTACCTCCCTTCGGATTCAGAGACAAAATTTAGAAAATAAAAGTAGGTAGAAGCGAAGATTAGAGTGAGGTAGGGGAAATTATGTGCGTGTTCCATTCGGCGCTCTGGTCGAACTGGGTGTTCCTTTAAATTAGCATGTAGAATTCCTTGAGAGAAAATTGAAATGAGGATAGGGAGAAGTTAGGTCAAGATGAAAGGGAAAATGAAATTGTACCTAGAACCTTCTTAGCCAATGTTTTTATTAAGTAGCATTGCTTATGCTCACTCTTCAATCTTGTAGAAAAACGTTTTTAGAAATATCAAAGAGGTTAGCAAATTCAAAATATATATAGCAGGAAGTGATTTCTAGGAAAGAAGTAAGCAACTGATCTTATAATTATGCAGCTGACATGCAAAAGTAACAATTGACATGATATTCAGAAATTAAATGAAGTGTAAGAAAAAGAATCACTTAATAATGAAGAGAGTAGTTCTGATTTGGTTCAACTGTAATAATATTCTCCTTAACAAAATATTCTCTGCTGAAGAAGTGCCAACTTACCCTCAATCTTTATATATCTAGGGTCAATACCAATATTAGACAGCCTGAATAATTTAGAAATTGTTCAGGTACATATGTGCTTTCAAAATGGTAAGCATAATTAAATACAACTTGCTCAGGATATGGAGATAAAAACATTTTCTAATATACCTGAGTTGATTGCAAAGTACATTTAATGTAAAATGTAATTGAAGGACTGCTTTTCTGTGCATTATCAGTGTGATATTAAACAATTGTAAATGGAATTTTTCAAAAAATTTTGTAGCTAGAAATATCTTCCTTATTTAAGATTTATTATAGAAATAATGATGGTCTTGGCTTTACAACTCTTCCCTTTTATTTTGTAATCAGGTTCTACTTAATATTATTTCTAAATGTGGACGGGAAGCTTTTGCTGGTCTTCACACTCTGTGTGTGTGATATGAACACAAACCCAGGAATTCTGGCAGGCTTTAGAAACTGGAAAGACAGGTAAAATTCTTCCCCTGGAGCCTGAAAGAGGAATTAGTCCTTAAGACCCCTGAGCTCAGCCCCCCAAGAGAGGAACAAATACAGATTTGGGTACCTGATAGTGAGGTGCGGCAGTACCACATACCTGAAAATGTGGAAGTGGCCTTAGAATCAGTAATGAGGAGATAACAGACAAATATTAAGGAACATGGAAGAAAAGCCCAATTTCCTTGAATAGACACAATTGCCTTGAACACACTTAATAGAAACATGGATGTTAAAGGTGCTACTCATGAGGGTTCAGAAGGGAGTGTGAAGGAGGGTACAGATAACTTACTGCATTTCAGAGAATACCTAAGTATCATCATAAAACTGCTGGTAGAAATATAGATGTTAAATGTGTCATTACTGAGGATGCAGAAAGAAGGCAGGAATAAGTTATCGAAAATTACAAGAAAGGGATTCCTTGTGGTATAATGGCAGGAAGCTTGCTGAGTTGTGTCTTACAGTTATATGGAAACAATTGTGAGTGATGAATTTTTATATTTAGCAGAGAATGCTTGGAAGCAAAGTGCCAAAGGTTTCTCTGGTTTCTTCTTGTTGTTTATAGTAAAATGCAAAGGAAACAAATTGAGAAAGTAATTTCAGTAAAAGAGAGTACATATTCTGTGATTTGGTAAACGATGAGCTTATCCTGATTTCACAAAAGATGCTAAAACTAGAAAACTTATGATCAGGAAGGTAGAGTCAAGGATGTAGCTAAACAATTACATAATAACTTAATAAATAAAGTTATTAAAATAAAATTTAATTAAAAATTCCCTGTAATTTTTATTCTTTCAAGGCATGCTTTTAGGTGCCTTGAAAGAATAGAAATTACAGGGAATTCAAGAACAGAGAGAGACCTTTGAAGAGATCAGACATGTGGCTAATGAATTCCTCAGCCATCTCAGCAGAAGTAAGGAAGAGAGTTTGGATTATTTAGGGAAGCTCTTTGGAGGAACATCTTGTTTAATGGAGTAAATCTCGGATATACATGGGGACCCACAAGATTCTTTGAGTGTTACATCAGCAGGAACACTGTCAGCTTGAACTGAAAGGGACAGAGACGGGACAAAATGAAGGAATGCTGTCAGACTCCTAAAATTGTACAGCACAGAAGAAGGCTGATGGAAATACTCAGCTGAAAATATATATTACCATTCAAGCAAAAGGGAGGATGACTCAGATGGCAGAGCTGCAGGCCCAGATGGCGTAGCCAAGAACCACAGAGGATTCTTCCCAGGTCCTGAAAATTAATGGAGTTTGCCTATTTGAATTTCTAAATGTTGAGGGAGTTGGAAGTAACTCCTTTTACTCTTCTTACCCCTCTCTCCCTTTCAAAATGGGTATGTCTATAACTTGGATCCCATCTCCATCACACCATTGTATTTTGGATGCAATCTGTTTTCTAGTTTTTTCAGCCTAGAGATAAAGAGGGATTTTGCCCCAGAATAGATCATGCAAGAATCTTAATCACACCTGTTTTGACCTGATAATATTTAGATGAGATTTTAGAACTGAATTATGCTACAATAGGTTGAGAATTTGGAGACTGTTGGGATAGTTTGAATAGATTTTATGTGTGGGATAGATGTAAATCTTTGTGGTTAGAAGATGTACTGTACTAGGATAAACAATGTTAATTCTCAAATACACCCACATCCTACTCTCCTGAGCTGGTGAATGTTATCTTAATGGGGGAAAAGAATTTTGCAGATATAATTAATTAAGGAAGTAGTTATAGGTGGATTATCTTTGAATATCTAGGCCAAAGCAATGAAATCACAAGGATTCTTACAATAAATTATGCAGGATGGTCACATAGAGGAGAAGCTGCATGCCAAAAGCAGAGATTGAAGCGATGTGGCTATAAACCAAGGGAAACTGGCAGTCTCCAAGATCTAGAAAACACAAGGAACAGACTGACCTATGGAGCCTCCAGATGAAACGACCAGACCATCACTTCCATCTTAGCCCCAGTAACAGATGACAAATACGATGTATTTTTTTTTCCGTTTGCCATAAATTCTTCAATTTCCAGACAAATATGACATATAATATACTCTAATTGGAAAAGCATTGTTAAATGTCATAAATAAATCCAGAATAAATTAATTATCACTAGAATAAAATAAAATAACTGGAATATTAAAACAAGGTTTCATTAGATCTATAACTCTGAAATGTCATCCGAGGGGCATTTCAGGGTAACTATATATTTTTGTGAATAATTTCTTTTAGCAAAGTAAAATACATTTTTATAGGATCAATCTTTTACATCTGGCTTTCAGACACTAAAATATGTTAAATGCTATATAAAAATAAAGATACATAAATCTCAGAAACTTATTATATTTCACTTTAATTGATAACATAAGTACAGTAATATGTTATATTGTAGCATTTTTAGATAGGAGATGTAAATGAAGCAATAATGAAGTATTTAATATTTGGGCCATTCCAGTTTTAGTATTTAAATAAGTTGTAAACATATATATGTTAAAGACTATGTGTCATAGAAATTGTTGTGTGACATTCATACACACCTTATTGCTAATTCTAACAATGGTCTACAACTCAAATATCATAGGGTATTTTAACAATAATCTCATGATCATGTAGATATCTATGGTATTTGTGAGCAATGGCCCCACTACCATCAAAGTTTATAAAGGATCAGCTCTGTCATGCTGTTTCTGTAAATCTGGACTGAAAAGAACTTTTGTCATCATCTCAGATTTTATATATATGGAGAGAGAGAGTCATTCCCTATATAGACAAAGAATATAATTTTCAATATATGAAAGCCTACCGCAGCTTTGATTAAATGCATTAATAACTATTTGTTCATTTTATGTTACTGGTGAATTAGAGAAAATACTCAGGAAAGCTTAGTCCTTAAGTTTAGTGCTATTTGGTTAAAATCAGAGATGCTATTGTTGGGACAACACTGTCCACTAAATTCTAAACTATGCAGATAGAATTAATATGTTATCCACTCTCAATGAAAATATGACTTCACAATCATTACCATATTAAATTTCATAACAAGTCTATGAGCTAATAAGAAAATTATTCTGATTCTAAAGATAAATGTTTTTCAAATTTAAGAGAAAGTAATTGCACTACATTCTTTCTTAATTTACTTAAATAGACAAAACTTCATCTTGTAGCTTTCACTAAAAAGTGAAGTATCAAAATATTTTACACTCATACACATTTGTTGTATTTTATTTTTGTTGGCCGTTGACTATATAAAGTAAGTTGAATAAAAGTTTTATATTTTAAGATAGAAGAGAAAAGTGTTAACAGATTGATAGCAAACTCCTTCTGTTCTATGTTTCCATTTCATCCCTTAAAATATAATTTCATTTCTACCCTTGAGATATAAACCAAGAAGTGTCTTTTACCATGTAAAGCATTTTACCAGTTCTACAGGCTAGAAGACAGTTTGAAATGATCAATTCAATAAATTAAACTTCAATAGCAAGACCTCTAGTTTAGAACTGACCTGGAATATTCATAACTTATGGTTCAGAGAGCTAAAGCTTTGTTATAAAATATTTCAGGAATTTTGACATTTTTAAAATAGAAGCACTTGTCTGCTGGGTACTCTGTTGGGCAAGTTCTCTATAAAAACATGGTCATGCAAACTTAATTTAGGAATTCCAAATTCTTTCCTGTCACTTTTCTTTTAGACACAAATATTTTACTTCAATTTGTACATATATATTAATACACACACATACAAAATGTGTATAGCATGTATACACATATATAAACAACTGGATATCCTCACATGTATTATACATACATAGGGTATATTCTTGTCATGTATTTGCTTAACAGTAATAGTTAGCTGTTGTTAAGAATAAAATGCAAAACCCTAGTGTCTATATACTCTGAATGGACTTACATTTTTAATCTTTTAAAACAATCCTATATAGTATGTTCTATTATTGTCTCCATTGTATAAAGAAAAAATATCTAAGACATAAATGTTATATGATTTTTCTAAAGTCAAATACAATGAAAATAGTGCTACTGAAATTTGATCCTAATAAACCCAAGGCCAAAATCTATCACCTAATCCTTACAAAAATAATGTAAGTGAAAACAAATATCTCATTTTGTAATTAAGGATATAATTGGTAAATAGCACTGGGAGAATTTCAACCCATATAATCTGATTCTAGAAACTAATCTTGTCTACTGCAGTATATTGACCTTTTATATATTTATCTTTTTGGAACCACTAAATATAGAAAGTTATTATATTTATGTAATAAAAAGGTTTCGAATTAAAGGCCATGAAAAGAAGTATGCTATCAAATACTTCTCTTTCCTTTACCTAGGATGGGTGGATAATGATAACATACTATTTCATTAAATGATTATTCATCTTCCCATTCCTTTTACAAACTGTAATACAAAGTATATGTAATTCAAGATCATTTCTAGCCTACTGATCATTTGCAATTCCTTTGTCTCACAATAAAATAATAGAATCAGCATCTACTGTAGATGTTAGAAATTAAAGTGCACCCACTTTGCGACCTCCTTAAGGAATTACCTGGCTCAATTACAGGCAATACTGACTTAGTTATCATTGTTTGTTATTGCCTTGCCTTGGTTTTTAAAGCCAAATTAGAATATAAAGATAAAATTCATTTTAGGAACTAGTCACTGTTCCAGGCATTTTGCATGTTACCATTATTCTTCAAAATACAACCTAGCCAAAGAGATATTCTCTTTGAAATGACAGATAATTTTCCAAGGTAGACCATCAATAGTAAGGGGCAGGCTGGACACAGTTTCCATTTCAGTTTACCTCAAATCCAAAAAAAAAAAAATGCCAAATATTTTTTTCTGATACAAGGAGGGTCATTCATAGTGGGGTAGGGAGGGGGAGCATGGAAGGAATAGATAAACTCTAGATAGGACAGAGGGGTGAAAGGGGAAGAGAGGGGCATGGGGTTAGCATGGATGGTGGAATGTGATGATCATTACTATCCAAAGTACACGTATGAATTCATGAATTGGTGTGAATATACTTTGTATACAACCAGAGATATGAAAAATTGCGCTCCATATGTGTAATAAGAATGGTAATGCTTTCTGCTTTCATATATAAAAATAAAAAAGACTGTCCTGTGTCCACTTAATTACACAGATACACAAACACACTCAAACACAATCAATTTTAATATATAGATAAATCTGAAAATTATATACACCTCAATCATAAACACATACATGAAGTATATCATTTGGTGTGTAATTATTACTGCTTTTGGAGTATGCAACTCTTTATTATTATATTGTATGTGTTTCAGAGAAACTAGAGAAACAGAAAAATATTGTTAAATAGCTGAATATAATTAAAATACAGATATAAAATTAGGTAATAGAATATTTTTCCTTTTTATTTTATGAAGGAATATTGGAAATACATTTTTCATGATTTAGAAATCTTTTTGGTAAAAGTTGTTTAATTTAGTACACATTTAAATTTTAAACCAGTAGTTTTTATACTTCATAAATGTCCATTGTAGTAATAGAAAAAGCATTAGTCAGCTGATGTATTTCTCAACCAGCTATGCAAATTTATTATGAAAGTATCATTTGTCTCCAATGTAAAAAGATTGATTAAAATGTAAATTTTCTATAAGATCTCTGATAGCCACAATAAACATAAAATATGGAGATACTAAAAGCATTATCACTCATAAACACTTGGAAGACTTTAATTTTGAAAAAGTTATAAGTCTCACAATGTGAATATAGAAATGCAGTACAAAAACTGAATTCATGTAAATATTATTTAGCTACATTCTTTCCTGTTTATACAGGAGATTTACACTTTTTTCAAGAACTGCATTATCAATATATTTCAATACGTAGCTTGAAGGTAAAAGTTTGAATTCCAACTGCTTTTTCAGTCATCTTCATCTATCAAATATTTAGAACATAAATTAGGCTAAAATGATTATCTTGAATTTCCCTATGCTTATATAAGCCTGCTGTTTCTCAGTATTCCAATTAATAAGTCCCTTTGAATTTTTAGTCCATGCTGTGATACAAATGTCCCATATGTTCCAGTTAATTGTATTTGTACCAGAAAAAAAAACCAAATCCATAAAGGGGATTGTACCTACAAATTTATACATAATTGAAAATACAAATAAATTGGTTATGAGGAACCACGTATTTTCAAAATCATTTTATATTTCAATTTTATAGCCTGGTCTTTATGGAAGAGGATCAGGTAAAATTGAAGTCAACTGCAAACAAACTAACAATGCTATATAACAGTGGTATAGATTTGAATAGCTGACATCAATAAGTAGAAATTCTACTCTTATCTTTGCAAATATCATAATTATTTTTTACAAATAATCTAGCAGAACTCTAACTCTGGAACCAAAATTTGTTATTGAGTTAGTGTCAATTTGTAATATAAAATATTGAATTCTAGAGACAAGCTTTCATTAAATAAGAATAAATCAATCTTTTCTGGTAGTTTCATTCTGAGTACATTAGCATTCAGGTACTTCTATCATACAAAATTAAATGGTGTATTCTTTCTTTCCTCCTCTTCCAGGGTTCCTGCCCTCTATTACAGAGAGTTTTTCTCTGAAGTGCACCATGAGGACCACATGAGACATACAGAAGGATAAAAGATATATAGAGTGAAAGCAATTTAACTTAAGTTCTTCAGGAGAAATCCAATAATTTTTGATACTTCGACAGAACTAAGAATTGGGTATTATACTAGATTTGAAGAATAGACCTCTGAAAAAAAAATAAGGAAACTTAAAAAAGTGGGGGGGGATTAATCACTGAAAGGACTTTGTTATTGTTGACTTCACCTAATAGATGACTTAGCAGGCACTCATTAACCTAGTCCATTTATACTCATATTAGATTCAGCTTAAAAATACCAACCAGCTAGACCAATTCCTCTATATTAGGAGGAGATGAATCTCAATAATGAATATTCAGTATAGCAGCTTAGGGAACTTGAGATATTTTCTAGTTTTCCCTCCAGCTTACTCCCAGAATTAATGGTGCTGAACTGTAGTGACTGTACACTGAACTGTCCTACTAATTAAATGGAATACCTTTTTTGCCCAAGTTTGTAGAAATCAACAAAAGCAATCAATCAGCCACCCTCCCCAACACACACATACAGACACACGCCAGAGAGAAAGAGTGTGAGTGAGCGAACACAAAGCATTTTGTCAGATTCCTTGAGGTTTGCCATGGTATGCTTCCACATCTAAAGGATTTTTTACTTTGGGGAAGTCAAAGCAAATACAGCAGTCAATTTACAGGTATGCACATGGTACACTTACATGTTACTTGGCTTACTTGATTTTTTGGCAGCATTTGACACTCTTAAACCCTTAATTATTCACTGTGAAACTTATGTTTTCAGTTGCTTCCTTTTTTTTTAAGCAACCTGGACAAACTTGTCCTGTTAGGTAGCTTCTATTCTCTTTTCAAGCCCCATATTCAACCTGAACATCTTTTTCTTTTTTTCCTAGAATCATTTATCTATTCACCCCCTTGATCTCTCTATGGGAATATCACATAGAAAATGGGAATCCAGCATTATTTCTAACATGGAAGCCAGGATCTTTTCCATAAGCCTGATCCTCCTCTTTTAGCTCATATTTCAGCAAGTATCATGAACACTTATTCATATTGCCAACTGAAAATATTGTAATTGCACCAGAAATCTTGTGACCCAGAATACTTACTCCCTCATTTTTTTCTTTTTATCAGAGAGCAACTAATAGTAATTGTTTTCCTAAAATAAACATTTGATAGATTCATTTCTCTATCTAAAATCATCCAGTGACTGCAATTCTCTCAGAATAAAATGAACATGTACATCATGTTTGCATGGTTCTGTATGATCTGAACCCTTCTTGTTTTCTTATCTCTCCTTACCTGTTCTTCTAAAATTCAAGTACACTGAACTATGGTGACTTCTCCATGCTTTCGTCCACCACAGAGACACTATATAAACAGTTCCTTCTCCTTGTAAACCTTTTCCGGCTATCCTCTTTTCCACATGACTAATTTCTATTCACTATTTCAGCATGAGTTTATCATTGTTTTCTGGGAAAGCCTTCTTGACTTTTGGCTCTAGAGATGGGCTTATATTTTTATCTTATGTGTTCCCACTGCACCTGTCCTTTCCTTCTACAGTATTTATCAAACTACTAAGAACCAATCACAGTTTGTCAGGACCCAGTGTCAAATGCAAATGAGAGACCCCTTGTTCAAATTTTGTTAATAATTTTGAGAGAGTGACAGCAGAACCCTGATCAAGCAAAGAGCTCCCCTGAGTACAGGCCACTTTGTAACTGTGCGGGTCATATGTTCAGAGATCTTCCCGAGTATGTTTTGTCACCTTTATCATAATCTCTATTGCTTGTTCATTCATAAGTTCTTAGAAATCACTCTGGTACCATGTCTTATTTCTGTCATTTCCTCAGAAATTAACATATTTTCCTTACCCATCATAAATACTCAAAAAGTATCTGTTAATTCAATCTCCATTCTGAGAAAGAAAATCTCAAGGTGGTCATCAGTTTTTATTAATAACACCTAAAAAAATGAGATGTTTTATCCAGATATAATATCAAATTTGGGCACTTCCAGGGCTAGGATTAATCTGAAGCTTCTTCCAATTCATCACTATCCCTGAAATCATTGAGGTTAGTAATTAAAGTATAGGTGATAAAATTAAATATTCTTTTATAATAGCAATCATTAAAATATAAATATACAATTTACTTATAACAAATTTACATAATATAAATTATAATGATTATTATACTTTTTTCCTGTATTTTTAGTGCAATAGGGAAATTACTATGTTGGCAAGTGAGCCTGGATGAACTTAATCAATACAGTGTCAAACACACTGTGTGTGAACTTCCAAAGAGTATTAGATTTAGCTTTATGTCAACCAATAATTTGTCTTTCATATTTAGTCTGAGTTCATTCTCTAATTTACTTTTTACATGAATAAATTAATCCTAAAGGATTCAAGTTAACATCTCTTCCTAAAGACCACCTACAATTTTAGATTCACTCTGCCCTTCTCGAATTCCCTTGAACTGCTCCAAATACCTGTCCAATCTGCAGCTGGACCCAAAGAGGAGAATTATGCAAATGTTTCAGTCCTCACTGAAATGTAAATTCCTAAGGTAAGGAGCCAAGTTATCCACTCCCCCTCCCTCTTTTCCTCTGTCCTCCTCCTCCTCTCTCTTTTCCTCTCCCATCCTTCCCTTTCTCACCTGTAGAATGGCATATTAGGATTCTGTGACTTCCATGCTTCTTTCCTGCCTGACCATTCTATCATGTGACATTCAGAGCAGAAAAGCCTTGGCCTTGAAGCAGAACTCAGAAAAATGGAAGGGAGAGAGGGAGGCACACAGCATGGTCCACAGGGTACTACAGACAAGTCTGCCTTACCAACTGAGTCATCTTACAGCCAGCCTGTCTTGAGTGCTCAATGTGCCAAGCTCGGTTTTTAAGAGGTTGAACATTATTGACCCGCGCCACCCTCCACAAACCTACTTTCATCCTTATCTTAAAGATATGGAAAATTCAATTTCCTGACTAGCTATGGATTGATTCAGACTTTAAAATTATTTGGTTTGATTTCATGCTTATCCTAGGTCCACATAGTTAGGAAATACCTAAATTTGCATCCTGAAGATTTGGAGTCATTAAACTGGATTGTTAGGGAGAAAAAAAAGAGGAAAAAAAAGAGAAAGAAAACAACACAATCTTTTCTTTTAGACAACTTTCAGGAACAAGTGGTCTTCTTTAGGAAAAACAATGAACTTAAAGATATAATTCCCACAAAATTTGAACAGGAAAGGAGAAATTAAATGACAACAGATGAGAAGAGCATCTTGTTACTTCTTTTCTGGGCCTGATATTCATGCAGATGATTGCATCCCATCTCTGTCTCAATTTTCTCATTGAATACTTTTTCTCGGGCTGTGTTCTGCACAGTAATCATGTTTGCATTTCCTTTTGATGGCTTCTTTTTTAAATTCTATATGTCTCTTTTCAGCTGACTGAATAAATAAAATGTCATTACTCTAAGTTCTCTATTTAATAATACTTTAAGAATCAATGTTAAATTATTTAATGACAGCATTGCTGTGTCATGGGATGATTGTCCACAATGAGCTGTTGTCTCCTCATTTGCACCACACAAATAGTCCCTCCTGGAATAAATTTCATTTTTCTCTATACTTATCCATATTGAGTATAATTTGCTACAGCTGCTCTATTGACCATTTAACCTTTCTTAGATTTAAATATGATATATCATATGAGAGAATATATAATAAATAAAAAGCAATTTGGCACTTTTCTAATGCCCTATGGGGTAAATCTATTGATTTTTTTTTTTTTTTGGTACCAGGGATTGTACCAGTGACCCTTAACCATTGAACCAAACCCATCCCTTTATATATATATATATATATATATATATATATATATATATATATATATATAATAGATATATATATATATATATATATATATATATATATAATAGATATATATAGATGTAGATACAGATATATAGATAGATATAGATATAGATAAATAAATAGACATAGATATATATTATAGATAGATAAATAGATAAAGATAGATAGATGATTTTTTTAAATTTTGAGATGGAGACTTGCTAAATTGCTGAGGCTGACTTTGAACTTTTGATCTTCATAACTCAGCCTCCAGAGCTGCTAGGATTACAGGCATGCAGCACCACACCCAGCTATTGTGTTCTTTATTAAGACATAAAGACAAGTTTGATTCTGTCCTCTCAAAAATCTTCAGATAGCCTAACACAGATCATGTCTGTTGTTTAAAGAGTCATTGTGAATTGTCTAAGATTAGTAACAATAATAATGTTATCAGGTGCTATCATAAGACCACTCTTACTTATTAATTTCTCTACAACAAATATATGAAATAGGTCTTGATATCGCTACTCCTAAGACTGAGGAAACTTAGGTTTACTGGCTATATAACCTGGCACAATTATGCCCTTGAAGTTGTGATTCGAACCAGATCTGTCTGATTTCATCAAGATGTTATTATAAATAAATAATTGCAGCTGGCCTAAACAATAGCCATCTCCTCAGCCATCCTCACCACAAGAGCACACTCATCCACCTAACAATTACAATGAATGCCACTGCAAACATTTTAAAAACTTAAGTCCTAAACAACACAAAAATACACTGGTCTTGGGCCAAAGTCTTTTGAAAACATTGTAAACACAGTCAATCCAAAGTTACTGTCAAATTCTAGGGAAAACTAGCTGTAGCATGCAAATTCTTTTACTTATTTTGTACTATTAATAGACTACTTCTGTCTTATGATAAAGATTCTGTTTATGATTTTAAATAACAAATGAGAGAGTACTTGAGTTCTCCTCAAACTATGTGAATTTTCACCTTGTAGGAAAAAAATTTTATACAGTATTTCAAAATTGTGTTGAATCAATAATTCCTGATTGACCCCAGCCTTCCCTTATGGAGGTATTAAAACATATCCCCAGGCCTTTTTATTTTGAGACAGGGTCTTGCTAAGTTGCAAAGGCTGGCCGGGAACTTTAGATCCTCTTGCCTTAGCCTCCAGAGTCAATGAGATTACAGGTATATTCCACCATTCTCTGCTGCAAATGCCCTTTAATAGATTTTTAAAATAATTGCCCCCTCCAACCCCTATTGAGGCATCAAACCCAATGTCTTGTACATCCGAGGCAAGCACTCTACCAATGAGGTGCATACTCCAGCCCAACTTTTTTGTTGTTGTTAAATAAGAGAATCTGAATCAATGTCTATTTGTGTCAGCTTCTATAACTTTATTAATGTTTTCTTCCTCTCTCTAGCCCTAACCCTTAACAAAAAACAAATTTCAACTGAAAATAGGTTTAGAGTAAGAAATTTAGTATTTTAAAATAAATTAAGAGTCAAATATAAGGTGCTTATTTGATATTTAAAATAGATATCTAAACCCTTATTAGAGGCATCTGTCATAATAAAAATGGAAATTTCATTGGTTGCTTTTAGTAATTTAAATAATCTCCAACAATATAAATTTCTTTTGTGTTCTTTTTTCAACTTATTTTTATATTATTGTCTTTTAATTAAGAATTTCATCTTAATTTTATTTATCTGTATCACCATTCTGGGTATTTTAAATTATTAATGAGGCCAAATAAAGACTCAGAATTCTGAGTTTTGAATACCAGATGTTTCACAAAAACATACACATATGTACACAATCATGCTTACAGCTTTCCATTTTGAAATTTTAGAAGAAAAGTACAATATAATACATCAACCCCAACACCACTTCTCAGTAGATAACTTGGAGGAACCACTGCAATAATTAAGCAGCTGGTGAGACTTCAATTATGAGGAATGATCAGGGTATTAAATATATATAAAAGCATATTAACAACTAACTGAGAAAAGAAACTATTGTCATATTTGAATAATATGTTTAAGGTGGAAGCTAAGAGTTTATCATGCTGTAATCTGCAATAGTATTGAAAGTGAACATGCAGAAAAAATCAATAAAATAATTTTATGATAATTTTTTGTATGTTTTAGAACTGTCCTTATGCAAACTACAATAAATTCATCCAGTATTTAGTCTGTGTCAGTTTTCTAAATTTCAAGGGCAGGTATTTTTATAAATAAGTCTATCATGCTCTTTTCTTCCTTTTGGTAACCAGAATTGCTTAAATTTTAAACATCATTTTACCATTTCTGTTTGTTTTATTTTTTAACATGACATTTTCCACTTTCAAGATCAGCAATGTACAGTTGATAAAAACACAGTCATTTCATTTCTATTTCATTTTAGTGAAACAAAAATAAACACAGTAATCAGCATAAAATTTGTCACCCTATGCACTTTAACTTAAAAATGAATGTGTACTAGCTGGACTATTAGCTAATGGTTTGTAAACCAAGGATAATAAAACACAGTAAGTCACCGAATCAGTGCAGCACTGCTGTCTCCTAGGTATAGGTTGCTGTTAGGTTCAATCTCATTTACTCTCTCTGTTAATGTTCTGGAAAGAGGTAATAAATATGACATTTGTTACATTCATATTATATTGAAATGTGTATGAAGAATGAGATTCATTGCTTTCCAAAATACTAGACTACCTGAAGAAGTACTGGGAAGTAAGTATAAAGAGCTAAATAGAGAAATAAATGACAAGCTAGGTGTTTTCCATAAAAAAAAAGATGGCAAAATTGGTAATGTCATTTGGGACTTGTATGCCAATTGCTTCCAAGATCCCTTGAGTTCCCTTAGTAATGTTGCATGTAGCACTATTCAGTCACCTGAACATCAAACGTGCCAAAAAAAAAATCAAGACAATAAGATAACAGAACTACATATTCTCCTATGCAAGAAATATTGGCACCATTTACATAGAACTGACTATAAATGGCATTCAGAACCTGAAATTTATATGGCAAAATCCACCATACATAAGCAAAATAATGTTATATGCCTTAAATGACAAATATTGGTGATGCTGATGACTAGATTTGTTTTTAGTTGTTCTACCCTGGTTCTGTGATTCAGTGGCACCATCTGTTCATGATCAATGAAGTCCAGGTATGGAGGTAGCAGTTATAGATGAAGAGCTCTAGTGTATCTCTTTGAAGTAAAGGTTCTGCTTCTCTGGAAAAAGTCTTAAAAGGTGAGTTCCTGCAGAAAAATATTCTTACATTGTGTCTATATTCTCAAGCTTAAACTTTTTTTTTTTTCATTGGGAAGCATTTTTGATTCACTCGAGAAGTATCCTTGTGTGGTTTGGAAGCTGCTACATGCTAGAAAAACAGTGGTGAACAAGAAAAATGAGGATGCTGTTCACATATCTTTTTGCCTAGTGGGAAGTTTAGACAATTAAACAAAGGATAGCAATAAAGAATGATGAGCTCTGTATCCAATACTTCGAAATCCCATGCAGAAAGTTGGCATGGAGAATTCAAGAATTAAGAAAAGGCCTTACCGAGAAAATGGCAATGAAGCAGAAATCAAAAGAGTTCCCAAAGACAGACTCAAACATGAAAACTGTGATGGAGCTTACAAAAAAAAAAAAAGACTGACTATTTTTACCTTTTAAGCAGTTAGGCTAATCTGAAATCAGTTATGAAATATATTTATCAGTAAGCTTCATAGAATAGCTAGAAGATTTTTATACTTTATAAAACTCTTTAATTTCTCAGGATATTTGACTGATCTATAGTATATGACATATAGAAATTATTTAATAGCAAGTATAATATATTTATTTCAAGGCAATAGGTCCTATCCAGATTAGCACAAATGTAGCAAAGAAAATAAATTAGGAGCTTAGGTAATTAGGGCAGCAATTCTCAAATTTGGGGTACATGAAATTTTCTATGTTGCAATTAAAAAATGGATTTTTGCCTCTGTACCACTCTACTGAAACTGTGGTTCTGGAGGTATAGAACTGGGCTAAATATATTGTATTTTTAACCACAGTTATTTTAATATGGATATTGCAAATCCATATCTCAAGAAATACTAAGTTAGAGGATATGCTAAAAATAGTTAGTAGCTCTTTTTTGGGAACAGCAGAGATAATTTAATTTTTTCTCTCATTTTCTTCTCTTCTGCTTTTTCTCCTTGATCAAATCCTATTGAAGCCACTGGAATTGGTAAAAGGTTTCCTTGTACATACTTTAATCTTTATGATATAAAGCAGGAAGAGAGAAAGAACAGCTGTTCCCAGCTTGTCTTCACATTTAGAATCACCTGGGGAGTTTTAAAAATTACCACTACTCAGGTGTCATCCCTAGAGACTCTGCTTAGTCAGAATGGGTCCCCATCAGTACTTAAAGATCAACAGGTGAAACTAATAATTACCATTGTCCCCAACCTCAGGCAAGTGGGAAGAGAAACTTTCCAGTATTCACTGTTACAGTTCCTTTGCTGAATGCTCTCTTATATATATGTGTGTATATATATATATATATATATATATATATATATATATATATATATATTTAAATATATTTTAATACTCACGTCATTCATAAATGTTGATAATGAACTTCAAATAATGATCACTCCAAAGGTACAAAGTGAGAGTCAGGATTATAATTGAGCTGTTTAGTTCAATTCCTATGTTATTATGTAGTTTGATTTGTTTTTATATTTATCACCAAATACAAACTGCTTATCATCTTTTGTATTTAAACTGTACTCGGTTACAATCCAGAACTGCCCCTCCAAGCCCTTATATTTTTGCAGGATGGCAAGATTTTCCAGCCAAATATGCTATTTTAGAGATGTTATATAATTCTCCAGTACATAGTGCTTGGCATATAGTGTGTGCTCAATAATGTCAGGTTTGAAATGGCCTTTATTGCAGAGTTTTGGGAGCATGTGGGTATTTTTGTATTTTGAACATTGTTGCCTTTTAGAATATGACAAATAGAAAACAAAAGTGTTGACACTAGAAATGGTAAAATTGAAGCAATGATGGCATTATTAGGTAGCACAAGTGAAGTGCCTTTGTCTCCAAGGGCACATTCCTTTGAAATCAGCTAATTTATTTTGTGTTAAAAAAAGAAAAATCAAAGAATATACATAATATCGTGAAACTATACCATTAAGCCTCACCTCTTACAACATGAGCTTTTTTGTGAGAAATACTGAAGAGAGCTTTAGATATTGTTTTAATAATAGTTTTTCCTTCAATCTGAATTTCTTCTACTCATTAAACTTCTGATAAGTATATAACATGCTGAAGAAAAGCTAGTCAAGAAAAAAAAGTAACATGGTTAATACATTTTTATTGACATTAAAAATAAAAACTGATGTTAAGGAAATGTTCTACACAAAACTTCTGGACACAATAGTTTTTTATTGTGCCGTAAAGGAAAAACTAAATTATGTCATCAGCAGAAAAATGGATGGAACTTGAGAACATCATGTTAAGCAAAATAAGCCAACCTTGGAAGGTCAAGGGCTGTATAATTTCTCTCATGTGTGGAAGCTAGAGATGGAAAAAGAAGGTTGGGGAATCTCATCAAAATGAAAGGAAGATCAGTAGAATAGAGAAAAGGAAAAGAAGGAGGGAGGAGGGAAGAGAAAGGGGAAATACTAGAGAATGATACTGAACAAATTATATTGGTATATTGTGTGTATGTTGCACCTATGTGCAACTAAAATTCACTAATAAAAAAGTGAGTCTGTGTGTGTGTATGTGTGTGGGGGTGCTTTGGAAAGCTGGTATTGATTGCCTGTCTCTACTAGCAGACTGTGATCTTTGTGAGAGGAGGTACTACTTCTACTGTATTCACCTCCTTTTCCTTGGTGTCCAGAGAAGCCCTCATCAAAGAGTGTGTACTCAACACAGGTTTATCAGAAAAATAATAATAATAATAGAAAACTTAGAAAGAACCCTAATCTCTGATGATAAAATTAGTTTCTTCTTTAAAACTGCAACTTAAAATGACTTAAGAGCTAAATACATTGAGCTAAAACTTTCCTAAGACATTTATTCTAATTTTTATATTTAATTCATGATATTATCATGTCCATACATAATAGTAAAATTATACTCTAACTAGAGATGGTAAACTTTCATATGCCAAATCCCCTTTGGTAATGTAATTCCATGTCTAAACTTTTAGACATGTGACTTTCACAAATTTTAAGGGACATACTAGATAACAAGAAAGGCAGCCTCTACTCCCTGGGGATCTAGAACAAGAAAACCAGCAAAAATCTCCATGAGATAATGGCAGCATGCTTCAAAATGGATTAAATGAAATTAGGGTGTTATCAGTTTCGTGATATAACACTATTAGACAGAGATTCCCGAGTTATCGAAATATTGCAGATGAGTACTTAGAGAACACTTGCAATGGCTCTGATATGAAAATAAAATTAATTGATAGAGGGAGTCTATGACCTTTATGGGGAACTTATGTTTGATGCCAGAAAGAGTTGGAACTTTCTCAAGGAGTTATGGGTTCAATTTGAGCTACTGCATATAAAAGGAAAAAGAAACTGATTAGGTACCTAAGAAGGGTTTATAAAGTCAACTCCCAACCTCTTACTGCTTTAAATCTCCTCCTGAATTTTCCACATATGTATTAATGACCTCAGCAACTAAGCACGAAGTCTTGATGTCATATCTCCCCAGGCTTCTAAGAGTCTACCTAACCCCTTCTTAATTTCCTGATTGATAGCTAAATGGACCCGCTGGTTTGCACACTGCATGTGATCGGGATTATGGTCTTCCCTTTTGTGGGCCAGGGTTAACATGCCATCTAAGCTACTACAGAAGTCAATCTTATTAAAATGCACCCAATCACACTGTACCCCCCCTTTTTTTTATAAATTTCTAATGTATTCCTTTGTCCACAAAAAAGCATCCCAATTTGTTAGCACACTGCACTGTGCCACCCCCAGTGCTCTAATCACACTCAGTTGCCTGCTGAGTCCTGCACCTCCATGTGCTCTCCACCCACCACATCTTAATCATACCATACACATGACTTTTGGTGTGTTTTACCCATCTCCATAGGATGGACTCCCAAGCATTGCAAGACCAGCTCTGCAGGCCAGTCCTTCTTACAAGTGAACACAGAATCGCCAAGAGAATATATTCCATCCTTACTCAAAGTGCCACATTTTGACAGTAACACACATGATCCTGTGAAAGTACAGAACCTCATCCTCATGAAGTATCTAATCTCATGGTTTACCCAAAAAACTGCTTCAAAGAATGACTATGAGGCTCTCAGGAGTGAATATAAGAAGATACTTAGAACAGTGCCTGGTAAATAAGTAATAAATGATATCAGTTTTTATGTTCAAAACTAACCTACAGGCTTTTTCATATTATATTGCCCTATAAGACAATCTTTCAATATACACTATAATCATAATGCCAATAGAGAGTGTTTTGTTTTTGCTTGGGTTTCTAGTGCCGAAAATGATATCGGGAATGATCAATTTTTTACATTTAATGTCCATTATTTATATAATTTTGTGCTAAATCTGGATTTACAAAAAAATACCTAAGATGCGTCCAATCTTTTAGTAGCTTATAATATGCTTTTAGAAATTATTAATACATACAACATTTCAAATTATGCTAATTATTTTCAAACCAAATGCTTATTACCAAATGAGTTCTACAGATCAAGAATGATGTGAAATGTCCAGACAGTCACAAACCCCGAGGATAGGAGAAACTGGGGAACATTCTTGACATAGGACAACTTGGAAAGGGTGTTAAAATGGTTACACATACTGATGACATTTTTATAACAGTGAAATGAAGGTAGGTAAAACTGTGGTTAGATCCAGTTAGTTTAGGCTGAACATTTTGTAGTACCACATTATAAAAGAGGGGTCACAAACTACAATATCAAAGGCCAATAAGTAAATAAATTTAGTACCTAGATGGCAGTGTAGGGAATTTGGCAAACTAAAGATACTCTCTGACAGCCATAAGGGGACAGCCTCCCCTTGGCCATAATATTACCGTTGTCCCATGGAAGGGGTCCCCATGTTGACAGAGCATATACTTTTAAAAAGAGTGTTCTCCTGATTTTAAAACAGGTATTACCTTTTTCAGTGTTTTACAAAAAGACTCTGCAGGTGAAACAAATTGTCCTTGCCAATTTTTGCTGTCAGTTTGAAATTCTTAGGAAAAATATAATTCTTAATTATATTTTTATTTTAAATATATTCTTTTATTTTTTATAATAAAAATATAACACCATATTATATTCTTGTAGATATAATTGCAAGTATTTATAATTCCCATTGTGAATACGGAGCCATTGAATGTTTTTGAGCAGACGCATTGCATCTGTTTTAAGCAGATTTTTCCAGAAAATTGTTTTCAAGAAAGATTATTGGAAAAAAATTCAAGGAACAAACATGCCCATTTTGTGAATTATTATATTAATCCAGGTGTGAGATATTAAGGTCCAGTCTAAGGATGGTAATTGTGCAAGAATAAAGAGAGTGATCTGAGGTTCACAGCAAACCAGCTGACTTAAATTATTTTTTTGTCTGCCCAAGTTGTGTTAATTGCTCCCATTTCTCTTATTTCTCCTTTGATCAAAGGATTTACATAAGTGAGCTCATTAAAAGAAAGTCATGCTTCACCAAATGTACCTTGCCAGTTTGTATAATAATTATAGCACAAAAGGAAAGATTAATCTGATTATATATAATTGGATAAACAGAACATTTTCAACATCTGTGCTAAGTAGTCCTGAATGTTTCTTATATGTCCCCTAACAAATACAATCATATATTATTTTCAATAAAAGTCATCTTTACACTCAGCTCTTAGAAATTGGAACAGCATAAATGTGCAGTTATCATTTACTACCTAAAGACAGAACACCCTATTGTAAAATGTATAAGGTGTAGGAAGGGTCCTCTTGGCTAAAGCTTCTTCATGCTGTTACAAAGACAACCAGGAAAGACAAATCTGTGCTTACTGTTTGGTGATAAAGCATAATTACCTGGCTTTTTCTCTCCAGGGTGTTAAATTAAAAAGCAATGGTTAATCAATGGCTCATGTTGGTCTGTTTTTATGTATTAATAACAATGATTAGGGGGTAATTCTCTTTCCTATGAAATTAAAAGCTTTCACAGAAGCATCATTTGACTCAGCAACGATTTGCATTACTCCCAGTATATATATAGAAAAAACCATTATGGATATGTGCCAAGGCACTACGGATTGTTGAATCATTCTAGAGTTTTAGAGGGATATTATTTTTAATTTTGAAGTCCTTTCATTCAGCTCCCACACATCATTCCCTGTCTTGAGCATTCTGAA
This sequence comes from Callospermophilus lateralis, assembly GCF_048772815.1. NCBI lineage: Eukaryota > Metazoa > Chordata > Mammalia > Rodentia > Sciuridae > Callospermophilus > Callospermophilus lateralis. The sequence continues at coordinate 1,761,800 of NW_027517992.1, read as the reverse complement.
ATGAATCCTGCAGACAGCAAAATCAATTAGCGTCCTTTCATCCCTAAATCAAGCCCCATGATTTTAGCACCCCCCACCCCCCCAGGCATTGCTGAGGGTGCACATAACAGATGCCCAGGCATGGGGGCAGGGATGTGTGTTTTTGTACTTGACTCATTCAAAAATGATCTGGATATGCCAATTTCAGATAGTAGCTTAGTTTTCCCAAGTCTTTTTCCTAAACTGTAGTGATATACTCAGAAAATCTCTCATTACAAAAGATGTTTGAAGTTGCCACTCCCATTTTTACCAGTTTTTAACATTTTTCTCCTCATTATTTTGCTGATTGCTCAACACCTTCCAGCTCCCTGGTGATTATGATGAGATTTTTTTTTACATATAGTTTAATGGCAAAAACTCAGGGCTCAATTAAAAATAAGTCAAGTAAGTAGTCATTTTTAATGAGAAAAATGAAAAAATGGTGAACTCAAAGGATTGTTAAGTAATATCATGTTCTTGGTGAATGACTTATTTGCATTCATGCTTAGATCAGGAATATTTCTGAAAGTATATGCAGTGTCATAATACTCTGGGATTCTATTCTATTGTATTTTCATCCTGTTTCATTTACTAACCTTTCTCTTGTTTGAAATGGTATCAGTTAAAATGCTTTATTAACCAGAATTTCTGTACTTATCACGTAAGTGTGGTTTAAAAGATCAACTTAAAACACCACACAATATTTTGAAGTGCCTTCTAAATCATCAAAGAAGTACATATGCTCTTGTTATCTAATTCATTTTATTCAACATAACACATAAAAGACTCCAGGTTCTTGAATTTAAAATGTAAGATTTCAACTTTTCTGAAAGCCCAAGAGAGCCACATAAGTTCGATTACTTCTTGCTCCCTACTGCTCCCCTGTTGCAGCCTTACCTCTTCATCCCCCAGGTATTGTTTAACATGCATAATGCATTCTGATTTGCCATTTTATCCCTCTTGTTAAAAATAAGCTCAGTAGTCATCTTAGACTAGATGCCTGAAAGCACCTAACTGATACTTTGTTCCTGACATCATTGCTGTCCTAGCAGTCTCTTCTCTACATAGGTCTTTTCAAGAATCCACTTATATTCTACAATTTCACCAACCACTGTCTGGTACAGTAGATGGTACCTGTATTTCAGGAAGTTCCTATAAGCCCCAAATTCCTATTTTTAGTTGAAATGTTCATTTGGTACCCACTTGATGGTTCAAACTCAAAGGTCATAAAATTCATAACATCTTATACCATCTAGTCTTAAAAGTATGTCTTGCAGATTACTGGTTACAAAGTAGAAAGGTAATACTTTTTGATTTTTAGCTACTACATCTGCTTTTGGGGGAGTTTATACATGCCATCTACTAGATCTGTGCTTCTTAAACATATTACCTTACTTAATCCTTACAACACCCAAGTGAACATGCATTATTAATCTAATTTTAAAGAAAAAACTGAAGCATGGATGTTAAATAGCACTCCCAAAGTCATATTATCAGGTAAGTAATTGTGAAGCTATTAAACATTTTATCATTTTACTTCCATTTATTTTTGATTCCAGAGAAACACTTTATGATTTGTTTTTTCTTCTATGGCAAGTAAATGGTTTGCTCAAGAGAATATAAAGTGCCAGTCCCCTGAAATGCATTTATTGTTGTAAAGTAATGTTTGAATTATGATTTATCTCCCTGTAAAGTTTTGCCCACAGCAGATGAGAGAAATCTGCAGGTCCCCCAAAATATCTGTATATATCACAAAACTTTCACTCCAATCCATGGTGGTTACAGTTTTAGTTCTAGGCTTATCATCTCCCACCTGAACTGTAGTAATAGTATCCTAGCTTTCTGTATATGGCCTTGCTTTCTCCAAATGGCAAAGTTTTAAGATGACCTTCTTCAAATGTAAATCTTGTCATCTTATCTACTTGTTTAAATTCCTTTAATGTCTCCCTATTGCCAACAGAATAAAAGTTTAAATTGCTTAGCTGGGCTTCAGGCTCTTCTGAGTCATTTATTACATACATTCAGTCCTATCTCTTGAGACAATTCCCACATCATCATTGCTATCTTACTTGGAGTTCTTCAAATAGGATATGCATTTCAGATCTCTGCTTTTGAGCATAGAGTTTCTACAGCAATTTTTTTTCCTTTTTATGGTACCAAGGATTGACCACTGAGCCACATCCCCAGCCCTATTTTGTATTTTATTTAGAGACAGAGTCTCACTGAGTTTCCTAGCTCCTTGCAGTTGGTTGCTGAGGCTGGCTTAGAATTTGCAATTCTTCTGTCTCAGCACTCCCCCACCCACACTTCCACTGAGTCCTTGGGATTACAGGCATGGCCACTGTACCAGGCTCCTACTGCTCTTCATAGCTTTGCTTTCATCGTTGCCTGCCTAAAACTAAGCCAGTATTCTGGTTTTGGTGCAATTGTCAGTCCACTATCAAGTAAGTTTTGAATATATCACACCAGATAATTTCTTTCTCTATCTTTTTAAGGTAGGCATATATGTACATCATCATCCTAGAACCTATAATGTTAAATTGCACTTATCACTTTATATATCTGCTTTTATTTTACAAAGTTTAGCGATCACACTTTACTAATTTTTATAGAACCAGTGCTTATCATAGCATTTTGCCTACAATACATGCTTAGTATTTGTTCACTATTAAAATAGCTAAAGAATTTAGCAATTAGATGGTGAAAAAAAACACCTTTATGAAGTGCTTATATAAGCCAAGGGCAACACTGAATTCATTTTAATTAATTGATGACTTAATCTCTGGATTATCTTGTAGGAGAACAGAAAAAAGGAAATAAATGCATTGAATAAAAATTCTAATAATATAATCAACTTTGGAATCTAGTAAACTAAAATAGACCTTAACAAGGAGAGCAATAAATTAATGTTATATATATATATATATATATATATATATATATATATATATATATGTGTGTGTGTGTGTATATATATATATATATATATATAAAATTCTATATTTTTCAAGTATATATAAGACAATCATCTCTTTCTATACAAAAATTTAAAATGTTCTACTGCAAACAAAGAGAATGAGAAAGAGTATACAATAGTAAGATAAATAAAATATTTACAGAAAACAGTTTTAAAAAGCAATTTGTATTGTCAATATGCTTTAACTTAGCAATTATTTTTAATGAGATCATGATTTTATTATTTAATGACACTTTTTTTTTTGATTTCTGGGTATTTGTGTTTGAGGTAAGTTTCAGTTCCTATGTTTTTTTTTTTTTTTTATAACAGGAAGGGAGTGGAACAGAGGCTAGTTTTAAACTGTCCTTCATTTCAAAGGAGTAAAATAGTTGCATTTGGGTTCAAATGAAAGCTATCATTGTGAAGATTCATAGAGTTTACTTCATATAGTTTTAAAATATAGCAAGTGAAAACACCATAAATTGTTTAATAAAGCAAATTATATACAGGAAAAATATTGCAGGCTATCTAAAAGATGTGACAGTTAATTGTCTTAATGTTTAATAGGTTTTTATAAGCCTATAAAACAGTAAATGTAAATATTCCAATTCAAATACCTCAATATAAAATGATCAAAATCTTCAAAGAAATCAAGTGAATAGCACATCTATAACTAAAATATTTTGTTTAAACTCATAATTAAAGAAATGCAAATTAATATAACCATGTGTTTATCACTTCAAATATCATATTGTCAAAAGTGGAAAAAAAAAGTGTCTTCAATACTACTACTCAGTCTTGGTAAGGATACAGAGTAAAAGCTTGTTTACTGCTAGTAAGCAGGTCAGCATGTTAAAACTTCCTGAAGGGCAACACTTTAACAATGCATTTAACAATACAGAAATATTTATCAACTTGAAGCTACAAGGTTTCATGTTAGAATTTTATTCTACATTAATATACACGCATTTAAAAAGGAATATTGTATAAGAATGTTCACTGTCACACTATTAATAATCACAGTTTGAGCAAATATAAATAATCAGAAATAATTGGCTAAATTGCTCCCTTTCCATCTTAAAGAGTAAAATCCATCCAGTGAAATCTGAAATGTGGATATACAAATGTACATATTTATTGACTAATAATTTCATAATTTGGAGAATCACATAAATACAAATTAAATAGCATTTTACTATATTGATCATCAGGTTCTCATAAACAACAGTTAATATACAAAGGTAGAATTTTATGCCACTTAAAATTGCACTCATCAGGACTAAGTTTAATTCATCATACATTTCTTTTTTGTGTTATCACCTCCAGCAACCCCTATGAATTAATGATTGCTCCTCTTTTACTTTCTTTTGCATTTCTTTTACTGGAATCTTTGGGATTATTAGTATTCCTATAAATATCAAGTGCTTTAATCTGTATGTTTATATATGAAAACAAATTTAGCTGAATTATTAAACTGTGGCTATTTCATAGTATTCCCTCTTTCTAACAACCTCACCAGCCAGCTTTCCCCAATACAAGGGTCCTTGACGTTAATGAGTTCAAATTAACTGATTTGACCAGCATCATGCAATTAAAAAATATGTTGAACCCATCAAGAATTAAGTTCAATTTTCCAGAGCATTCATCCAATACTATTAGAATCTTTGTTTCAATTTATTTAACTTTTACAGTTGAGATAAGCAAAATTACAGACTTAAATATTATATTTACTCAAATCTTGATCAAATGTTTATACAAAATATATATATATATATATATATATATATATATATATATATATATATATATATATACATAAATTCATACACCCACACATTTATTCTCCAGTATGGAGAGATGAAATCTATTATTTTTGCCATTTATAATAAATGCCATTTTGCATAAATGCTTCTATATGGTTAATATTTTCACACTTCCTAACTTTGATTTTATAAACACAAATGTTTAAGATATGTTGAGCTTCAAACTGATGACAAACAAAAATTACCAATCATTACCAGTTGAAATTTTAAGACAATGTCTACTTCAGTAGGTTTTTGCAATACCTCTCCAAATCTTTCATCATCAACTTAAAATAAAAATAACTTAGAAGTTACGGTGATGTCATTGACATTTCATTTGACCTAAAACATGGATATTCTTGACTACAGTCTCTTTGTCAGTAACATCAAATGCAACTATGCTCTAGTGAGGGACACACAGTCTCTGGCCTCACTTAGGCCTACTAAATCAGAACTTGCATTTTGCAAGATCCTTAAGAGAATCAATACACACCAAAGTTTGAGAAATGTCAAACAAAGAGAAGTAATAGCAAAGATAACAAATAAAATTTAGCATTAAACAGTACATGTTATACATGTTAAATTTAGTGGTGGAAGAACAAGTGATCTTTCTTCAGTTTTAATCCAGTTTTTCCCCTTAGGAGTTCAAGTTTATTCCTTTTTTTTTACTTCATTGTTTCCCAAGACTTTGCAATATACACCAGAAAGATAATGAATGCAGGGGCTGGGGATGTGGCTCAAGTGGTAGCGCGCTCGCCTGGCATGCGTGCAGCCCAGGTTTGATCCTCAGCACCACATACCAACAAAGATGTTGTGTCCGCCGAGAACTAAAAAATAAATATTAAAAAATTCTCTCTCTCTCTCTCTCTCTCTCTCTCTCTCTCTCTCTCTCTTAAAAAAAAGATAATGAACGCAAAAAAATTCAATGATGAAATTTTCAGATGATTTTAACCTTGTTTAGCAATAGAAAATCAACAAAACAGGTTTAGCTGTATTTACAAATTATGCAAAATCAACAGCTACAGCTTATGCAAATTATGTATAAGCCTCTTAAGTATATCATTAACCTACATATGTTTCTTGGGAATTTTCATATATAGACGAGCACAATTGTTCTTTTCCATTCCCCCACTTCAGTATTTCAGGAATTTAAATTTCTAACAGCTCAGCTGGTTTTGTTGTATTCCTTTCAGATCAAAAATAGCCACAAGCTGCTTTATGTGGTCCCATTTACTAAATTGCACTATTTAGGGTTCACTAGTCATTTTAATTTCAATATTATGTATAAAAATTCACAAGTTTAGGTGAATACTCAAGGCTGAATATTAAAATATATTTTTCTACTTTAACTATTCTTGTGGTCTTCACAAGTCCACTCTAAACTTCATCCATTAGTGTATAAACAAATCAAATATATATAAGCATCTAAAATGCTCAAATTATTAGTATCAGTGACTGTAAAAAGAAATCACCAGACAAAATATTGAACCACTAAATTCAATGATGCCTTAATGAAGTATATATTTGCTGATCTTTTATGGTGTTCATTGTTATAATCCAGGCATTTTACTAGACCCAAAACACAATGGGAGTTATTTATTTCTTTATTTTTAAAAGGAACCATTCATATCTAGTTAGGAAAAACACAAGGCAAACCATCAAGGTAAGGAAAAAAAAAACACAACAATGGATGTTCTTTCAAAACATGGGGAAAAATCTTTAGATTTTTGAGAGATGAGAACTTTAGAGATAGACAGGCACACTGCATGCCAAGAGCAATGGAAAAGTGAATATTAAAGAAAGAATAGAAGAAATCCAACTATACATTTATTTAAAATAATGAAACCTACAAAATTAAGATTTTAAGACTGGCAGAATCTTGTTCTAAACTGGTGGACACGAAGCCTTGGTAACACAACATTAAAGAAATTCTGAATATACACTATATGTATACCTACAAAGGTGAATGCCAAATTAAAATATTTATGGAATATATATAAATCTAAAACAATATGTTTGATGCAACTGTTTTATTCTCAAGCCCTAATTATGTCAATGATGACAAGATGCTTAAGACAGAAGTACAAATAATGTGTTCTACATTTTTGTTTAGACTAGAAGAATGTCTAAAGCTACAACTTTATATCAAATCTTACAGTTTGAGAAATAAACATAATTTTTTGAAAAAAATTACACATATATGAATAAATATTCAAATAGAAATTTGAGTTTTAAACAAACTACAAACCTAAATTATATTATTCTCCAAATCAAACTGACAACATTGCTCAAGGAAAGAAAATTGAATGGCATTTATATTGATGGAGGTCAATTTCATCATTCCTATTACTATCTGTAAAAATTTATTCCTATGGGACTCTTTCTAATAATTTAAAATATTATTATATGTAAAAATAAAATTTCCATGATATTCATTATGAAACTAATAATCATAACTATACTAAAACATAATGTCCATCTGTAAGTGGCAGGTAAATTAAGTGGTGATACAATCATATTTGGTCACAGAGTGATTTTCAAGAGTTATTGGTAAGTTACAAAACTGAATCTTCATTTGGAGTCATCCTAATCTTGTAATAAAATGTCATATAGATATATTTCTATGTTATTAATTTTAAATTATTGATGGGGACTTGGTGTGATCTTTTCTCTGCATTTTCAAAAAATTAGGTTAGTATTATGTAGTTAGCAAACTATTTACTTGACAAAATTTTATTTTAAAGGATCATGGAGACTATTTTTTCAGTGAAATTCTTATAATGTACTTGACAAGTATCAAAAAGACAGCTACTTGTAATAAAGTTTGGAAGATGAATATAGATAAACATTAATTTGATTGTATACAAATAGAAAGGATAAAAATCTGATATAGATAATATAAAATATAAAGTATATATTTTATATATTATATATATATATATATATATATATATATATATATATATATATATAAAGTATAGTGTAAAAATGAGAAAAAAATATTGATATCCTGAAGGAAATAATGGAGAATGATAGACATCTTAACAAGTTTGATAGGGAGTCTCCCGGTGTGGGGTTGTATGCATATATCCATATATATGTATACCTATATGCTATAGGTTGAGGGTAAGAAGGCTAACATTTGGTGTAAATGTTATATTTAATAATTCTCTATAGATTTAATTAATAGAATATTTATAGGAAAAAACACTTTAAAATTAATAAATATGTAATATATTATATATTCGGTCCTCTCAGGCTGAAGGATTTATAGAGCATGCAAATTTTATGGTAAAATAAGAAATAATAAATAAATAAGGGAAACAAAAATATATCAGAAAAAAACTATTTCAATGTAACCATACAGATGGTAGGCTTTTTTCTTTATGATGTTTTTATGAAATAGCTACATGATGCCTGATTTCAGTAAGGTATAAAATTTTTATATATTACTGGTATAAAAAAAATGGTGTTTTTATAATTTTGCACAAGTAATCTCAGAATCTACCCTAAAGAGATGCAAAAGATGTTCATTACAGGACAATGTGCTATAGCAAAAATAATTTTTAAAGGCATAAAAATTTAACGCTACAGATAAATAAAATATCACATTAAACCACAGGGTGGAAATAATTTCAAAAATTATATATAAAGTGAATACACTTGAAAATCCTGTAGGAACACAGGATAATAAATGGTAATTAATCTAAGTCATGATACTACAGAGTGTTTTAATTTGCTGCTTTGTGTTTTTATTGAGATTTTTAAATAGTCCATCACCAACATTCTTTTTTATAATCAGTAAAAAGGACTTAAGTTATTGCTATGGACTCAATTATGTCTCCCTAAAATTCTTATATTGAAGGAATATGCTATAGTTTGGATCTTAAATATGCACCAAAGGCCCATATGCTATAGACTTGGTCACCAGCCTGTGAAACTATATGAAGGTGGTAAAACCTTTAAGAGATGGGGCCAACTAAGTGGAAGCTAGGTCAGTGGGAGCATGTCTTTGACAAGGCTATGGAGCCACAGCCCCTTTCTCCCTTGCTCCTTTTTTGCTTCCTGACCATCATGAGGTGAGTTGGCCTCCTCTGCCACACTGTCTTGCCATAATGTCCTGTGCCACCCCAGGCCCAAAGCAACAGGGCAAAGTGACCATGGATTGAAATTTCTGGAACCATGAGCCAAAATAAACTTTTTTCCCTCTAAGTTGTTTATCTCAGGTATTCTGTTATGTTTTTCAAAACTGACTACTGGAGCATAATCTCCAATGTGATAGAACTTAGAACAGGGCCTTAACAGATAATTAACTGAAGTCTGAAAGAGGGCCTCTAATCTGATAAAACTACTGTCATTTTAAAAAGAGATAACAGAGATATCTCTTTCTGTATGCTATTAGAAAGAAGGCAGGCTTCTGCAAGCCAGGAAAAGAGGACTCACCAGAACCCATCCTTACGGTCACCTTAATCATGGACACCCAGCCTCTAGAACTGAAAGAAAATTAGTTTCTATTGCTTAAACCACTCAACCTGTGGAATTTTGTTATGGCAGCCCAAGAAATCTTAATACAGTAACCCAAATGTTTATAACCATGCATAAATGTGGAAAAGTTATAATCAGCTTAAGTGGAAAACATCACAGATAAAATAGTTTGCATATTTATCAGTATATCTCAACAAGTTCAAGAGCACACATAACAGAAAATAGGTATTGCATTAGGTCAGTTTTATACTTTTTTCTCTGGTTTTGCATATCCTTTTATGCTTTATCAATATAATTATTACAAAGAATTAGTGCCCAGAGGATACATAATATCATTGAAGTTGGCTACAGGCTATAATAATGCTATTAAAAGATGATAAGATGAGTTTCTTGGGAGATTTATCTATGAGTTTCCGAAATACCACCAACTATTTTTTCACCCAATCTTGATGATACAAAATCTCATGATTTTGAAGTAATTTATTCCTATGAGACTATGCCAACTGTGTCAGGAAAAGATGATAGTATAGCAAGATAAAAGAAATAGTTTTAATCACTTTAGTTCGTGCATAAAGGTAGAGACAAAGATTACCCAAGTAGCTAATAATAAAAATTTTGTTTTCAACTTAGGAATAATCCATCTGATCTTTTGCATCAATCATATATGTTGGATTTGAATTGTGCAAATATTTTAAAAATCAAAACTTCTTATGTATTAATAAAGAAAAAAACTAAATTTTTTTTCTTTTCCATGTATACTTTTAAATATAGAAAATTAAGCAATGTTAACAATTTAAAACATCAATTTGCATTTGTTATTTTATATTTTGAAACTGCAAATGACAAAGCAATTAACTCAATTTCATATACAAGAGGGTAGCCTCTTCATTTTCTTTGCCAAAGTATTCTTGAACTATGCTAGTAGTATTAATTTGTCAAAACCAAGATGATAGTGCCTGATGTCCATACACTTTTATTATAATTACTGTTGAAAAGCAGAAGATATTGGACATAGATGAAACAATGAGACTGGACTAGAATGCCTTAAGACAACAGAATTGCATATGTAACTGTACTGTCAGAATTCTTCTATATTTAGGGTCATAGAATATTTCACATTATTTCTACCCAGGCTTTTTTTCTTATACTCTAGCATCTAAAAAATCTAAGAGAATGAGTAAAAAACAAACCAAAACAAAAGAGATAGACTCTTACAGTCCCTATGTCTATAGCAAATATTTTCTTGAAAAACTTAAATGTTACTATTGTTCTGATTGTTCATTCATTGTTATTATAATATTAACATATTTCCCCCATTTGACTGTGAGCTACATGACTCTATTTGTGCCACCACTGTATACCTAGGTGTACACTGTATACGATAGGCTTTCTACAGACTTGCTAAATGATGTGATTATGCATAGTCTTTATTTTTAAATTAGTTTCTATTTATACAAAGATGGGAAAGTCTCAGGAGTGAAGGCAATTCTTAGAGCCAAGATGATGTGAATCAAGGTACCACTACTATGGCCAAACTAAGAAGATCAGAACTATCCTTGAATGGTCAACTTGAAAAACATAGCTATAAAAAAGCAATTACCACATCATGATGCTACCCTTTATGCTGTTGTATCAATCTTGGATGACTGCATTATTTTCTCTCTCTGTGTATGAAAATCAAATGTAAATATTCTACTAAAATACTAGGAATTCAGACAGAAGTGTTATAATCCAAAGGGATAAAGAGGGACACTACATACTGCTCAAGGGAACCATACAACAACAAGACATAACAATCATAAATATATATGCCCCAAACAATGGTGCAGCTATGTTCATCAAACAAACTCTTCTCAAGTTCAAGAGTCTAATAGACCACCATATAATAATCATGGGAGACTTCAACACACCTCTCTCACCACTGGACAGATCTTCCAAACAAAAGTTGAATAAGGAAACTATAGAACTCAATAACATAATTAATAACCTGGACTTAATTGACATATATAGAATATACCACCCAACATCAAGCAGTTTACACTTTTTTCTCAGCAGCACATGGATCCTTCTCAAAAATAGATCATATATAATGTCACAGGGCAACTCTTAGACAATATAAAGGAGTAGAGATAATACCATGCATCTTATCTGATCATAATGGAATGAAATTGAAAATCAATGATAAAAGAAGTAAGGAAAAATCATGCATCACTTGGAGAATGAACAATAGGTTACTGAATGATCAATGGGTTATATAAGACATCTGGAGAAAATTAAAAAATTCTTAGCGATAAATGAAAACACAGACACAACATATCGGAATCTATGGGACACATTGAAAGCAGTTCTAAGAGGAAAATTTATTGCTTGGAGTTCATTCCTTAAAAAAAGAAAAAAAAACAACAAATAAATGATCTAATACTTCATCTCAAAATCCTAGAAAAAGAAGAGCAAAACAACAGCAAAAGAAGTAGAAGGCAAGAAATAATTAAAATCAGAGCTGAAATTAATAAAATCGAAACAAAAGAAACAATTGAAAAAATTGACAAAACTAAAAGTTGGTTCTTTGAAAAAATAAATAAAATCGACAGACCCTTAGCCACGCTAACGAAGAGAAGAAGAGAGAGAACTCAAATTACTAGCATACTGGATGAAAAAGGCAATATCAAAACAGACACTTCAGAAATACAGAAGATTATCAGAAATTATTTTGAATCCTTATACTCCAATAAAATAGAAGATAGTGAAGGCATCGATAAATTTCTAAAGTCATATGATCTGCCCAGATTGAGTCAGGAGGATATTGACAACCTAAACAGACCAATAACAATTGAGGAAATAGAAGAAACCATCAAAAGACTACCAACTAAGAAAAGCCCAGTACCTGATGGGTATACTGCAGAGTTTTACAAAACCTTTAAAGAGTAACTAATACCAATACTTTTCAAGCTATTTCAGGAAATAGAAAAAGAGGGAGAACTTCCAAATTTATTCTATGAGGCCAACATCACCCTGATTCCTAAACCAGACAAAGACACTTCAAAGAAAGAAAACTACAGACCAATATCTCTAATGAACCTAGATGCAAAAATCCTCAATAAACTTCTGGCGAACCGGATACAAAAACATATCAAAAAAATTGTGCACCATGATCAGGTAGGATTTATCCCTGGGATGCAAGGTTGGTTCAATATACGGAAAACAATAAATGTTATTCACCACATCAATAGGCTTAAAAATAAGAACCATATGATCATCTCGATAGATGCGGAAAAAGCATTCAACAAAGTACAGCATCCCTTTATGTTCAAAACTCTAGAAAAACTAGGGATAACAGGAACATACCTCAATATTGTAAAAGCAATCTATGCTAAGCCTCAGGCTAGCATCATTCTGAATGGAGAAAAACTGAAGGCATTCCCTCTAAAATCTGGAACAAGACAGGGATGCCCTCTCTCACCACTTCTGTTCAACATAGTTCTCGAATCACTGGCCAGAGCAATCAGACAAATGAAAGAAAATAAAGGCATAAAAATAGGAAAATAAGAACTCAAATTATCACTATTTGCAGATGACATGATTCTATACCTAGCAGACCCAAAAGGGTCTACAAAGAAACTATTAGAGCTAATAAATGAATTCAGCAAAGTGGCAGGATATAAAATCAACACGCATAAATCAAAGGCATTCCTGTATATCAGCGACAAATCCTCTGAAATGGAAATGAAGACAACCACTCCATTCATAATATCCTCAAAAAAAATAGAATACTTGGGAATCAACCTAACAAAAGAGGTGAAAGACTTATACAATGAAAACTACAGAACCCTAAAGAGAGAAATAGAAGAAGATCTTAGAAGATGGAAAAATATACCCTGTTCATGGATAGGTAGAATTAACATCATCAAAATGGCGATATTACCAAAAGTTCTCTATAGGTTTAATGCAATGCCAATCAAAATCCCAACGGCATTTCTTGTAGAAATAGAGAAAGCAATCATGAAATTCATATGGAAAAATAAAAGACCCAGAATAGCAAAAACAATGCTAAGCAGGAAGTGTGAAACAGGCGGTATAGCTATACCAGACTTCAAACTATACTACAGAGCAATAGTAACAAAAACAGCATGGTACTGGTACCAAAACAGGTGGGTGGACCAATGGTACAGAATAGAGGACACAGAAACCAATCCACAAAATTACAACTATCTTATATTTGATAAAGGGGCTAAAAGCATGCAATGGAGGAAGGATAGCATCTTCAACAAATGGTGCTGGGAAAACTGGAAATCCATATGCCACAAAATGAAATTGAATCCCTTTCTCTCACCATGAACAAAAGTTAACTCAAAGTGGATCAAGGAACTGGATATCAAATCAGAGACATGGCATCTGATAGAAGAAAAAGTTGGCTATGATCTACATACTGTGGGGTCGGGCTCCAAATTCCTCAATAGGACACCCATAGCACAAGAGTTAATAACTAGAATCAACAAATGGGACTTACTCAAACTAAAAATTTTTTTCTCAGCATAAAAACAATAAGAGAGGTAAATAGGGAGCCTACGTCCTGGGAACAAATCTTTACTCCTCACACTTCAGACAGAGCCCTAATATCCAGAATATACAAAGATCTAAAAAAATTAGACAATAAAATAACAAACAACCCAATCAACAAATGGGCCAAGTACCTGAACAGACATTTCTCAGAGGAGGACATACAATCAATCAACAAGTACATGAAAAAGTGCTCACCATCTCTAGCAGTCAGAGAAATGCAAATCAAAACCACCCTAAGATACCATCTCACTCCAGTAAGATTGGCAGCCATTAGGAAGTCAAACAACAACAAGTGCTGGCGAGGATGTGGGGAAAAGGGTACACTTGTACATTGCTGGTGGGACTGCAAATTGGTGCAGCCAATTTGGAAAGCAGTATGAAGATTTCTTGGAAAGCTCGAAATGGAACCACCATTTGACCCAGCTATTCCCCTACTCGGTGTATTCCCTAAAGACCTAAAAAAAAGCACACTATAGGGTCACTGCTACATCCATGTTCATAGCAGCACAATTCACAATAGCAAGACTGTGGAACCAACCTAGATGCCTTCAATAGATGAAAGGATAAAAAAAAATGTGGCATTTATACACAATGGAGTATTACTCTGCATTAAAAAATGACAAAATCATAGAATTTGCAGGGAAATGGATGGCATTAGAGCAGATTATGCTACGTGAAGCTAGCCAATCCCTTAAAAACAAATGCCAAATGTCTTCTTTGATATAAGGAGAGTAATTAAAAACAGAGTAGGGACGAAGAGCATGAGAAGAAGATTAACATTAAACAGGGATGAGAGGTGTGAGGGAAAGGGAGAGAGAAGGGAAATTGCATGTAAATGGAAGGAGACCCTCAGGGGTATACAAAATTACATACAAGAGGAAGTGAGGGGAAAGGGGGAAAAATATAAGGGGGAGAAATTAATTACAATAGAGGGGGTAGAGAGAGAAGAGGGTAGGGGAGGGGGGAGGGGGATAGTAGAGGATAGGAAAGGCAGCAGAATACAACAGACACTAGGATGGCAATATGTAAATCAATGGATGTGCAACTGATGTGATTCTGCAATCTGTATACGGGGTAAAAATTGGATTTCATATCCCACTTGAATCAAAGTGTGAAATATGATATATCAAGAACTATGCAATGTTTTGAACAACCAACAATAAAAATTAATTAAAAAAAAAGAATGTATACTCTAATTAGAAAAGAGAAGGCACCAAACATAGAAGTGAAAGAAATTGATTCTACAATTACTGCAATAAGGCTACATCATAAACAACCTCAAAATCTAATGAACGAAAACAGCAAGCAGATTTTTCACTCTAATGTCTGATGCTCTCTTGATGAGCTTCAAGCTCGGTTCTGGGCTGCAGGGTAGGTTCAGGTTTGAATTCCCAGTAGTTAGCTAGAACATGATCTTCACAAGGTGCATCCCTGGAGCACAAGGGACAAGCCAAACCACAAACACACACTTAGCCTTCTGCTCACCTTCCACTAGTCAAGGCACATTACATGACCAAGAACAGCATCAAGAAGAGACAGGGAGCTGGGGTTGTGGCTCAGTAGTACAGTGCTTGCCTAGCATGTGTGAGACACTGGGTTCAAGTCTTAGTACCAAATATAAATATATGAATAAAATAAATGTCCATCTATATATATCAATATATATCAATATATATATCAATATATATATATATATATATCATATTATTATAAAAAAGAAGATGGGGAAATCACGACAAGGCTATTAAGGCTTTTTTGGGAGCCATGGTCATAGCCACATCCCATCCCATAGATCTAGCGGGAGAATTGTTTACTGTTGAAAACAGTATTCTGAGCCAGACGTGGCTGTGCATGCCTGTGACCCCCACTCAGGAGGCTCAGACAGAAGAATTGAAAGTTCAAGGCCAGCCTAGGCAACATAGTAAGACTGTGTCTCAAAATGATAAAAAGGGCTGAGGATGAGGCTCAGTGGTAAAGTGCACCTAGGTTCAAACCCCAGTACCATAAAAAAAGCAGGGTTTAGAGCTTACTCCATCAAAGTGTAGCACACTTGGACATTGTCTCTATGGTACCTCAAAAGGGCTGCTGCTGCTTCAGCTGGTGCTCATCTGCAAAATGTAGTCTCAGTAGTGTGTGCTGTCCCACACCTGCTCCAGGACTAAACTTTGGAACAGGTGCACCTCATCAGTGGAGCTGAGCCACCTTCCATATGTTAGCTTCCAGGGCTGTTAGAAAATGAAGCATCTGGGAATATTTGTTAACACTTAGTATTATAAGTATTATTTATACTAGGAGACAGGCTCAACTTCCCACCCATAAGGCAGAAAGGTCTCCAAGAACAGAAAGTAGATCAGAAGTTGGCAGAATATTGTACTAGACTTCTTTTAAAAATCCATTTTTTAAGTATTTACATGCCAACTTCACACATTCTTCCTCTGAAATTCTGTGGCAATTTATTTTAGAACCGCTCTTTTGATATTCTTCTTAAGCACCTTTGAATTTCCAGAATGCTTGTGTTTGTCTCTCTAGTTGGAATGTAAGCATTGTGTGGGCAGTGAGCACAAATTATGTTTTTATATACTGAAAGTGTTCATCCCAGAGGCTGTTCATAGGGTCTCAGTGTAATTTTTATTAATTGACTAATTAAAGCAGGGAGTGAGCACTGAGAAAGAAAGGGGGCAAGGAGCTATGCCATTCTAACATTTGTAATGTTCTAAGCAAGAAATAATAAAGGCCTGAATTGAATGTTAAAACTGAAGGAAAGAGACAGATACAAGACATGAAGGTGGTGGGTACTGGAGCTGCCTATGCCGCCAGTTCATGAGAGCCAACTGTGCACATCTCTTCCCAGCTCCTCCAAGACCTGGCATTCAGTGACATCTTGTCAGTAGCTTGAAATAGGCCATGGTGGGAATACTTACACTGCAGAATTCTACAAATGCTACAAATCTAGACTTTTCCCCCCAGAGAACCAGTTGTTAAACATTTGCTCATATCCCTCCATTCTAAGGAAAAAGAAAGGCTCCTTTCATTTCTGCAAATTAATATGTAGCAATTGAAACCTTATTGCACATATGTTACTAAGTTTTGCATGCAACTTTTCCTAAGGTGGATTTCTAAATCTGAATAATGTTTTTAAATTATAAGGAAAATGACGGGAATGTATGAAGGAATGGAGAAGATGATGTATGCATATATTTGATAAGAAAAACCTTTAGTTTATTTTTAAAGATACAGCATATACCTAAACAATAATCCAATGCCAATTTTTAAAAGTGTGGTTTGATTTTAGGAGATCAGATAGAAAATAACAACACAGGGAAAAAATAGATTAACAACTAAGAAAAAGTTTCTAATTCCATCATCATCCACCCCTTGTGCTCCACTCCACCAGACAGCTTCCCATTGTTAGTATGGGTATTCTCACCTTGGAAGGGAAAAACAATCCTGTGGGCAAAGGACAACCCTGGCAGCGCACCTTCAAATGAACACTGGCATAAGACAATGGAAAACATCTCCCCTTGAGTAGAAAATAACATATGCATCCCCATTTGAACTGCATGATTCTATGACAGCTTCATAACCTTCTTGTTCAAATGTTAATGAAATGCTTTCCAGCATGTTTTGATAGTCAGGATCCACTCAATAAAAGCTTTACTGCTAAATGGTCGCTATGTTATTCTCCCAGAGCTCTGTGGACCCTGCTGCCATGTGTCCATCAAAAGGAACAATGCAGAGGGGTCTCCAAAGGACTGCTTTGGCCAGTGTTAAGTGGCAGAATGTCAGTGTTTCCCTTTCTGAGATGAAGGACATTTGTACTTAAAAGTCTTTAAGAAAAAGAAATACTGAGTGCAAGTTCTGTAAAACCTTAAAATTAAATGTGTGTTTTTTCTCTGTTGTGCTGCATCTGGTTTTTGTAGAATGAATCTTGTTGATGCCAGTTTCAAGGTTGCTGTTCTTTGTGCTTTTAAACCAAGGTCAAGCGAGAGGCAGCTCAGAGGCCTTGAGATTGTCATTGACAAGGAAAATAGAAGCTTTATTGCTGGAGCACTAATTAATCACTTCTGGAAAAACAGAAATAGAAGAAAATATAAATATATATATATATATATATATATATATATATATATATATATATATATATATATATACATAAATACATATATACACATAAAATTTGGCCTGTCAACATCTAATAGAAAATTTACTTTGTAATCTTACGCTTGTCATTATATGTGTATAAACATACTCTAAGATATATAAATATATGTTCTGCAACTCGAAAAATATAGTTTCCATTATAATACCTTTCCAAATTACTGTTGCACTCAAGGCTGCCCTTCAAGATGTCTCAAGTTTCAGAGTTAACTGTTTCAATTAAAATCTTGGGCTGAAGATAAAGCTCAGTGGTAGCGCACTTGCCTAGCATGTGTAAGGCCCTGGATTTAATCCCCAGCACCAAATTTTTTAAAATATGAATCTTTAGTACCAATGTGTTTCACTGGATCCCAATTTTTCACCAGTAACTTAAGACAAGAATATTTTTCACATGTTTATCTTCATGTGCCAAATATAACAATACCAGCATGATACACATATGAAACATTTCTCAAAAACTGTGTCTAAACTCAAAACTTGTATATGAAAACTAATTTGCTCCAAAGTCCTAGTTTACTCATTATTATTATTATTATTTTTTGTACGGGGATTGAACTCAGGGGCACTCTGAACTCAGGGGCACTCTACCACTGCACCACATCCCCAGTCCTATTTTGTTTGCTTGTTTGTGGTACAGGAGATTAAACCCACGGACTTGTGCATGCAAGGCAAGCACTCTACCAACTGAGCTATATCCTCAGTGCCCCCAGCCCTATTTTGTATTTTATTTAGAGACAGGTTCTCACTGAGTTGTTTAGGCCTCACTTTTCCTGAGGCTGGCTTTGAACTCACGATCCTCCCGCCTCAGCCTCCTGAGCCATTAGGATACAGGTGTATACCACCAGGCCTGGGTATTTACCTTTCTTGACCAAACATTGTAAGAGCACCTGACATGTCAGATGTTGTGAAACAAATTTTGTACAGACAAAAAAATGTTTAAATATTTTTCTGAAACATCTATCATAGCTCAGAGCATATTTATAAGAGGCTCACAATTAGCATATTTTGTTAATTGCTATTTTGAATGTTTAGTTGATTTTTTTGTTATATTTGTCTTAAACTGAAATTCAGAAATATTTTCAGAAAAACAATTATTTTATTTTTATATATTAGTAGGATCATGCTTATATAAGAATACAGACTCTTCTAATTCAAAAATATGAGTGCAGTAATATTGCATCCTTATAGAATATTAAGAAATTAAATATTATTCATGTTATTCCTTTATCACACAAACATTTACTGAAAGCTGATTGCAAACCAGAAGTTGTGTAAGTTTCTAAACAAACAGAAATGATCAAAATGTCCTTCCTTCTTACCCTCATGGGATTTTGGATGTTATAGTAAGGAAGTTGAATCATTTTTCTGACAGAAGAATCACCTGCTATGAGAAAATATAAGAGAGCCACACAAACCCCATAGGAGTTCAGGAAGGGTTGCTAAAGACGGTAGCCTCCAAATCAATGCCCAAAAGAGAGGAATCTATTGGTTGGGCTAAAGAAAATTAGTGAAATCCCAAGTAGCAATAAGAGCAACTGTTCAGGAAAAGAAAAAGACCTTGAAAAAATTAGAACTTATTTAGTTGTGTCTCGAATTTAGCATTTGAAGAAAATTAGCCAGATAAGGTTCTGAAAAGTTAACAAGAACAATAACAAAGGCCTTGGTGCCCTGCAAGTTCTGTTAAATTTCTATGAACTCTAAGGGCAGCCCCTTGCCATTGAAGAGCTTCAGTAAGGGATTATGATTCGTGTCTTGAAATGATCATTCTGTACATAGGGTGGGAATGTAATAGAGGACAGCAAGACTGGAAAGAGGGAGACCAGACCTTTAAGGTATCAAAGTGTGAGAGTATAATGACCTAAACTAAAAATTGTGGCAGTGATGATGGAGAGAATAGGATGGATACAAGAGATTGCTAATAAGTGAGGTAAGCAAGATTAGTGATTGGTTTCATATGGAAAGCAAGGGTTAGATAAGTCTATGCAAGAGTTTCTCCATCTTGCCACTATTGACATTTTGAGCCAGTTTACTCTTTTTTTGGGGGGTAGGGATACTGGGGATTGAACTCATGGGCACTCAACCACTGAGCCACATCCCTAGCCCTATTCTGTATTTTATTTAGAGACAGGGTCTCACTGAGTTGCTTAGCACCCCGCTTTTGCTGAGGCTGGCTTTGACTAGTGATCCTCCTTGTCTCGCCTCCTGAGCCACTGGGATTACAGGCATGCACTACTGCACCCAGCTCAGATCACTGTTTATTGTGGGGATGGTCTTGTGCATTGTAGAATGTTTAACAGAATCCCTGCCCTCTACTGACAAGAAGCTCTCTCCTCCTAATGACAACCAAAAATGTGTCCAAACATTGAAAAATATTGTCTAAGGAGCACAATTGCCCCTGATTGGAAACCACTGGTTTATTCAAATGACAATGTATGTTTTTTGATTTTGTGTTTTTATTGTTGTTGTTTGTTTTGTTTTGTTTATTTTTAGTTATAGGTGGACACAATGTCTTTTTATTTTATATTTATGTGGTGCTGAGGATCGAACCCAGTGCCTCACGCATGCTAGGCGAGAACTCTATCTCTGAGACACAATCCCAGACCCTTGTTTTGTTTTTTGCCTTGGTTCCACTTTAGAATCATCTGGGAAACGTTTTTTAAAAAACTCTAATGCTCTACACTCACCCCCTACCATTAGACCAGAATCTCAGGAAATAAAACAATGGCCATTTTCTAAAATAATTCTAAGAAGCAGCCCAGTTCAAGAGAGTTGCTGATATAGATTATATTTAAATTTTAAAACCCAGATAGATTAACATGCTTCCACAAATACCACACATTTTATTAAATTTTAAACACTTTTAAATAAAGCTTTTAAAGGTTCTTTTCTTTGGAGTGAACATAATGCAAATGTTTCCTTGTGATTCAGAGCCATAATTATGAATGTTTGGAAATATTAATATACAGTATACAGAAACTGTTGTTAGGTATTACTGCAATGGGGGAAAAAACCTCACTCCTACACCAGATGATCCCAAAATGTGATTCATTCATGGTTTTTCTTTTAATTTTCAAATATCTCTAGCAAGTCCAAGAAAATATGACAGTTAAGGTCATTTCTGGTTGATATCTGTATCTCTATATCTATTCCTCTCTTTCCCTGCCCTCTCCAGCACCTTTATTCACTCCACTTCACACTCTAACTTGGGGCTTTAATGAATTGTAAACTGAGAAACTTTCTAAGTCAGATTATTGTAACTAAGCTAAATAATAACCAACACGGATTTTAAGAAGGAGTTAAGAATGTTAAGTACAAAATAATATTATAATATTTAACATATGAAAGGCTATCTAATTCATTACAAAAGCCTGATATAAGGCAAGCATCAAACTCATCACGCAAGATATATATAGAGAGAGGTAAAGGAAGAGGGAGAAGGAGAGGGAGAGGGAGAGAGAGAGACCCATCAATGAAAATAGATGCAAAAATATAAATAAAACATTATCAAAGCAATGTATTAAGCAATAATACACTTAGACTCTATGAAGTTTGTCCCAGGAACAAAATTTTTCAAACTTACAAAGCGTAAGAATGAAAAAATAGAGGAAAAAAAAAGAAAGACATATGATCATACGTAATAGAGACTGAAAACATGAAAAATTTAACAACCTTCCTTGTTTTTAGAAAAAATTGAAAATTGGTTATCTAGAAATACAAGACTTTTCTAAACCTACTAACACATTTCAAACATAAGGAAAAAAAACATTAGAAACACTAATCAGTTAAGAACAAGACAAAATACAAGTCCTCTGTAAGCACAATTCAACACAGAGTTAGCAGTTCTGGCCAATGTTTAAAAAAATTGGAAGAGACACAGGAGACAAAAATGCTAGAAAAGAGAGAGAAAAGCCATTATTTTCACTATATTTTTTCTGTCTAAAATTTTGAGAATTTTGAAATAACCAATAATAAACATTAAAATGAACATTTAATACGTTCTGTAAGATAATAAGAAATAAGATGATCCCATGCAAATCAATACTTTTCTAATATACTAGTTTAGTCAATTAGAAAATATAATACACAAAATCATATTTGTAAAATAGTGTATGGATGAACCAAAAATAAAATACATAAGATTAAATAGGGAAAATTATACAATGTCACTGAAAAACATGAAAAAATAATTGAATAAATGGATATGGCTAGTATGTGTTTGAAGATACTTACTACTCAGCACTATAAAAAGATAATTTCTTTCAAAATTAACCTAAAAGGTCAATGCATCACAATCATTGTCCCAATCAAATGTTAAATTAATCTTACGTTTTACCAAAAAAATCTTATTCTGAAGTTCATCTTTAGCAATTACAGAAATGCAAATCTACGCTGAGATTTCATCTCACTCCAGTTTGAATGACAATCATCAAGAATACTGGCATGGATGCAGAGGGAAAAAAACACTAATACATTGTTGGTGGGACTATAAATTATCACAACCACTATGGAAACCAGTAGGAAATTTCCTTAAAGGACCAGGTATAGAACCACCATATGACCCAGTTATACCAGTGGTGGTATTTATCCTGAAGAATTATAATCACTATATGTATCACTACATGTATCACTATAGTTATAACTATACAATTCACAATAGTCCTATTGTAGAACCAGCCTAGTGTCTGTCAAATGATGAATGGATAAAGAAAATGTGGAATATACACAATGGAAATCTAGATGGTCATAAAGAGGAGTGAAATTATGGCATCTGCTGGTAAATAGATGGAAATGGAGAACATCATGCAAAGCAAAATAAGCCAGATACAGAAATTCAAGACAGAATATTTTCTCTCATCCAGGGAAACTAAAAATTAAAAAAAAGAGGGGAAAAAGGAGGGATCTCATGAAAATAGAACAGAGACCATTACAGTAAGAGGAAGGGAGACGGGGGAGGTAAAGGGGAGGAATAAGGGAGGTACTGAGGGATGAAATTGACCAAAATTATGTTATGTGCATGTATGAATATGTCACAATGAATCCCACTATTATATATGACTATAATGCACCCATAAAAAAATAACATTTTAAATGATAGAAACTTGTTCTGAAGATATAAAACATAGAATACAAGTTAAAACAAAATGCATTCTGTCATGTATAACTAATTAGAACAAATAAAAAACCTTTTAAAAAAAAGAAGTTAAAACAATGTGACACTGGCTTGGAAATAAAATGTAGATCCAAAAAGAAAACAGAACACAAACCCATCTCATATGGGAATTTTTTAGTATGAAGAAGATGACAATTCAGACAAATAGGGAAAAGTCTTTGGCCCTACCTCACTGTTCTGAAATTTTGGTCTACAGCTAGGCCTCCATTTCTGAAAATTTCCATGAAATTATGTGCCATAGTAGCTGGCCACTTCTTTCCCATGTCCATCCTAAAAGTGTCATCATTTGGGAAAAAAAATAAAGTAATATACTAACACCATACATAAAAATAAATTGCAGATAGGTGAAATATGTTAAAATGTAATGTAAAACTATAAAAGTACCCAAGGAGAACAGAATAAAACATTTTCATATTATTTTAGTCGTAGATGGATATGATACCTTTATTTATTTATTTTTATGTGGTACTGAGGATCAAACCTAGTGACTCACACGTGCTAGGCGGGCACTGTACCATGGAGCCATAACCCCAGACCCATTTTCATATTCTTGATATAGGAAAGTTTTCTCAACCAAGAGGATGAAAGCAGAAACTGTCAGAAAATGGCAGATATTTTCTAAATAAGTATTGAAAACTTCTATATCACAAGAGAGCATAAGCAGAGTTAAAAGATAGATAAAAGACGAAGGGAAAATATTTCGAGGACATATATCAAAGAATTTTCATGCATAATATTTTTTAAATACTAAAAATGATAAGAAAATCAAATACATGCACCAAAAAAAATCAATCAGACATGACATGAATACCTGTTCTTATAAAAGAAATTCAAATGGCCAGTAACAATATGAAGAAAATATCATCTCACTAGTAATCACAAACATGAAGAATTTACTATAGCTACTTTTAGCCTATAACTCACTTTTCTTGAAGTATTATAAATACCAATAACCTCAAGATTTGATGGATAGGAGATTCTTATATGTGGTTGGTACAATGAGCTTACATCCTTTTAAAAGGGCAATTTAGTATGGTTATCAAAATTTTAAATAAATTGAACCCAGCAAAGTTAATTCCTAATGTTTCTTATGTTCCCAAAGAAATATGGATATTTTGTGATTTGGAAACGTGAAATCTACATATTTAGGAACATCAATAAAGATTAAATGAATTATGGCACATCTATAGCTTGGAAGACTGGAAAAATGTGTCACTGTTTAGAAGATTGAAAAATACATGTATTAGGATGGAAATAGCTTCCAGATACCCAGTTTACAATAACAAAAAAGATAATATTTTATGTTTAGTTTCTTACTCTTTCTTGCCCTGCTTCCCTCAGCACCTTATCAGTTTCCCCAAGAACAATTCCTTAATAAATCACTTACTCATGAATCTTCATCTCAAGGTCTGTTTCTAGGCCAATCAACCCAAGACAGACTCCCACAGGGGTATGGTGGAGTAAAAGAGAAATCTTCACACTTACCTTCTAGGGCTACTGAACAGAACCTGCACATCTCCCCTGCTAAATCTAACACTCCCTTGAACATACAGGCAAATGGCCCCAAATGTCTGTGAGGTTACAGAGTACATTGTTATAAAGCAGTTATCCCTGGGAATTAGGGTTGGGGGAAGGTAAAGGGGAATTTTTACTTTTTACTCTGCGTCCTTCTATATTGTCTGAATTTTTCCAGTAAACATGAGTTCAAACATTACTAGTAAAAACAACATTAAGAATTTATTACACAGGTTTTCTCACTGACATTTTGTCTGTGTAATGGTCTTCAAAAAGGTTTTGGGACTGGGAATATTCAAAGCCTTCCCAAAGGGCACATGAACACAAAGAACTTTAAGAAAATAAATTTCCAGATCCTCAACTTCCATGTGTACTCTTATCTAAAATTGATTATACTGACCCCTTTTCTACCTGCCTTTGCAGAACTTGACTTCTGTCACTCTACTTCTTCTCCATTCTAGATATTACTGTACTAAATTTCTCCAGAGCATTAAAATCTCTGTGGTGCCAAAAAAAGGAATAATTAGAATATTAGTTTTGCTTTTGGAAAAATAAACAAGTTTAATGACTAGGATAACAAATCCTTTAGCATAACAAGTAGTTTCCAGTTATTTGCTTTCAACAAAATGGAAAAAATATATTTAATGCAGTTGCCAGCTAATATATTATGAATAATTTGTTTTTTTAAATAATGTAGGACTATTTACATTTTTCTTGTAATTCAGAAGGGGACAAAAGACCTGAGTATCATGATTTTTAAAAAATTTTTAGTTGTAAATGGACATAATACCTTTATTTAATTTATTTATTTTTATGTGGTGCTGAGGATTAAACCTAGGGCCTCACACATGCTAGACAAGCGCTCTACCATGGAGCCACAGCCCCAGCCCTTGAGTATTATGCTTTTAATAAAACTTCTATTTGGATGTACTTATTTATTTGAAAGTCTATCAGTACCTGTACCTAGAAGATCAAAGAATGGGTATAAAGTTGATGTTTATTCTTGCTCCTTGTAGCATTTATTAACATCTATCCAGGAATATAAATGAATTAGAAAAAAATTCCTAACCATCTTATTAAGAGATGCCTAAAGGCTGGGGGTAATATCTCACTGGTAGTGCATTTGCCTAGCATGCTGAAGGCTCTGTGTTCCATCCTGGCACTTTAAAAAAAAAAGAGAGAGAGACAGAGATAGAGACAGAGACAGAGAAATGAATTTGCAATAAATTTTTACTTTTAATCTTTAATAATTATTTATCAATGTGCAATATATTTCTGGGTCCTAATAATAATCACACAGGTAACCCAATACAGAAGAGATTCTTAAACCTAAAAATCATGGAAATTTTTAAAAAGTAATTTTCTATTTATGTACATATTTTTAATCAGATTTCTTTTCTTTTTATTATTCCCTGAAATATAAAACAAATATTTACATAGCATTTACATTTTATTAGGCTATGCATAGTTTATATTCAAATTCTATATCCTTTTTTATTGGTTCTTTTTAGTTGTACATGACAATAGAATCCATTTTGATAAAATTATACAAAAATGGAATATAACTTATTCGTATGTTTATAATGGAGAAAAATAGCATAAAACCATGTCTATGAAGTAGAAAAAGAATGCAAATTCTGATAAATATGTAAGGTAATGCATATGTTAATTAGCCAAATTGAATAATTCCACAATGTACACATTTCAATGGATCATGTTGTGCACAATACATATATACTTTTTTAATTTATTCTTTTTGGTTACATACAACAAGAGGATACACCCTTACATAATGATGAAAGCATGGAACAAAACCTGCTCAAATTCAGTTCCCAGCACTCCCCCCCCACACACACCCTGCTCTCCATTGCACTCCACTGATCCATCTTCAATCCGTTCATTGTTTTTATAGTCATGTTAAAAAGAAAAAAGGCAGGACATTTTAAAAATGAATTTTAAGGACAAAAGGAAACACAGTAAAAACCCCACATTGTTAAAAAAAGAGATAATTATTTACTTTTTTAAAATATTTTTTAGATGTTGATGGAACTTTATTTTATTCATTTATTTATATATGGTGATGAGGATCGAACCCAGGGCCTCACACATGCCAGGCAAGTGCTCTACCACTGAGCCACAACCCCAGCCCCTAATTACTTATTTTTTTAGTTGATAATGATTGGTATCAAATAGCTATGATAGTCGTCATACAGTACTATGATATTCCATGGATATTTTTACTTATAAGAACCATGTAACATTTTATTTTATACCAAGTAGGCAATGGCAGCTAGTAAATTTTCATTGAAATAATTACAATTTGGTGTTTAAAATAGCGAGCTAAAACATGGGCCTTTTGGAGTTTCAGCCTATACGGAAGTCAGGCTTGACCATGAGACATTTTGAAAGGGAGAGAAGCTGAAGTTATTTTAGTCAGCACTGAGAAAGAAACAGTCTCTTTTAGGTTGGGGACTCTTCACTTGAAAGGTTTGGGTACCAAGGTGACCCTGCTTATCCTTGTTTGAAGTAGCAGATTGTAGCAGAAAAGGGGCAGGAAATAGTAGAACAGGTTAGGAAGAAATGTCTTCAGAGAACGTTCTGCTCTGGAGACAAGCAAGGGAGTCTTCTTTCTCTGACAAATTATCCATGACCTTTAGAATCTGCTTCTTGGAATTCTGCAATTTTCCATTGTGTGGTTTGAACCCACTCTTTTGTTAACTTCTGAAACACTTGTTGCTAAGATTGGGTAGAATTCTAAAATTGGAGAGTTTTCTTAATGTTTTCATATCTGTTAAAATAAGTATATCGAGATGAACCAAAATGTATTCTGCTGTCATGTATAATTAGAACAAACAAAAATTAAAAATAAAAAAGTATAAATTGAATAATTTTTTTCAAAAAGAAACCCAAATAGAAATTCCCATGGAACTCTAAAAATAGCTACATTATATCTTGCTTTGATACCCAGACAATGAGCAAAAGAATTTATTTCTGATACCTGTTTCCCAAAATGTTCAAATATTCAATAAAACAACTCTGTTCTACTCAATAGCCTGAGTCCTTTTCATAATCACTAATACTAACTGAACACTGAAGACATACTAGGCACTGTGCTATAAGCACTTTACATAGAATATTATATTAACCCTCACTGATTTGCTTAGGCCTCACTTTTGCTGAGGCTGCCTTTGAACTCCCGATCCTCCTGCCTCAGCCTCCCGAGCCGCTGGGATCACAGGCATGCACGACTGCACCTGGCTAATCCTTCTCCTCTTTCTATTCCTCATCTTTCCTTAGGAGTCATGGTTTGATGCCTAGGCATATTAATATAAAATGAAAGAATTGATCAGAAACATCTTTGCATTGTAACTTTTAATTGTTAAAGAATTTGCTCTGGAAAGGGTAGATGGAGACTACCCCAAAATTATACCCTGAAGCCAGGAAATAAGTACAAATTATATAAGCTTATTTTAAAATTCTCATAAAAGAAAGAAACCAAGAATTAATTATGATAACTTTAATGAGGTTTATCAAGAATTTCTTCTAATAGCAGTAGGGAAAAATGCAGGGTCCATTTAAAACTAATTTCATATTTTGGGCGCTTCCTATTACTGAATAAATTTTGAAAGGACTAAGTCATGTCTGTTTTATACAATGAAGTCTCCCTCTTAGAATAGGGTCTTGCACATAGTAGATGTTTAGTATGTATTTGATAATTTAATTAATTTACTTAATGCATTACCATATCAACAAACTAAAATTAGTAATCTTATAGGTTGGCAGAAAATGGTATTTATTGCATCCTCTCATTATTACTCATTACTGAATATTATTATATATAACATTGATATCCTATCAACAATGATGTCTTTATGCTTACTACTTTCTGCTTTTCTGGAACAATAAGGCAGCCCTGACCTTGATGAGGGGGAGGCATAAAACAGCCTGTTTCTAATATCCTAACATCCCCTCCCTTTCAAATATCTCACTCATTTCCACTCACAAAGTATTCTGTTGGCTGGTCTGGGGGTGTGAATGCTATATTGCCAGTCCACAACAAATTTAAGTACAGAAATAGAGTAAGCAAATAAAAACTATTATAGCAATTTTACAATACAGCATCATCTAGGCACTTGTTTTATTATGATTTTCACAATAAAAAATCAGATCTTGATGAATTACAAATTTTAAACAAAAACACTCCTTTAGTGGTTCTTGGGAAACGGTAGTGCCAATGTTAAAAATGGTGTGTGTTGCTCCTATAATCCCAGAAGTTCAGGAGACTAAAGTAGGAGGATCACAAGTTCACAGCCAGCCTCAGTAACTTAGTGAAGCCCTAAGCAACTTAGTGAGACCTGGTCTCAAAATAAAAAAAAAATGTGGCTCAGGGGTAAAGCACTCCTGGTTTCAATCACCAATAACAACAAAAAAGGGGTAGGGGATAATGGCAACAGTTGATATAACAGAATATGGAAGTGTTAATTTAAATTTCTGAACTCAACCAAAATAGGAACTTAAACTAAATCTACATCTTGCATAGTAGAAATCAGTAGTTAATTTTGTAGAATACAGTATAAAGGAATAGCAGTTTGACATATTATTTAAAGACATGATTTCTGTCAGAGTAGTTTTTGAATATCTTTTATTTGAATTTGTCTTAATGTAAAAATGTATCAGTGGATCAAATTTAACCAGCAGTTTACTATGATGTATGACTTTGTTTCTTTAAAGAATACTGTTGACATAATATTTTCTCAACATATCTCCATTTTAACTGCTAGATATTACTACAAAAATGTTGCATAACAAGTCACCCTGGCTGGGTGCAGTGATGCACACCTTGCAATATGAGGCTGGAAAGGCTGAGATAAGAGGATCCCAAGTTCAAGGCCAGCCTCAGCAAGCCAGTGAGGCCCTAGTTAACTCAGTGAGACCCTGCTTCAAATTTTGTAAAACATATTTTAAAAGGCTGGGGATGTGGCTCAGTGGTTAACCATCTCTGGTACCAAAAAAAAAAAAAAAAAAAAAACTAAGTGGCAAAAAATAATAATAATAATCATTTCTCCTGGCTCACACATTTGCTTGATTAGGACTAACTGATCTGTGATAACCTCAGACCAGCTTGGTGCCACAATGCAGATGGTATACAGGTGATCTCCATGTGTCTTTAATCTCCTTTTTCACCTCATACAAAGGGACATGAGAGTGAGTAGGAGCACATGATGCCTTTTAAGGTATCAGCTCAAAATTGACACACTGTCATTCCCCTCCCCCTATATTTGAAGAGCCAAGGCAAGCAATATAGCATAACCCAGAAAATTTTCTGCACGCAGTGGGAAGAGCTGTAAAGTTTTGTGTAGGGGTTGGGGATTTAGCTCAGTAGCAGAGTGCTTGCCTAGTACATGCAAGGCCCTGGGTTCGGTCCTCAACCCTGGGGGAAAAAAGCTAAAAAAATGATTAAAAAATGTTTCATGTAAAAGGAAATGGATATAAGTAGGAGTGGAAAATTGAAAAACTTACCATATCCATTAAGAACATTACTCAGAAATTTTTTTTTCATAAGGCCCAGAACTGTCCAATTTGTTCTCCACTGAAGCTTTTTCCATACAAACAGCTTCTTTAAAACAGTGGGGTAAAGCAGTGACCATTTATTACCTTATGATTATTGGTTTGAAAATTTGGGTTGGGCGTAGCTAAGCAGTTTTTGCCCTGGTCTCATCTGGATTTACTCATACAGTTGTAGTCAGCTGAGGAATTTGCTAGAAACCAATTGCTCTAAGCCTCACACACATGCTTGGCAGCTAGTGTTTAGCTATCAGCTGGCACTGAAGTGTTGGCTGAAGTGGCAAGGATGACAGGGTCATGTATCAGTAGCACACTAATGTGGATTTATTCACATGTTGAAGTGTGTTTAGCTTTCCAACACTATAATCAAATGCCTGAGGCAATTAACTTATGAAGGAAAAGGTTTGAGCTCACAGTTTTGGAGGTTCCAGTCCATAAATAAGAGTCCTCTTTGTTTTGAGCCTCTAAAGAGACAACACATGATACAAGGCATGTGACCAAGCAAACAGCTCAACCTGAGAGCCAGGAAGCAAAGAAAAGACCAGGGACCCACAGTCTCCTGCAAAGGCTCAACTTCATTACCCAAAGGACCTCATACAAGGCTCTACCTCCTAAAGGTCCATAGCATTTTTTCAATAACTCCACCCTGGAGTCCATATGAGTGGACCATATCATGGAGTTTCGAGATTTCTAGGACCAGCAAGAGAGCAAGCATTTTAATGCACATATATTGTATAAGCTTCTACTTGTGCCACATTTGCTATTATCCCATTGGCCAAAACAAATCATATCACTGTGCCCAGATTCAAAATACACAAGGACATTGATGTAGAAAGTGTGAACAAATTAGGGCATGTTGCTGTATGTATTACATGGCACATTTCCTGACACAAAGCAGTATAATATCAGTGTTATCAGTTGAATAATTAAATGCTGATGACTTGTCTATCACATTTTGTTATCAATTATAGACATATAAAATATTTCAGACTACTCTTGACACAGAATTAGTATGCTGACTTCTACCATAGTGAGGTCTCTAATGGTGTGCTAGCCACATCAAATTAACATCAAGGGCAGGCTTTTCAAATTCTCAAATACAACAGTGTTTGAGAATAGCATATCAGATAATATAATTAAAATCCAAAATGAATTGGTATAAAAACATAACATTTTAAGAGGATAATTAGTAAAAACCTATAACTAGTCACCAAAAATGCATTTTAAAAGTTTAGAATGAAGGGATACACTTGACTTCAAATCATCTATAAAAGATAAGTGATTTTAGATAATCCCAAATTCAATTGCAACCCACATATAATATATCCAGAAAAACACACAAAATAAAATTTTAGCCTACATGGATAGGTATATAATATCATTGTCATGGAGTCTAGTGGTACTGATAAGAACAGATTTCACTTCTTTCCTGCATTTATAGATGTTCCATTTAAAGAACTTTGATAAATTAGTACCTTGCAGGGGGCAGCCAAGATGATGAGTGATAGGGAAATCATTTCATAGGAAGAAAACTTGAGAGCACCACAAATGTTTATCCTAAAGAAAAAAACTTGGAGAAACATGACATTGATCTTCAATGAAGATCTATGAAGAACTACACCATGTGGAAGAAAGATCAAGCAAACTGCAATGTTCCAGCAGCTTTCCAGAATCAGTAGCTAGAAAGTTACAGACAGGTAAATGTTTGCTCACTAGAAGGTGCTCTATTTCAGGTCTGAAATGGTCCCCAAAGGCTCATGGGTTAAAACCTTATTCCCTCAGATTGGTACTATTAGAAGGTAGCAAAAACTAAGTGGTGGGACCTAGTGGGAGGTATTGAGGTCAATGGAAGTATGCCCTCAAAGATTATAGGACCCTAGTCTCCTCCTCTGCCTCCTTCTCCCCCTCTTCCCCTTTCCCCTACTTTTCCTCCTTCCCCCTTCCTTCTCCTCCCCCTTTCTCCCCCTCCTCCTCTTCCTTCTTCTTCTCTCTTGCTCCCAGACCATGAGATAAGTGGTTGTGCTCCTCTACACACTTACACCACAATGTGCTGCCTCTCCATAGGCCCAAAGCAACACAGCCAACTGATCATGGATTGAAACCTCAAAAATAAAACCTTAGTTAAGGGAACCAAAATATACATGTTCTCTTTGTAAGTTGACTATCTCAGGTGTTCATTACAAGAAAAAAAAGCTGACTAAAACAAAAGGCCTAAATATTAGACACAAATGAAACGGAACACCTAGCAATGAGTGAGCCACCCTCATTGAAAGCACTCAAGTAGACAATGTTTAGCCATCTCTCAAAGATGTTGCAGAAATATATATATATATATATATATATATATATATATATATAGTAATTTACAACAAGGTTGATCTAGTGTCATTTAAGTTCTCTTCCAGATTTAAGGTTACGTCTGATATTTTGTATGAGGGGGGGAGAATGCAGATTTGGAGAGGGAGGGCTATCAGGAATATCAGAAGACATTCTAGTTTCATTGGTACAAATTAGTTATAATAATAATGTGCAGAGTACCAAACTGAAAACAAAACTAAGTCAAGGTTATGTTTTACCGGAAACTGAATTACTGACAAATATTGCCAAAATGGAAGCTACAAATGGTTTTCAAATAAAGAAACTAGAAATATTCTTTTTTTAATAAATTTTCTTCATAAGTTCTATTGTTAACATACTCATGAACTTTCCCTATCATTCCAGGAAACTGATTTTTTTCCTTTTTTCCTCTTCTTTCAGTGCAGTGATTTTTATCCTCTTTATTACTGATAAAAGCAAACATTTATTTTCAAATTGTACAACCATTATTATCCCTCCAGTAATTAATTCTATTTCTGTGGCTGTGGTTTGTAAAGTACTGCTTTTTATATCTTGAAATACAAGCAAAACTGTTTTTAAACTGTTCCCTGTGATGTTAAACACAAAGAATAAAATAAGTAAGTTCTGTTCACTGTCAAGATTTATCTGCTTCAAATTTTTCTAAAGCACAAAACATTATTAATGAAGCACTTAACATTAAACTTCCAACAGCCTGGTATAAAAACAACAACAATAATCCACCAGATAAAGAGAAACATGGGAAATGTATTTTAGTGGGAGCCAGGGAAGGATTTATGCACTTTTAATGGAACTTTATAGGCTCTAGTTTCCATTATTTTGTCAGAGATATAAAGAAAGGGAAATTGAGTAATCTTTTTAATTGATTCCATAGAGTTTAGAACACAATTGGATGAATCTGGGGATGCCTAAAAGTTAGAGCAGGTGAGAGCAAATTCTCTTATTAAATTTACAATCCGAACCCCAGAGATCCAAAGAAGTATAGCAACAAAGAAATTGCAAGCAGTAAAGAGGCCATGCTGGGAAAGAGGGCTGCCAATGAACTCAAATTTAGGAACCTACTGGATAATCTTTATTAGCAGGAGACAGGGAGTGATCTATCAAGATTGAACTGATGGCCACTGAATTTGTGCCAAAAGTTGCTAAAGGCTCAATTTGGAAATGGTAACTATGGCTTTTGAGTTCAAAATAATATGTAAGAGAAGCAAGGAGGTATGTCTTGGTGGACAAAAAAAAATAAATAAAAAATAAAGAACAGGGGTTCTTTGATGTGTATGAGTTTAGAAACATATTCTACTTTTCTTTTTTTTAATATCTTTTAGTTGTTGATGGGCCTTTATTTATTTATTTATCTATTTGTATGTGGTGCTGACAATCAAACCTAGTGCCTCACACATGCTAAGCAAGTACTCTACCACTGAGCCACAACCTCAGCCTCCATATCGTACTTTTCAAAGATCAAATTTTGAGGGTTTTTTTTAGTTGTAGATGGACACAATACCTTTATTTTATTTATTTGTTTATTTATTTATCTATCTATCTATTTATTTATTTATCTATCTATCTATCTATCTATCTATTTATTTATTTATTTATTTATTTGGTGGGTACCCAGGATTAAATTCAGGGGCACTCAACAACTGAGTCACATCCCTATGCCTATTCTGTATTTTATTTGGAGACAGGGTCTCACTGAGTTGCTTAGCACCTTGCTTTTTGCTGAAGCTGACTTTGAACTCACAATTCTCCTGTCTCAGCCTCCTGAGCTTCTGGGATTACAGGCACACACCACCATGGCTGGCAATTTATTTATTTTTATATGGTGCTAAGGATCAAACCCAGTGCCTCACACATGCTAGGCAAGCACTCTACCACTAAGCCACATCCCCAGCCCAAAATCAAATTTTTACATTTATCTTTTTTAACAAATCATAGGTCTTCATCTATAGAGGTGATACAACTGGTTTACCTGTTTATGGTACATATATATGGAGTTTTTACATTGGGGAGATGGTATGATCTGAGCCCAACCAAACCCTTACACTTCAGAGCCAAAAGCTGATATTGCTGAACTGATTGGATGTGGTTGAAAATAATACTTTTCTGTGAAATCTGATTTCTCCATTTAAGATACTTATTGGCTCCAGTAGAAATTTTAAAGTTAGCCCAAGTCCTACACATAAAGAACTCATAAAAATATTACCAATTTCAAGAGATATTTGCCTTTATGAAAGATTTTTCTTTCCATGAAAAAAAATCCTTATTACTAAAGAATCAGATATACTCATGAAACTGCCAGATTTTTTCATTTCAAGAATTAACATCATGGGGCTGGGGATGTGGCTCAAGTGGTAGCATGCTCCCCTGGCATGGGTGCGGCCTGGGTTCGATCCTCAGCACCACATACAAAACAAAGATGTTGTGTCTGCCGAAAACTAAAATGTAAATAAAATATTTTTAAAAAATTAACATCATTATTGCTCTGGGCATCTTCCATTTGTCCCCCTATATTCACTCTGTGTCCTGGGAGTCTCCTCTAAAAGGACTGTATCAGGACACATTGCTTTCCTGCAGTTTTAGGTTCAGTTTGGCCACTACACATTATCAGGAGATGGGGGGGGGAAGATTACAGTATACTATCTCCCAGCTACCTCCCTGCATACATGGTCACCAAATATGATCTGCTTTCCTCCAACAAAAACTACTGCTTCTACCACCATTCTACCTTTTCCACTGCTTTCTCCAACTCCAGATCCCAGTAACAGTTCCTTTACTTCACCTCCTTAAGGCCAAGGGGTAGAATAGCACACCGTAGTTACTACCTCTGGAGTACACCAAACCCTTGTGGTTTCTCTATACTCTGCTCACTTATTTGAAAATTTATTATTAAACAATCTTAAAATGAGCCAGTTTGGTGGTGCCACCTTGACATTAAATTGCTTAAATATATAGCAAATTTACTAATATATGAAGAACAAAGGGTATCTGGGTTAGTTCAAGTTGCCTTGACTTACCATAGGTGGCTTAAACAACAGAAATTTCTTGTGCACACTCCTGAAACCTGGGAAGTCCAAGATCAAGGTGCTGATAGATCTAGTATCTGGTGAGGGCCTGCTTGCAGGTAGCCATTTTCTCATTGTATTTTCACATGGCAGAAAGCAAAGACCTAGGAAGCAATCTTTTTCATATCTTTATTTTCTTGTGGGAGTTACAGGTGTGTGCCACCACACCCAGCTCTCATTTCTTTTTATAAGGACATTAATCCCATTCGTGGAGATTCCCCTCTCATGATCTAATCATCTCCCACAAACTCCCACTCCTAATGCCATCTCCTAATGCCATCTCATTAGGTTTTAATATTTCTTTTTTTAGAGAGAGAGAGAGAGTTTTTTAATATTTATTTTTTAGTTTTTCAGTGGACACAACATCATTGTTTGTATGTGGTGCTGAGGATAGAACCCGGGCCGCATGCATGCCAGGTGAGCACGCTACCTCTTGAGCCACATCCCCAGCCCAAGGGTTTTAATAGTTCAACATATGAGATTTGAAGAGACACAAGTATTCTGTTTTTAATGCCATATATACAAAGGTGAAACTTTGAGATGCATTTTCCTATGAATGAGTATAAAAATGACTCATGCTTACTGGAAGCTTATTCTGCCAGAACTGTTCTAAAAATTATACATGTGTTACCTCATGTATCCTCAAAATTAACCCTATTAAGATGATGCAAACATTACCAATATAGGCATAGAAAGGTTAAGTGACTTCCTCATAATCACACAGCTGGTAAGTGACTGGATTGGGTTATAAACAATAAAAAAATATTCTGATTCCTGAGCCCACACTGGTTAACAGAGAGAAACAACATCTTCATATAAAAGAACACTAACAGAGTCATTCATGAATTTGAATTCATTTCACTTGAATTAATGTGATTCAAGAGAAAATTAAGTTTAATGAAAGTTCCAGAATGTATTAAGTTGTTGAATATTCAAATTAGACATACTGGCTTTAATTTTAGCAGAAAGAATTTTAGAAGATGTAATGTTACACAAGAAAAAGCAATATGAGAAATAGAACTTTAGCAATAGGTAGACTGGGAAGTAAATTAGCATTTATTGAGCACCTACTTTATTACCAAAAACTTAACATAGAAACATACATACTTATATATTTTATTTATGTAATCCTTATAAAAGATTTGTGTGGCAGATGAGAAAACTGAGGTTTAAAGTAAGGTGACACTGTCAAAGGTCATTGACCTCCCTGGTTCAAATGTGCTGCCCACTTCTGTGTCAGGAACTGGCAGATTACACCCTATATAGGACAACTCACAACTTGAAATTTAAGTAGGCATACATCAAAAGACGGGTATGAAGCCCTGAATTCTCAAGCCTTCATAAAATACTGCCCCATATAACAGAGAATGAAATCATGATGATGACAGAGATGACAATTACAAAAATAGAGCCATCTTCTGCCACATATCGATTTGGTTCTGTAGCATCTGACCATGTCATCACTCTGAAATGATCTTTCGGCCTAAGGAAAGAGTCAAGTCAGGCCCCTTCATTTTCACAACAAATATTAACTTTGTTAACACAGCTGGCATCTTCAATCAGTAATTTTACACAGTTTTTACAAAATCCAATCTTAAATTGGCCACTACCTATTTTTGCCCGAAGTGCAGTCTAGACAACCGATAATTGAAAATAACAGACTAAGAAGCCTGTTAGTGATGTGTTATATTTCCTTAGCTTCTCTAAACTCTCTTGTTAATAACAAGTTATCATGTAATGATCCTGGAATATAACGATTCAGTTTTAAGACTGGCTCCATAATTCACAGAGCCCAATTCAAATTGAAACTATGAAACCCCTTTTTCAAAAATTACCGATGATTTCAGGATGTCAACAGCAGAGCAGTAAACTAAGCCCTTCTGAATATAGAACCTCATACAGCTGTACAAGTCTCATGCCCATGAAGCCAGGGCCACTATGATATATTCCTAGATATATTTCCAATATATTAAGTAGTTCAATGTGTATTCTTTCCTGCAATTTTTTTTTTCTTTTTGGCACCAGGGATTGAACCCAGGGGTACTCAACCACTGAGCCACGTCCCCGGCCCTTTATTTATTTTTTAACTGTTGATGCACTTTTAATTTTATTTATTTATATGCAGTGCTGAGAATTGAACCAAGTGCCTCATACATGCTAGGCAAGTGTTGTACTACTGAGCCACATCCCCAGCCCTTTTTTATTTTTTATTTTGAGACGATGTCTCAATAAGTTGCTTAGGGCCTCTCTAAGTTGCTGAGGTTGGCTCTGAACTTTCAGTCCTCCTGCCTCAGCCTCCTGAGCTGCTGGGATTGCAGGCATGCACCACTGTGCTTGGCTTCTTGAATCAGTTTTAAGAAAGATCCTATATGACACACGTATTAATGTGTTCATTCATTTATTTTTATTTTAAAAAATACAAAGTTTTTCTAGAATTTAATGTTAAGAAAAATGTTTCTTTTCAAACAAATGCATACACTCTTGATCACTATTCATTTCTTCATTTATAGATAGTTATTGAGTACTCACTCTCTGCAAGGACTACTCCAAACAGTGGGATGATCAATGAGCAAGTGAACAGCCTTTTTTCATGCAGTTGAACATTGGGTGGGAAGCAGAGTTACAATTTTGCAGCCTTTCTAAGGAAACTTACAACTCTTCTGAAAAACGACAAGGCCTACAGCCTTTTTCTCCACCAGATGTTAGCATATTCAATATGCTATAGTAAAGAGGCAAATAAATATTTCAAATTTTATTTCAGTGCCCAGTAGGAGCAATATAGAGAAGGTATACTCTGACTACACCATCCTATGCTTCCTATGATTTTTTTTAATGGAAGAACAGGAACAAACTTCTATATATGTGAATCATTTGAATATAACAAAAATACATTTCCATATAACTCATTGACAGGTACATAATCGGGGATTTGTGGCAACTTCTACACTTTTCCCAGTCAATCTTTCTCATATTGGGCAAGCATCAATGTTATAGCTAGTCCCTGATTTAATAAAAAAGAAAAAAGTGAGCAAAAAGTCTAATTAAAGCTTTTTCATTGAACATGAGCATTAAAGAACAAAAGCAGGAAATATATTCAGAGATGGCACTCTGAGATTTTAAAACCCTGCCTTCAAACAAGCATATCTCAAATTCCCTGGGCTGGCTATTGAACAGGCTGGTATTTATTGACAAAGCAACCACACATAGTTATTAGTGATTATGAACTTTGGAATTACACATCCTATCATTCTTATTCTAAATTAAAATTATTAAACTCTTCCCACAAGTACTAATTTACCACATACACCATAAAATCCCTAAAAAGGAGATAAGTGGGGACTGGGAGAACTTTTCAAAAATGGGGCTTTATTGGTAAAATGTTTAACTTAGTCAGTTTGGGCAGCCATAACAGTATACCTTAACTTAGATGACTTAAATGACAGGCCATTATTTCTCATAATTCAGGAGGCTGGGAAGTCCAAGATCAAGTTGCTGGCATGATAGATTCCATTCCAAAGTCTCTTCTCTGGACTGGTGGTTAGGCACCATCTCACTGTGCTCACATGAACTCTTCCTTGTGCAAGCAGATAAAGAGATTGAGCAAGTTTTCTGGTGCTCATCCTTCTACCTGAAGGACCCCAATTTCATGACCTCATGTAAATATAAGCACCTCTCTTGGTCCTATCTCCAGATTCCATCATATTGGAAGAACTTCAACCTGAGAATTTTGAATAGACACAATTCAGCCTGTAGAACCATTATTCAAAGTCTGGTCTCTCACCCTACACATAGAAGATGAAGAAGAGAACTTTGCTAATAGAACACCTAATCAGCCAGGTGCAATGCACATGCCTGTAATCCCAGTGACTCAGGAGGCTGATGCAGGAGGGTTGTAAAATTGAGGGCAGTCTCAGCAACATAGCAAGACCCTGTTTTTAATTTCTTTTAAAAAAGGGCTGGGGGATGTAGCTCATTGGTAGAGTGCCCCTTTGTTCAATCTCAAGTACTATAAATAAATAAACAACTAAATAAATCACTTATTCTATACTAGCACTGGCTTAAGGACTTCAACACATTATTCAATTTAATAGAGTAAATCACATCATGAAGCTCAGAGAGATGAAATAACTTATGCCAAATCACAAAACTTGTAAACTGTAGAGACTCAAATTCTGTACCATTTGACCTGTGTATTTTCATCTTTCTGAGAACCCAGGGGTCCTTTCTAAAACTTCAATATTTACCAGTTAGCTTATTTAAGAGTGATTAAGCCCAAAAAAGACAGCACAAACCTCCAAGGTCACCTGAAACTCAGGAGCAAAACCTGTTTGGGACTTGTGAAATTCTGTCTTTTGTCCTAATGCATCCCCTTCCTCCTTTTAAATCTTTCTTTCTCCCAGAGCTTCTCATCTGGCTTTGATTAAAACTAATTTCCTACTAATGGACTGAGAATTGTGGTCTCACCTCTTTCCTCCCTAATAATTTAGATTGACATAGTCCTTACCTCCTAAGTTAGATGATATTGATGTTAGAGACATGAAAAATCACATAGCTAGCAGAATAAGAATGCTAACCCAAGTCAGTATTGAAATATCTTCACAGACTAGCCGATTCCCTATGTCTAAGACATAGCATATTAAGATTGTGTACTTGAGCCAGGTGCAGTGGCACACAATTTTAATCCCACTGATACAGGAGGTAAGTTCAAGACAGGAGTGAGTTCAAGGCCAGTCTGGGCAGCTTCTCGAGACCCTGTCTCAAAATAAAAATTACAAAGGGCTGTGGATGTAGCTTAGTGGTAGAGCATCTCTAGTTTACATCCCCAGTATCTCTCTCTCTCTCTCTCTCTCTCTGTCTCTCTCTCTCTCTCTCTCTCTCTCTCTCTCTCTCTCTCTCACACACACACACACACACACACACACACACAAATGATGCTAAGATAGTAAAGTTAAAAACCCAAGGATTAGAAATACGTTTTACCAAACATTTATATGCTACAAGTTGTCTTTTTTCTTTTTAACAACCAATTTATCTATTTTTCTTCACTTTCAAGGGCATGTGAGGGGCAGAGAGATCAGCGACTATCTCATATTTTACACAAAACAGGCTCAACCCAGGAGGCAATATACAGAAGGGGAGGTACAGCTAGTAA
The DNA here is from genome assembly GCF_048772815.1 of Callospermophilus lateralis. Lineage (NCBI taxonomy): Eukaryota > Metazoa > Chordata > Mammalia > Rodentia > Sciuridae > Callospermophilus > Callospermophilus lateralis. The sequence continues at coordinate 1,721,002 of NW_027517992.1, read as the reverse complement.
GTACTTTGACCATCAATCACATGTAAATTTCAACCCCGGCCACAACTTTGCATCAAGAGTCAATTTATTCTGACCTGATGGCAATGAAGGGGGAAAAAAAAGGTGTTTTATATTGGCATGTGGAAAATTACAAAATAAATCTCAGATGTATTCACCCGAACTCTTGGTCACAAACAAGTCAAACGTGCTAACAAGTGTTGGTAAAGTCATGTTTTTATTTCCCCTTTAAAAGAAAAACATTTCTAAGTCAATTATTCATTTCCCCAAGTAGTAGAATTATGAAGTTAAATAGTCATTAAGCTAAAGAAAAAGGATTCATGTGCTCCAAATTTCAAAACAATAAATGCCTTTTGTAAAACCACCATATATTCTAAAATCTAAGACCTACCTTGAAATCTATGGGTTTCTCCTATTCATTGGGTTTTTGAATCCCAAATTATCTTTGTATCTGTAGGTATAACAATATTCTACTGAGGTACTTTGCTAGCATTATACATATATTCTTTTATGTAATGTCTATGGTACAGTAATTATGATTATGTATATCATTATGTTTCCATACATTTTTATGATTACATATGTGAATACTGAATCTTGAGGATAGGTGCTTGAACTCAGGTCTGCCAGATTATAAATGCAACTTTTAAAATATGGTATTAGCAAGCTATTGCTGCAAAATACACAAGCATAAAATCTCAGTGGCAAATAACCCTAAACATTTATTTCTCGCATGTATGCACCAAAGCTGAAGCCTCTCAGCTGTTCTTGGTTGGGCTCCCTGAGTGGCTTCTTATCCAGCCCTGCCCCCTATGTCTTTCAATCTCCTTGGATCAGCAGACTAACTGGACAATGGATTCTCATGGTGATAACAGAAGTACAAAGAGTAATTAAAACACGGGACCCAAAAGATTAAACTCAGATCTAGCAGGTATTACTTCTACTTACATCCCCTGGGCCAATGCAAATCAAAAGCCCAAGTTTAAGAATAAGGAAGAATATTCTTTTTTTAGTGAAAGGATATGCAAAGTTACTTTGCAGAAGATGTAGAGACAAGAAAGAGTGAAAGAAAGTAATTCAACACATTTTTCTCCTTCTCACTTATTGTTAGTGAGCTCCCAGTTTCACAAATAGTGTGAAATTTGCATTTTGTAGTGAGAAAAGGGAGGCACCATCATTCTGACACAAAACACAGGAACTATGTCTCTAAATTCTAAAACCCTGAAGTCTAGCATCCTTGGTTTTGCTCATAATAAAATGAATCATGAAGCAGGCAAATTTGTCTTTGACATTCTTCAAGCTCACCTCTAATTACCTCCTCCCTTTCACACCTTTGTTTATCTATTTCTCCTGTCCCTATGACAAGATGCTCCATTCTTATACCCACAACCCTCTAAACCCCACCCTATGCATTTCAAGCCTTAGCTCACTGAAATTAACACCCTCTGAGATAATCACAAGAAAATGGATATTGGCTGAAAGACATCTACATTTTGACCAGGGATTCCTGGACAGAGAGCATATCAGCTTAAATAGTAATTGTCAAAAAAGCACTTGGAAATAAAAATTTTGTCTTCAAATAAACCTAATTAGAAACCCCATTTATTAAAAGATATTAGTAGGACCTATTATGAGTCAAAGAATGTTAATATAACTTTTGAGAGGTTCTGGGGCTCAAACACAGGTCACTCTACCACTGAGCTACATGCCCAACAGTTTTTTTGTTTTTTTGTTTTTGTTTTTGTTTTTGTTTTTGTTTTGTTTTGTTTGAGACAGGGCCTTGCTAAATTGCCCAGACTGAAACTTTCAATCTTCCTATCTTTCAAGTAACAGGGATTACAAGCATGCACCAATACACCCAGCAATTAGTATGACTTTTATTACTAAACTATTATCAGTTGACTTAGCAGGGCAGGAAAAAATGAAATTGTGTTCTTGATATCCTTCTCATATTGCCCTTGGGGACCTCTTAAGTTCTACAGAATTCCTAAGTACTGAGAAACACAATTTGAAAACCCATATAAATTATTGTATTTCAGTGTAAAAACTTCTGTGTCAGAACTTTTGAGGGAGTGGTATGAGAATTAGCAAGGGAAAGAATGATCTAGTCTCTTACTGTTAAGAAGAGGGAAAACAGCAGATCAGGGGAGGCTCTGTAACTCAGGTGGGCCTTGAAAGAAAAAGAGATACAGCTCAGTGGCAGAACTCCACAATCAGTCTGGACAGCATATAGTGGGTAGAGATGGTAATAGGATTGGGGTGCCACTCTGTCAAATAAGAACCCCCTACTCGATGCCAGCACCTAGAACTCTACCTGACATAGAGTATTATACTCAGAGAGTATTTGAGGAGTGAATTAATTTTTAAAAGAAAGTGCAAATATCAATAAAATATAAATGGCTTTCTTGTGATAATTGTAAGAAAACACTAATGACCTCATATTTTTCCAATAAAAATCATAATGAATATTTTTCATAATTTTTGCTTATTTTTTCCCATTTTTATCTTCTGCAGTTCAAAGCACTATTCAGTTCCATTAGAAGTGACCATGCAGGGGCTAGGATTCTGGCTCAGAGGGAGAGCATTCACCTTGCATTCATGAGGCACTGGGTTTGATCCTCAGCAACACATAAAAAACAAAGACGTTGGGCTGGGGTTGTAGCTCGCAGGTAGAGCACTTGCCTCAAATGCATGAGGCCCTGGGTTCTATTCTTAGCACCACATAAAAATAAAGACATTGTGACAATCTACAACTAAAAAAATTAAAAATAAATAAATAAAATTAAGATGTTGTGTACACCTATAGCTAAAAAAAATAAATATTTTTTTTTAAAAAAAGAAGTGACCATGCATTTCAGTTCTTAGAAAAGCATATAGATTGATTTTCCCCTTCTTGTACCTTAATGGAGAAAAAAGAATTTTATGAATAAACAAAATGTGGGAGTAGATTTATACACCCAGTATTAAACAAGGTGAGGAAAAGACTTGAGAAAGTATGATAAATTATAGTACAATTGAATGATTATTAATGTCCCCACTGTTAAGTAGTGGGGCACAATCCCATCCACAGAAAAAGAACTGAATCCCAAAATTCTCCAAAACTAAAATAAAAATGTGACCCAATATGTTAAAACTCAGTGAACATTTTTATGACTCATCAATTGTATCATTGCAAGTCATTAGAGAGAAGATTTTGATGAACATCAATTTCTACATCAAGAAAAATAAATGAGTCTCCATTTCTTGCCTTCCCTTTGTTCTCACCTTCAAGTTGTTAAGGTCTTTGAGAAGAATAAAAGATGACACTTCAGTAGCTTACAAATCAGGCTTAACTGTTCCCATGTCAGTTTGAGTTTAGAAAAGATTACTTTCATCTAACAGCCCTCTCAGATACAGTACTACAGTGGGGTACTCTGTCACCTCCAGAAATGATTTATACTGCATCCATCTAAATTTTAAAATATTAGAGAACTCTGCCTTCTATCTATCTCCATGCTTTTAAAAGAGCTCCCAACAGCATCTTAATAGCACAAAGAACAAAAAAGGCATTCTCCAATTCCTTAACTATCTACAACCTTAAATTAAATTAGTGTCTAGAAAGAGGTTCAAAGCAGAGGTCAGAATGAACACTCAAATACACATACAGCTATTCTCCAAATTCCTAGTTACTATAAGACAAACTATCCAAATCTAAGATTTAATCACTTTTCATTCAAAAAAGCATAGCAAAATGTAAGGAGTCCTTGTGAGGAAAGCAAATATGAATAATCTTTTTCCTCAGTGAGCTCCCAATCAGCAACAATAAGAGATTACACAAATATTCAAAATATGCAAAATAATAAGATCATTGTCTTAGATGTCAAGAGTTGCCACTAATGCTCAAAGAAAGGAGTAATGACTTCAGAACTAACCAGGTCTGGGAACCTAATGACATTCTAGTTCAATGAGATAAACATAAGACCAGGGGTGTTACAGAAGACATGAAGGGTCCAGTACCCTGAGTCAAGAGAGCAGAGGGGGAAATTCTGAAAAAACCAAGTGTGACATAAATAAGGGATTACCCTGAGTGCCAGACCAGGAGTGTAGATTTTATGAAAATCAATGAGACATCTTCAAAATAAGGAAATGACATGATACCAGCTGCCATTTTGAATAGTTTGAAAATGATGTGGAGTTGGAATAAGGAGAAAGAAGTCTCACTCAGGTAGACTCTAATAATAAGAGTTATTATTATTATAATAAAGGCCCAGTAATGAGAACTCTAATTGGGACCCTGGAGGGTTACTGGAAGTAAGTGTCCAAATTCAAGAGATATAAAGATACAATCTCCAGGATTTCATATATGCCAGGATGTGAACACTGAGTGGGTATAGAAAATACAAATTAGCTGTAAAGTTTGTATGACCAGAAAAATGCTATGATATTTAATACAAACTAGGAAGCCAAAAAATAGGAAATATGGAAAGGGGGAGATAATAAATTCTGGTTTAAAATAGGTCGAATTTTAGGCCCCCTTGGAATAATCAAGTAGGAAGTCCTGTTTAGATTCAATAATATGAACTTCAGAAGATCTATTAAGTTTTTTTTTTATTTCATCTTGTGTGTGAGCAGAAAATATAGATAGTATAGTTGATCACAGCCTGGGTATTGTCAAGTCCTGCCTCCACCGAGGTCAAAGAAGATGATTAGTTCAAATACTAGCAAATGTTGTATTGGAATGGCTGGTCTTGGAGCCTACATTGGAAGGATAGAAGAATAGATTTTGTCATTTATTTCCCTATATCAACTCTACTAATTTCCCGTATTCCTATGTCTTCTTTGCATGTTATCTAAAATCACTCCATTTTCTTTTTATATTTATCTTATTTTGTATGACAAATTCTATTGTATATACCATGATGTTATCATATATTTGATATATATACAATAAAATTGTTACTATAGTGAGAAAAATTAACATAGCTATCTTCTCATATAGTTACCCACTCCCTACCCTGTGGCAAAACCATCTATGATCTACTTATGTAGCAAAAATCTTGAATAGAATACATTATTAACTATAGTCCTCATGATGTACATTAGAACTTTTGACTTTTTCATCCTACATATTTTCTGCTTCATGTCCTTTGACCATCCTTTATTTCAAGTCCATTAGATCCATTTTAATTTTTCACTTTGTCCCTACTGTTTGTTGATTAGTATAGCATAGAGTGCATAGTCAAATCAGGGTTCCCATATACAGTTGTTACAGTGGGCTTGAGAAAAAGTGAGTTTTAGGTGGAAACAGTTTTAGGTGAGCACGCCTGTAATCTCAGATATTCTGGAGACTGAGGCAGGAGGATCACAAGCTTAAGGACAGCCTGGGCAATTTAGCAAGACCGTGTCTCAAAAACAATTTTTTTAAAGGGCTGGGGATATAGCTCAGTTGTAGAGCACTTGTGTAGCATGTGTGAGGCCCTGAATTTAATCCTCAGCATTGCACAAGCACAAAAAAGTCTCCTTTGTCAGATGAAGGAATGAAGTTAAAAAATGGGATACATTAGGGGCTGGGGTTGTGGCTCAGTGGTAAAGTGCTCACCCAGCACATGTGAGGCCCTGGGTTTGATCCTCAGCACCACATAAAAATAAATAAATGAAATAAAAGTATTGTGTCCAACTACAACTAAGAAAAATTCTTTTTTAAATGTGATACATTAGGGGTTGTGGTTGTGGCTAAGTGGCAGAGAGCTCACCTAGCATGTGTGAGGCCCTGGGTTCGAGCCTCAGCACCACATAAAAATAAATAAATAAAATAAAGATATTGTGTCCAACTAAAAAAAATAAATAAATATTTTTTAAAATGTGATGCATTAAGTAAAGCAACATTTTCCTTCCATTAAGTCACCACAGAAATATAAAGAAGGAGTAGGGGAGCAAAAAGAAGGATGATGAATGAATATGAAAAGGAGGAAAAAAGAACAGTAGCAAGAAATGAAAAAAGGAAACGGAGGGAGAGATGGGTGATATGATTTAATCCACTGATGTGCATTAGAATCAAGAAATTATAATTGTTTTCAATAATCCAAGTCAATAAGAAGACAAGAAATAAAGATATACCAGACCTTATTATCCACTAATCTGACAAAGTGAATCTTTACTCATTAATTCTGCTTCAACCAGAGACCCTATTTGGGTTTATTCAAAGTTTTAAAAGGTAGAAAATAGAAAGGATCTTGATTCCAAAAAACTTTGTAATAATCTGAGCTTTGCTATAGATTAAATATACAAACTCGGCCAATTTATTAACCATTTTAGCCTTAATTTTCTTAGATATAAAATAGTTATAATAACACTCACCTAGTAGTGTTAAATTAAAATAAAAATGTATATATAGTTACATGTCACCTACCGTAGAATTCTACATAATCTCAATAACTTCAGTTTCACTTCCTTACAGAATTACTGTTAGAATTAAATGAAATAATGTGTTTGGAGGTACCTGAAATATAGTAGATTAGCTTGGCAAACTTACAGAGTAATAAAAAGATGCTTAAAAAATAGCCTTAGCTATGCACATATCCTCATGATTCTTTTTAAGTCGACATTGAGAATGAACTTATTTTATTGAATAATACTTTGTGGTCTTATTGAAGTTCTAAATATTCTACATGCTAAAATAAAATTGTACTGCCTTCCCTGGAGTATTTTCGATAAATATAAAACAACATCTTTACCACAGTGCATGTTTTTTAGATGCAAGCTATATTTGACTTTGAACCTATGCTAGCTGAGAGAGAAAAATGCAGTGTTGATTAGCTTTCTAATCCCCACTAGATTTTCAAGATAATCATATCCTACTTCACATTTGAGTTGTATAAACATGGCCTTAATCTATGTCTACGTGACCTCTGAAATTTAAATTATAGTGATTCCAAACCTATGACACTCTGACCCCTTGTGGTAGTTAATTGCAAAAGGTCTACACATTCATATATGCAGAGTGTTAATTTCACAGAAACTAAATAATGGGTCTCATGAATATTTGTGCTAATATTTTAAATATTACTTGCAACTGTGATTAGTAAGATGAAATACCATTGCAAAGCATTTAGATTAGAAACAAATCTTGCTTTCAATTAACAGAAACCCAATTCAAATGAAAAAGGAAATTAATGGGCACATTTAACTGAAATGAATATGAATAAATCCAGGCATGAATAGATCTAGTGTCCCAAACTAAGAAAATGGGATCCATCTCTTTAAATATCTAAGCTTTATATACTGCCTTTGAGTTTTAGTCCCATGGATACTTTACCATTGTGGTGGTAGTTATCAGCAGCTACAAGTTTATATTAGCAAATCCCAGCAGTCCAGGACAGAAGGCATTTTCTCACTCTCAACAGTCCCAGCAAAGGTTCTGATATTATCTCAAATGGGGCATCCTATGTCCACCCTGATATAATCATTGTGGAAAGGCACATGGAATATTCTGATAGGCCAGGCCTGAGATACATGTCTATCACTAGAGCCAAGTGTGGTCAAAATCATACAACATGAATGGATTGAGAGTAGAAAAAGGAGGGATAATTCACCTGAGGAAAGTGAATGTACTGGGACTTCAATAAGGGGAAAGGATGCTGACCAGAAAAAAATATGGAATATAGCACATTTTTTCAACATGTGTGAATATTTTTAAAAATATATTTTTAGTTGAAGATAAACACAGGGAGCTGGGGATGTGGCTCAAGCGGTAGCGCGCTCGCCTGGCATGCATGCGGCCCGGGTTCGATCCTCAGCACCACATACAAACAAAGATGTTGTATCTGCCGATAAAAATAAATATTAAAAATTCTCTCTCTCTCTCTCTCTCTCTCTCTCTCTCTCTCTCTCTCTCTCTCTCTCTCTCTCTCTCTCTCTAAAAAAAAAGAAGATAAACACAATGCCTTTATTTCATTTATTTATTTTTATGTGGTGCTGAGGATCAAACCCAGGGCCTCACATGTGCTAGACAAGTGCTCTACCAATGAGCCACAGCCCCAGCCCCAACATGTGTATTGATTAAAAAAGGATTTTCAAATTTGAAAAAGCTGACAATCATATCAATTCTTTTTGGTAGAGAAGTATATGGCCTAACATAGATCAAATACATGAATCCATTTTTGTCTCTCATGTAGATGATTACTATAGGGAGTATGATTCCTGAGATATCTGCTTTGGAACTTCTTGTTCTAGAAGTCACTCATTCAGTGAGTTTTCTCGGTCCATTAGGTAACTTCACAAAGCATTGCCTTCTCTAGGGAGCAGAAAACAGTATGAAAAGAATATCTCATAAAGCACATTTTCAGCAAAATTTTCTTTCAGTTGAGATGTTTATTCCTGACTTGTCTGAGGTATCCAGGTGAGCTGCCTACAGAATATGTTGATGAATTTCCTTAGTGCTAATTTAAAATTAGTTATGCACTCTATATTTGAAGGCTTTTACTCTTTTAACACTTCTTTCCATGATATTACTTAATGCAAAGTAATTCTTGAGGTTAATTATTATGGTACACTCTAAATGAGCACAATTGTTGGAATCATTATGTACTCATGAGTGGCAAGGCCCCCCCTTTCTTCCACTCCTGTATCCCTCTAGCTACTTGGATGTTCATTCTTCCATGAAAGGAAAAGCTATAATGTTATAAAAGATGCATAAGTTTTTATAGAAGTATGTGCTTTTATGATAAATACTGTTTTAAATCACTTTCAGCAATGTAAAGCATTGTGGTTTAAATTTCATATAAGGCAACAGGAAGTGAGAGACTGTTGTTTATTCATCAAATAAAACTGTGGCCTCAATTACACTGAAATATTTGGACTCCTAAATCCTCTTCCCTAACAGGTTGCAACTAAATGGTTCATTCCTGGTGGCTCACTTTGTTATTAAAGAATATTCTGAGGAGTGTGGGGAGGAGAGGGAGGGAAGGGGGCATGAGTGTAGGAAAGATGGTAAAATGAGACAGACATCATTACTCTAGATACATGTATGATTGCACTAATGGTGTGACCCTACTTCATGTACAATTAGGGAAGTGAAAAAGTATGTTACATTTGTGTAAAAAAAAAAGAAGAAAAAAAAAACCCTCCCATTAAACCAATCAGAGCCTTTACTTTAAATTTCCCCTTTTGTGGAAATTTTGTGTTCAGTGACAGTGGGTTTTCTTCTGACATTTTCCATTGTTTTTGCCTTTAAGTTTACATCTCTAGGCAGCTTATCAAGTCAATTCAGTGAAAAATGAGAAAAAGTGGTTGTTCCACCAAATTGACTGGTTGATTATTTAGACGGTTGATCCCATGACCCTTCTACATTATAAACATGAGTGTTTTTTGTGATCCCTGAACATGGCCTCTCTTGCTAAAATAAAGTAAATGGACTTGATTTTGGGGAAAAAAAGAGAATATTCTGATATATATATTTTTTAGTTGTTGATGGACCTTTATTTTATTTATTTGCATGTGGTGCTGAGAATCGAACCCAGTGCCTCATACATGCTAGGCAAGTGCGCTACCACTGAACCACAACTGCAGCACACATTCTGATATATTTTAACAAAAATATTGATCATTCCAAACAATAGTGCAAGTGCCATCTGCAAAGAAATAACTCAAATTCACTTGTTTTTTTTCATTTCCCTTTCCTCCTTTCTACCAATATTATTTAAATTGCATGATTTTTAAGTGACAAAAATTGCATATATTTATGGTATACAACATAATGTTTTAATATACATTAATAAAATATACATTTGGAAATGGATAAATTGAGCTAATTAACATGCATTACCTTACATACTTACTTTTTGTGGTGAGAACATTTAAAATCCACTTTCTAAAGGACATTCAACTATACAATACATTGGTATTAACTATAACCACCACAATAGAAGTGACCTTATTCCTCTTAAACAACTGAAATTTTGTTTTTATAAAGTTTTTATAAAGGGCAAAGGCATGCTTATAACTCATTTATGACTTTAGAAATTTCTCAGTTTTATCACTAATTTATATTTTTAAGAAATATTATTCACCAATCATGTTTATAATTCTAAAAATGCAGTGAAAAAAAGTTTTCTTTTTCCAATTACCTAAAGTTAAAATTTTGTGGGCAAGGTTGTGGAGAAACGGACACTCCCAACCACTATTAGTTAGATTGTAAACATATTTAGAGAGCAATGTTTCAGTATCAGTCAAAATTTATTCCTTTTAAATGCAACTATTTCATTTCTATAAATTTATCTTAGCTATATATACATACTTGTGCACAAACATGTATATGAATATATATTTGTCACAGCATTGTTTGAAAAGTAAATGACCCCCCATCCTCTCCCTGTGGAGACTGAACCAACTCCTTGAACATAATCACAGTATGTATTTACAGCAGTGCAGCGAGCTGTGCTTGAAGGGCTTTGAACCTGGCTGGCCAGGGAAGCAGAATGGGTGGATAGAGCTGTTTTTCCTTCTGGGCTGTTCTTCATTTGTCCCTACCTTTTCATGCCCCACCCCACTACCAACAAAAGTATATTTTTCACTGTCCATTGTTTTATGTTTGAATAAACAATTTATAGTGACAATAAAAAAGAAAATGAAGATGACTGAGAAAAAAAAGTTATCCATAAGTATGATATTGGCTAAATAAGTAAGAATGTATCCCTCTTGTGGAATATTATGCAATTGTTAGAGTGAGGTAGATTTATGTCTACTGATAGAAAAGGATATCTAAGATACATTCTTTAGCAAGAAATTATGTTCCAACTTGTGTTTTTAAAGGAATACACACACACACACACACACACACACACACACACAATTATTTGCTTATTAGAATATTTCTATTTCTGTATGGATACACAAAAAAATTAGAAACAAGCAATAGCCTTTCTAGAATGAAGTTACTTTTCATTCTCTACCCCTTTGAAAGTTTTATCTTGTATATTCCTGTCCATTTTACAAACTTGTATTTTAGTCCTATTTAAATTTATTTGATTTTACAGCAAATATATTATAATCTGTCTTTTCTAGATGACAGACAAGTCTATCTGCAGACCAAAGCTATTTTCCAAATCCTTAATTGGTGACCATTTCCACTTAGTGAGTTTGATTGTTTTGTTTACCTTTATTCAATGGCTTATCATAAAAACTCACTTTTAAAATTATACTAGCATTTTTATAAGTACATAAAAAAACCCTTTTTCATAATAATGCATAATATAACATCTTTAAAAACACAATTCACCAAAAATAGCAGTGCATGCCTGTAAACCCAGCTACTCAGGAGGTTGAGAGTGAAGGCTAGCCTGGATAACTTAGCAAGACCCTGCCTCAAAATTTAAAAAATGGGGGTGGGTGGGGATGTAGCTCAGTGACAGAGTACTTGCCTGGCATATATAAGGCCCTGGGTTCCATCCCCATTACCACAAAAACAAAACCTGTAATCCTATCTACACAATATTCATTTTTCATAGTTTATCTTAATAATTACTTTTTCTGCAGATATAATTATAATATTCTACATAATTTTTTAATGTACTTTCTCTGCAAAAGATTAATTTTAGTTGGCATTCTATAAAATTAACATGAACATATTAGAATTTAGAAACATGTTACATATCCCATAGAGTTAAATTAATTTGACATTTAAAAATTCTTAGTTATACTCCAGTAGGTTTAATTTAAACCCAAGAAATCCATGAGGTAAGCTCCAGGGCATTACTGCTTATCTTGAAGACGGAATGACAGATTATCATTGCTTTATTAAGTACAACATTCTGAATTCCTATGAAGCTGCTTTCTAATTGTCATCCTTTTTTTATGGACACTGTCAGCCTTAATGATCTAGTAAACATTGCTAACACCAAATTCAAATCTTTATCATTAACTCTAATTAAAGTACACTGGAAACTGTAGGAAAACTATTTGTTTTAAGCCCATTTAAACAAACTTCTGCTCTGTCTTTCATAGTTCTTATATTTTCCTCTGTTGATCTCTTATTCTTTCCTTCAATACGATTTTCAGATCTTGAACATGGAGACATTTGCTTCTTCAAGCTAAGATAATGTCTTATTTCATCTACCATACATTGATTTTGAAGAGAATATTATTCTGTTCTCTGGTTGAACAACTTAGGATTTCCATTTAAGTGATAATGTTTACTTACCTATTTTTTAAAATATTTTTTAGTTGTAGACGAACACCTTTATTTTATTTATTTATTTTTATTTGGTGCTTAGGATCTAACCAAGTGCCTCACACATGCTAGGTGAGCACTCTACCACTGAGCCAAAATCCCTACTTACCTATTTTTTGAAGCTCACACAAATGAGTATTTGCATGAATACTGCTTTGGCCTCATATTAATTTACTTCTGTTAAGACTAGGAGACAAAATACTCAGCCAAATTTATAAAGAATCTTAATTCTCATGCATTGATTTTTATCCTAAACTGTAGTCTGGCAGGGGTTTTATTGTTTGGTTTGGTTTATTTATTTTTTATTTGGTTGGTTGGTTTTGTTTTGTTTTGTGTTGGTTTTTTGGTCTGCCTTTCAGACTTTTGAAAGGAGGGAAAGAAAAGGAAGGTCGAATCTGTTGGTATCTGTTTTTGTTGGGGTCTCTCTAAAGGACTGAACTAAATGAAAAGGATAGATTGACCCAATAGATTAAAATTGTATTTTTAGATAGAATATAAATTCCATTTTCTTTAATGTCCTTGTCTGCACAGTTTTAGATAATCTGAACTATAAAGGATGAGCATAGTAAATTTTCAAATCCAAAGTTGATAGTGGCCTCTCTCTTTCAACCTGTCTAGGACAGTGGCTTTGGAGAGCAAAGTTACCTAGCAGTTTCAATATTACTCTACAACTATATATATATATATTTAGTTGTAGTTGACACAGTATCTTTATTTATTTATTTATTTATTTATGGTGCTGAGAATCGAACCCAGTGCCTCTTTGCATGTGCTAGGCGAGCACTCTACTGCTGAGCCACACCCCCAGCCCTACAACCAGACTTCTAATGAGAATTTTAGCTTCTGTCATCAAGTAGGTTATAGAAGTTCACAGACTCTAGATTGTGCAGTTTGGGTAATTGCGTGCATGCATGCGTGTGTGGTGCTTGGGATCAAACTACAGGTCTCATGCATGCTAAGCAAGGCTCTACTACTGTATCACACCCCCAGACCTAGGATAGGTTTCTTAAGGCAGAGAAACAACAAGCTCCGAAGCCAAGCAGGGATTTTTACACCCAAAAGAAAGTTCCAGATTTACAAAACTGACATTCTCTTTGGAATGGTTCTTCTGACTTTTTCCCCTTGCTTATTTTTATCATGCCATAGCACTGGTTCATGTTGATGAAGGCAGCCAGAGACCTGTGAGGTCTACGGATGAGAAACTGAAACTTTGGTCCAGAGCGTTATTTCTCAAAGCAATGCAGAATTGAAAATAGTGCCTGTGAGCTCTTCCCCACCCCCCTCTTAGTACTGGGGATTGAACCTGGAGGTGGTCCATCACTGAGCTTCTGAGCTACATACCCGCCCTTTTTATTTTTTATTTTGCGACAGAGTCTTACTAAATTGCTGAGGTTGACCTTGAATTTACAATCCTCCTACTCAGCCTTCTGAGCAGCTGAGATTACAGGTGTGTGCCTTGGCACTCATCTTGTGATTTCTTAAATTTCCATAGTTCCTCCCTCTGGGACAGAAAGTTTTCATCTCTATATTCAGTAGACCACATCCTCCTTAAAATCCTGTCCCTCTTTGAGTAAAACTCAAGCACATATACGTATTAAATTTTAGGTCCAAGAGCTAACGTTGTCTAAGCAACTTCTTTCAATTTATAGTTCCTGCATTTATAAAAACAAAGCAATTTCTATTGTTTTCACCTCTTTTCCTTAAATCCTAGGGACAAGAAGAAAGATGTTTAAGGCTCATAAAGATGGGATAACTTTCAACATAATATTTTTCAAGATAACTTTTATTATTGTGTCCACCCAAAATTAAAAAATAAATATTTATTTAAAAAATAAAATTTTACATTTATGTGGTTCTGAGAATGGAACCCAGTGCCTCATGCATGTTAGGCTAGCATGCTACCATTGAGCCACAACCCCAGCCCCTGTTTTCTGCATCTTAACATTCTTGGAGGAATTACTATGATGCATTTGATGATCGATTCTTTCTTTTGAAGACTTATTATTAGAAATTCCAACCAAGTAATAAGATTAGATTAGAATTTAATGCAGGAGACATAAGAGTTCCTTGCACACATATCATGTCAAATTTATTCACAGGTCTCTTGGCTTCAAGGTCTTTTAGATTTTAGGTATTTTTGCCACAAATAAGAAAAAAATAAAGAAAGAGAAAAGATAACTCTTGTGGATGATGAGTATGTTAATTTGCTTAATTGTAATAATCGTTTAACTATGCATATGTCTTTCAAAATAGGTATATTAAAATATCCAGGTATACATCTTAAATAAGTGCAATAAAATGGCTTTTTAATATATTGCTTCTCAAACATTGACATGCACATAAATTACCCAGGAATCCTATGAAAAATCAAATTAGTAGATCTGGAATGGAGCCTAATATTCTAAATTTATTCAGTCTCCTAGAGGATGACAATACTGCTTATTTACAGAGGACCACATGTATTTATGCTGCTTATCTAAGAAGGCACTTGTTTTCTGCATTTTTATATAAATATTTATTTTTTAGTTTTAGTGGACACAATATCTTTATTTTACATTTATGTGGTTCTGAGGATCGAACCCAGTGACTCATGCATGCTAGGTGACCACTCTATCACTGAGCCACAACCCTAGCCCCTGTTTTCTGCATCTTAACATGAATCTTTATAAATAGCAAAAGTTTTTATTTGCATAATGTCTGCTATATGGTATAATACAAACTTAAAGTTTTGACTTATGTAATTTAATCCACAAAATATCCCTAAAAGTAACAATGATTATTTCAAAAATTAAAGTTTGGGCAGGGCACGGAAGCACACGCATGTAATCCCAGTGGCCTGGGAGGTTGAGGCAGGAAGATCAGGTGTTCAAAACCAGCCTCAGAGAGATCCTGTCTCTAAATAAAATACAAAATAGGCCTGGGGATGTGGCTCAGTGGTGGAGTGCCTCTGAGTTCAATCCCTGGTACTAAAAAAAAAAAGAAGAAGAAGAAGAAGAAAGAAAAATTAAAGTTTGGTTTCCAAATAAGTTATTATTTGCCGAAGATCACACATCATTTAGGTGCCAGGGATTTAGACACAGGTATTTACTGACTCTAAAGCTCGAGCATCATATATAATATGGTCTATGTGTTATATACAAGGTCTTAAACACAGCATTTTTGAGGGAGAAATGATGAACAGTTTCTACCTATCAGGATCAATAGTATAATAGCAGAAATTGGACAAATACATGAGAAGATAAATTAGTTTTAAAAAATTATTGTGCAAATATCAAAGATGAAGCATAGACTATTGAGTTAAATAGTAATAAAATAGGAAAAGAAAGTTAATAATACATTTCTGTAAAATTACTTTGGATTAGATTTAATTAATTTCTGTTGTGTTAAAATATAAAAATATTTCCAATAGAATTTAAAAATTGGTACTGGATTATTAAGAGATATAAAGGCTATTTCAGAAGCTTAGGAAAGAAAGTTCTTATTCATGGAGAGGTAGAATTGAGGACACCTCCAAAGAAAAGCTGGGACGTTGATGAGTGAAGAGAAGGTTATAAACAAAGGTATATGAGGAGTGGTGTTTTGTGGAAATGGAATGAACCCATTGGGCACAGCAGAGAATTTAATAATTTGCAGAGTGTGTCAGTTACCAGTTGCTGCATAACAAAATATTCCCAAACTCTACGTTTTTATATAGCCATTTATTTAGCTCACAATCCTGTAGGTAGCTTTTTCTGGTCTGAACCAGGCCTTGTTCACTTCTCTGTAGTCAATCAGAATGTCAGATGAGGAATAACTGGACCCAAGTGGCCTCATTCACATAGCCAGTGACTGACTAGCACAATGAAGGATAAAAGGGCATTTGTTCTTGAACAAGTGATAAAAGCACCAAGAAACCAGGCCCCCACTTGTATTAAAATTGTTAACATCCCATTGATGTTCAAAAGATTGTACCTACCGCTTGAGCCACATCCCCAGCCACTAAGGTTTTTCTTATAGATTTTAACAAATTCTCAATGTGAACCTCATTGAATACAAGTTATATTAAAGAAATGTTCCATATAGAATTATTAATATTTGTACCTTTTTAACATTGAGATCTAGACTTGATCACTATCATAATCAATCCAAAATATACTTATTGAGTGTTTATTATGACCAGGCATTAGGCTTTTACTGTATAAAAACTATTTAGGTTCAATTCCCATCTCCAAAGGGTTTGTAGTTGAGTAACTTCTATATATCTCTAACCAGGAAAAAAATTACTGTTGTGCAGCAGACAGGAAATTGCTATTTAATACTGACTACCTTCTTCCTGTTTTAGCATGAGAGAAAAAGTCAGAATTTAAGGATATATTCTCTTCAGTCAAGTTTCACTTCTCCACTGTGATTCTCATAAACCACTGATTAGTTGCTTTCCAAGGTAATCCATTTAAAACTCTCCTTTTACTTATTTGCTTTCTTACAATTCATAAGGAAATGACACTGTCTTTACAAAACTTTTATTCTAAATATGAAATGAACAAAACAAGAAAAACTGGTTCTTGCTGGTTCTCTGACAAGTATCCCTCTAAACACATGAGCTAAGGAGTCAGATACAGAAGTTGCTCATCCAAGTTAAATTTGTAAAATGCCTTCCACAAAACTGTGTGAAACTTGAATAGCCTGAAAGAAGAGTTCCTTCACAGAAAAACAGTACCTTGTCAAAGTACTCTTTCTTCCTTTAAGTTGTGTGTTGTTGTTGTTGTTCATGGTTTTTTTTAATGTTTTTGTTTGTTTTGCGGGTGCCTGAGTATGTGTGTGCGTGTGTGTGTGAGTGTGTGTTGTTTTTTTGTTTTCTTTGTTTTTTTTTTTTTTTGGGGGGGGGGAGGTACTGGAGATTGAACCCAGGGGCACTTAACCACTGAGCCACATCCCCAGCCCTTTTTATTTTTTTATTTAGAGACAGGGCCTCACTAAATTACTGAGGACCTCATTAAGTTGGCCAGGCTCACCTCAAATTTAGAATACTTCTGTCTCAGCCTCCTGAGTTGCTGGGATTACAGTCATACACCACCACACCTGGCTCCTATAAGCTTTAAAGTCATTTCTGCAGCAAAATCTCATTAACAAGTAGTGCCCCAGTCAAAGCTTTAAGGTGTATAGTACTCTTTTTTTTTAAATATTGTTTTAGTTGTTGATGGATCTTTATTTTATTTATTTATTTGTATGTGGTACTGAGAATCAACCCAGTGCCTCACACATGCTAGGCAAGCACACTACCAGTGAGCCACAATCTCAGCCCCGGTATATAGTACTCTTGAGGATTAAATTTAGTTGAATAATTCCTTTCTTAGTAACTAACCCCTTAGCAAGCCGGCCATTAATATTGAGGAGCATGGGGAGAGAATGGTACAACACTTCCAAAAGTTGCCTCATTTTAAGAATCACCTGAGATACTTATTAAATATGCAGATGTTTAGGCCTTTCTCCTGGAGATTTAGTTTACTGTATTTGCACCCGGGATTGCTACAAATAACAACTGTCTTCCATGATTCTTTATGATAACACAAGTTTGAAAAACACTAGAATAGGGCAATAGTTTTCAAACCTGGATGAATAGAGTATCACTTGGTGGGTTTTAAAATGTACATAGTATATATATTAATGCTCAGGTTCCCAACCCAGAGATTCCAGTTTAACTTATCTGAGGTGGGGCTAGATACTAGTTATTTTTTAAAAGCTTTCCAATTCATTTCATTTTGTTGCTGTTGTTTGGTACCAGGGATTGAACCTAGGAGTGCTTAACAACTGACCAAGATCCCCAGCCCCCTTTTTTTTTAATTTAGAGACAGGGTCTTGATAAGTGGCTTAGGGCTTTTCTAAGTTGCTGAGGCTGGCTTTGAATTTACAATCATCCTGTTTCAGCCTCCCAAGTATCTGGCATTACAGGCATGTCCCACCATGTCCAGCAAGATCCCATAGATTGGATGCAGAAATTATTTTTAAAAAATAGTGAGAAAATATCATTTTCTGTTTTTAGAAATCTCTTTAATGTCTGGCTTATAATAAATTGCTAGATTTTGCATTTGATCAATTGGAATATGTTGTTTTGGTTAAAAACTTCAATTTTAACATTGTAAAGAAAATCCAGCCCCCCACCCCAGAGACATACAATTAGAAAAGAAAAAGATATTTCAATATTTTCAGATAATTGTGAATATTCTTTTTTATTTTCCTTTATTTATTTATTTATTGGTACAAGGGATTGAACTCAGGGGCACTTGAGCACTGAGCCACATCCCCATCCCCATTTTGTATTTTATTTAGAGACAGGGTCTTACTGAGTTGCTAATACCTCACCATTGCTAGGATTATAGGCCTGCACCACCACACCCAGCTCAACTTCCTTCTTTTGGTTGGACTTGATGTGGAGTTACACTGGTCATATATTCATATATGAACACAGGAAAGTTATGTCCAATTCATTCTACTGTCTCTCCCATTCCCATCCCTTAGCTAATATTTTAAAGGTAGTTTGTAATTTGAAATTATCAACAAACTTTTCATACTCTGTTACATTAAAATCCAGTAGTCTACCTTATCCTTTGAATGTAAATTACACACAATTTGATATCACATATTGATCATTTTAAAAAAAGTTTTTCTCCATGTAATGCGGCCTCCATCTTCTTTATAATATGACACATTTCATACTTTATAATATAAAAAACACAGTTGTTAGTATCATGATCCATATTATCAGAAAAGTCTCAATATTGGGATGACGTCAAGATCACAATAGTGGAACAAGTTTTCCAAAAATTTAATTTTCATTTGAAAACTTGAATTTTATCCTTGGCAATAGACACTGTCAGCTGTGGTCCTCAAAGTAACCAACACTCTTCCTTCATTTTCAAGAAAATGTCTATCAAATACCCAAGTCAGAAAAACCATAGTATGTCTGTCAGTTGTTCTTTCAAATAAAAATAGTACTTTATGAGAAAAGCAGCTAGTTTAGCTCTCAATCACTCAAACACTTTTCCTGGAGGTATCTCTTCTACTTCAATATTCAGAAGAAGTGCTTTATGTGTGTGTCACGTTTCATCATAGAGAATATTTATTTGTGTGTGGGGATGGTATATATCTTGTGGTGCTGGGGATTGAACTCAGGGCCTTATACATGCAAGGCAAGCACTCTATCAGTAGATATATTCCTCTATATCCCCAGGCTTAGAGAATATTTTTAAAAGTGTACTCAAGGGTCAAGACTTTTTAAAGTTGTAAACAGACTTATTTTTTTTTAATATTTATTTTTTAGTTGGACATAATATATTTATTTTATTTATTTATTTTTATGTGGTGCTGAGGATCAAACCCAGTGCCTCACATGTGCTAAGCAACACTCTACCCCTGAGCCACAACCCCAGCCCCAAGGATCAAGAGTTAATAAAATTAATAATTTGTGATGTTCCATTAAGGATAGATATATAATTTTTTTGGAACCAGTGATTGAACTCAAGGGCACTTGACCACTGAGCCACATCCCCAGTCATATTTTGTATTTTATTTAGAGACAGGGTTGCTTAGTTCCTTGCAGTTGCTGAGGCTGGCTTTGAACTGATGATCCCTTGTGTCAGTTTCCTGAGTTACTGGGATTACAAGTGTGCACTACACACCTGGCTCATTAATGATATTCTTATTTTTAAGTATGAGAGACTTATTTTACCATGAGTGTGGAGTGATGAAAACTACAATGGCTAGTAGGAGAGTTTTGTGCCATTGCCTAGATTCATGCAAAGGAGGTTTTTTGCTTTGTTTTGTTTTGTTTTTTGCTTTTGTGTCGTCTGTGTAAATGTCAATACAGTGAAAAAGGCAAATAGTATATTGGTAGTATTAAGATAATGGTTTTGACTTCATGAACCCTATGAACCCTATGAAAGAGACTTGAAGACCACACTAGCAGATACTATATATATACATACATACATACATACATACATACTGGGGATTGAACCCAGAGGTACCTAACCATTAAGCCACATCCCCAGCCCTTTAATTTTTTTTTTTTTATTTTGGGACAGGTTTCACTAAGTTGTTTAGGGTCTCTGCTGAGGTTGGCCTCAAACTTGTTATCCCCCTGCCTCAGCCTCCCACAATGCTGGAATTACAAACATGTGCCACCATGCCTGGCTTATTATGTCTATTTTACAAATAAGTAAATAATTTTCTAGGATCAAGAAAGAATTGAGATATAAATCCAGGTCTTATTGAATCTAAGTTTGTTCTGTTGCTACTATAACAATTCATTTTTCTTCTATTGAATGATTTGGGGTAGGCATGGTAATACACTCCTGCTGAGGCAGGAAGATCTCAAGTTTGAAGCCAGCCTGGGCAATTTTAGTAAGACCCTGTCTCAAAATAAAAAATAAAATAACCTAGTGATTAATGGTAGAGTACCCCTGGGTTAATCTCCAATATCACAAATAATAATAATAATAACAATAACAACTACAACAATAACTAAGATGTAGCAGGATAAAATATTTGCAGATCACATATTTTCAAGATGAAAGACTTTCATTAAGACTAGACAAAGAACTCCAAATCAACAGAAAGATGTTACACAAAAGAAGATATGTGCATGGCAAACATAGACATAAAAAAGTATTTGACATCATTCCTTAGCAATTCGAGAAATGAAAAGATATTTGAGATGAGATACAACTGTGTACCAACCCAAATGGTTATTTTTTTTAAAAAGATACTGTTAATATAAAGTACTAGTGAGGATGTAGAACAACTGTATACCACAAGTATTGCTGGCAATTAATATATTACAGCCACTTTGTAAAACTGCTTGAAAATTTCACATAGTTTTAAGCGTATACTCACTGAATGACCAGGAAAACACACTCCTTGATATTTATCTTAGACAAATAAAAGCTTAATTTCACACCAAATTTTATACATGAACATACATACTTCATTTGTAAGAGCCCACACTTCCAAAACCCAAATGTCTTTTAGTGGGTTAATATTTAAACAGATTGTGGATCATCATGTGGTGATGCTACTATTTAGCAATAAAAAGCAATAGACTATTGATACATGCAGAAGAAGTGGATAAATCTCAAGGGTATATACTAAATAAAAAAAATAAAAGTCAATTTCAAAGTAATATATGTTGTATGATCCATTTCTATAATGTGATTATGTGATAGAAAACAAATGGATTGCTATAGGGGTTAGTATCAGAGGTAAGTTGTGTCTATCAAATGATAACAGAGTTTGGATGTGATAATGAAAATAATCTAGATAATCAGATAATCTAAAATATTTATTCTAGATTTGGTGATAAATATAATTATTGAAATTGACACATGCAGTAAAATTTCAAAGACTTCACATTCTCCTTACTCCAAAAAAAAAAAAAAGTACACGGATAAATAGAATGCCATCTGTATTTGAATTACTAGTATTGAAGCATTTTCAATCCCCTGATTTTGACAATATTGTATGCTTATATAAGATATCATTACTGGGAAATGTAGTAAAATACACATGAAAAATTTATTTTCTTTTCACAATATTTGTGATTCAAAATTTTTAAGTAAAAATGATATTATAAAAGGAGATATAAAAGACAAAATGCCTGAATGCTACAAAAACTCATGCTACAAAAAAAAAAGTTGATAAAAATCAATACACATTTCTGCCTGGTTTGGTGGTGCATGCCTGTAATCCTAACAGCTTGGGAGGCTGAGGCAGGAGGATCACCAGTTCAAGCAAAAAATAAGGCACTAAGCAACTGGGTGAGACCCTATCTCTACATGAAATACAAAATAGGCCTGAGGATGTGGCTCAGTGGTCGAGTGCCCCTGAGTTCAATCCCCGGTACAACCCCCTGCCAAAAAAAAAAAAAATCAATACCCATATCCAATTTTAAAAATGCAATAAAATACTAATATGGCATTATGTAAAAATGTGGATGTGTAACTGATGTGATTCTGCAATCTGTATTTGGGGTAAAAATGGGAGTTCATAACCCACTTGAATCTAATGTATGAAATATGATATGTAAAGAGCTTTGTAATGTTTTGAACAACCAATAAAAAAAGGAAAAAATAAATAAATAAAAATGCAATAAAATGGATATTTGTGCACATGAGTGCATACACATATTTCACAGTCCTAAAAGTTATTAATTCATTTATAGCACAAAAGAACATTCTACTAAATATGTGCGATCTCACCATTCAATGCAAAGTGACTTGCTAATTTCATTACAATTTACACTTTATTAGTTATTTCTAGTGCAACCACAAAAAAACAATAACAGATATAACAATTTGAAAATAAAAATTACTTATTTTGAGAAGTAGTTGTCCTTCCATGATTTTGTCTCACTTTAAATCTATGTCCCCTCCATGATAGATTCTACATTCTTACACATGTTCAAATTTTAACCTTAAGATATATTTTTCTAATTGGCACAATTTTACCAATGTTGATTTAAAATTATAGCAGCCACTTTGAAGATTTTTTTTTGTAGAGATAAGGTTATTCATTTTAGAGGTTTATTTAAAAAAAATGAGGAGAGAAAATTTCCAAACTTCTAGTGACCTCCATTTTTTGTTGATATGAAGGAAATTCTAAAATAATTTTAGATAACTATTGCATTCTTAACATTCCCTTGAGGTGGGGTGGTGGGGAGAGGCATTAAATCCGTGAACATTTAAACCTCTTCTTTGTTAAATTGTTCTACATTGTGACTTGAACCTAACAAACTTTTTCCCAATTTTGCTCTTTCCCTACTGAAATGCCTTTTGAGTTCTGGTGTCCAAAAACTCAAAAGTAATTTGACTCTTAAAGTTAATGCTATTCAGAATGTAGCAAGCCCATTATAATTGATTTTCAGATCCTGTTCCTAGTCTGAGCTGAGAGTCATTTTTAAAGATACTCAAGGACTAGACAAAAGAGAAAAAATAAGAATAGACCAATATAGAACAGATGTACAAATATATAATTTCAAAGTTCCCAGATATGTTATTAATTCATAAGCTATTATTCACTTCATATTCAAAGCTAATACATAAGGAATAATTAAAGTGACCTAAGAGGCCCAGACCTGTGTGGGTAACCAGAAACCTTTTGAAAGTGTAGCTGTTGCCTGAGATTTTAGTTTGCGATCTATTATTTCTTTTTTTGTGAAAGAGATTGGGTTCTTATTCAGTCTAGTATGAAAAGACAGTACAGATCTGTAAGAAACATCAAGTTTTCTTTTGTATTTTTAGCTGGGATACAGGAGAAAATTCTAAAAATAGATCATTTGCTGTCCTTTCAAAAATAGTATAAATTGCAGATCAATATCCCATTGACTAATATCAACAACTAGAGAGAGACTTGTTATCTTAGTAAACTAAAGTATCATTATGAATAAACCCTGGTATTTCCCAGGGTTCATTTATGGACTATAATTTTTTTCTTTGGAAGAATTGATTACTGGGTAACACTTAGAAAGGAGAAACACTTAGCTTCAATTTGAGGTCTTTACTTTAATACTAAGGGGAATTTCCATACTGGTTTCCTCTGTCTATATTCAATTCATTTCATATTTTATAAAAGGTGTAGAAAAGAAAGGAAAATTCTACATGCTTTGTTCAGAAAATATAACAAAAATCATACAGTGTTAGAAAGTCAAGAAAGCTTGGAGCCCTGGTGTACACCTTGGTCCCAGAGGCTCAGGAGGCTGAGGCAGGAGGATTGCAAGTTCAAAGCCAGCCTTGGCAACTCAGTAAGGCTCTAAACAATTTAGTAAGACCTTGTTTCTAAATAAAATATATAAAAGGGATAAGGTTGTGACTCAGTGGTTAAGTACTTAGGTTCAATTCCTGGTACTGAAAAAAAAAATCTAGAAAGAAATTTCTTACCCAAGAAATTCATGAGACTGTGCACACAGGATAAGAATACCATTCTTCTGGCTTAATAATGTTGACTTAAACTGGAAATTGTGCCATTTTAGGGGAATAAAGTAGGACTTACATCCTAAGAGAGATCTTTATAATTTTGGTTATTACTCAAGATGTCTAGAAAACAAATAAATCATATAATTGCCAAACTATTTGTCACTTTTTTTGGGGGGTAGTATTTAGGATTGAATCTATGGCCTCACACTCTGGGCAAGTGCTGGACCATTGAGCAACATTGCCAACAGTCGAACTTTCTGCCAAGGTGACCATATCATTTTGTATTCCCCCACAAGGGATGGAATTTTCAGTTGCT
Organism: Callospermophilus lateralis; assembly: GCF_048772815.1. NCBI lineage: Eukaryota > Metazoa > Chordata > Mammalia > Rodentia > Sciuridae > Callospermophilus > Callospermophilus lateralis. Next base: position 1,696,539 of record NW_027517992.1, on the reverse strand, counting down.
CTATATCCTAAAAGCATTTGTTGTTGTCAGTTCATTTTAACTTTTTTAATTTGACCAATTCTATGCATTCACTGTGATATCTTCTAAGTTGGGTTGTTTGATTTTTACTTATTGTAGAAACAAGTCTGGCAGATAGATGTTTTACAAATATTTTTTACCAGTTTGTAATTTTCTCTTGATAATATTTTTCACAAGCAAGTTTGGGTTTTTTTTTTACTCTGATAAAATCCAATTTATCATTTAAAAAATTAATGGTGATTTGGTGTGATATCTAAATGTTCTTGGGCAAATTCAGACATATGGATTTTCTCCTGTTTCCTCATAGAAGTTTCACATTTGGCACATTTACAACTATGACTCTTTCAAGTTTTTATGTAATATATGAGTTTTTTTAATTTTTTCTCCTGTAATTGCTTATTTTGCACATCCCATTGTGCCACTACCATTTTTTGAAAAGACCACCATCTTCTCCACTGAAATGTCCTTGACCTTTATTAACAAAAAAGAAGAAGAAGGAGAAGGAGAAGGAGGAGGGGAATAAGAATGATTGCATATATGAGAGTCTGTTTTGTCTCTGTTCCATTGCTCTATATATCTATACTTTCATCATCATACAGTCTTGATTATAATATATATATATATATATATATATATATATATATATATATGTATATATATATATATATATATATATATATCTTATGCCTAACTTTGCCTTAGAATAAAAATCCTAAAATCTTATAAGGTTTTATATACAAAGCTTCCTTTATATACTCGTTCCCTTTTTCCTTTATTTATGAGGAAATTGATTGTTAAGGTTAGCCTGCATTAAACCAAAATGCACTGAGGAAGGCTGAACCAAGACAAAACATTCTTTACTTCAGAAGATGAACAGGAACATACTGAAAATTTGTTAGTAATGGCAAAACCATATGGCTGCTGATGAGGGGAGAAGGGAAGGCGAAGAAAGTTGTTATTGAGGGGTGAGAAAAGGAGGTAGGTGTACTTCAGCATTTGCAATATGAATCTGGGAATGGTGCTTTAGTAAAAAAAAAATTCACTTTCCTGACATCTTCTCTTTTCTAAGGTTAATCTGCTGATGTCTGTAAGCAGATTCATAGTGGGGATGAACGTAAGACGAAGTGGACACAATGATTTCTTAGAGTAACATATTAACCAGAGTTATTTTTCTCATGTAAAAAAGACCCATAACATAAAAATGCTGCCTTAGCTTTTAAGTGGTGCTTTTTCTACTAACATAGCCACCAGATTGTGGAGCTAAGTTCCTTCTGTTCCACTAATAAATGTCCCTTTTCAGCGATTTTGTTCCCAGATGGCTATTCTATCTTCTCACCTAAAGAAATAATACTAGCTGCTAATTTTTTTCTCTAACCCAAATATATTTAGCAGTCTTTTGCAGCATTTCACACTGTGAGTATAACTCTGAATCAAGCCAGTGCAGTTTAATATCATTCATTTTGCTTGAGTTGCTCCATATTTTTTATTAATTTTAAAATAATTAGGAAGTAATTTCGCAATCAGTTTCCTTTTAGGATATCAGATTTTGTAATAGTTTTCCTGTACACGTTTACAAAATTCTTCTTTTCAAATTTCCTTTTCACTTTATTTTCTTAAATTAACATCACTTGAGTTCGAACATGGACTCCATTTCTACTGACTTAATATCTTCAATTTGGTTCAATTTAGCTCCTTTTTAGAACTTTTCTCATTTTCTGTGTAATTACTTGAATATACAATGATTTTTTTTTTCATCTCAGAAAATTCAATTTGTTCCAATTTTAAAATCAATGCATGTCTGGTAGCCATTGGTGAAAGGCCCTGTTTAAATGTCAAATCTTGTATATTGTGTATATGTACAAGTACTAAGTCACTTACATCCTGGCAAACAAAGTACATATCTAATTCTGGTTTGTTTCTTTGTTTATTTTTGAAACCCTGTGAAGATATCACAAATGGCCAAATAAAATACATCATTGGGCTATAAACCTGTGAAGCTTTCCAATTTTTAGCTCTTGAAGAGTGTTTCAAGACCATTAGGATTTTAAAAGTCTGAACGATGCTGCCCACCTGAATATAAGTGGATTAAGAGGCCCTTGTTTGTTCGTTTTCCCCCCCTCACTTCCAAGTTTATATTTGTGCTTTTTTCTTCCTTCTTTTCCTCACTTATTTCCTTCCTCCCTTCTTCTTTACCTCCTCCTCCTTTCTGTCTTTTCCATCCTTCTTAAAAAGTACCTTTGCAACAGAGCTTGGTGTTGTCTGCCTGTAATCCCAGAGGCTCTAGATTCTAAAGTAGGAAGCTATCAAGTTCAAAGTCAGTCTCAGCGAGTTTTCCAGATCCTAAGCAATTTAGCAAGATCCTGTCCCAAAATAAAAAATGAAATAAAAATGGCTGGGATATGGCTCAGTGGTTAAGTCAACTGGATTCAATCCTCAGTACCCTCCCCAGCAAAAAAAAAAGGAAAACAAAACTAAAAAAAAAAAAAGCCCACATCTGCAGTTCTAGTTGGAATGTTACTGGGTCTTTCATTCCACAGGTCTTAAAACATGACTGCTTGTACTGTTTTGATGGTCTATACACACACACCTGAACAAATTGAGGCAGAGACAAGTGTAAGGAACCAATTCAGTACACTGGAAAGCACATATTTGGTCATTCAAACATTATTTTTAAGATGATTTTTAACAAAACTGAAGAATTTTTACAGTCTCTGACATGCATACTCTTAACACCAAAATTTACAAAATTTTTCTAAAATGCACATTATTTATCAAAGTCAATTGTAAAGGCCTAGTTCTAATATGTTTATAGAAGTGTTCATGGAATTCTGACTTTTTTCTGTTCAGAGCAGGAGTTCTTTAGTGTTTTGTGTATGTCTCTAGTAGGTATTATGGGACTTGGTTCCTCAAAGACATGGTATACTGTGTTGACAAACACTGTTTCAGTACTTCAAGAAAACAAAACAATGTCATGAAATAAAGATACATTTTTATTTCTGGAAAATTATATAAGAATTGAGATGATAAATCAGGAAGTGAGTTGCAGCGTGGCCAGCATACCAGCACTTTATGTGTATACAGTCTTTACTGTTGATTTCTTTTAAATAAAATGTGAGCCTTGATTCCCAAGTCTCACAATGTTTTGATCCTAAACCAATTTAGGGAACTTTTCTAACAATAAATTAGAATTGTTAAACAAATAAATTATGCTATAAAATAATAAATTTATCTGACGTTTATGCTATTACTACCATTAATCTTCAAGTCCTGAAAAAAAAATGGTGCCTCTGCCCTAAACTCTTGGTCTTGAAATTTCAAGAGAAATTTAGGTGACTCAAATAAAGGTTAAAGGATAAATTCAGCTGATGCACACAGAGAGCACCTGAAGATGGTATGGCTTGCTGACAGAATCTGTTGATAAGCAAAATTCATGTTTGGGTGTAGTTCTTATTTTTTATGCCCTTTGCTTGGGGGTCACAACAATCCTCAATGTTTTGGAAGCTTTATAGTATATAAGCTTGTCTAGATTCCCAAGGCAGGGGAGAGAGAGAGAGCAGAATGAGAGAAAAATAACAGTGCAGGGCAAAGCTACAAAGCTAGAGGGAAATGGCGATGCTCTATTGTGTTTATTTAAATCCTTTCTCCTTGTATTTTGACTATCTTATACAAGAGTTCATGGTTAAAAGCATTCCTCATGCTGATTAAATCATATGTTTACCTGGGATATTTTATTATTGGGGATTTCACATGGTTAAGGAGTCAGTGAATATAGCTTCTAAGAGTTTGAGACTATTCACCTTAGAAAAACTCCCAAAGATTGTGAGTTATAAGCATGCCTTTGCCCTTTATAAAAACTGCTGTGAAGGAAGGACAGAGAGGCATAATCAGGAAGTGGGCAATGATCCCCCCTCCTTAGGAAGACAATTTATGAAAGATTCCAACAAGTGTTTGGTGATTTGCCAGGGAGAAGGGTCTTATGATCCTTTGTTAAGGAAAAAAAAGACTTCACGAGCCTACTTTAGAGAAGGTGGGACCTCACATTATTCATCAGAAGAGAATATATCGAGAAATGTAGTTACAAGAACTCACTTCAAAAATTACCTTTTAAAGGGATCAGTGATGTATAATTAAAATGGATCCTTGTATTTATCTAAAATCTATGATTTAATCAATATTTTATCTTTCTCTAAAGAAAAGCAAGTAGCTTTCTCTCTTTATGAGATGATATGGATATGTCATCTTATAAAACTCACTGCTTTTTGATATGTAGAAGTATACTTTGTGGGTTTTTCCTTTCTTCTTTTTTTGTTTAACTATGGATTTCTCTCAGCGACAATGTGAGCACAAGGATTCGGACATTTTTTTTCTCTATTTTATATACTGCTGTATTCCCAGGAAACATTGCAGACATATAATAAATATTTGTGGAATTCATGAGTAATAATCATATTATCTTGATCATACTACAGGCAACACATCCAGTAGCTACTTCAGTGAAAACAAAAATGATATAAAGATGCTTGTTTGCCTATGAAAAGTGTTTGAGTACCACAGATAAGAATTTAAATTATGTTTTCAGGATGGATCATCTCAGGAGAAGAACATACTGATTGTGTTGGGTCCTCAGATTGTCTCCAAGTGTTCAAGGTAGTCTCAAAGTACAACAGAAACCTGCTGCATGATCAGAGCCCCACATTGGTTCTTGGTAATCAAAGAGTCTAAGTTAGTGTCTATTTCAAACAACAGTGCTCAAATTTCCTCAGAGGGACTAAAGTAATCTGTGCCAAAATAACTATAGTTGTGTTATCATATCTTATTACCTTCAAGTTTTCATATTGAAAACATTGGTATAGATATTATAAAGGACTTGCAGCTTTGCTTGTAAGAAATTGGCTACTAAAGCATTCTTGAGATAATTAGCATATTTGGCTATGCTGCAAAAACAAATAAGTCCTACAATCATTGACTTAACAAAGCAAAGGTATATTTCTCTCTCAAAATCATGGACTACAAGTAAACATCCATTTTAAATATCCATCTGATAACTCAAGAATTTTGATTCCCTCCACATTTGTTTTACCATAGACATTAAAGAGAAGTTGGGGCAAAGAAAGAATCATATCATCATGCACCTTAGACCAGAGTGATGCATTTAATTTTTTCTCACTGACCATTGTCCGGAAATACTCTATGCCCACACTTAAGCAGATGGAGAGCATGTAGAATATTTAGCAAACTCTAAAATCTGTTCCTTATTGATTTTCTTTTAATTGAAAACACCATGCTATATTTAATAAAAGGAGTAACGACCAGCAATTATTTATATGAAAGTATCAAAACATTTCCCTAAATCATTTGAATTCAAATTTTACTAAATGCATAAGTAAGAAAATACATCCAGAAGCCCATTGTTCCTCCTTATCTTGGTTATTTATACCACAAATATTATTTCCTAATCGTAATAATATTAGACTGAACTAAATTTCGGACACTAAATTGAGATAAAGAATCCCATGCTTTATATCGTCAGCCAAGACGGGTTGCTTTGCTCAGTATTAATAAGATAAAAGAGTTCCATACAGGGTAACAAAGTACTCACAGTGATTTTCAATAGTGCTGGGTTTGATACAGAGCAACAGAAAGAAGTAGAAGTAATTCTTCTTTGACTACCACAGTATCATGTGAGGTATTTTGCTCCTGAAATTCTGAAAAGAACCTTTCAATTAAAACTGGGTTAAGATGATTTAGTCAAGTAATTTTAGTTTTTATTATTGTTCTGGATTTGTTTATATTGTTATATTTTCATATTTTAAAAGGTCAGAATAAGTTTTGCTATGAAGAATTTATCATTTCATTATAAAATTAAAGTAGTGACATAATAAAAAGGAACACTTGATGTTCAAATATTTCATTGGTAGATGAGAAAACAAACAGAAATATAATTCATCTATAGATATAATTTATAGTCAAATATTTATGCATTAATATTATACAATTATATCAGATTATACATGACATATTATATGTAATAATATATAATGGTACATATTATATGATGCACAATTATAAATTTTATATACCTATATTTACGTATAATATAAAATGCAAATTATCTAATGTATAATTAATATGGAATATAATATATGATCTGCCTTATATAATATGTGATATACAATGTTGGTATACATTTATAATATTATTTGAAATTTCATAAACTATTTTTAAGGGCAAATTTATCTTTATTATATGGTTTAATTTCAACTTTTAAACAGTTTTCATCTAAGTTATATACTATAGTAATACAGTATGGATTTATTCAGATTAGTTTTTATTATCATAAAGGAAAATTATAGCTGCATTACTGCTCTCAAAAACTTTACTAGCTGTTTGTCTTTAAAAAAACTTTGTGTAAATTTTAGAATCACTTCATATTTTATCCAGTACATATTGATTACTAAACTCTCCCCTGGAATCTCTGATTACATTGGTAAGGTTGAGGCCAGATAATATTAATTCACGGTAAGTTACCAGATGACTGACTGGTCTCGTCTGGGCAGTACACTGAGAAAATCTATGTGATATATCCAGATATTTACTTAAAATTCCTTCACATCACTGGTTCTTATGGGTACCACATTCTTCCAAGGAAGGGACCATGTGTCTTTTGCACTTTAATCTCAGTGCCTTGGAGACATGTAGAATCTAGATAGATATGGAATAACATTTTTAAAAATTTAATTTGTTCTTCTTAGTTGTACATGACAGTAGAATCCATTTTGATAAAATTACACAAGCATAGGATATATCTTATTCTTATTAGGACTCCATTCTTGTGGGTGGGCACAATGATAAAGTTCACTTAGGTAAGATCATATGTGTACATAAGAAAATTATGTTAAATTTATTATACTGTGTTTTCTATTCCAATCCCCTCCCTTCTTTTTGTTCCTCTTTGTCTAATCTATTGAACTCTTCTTCTGCTCACCCCCTTTATTAATGTTTAGCTTCCACATATCAGTGAAAACAATAAACCTTGGTTTGGGGGGATTGGCTTATTTCACTTACCATGATATCTCCAGATCCATCCATTTACTGGCAAATGTCATAAAGTCATTCTTCTTTATGGCTGAGTAATAAATATTCCATTTTGTATGTATACCACAATTACTTTATTCATTTTGGAAAAACAAGAGACCCAGAATAGCTAAAGCAATCCTTATCTAGAAATAAAAAGCAGGAGGCATCACAATTCCAGACTTTAAATTATGCTACAGAGCTATAATAACAAAAACAGAATAGTATTGGCACCAAAATAGGCAAAAATACCAATGTAACAGAAAACACAGAGACATAAATACAGTCACTTCATATTAGACAAAGTTGCCAAAAACATATACTTAAGAAAAGATAACCTCTTCAAAAAATTTTGCTGAGAAAACTAGAAATCCATACGAAATAGAATGGAAGTTAACCCATATCTCTACCTTGTACACACAAAAAAATCAACTCTAAGTGGATCAAACAAAGACTTAGGAATTAGACCAGAAATCCTGCACCTATTAGAAGAAAATGTACATCCAACTCTCCAATATGTCAGTTTAGGAATTAACTTTCTCAACAAGACTCCTAAAGTGCAAGTAAAATCAAGAATCAATGTATAGGATGGAATCAAACCAAAAAGCTTCTTCACAGCAAAGGAAACAATCAGAAGTGTGAAGAGAGAGCCTACAGAATGGGAGAAAATCTTTGCCACCTGCACTTCAGATAGAGCATTAATCTCCAGGATATACAAAGAACTCAAAGAACTTAACACTAAAAAAACAAATAACCCAATCAATAAATGGGCAAAAGAACAGAGCAGGAATTTCACATAAGAAGTTAGAATCATCAACAAATATATGAAAAAATGCTCAACATCTCTAGCTATTAGAAAAATGCAAATTAAAACTACACTGAGATTCCATGTCACTCTATTCAGAATGGCAATTGTCAAGAATATAAGTAACATCAAATGTTGGTGAGGATGTAGGGAAAAAAGAATGCTCATACATTGCTGGTAGGACTGCAAATTAGTGCAAGTACTCCGGAAGGCAGTATGGAGATTCCTTACGAATCTAGGAATGGAACCACCATTTGACCCAGTTATCCCACTCCTCAGCATATATCCAGAAGATTTAAAATCAGCATACTACAGTGATACAGACACATCAATGTTTATAGCAGCACCATTCACAATAGCTAAGCTATGGAACCAATCTAGGTGTCCATTAATATATGGAATAACATTTTAAGAAATAACTAAAACATGTATTTTATGCTCTTATATCACCATATTTTTAAAATGTATATGTTAACTTTAAAATTGATATCAGCGTTCACTGTCATTTTATTAACATTTCTTTCTCAAACTAGATTCAGTTCAGGTCCTTAAATGAAAATTGAATCATTTGTTCTTCACCAAGACAACATAAAACAATTTGACTTTTCTGGAAATATTTCTCCAAACATGATTATTTCATATTATTCTACCATTTACCAAGTGAGTTTGTCATGAAATATAATGTATATTTCTTTATACACCACACCATGTGTATTCCTCTTGAAGTTGTGCCCTTTACCTCAAAGGACAAACTTCCCCAAAAGAGGAGGACCATTCTTTGGTCAGGGATGTACTATCCAGCTAGAACGTTCATTATATTATTTTACCTTGCACTCCTTGGGAAGTAGCCTCTCATACTGAGATTAGCATGTAGGATATTTTTTGGGGTTAACTAGAAATTATTAGGATCAACACATGTATAAAAGAAAACACCTTATTAGATAGAGCAAGAAGTGGTAGTAATACAGTATCAATAAAATCTTAATCAAATCCATAGGGAGCCTTGAAGTCTGGAAGAGACAATGGAGTATTCCAATGTTTCATAGAAGGGAGGAGTTCTATACCCACCTGTGTTTAGACTGAGTTAACTCTGGAAAGGTGGAGTGATTTTTGCAAGGCAGCTGTCTCTAGCCAAGGGCAATTTCTAGAAAGCTGGATGTAAAACAGAGCTGGTGTAAACACTTCAGTCCTCAAGGTAGACTGGAAAATATATCTAACTATAAATCTATGTAAATATATATTCAGCAATATTTATACCAAACTAATGAATATTGATAACTAAAATTTAATAAAATTTTAACATTATATAATTAGCAACCGATTTCAGTATGTATCTCTGTTTTCTGACTACATTTTAATATCAAGAAGTAAGGGCTTGAGGCTGTAGCTCAGTGGCAGAGTATTTGCCTAGCATGTGTGAGGCGCCGAGTTTGATCCTTAGCACCACATGAAGAGAAAAAAAAATAAAATAAAGGCATTCTGTCCATCTACAACTACAAAAAATAAACAAACTTTAAAAAGTAAGATATGTCTTCTATTTTTTTTCCTTTTTATGTTTTATGGTGTGGGAAATTGAACCCAGGGTCTCATTCATGCTAAAGAAGTGCTTTACCACTGAGCTGAGCTCCATATCCAGCCAGATGTCTTCCATTTCTTATTTTCAAAAATTTTTAAAAAAGTGTTATTACTTTGTCAGTGGTGTTTTTATTGTCTACCTAAACATTTAAAATTAAAAACTTGATAAATTCATTTTAGTAACTCAACAGGCATTAAGAAACATTAGTTTGTTAACATTATTAAAAAATACATGTGGATAGTTCAAATAGTCAACATTCTAAACCATTATTTGATGTCATATTGACTATCAAATGAGTTGTAATTTTATTTCCAACTTGAAATTACTATTGGCTGGGGATGAATAATGATGTGAAATGGAAACTGTCATGCAGTCACCAAGTAAATAAGCAATTTCTGACACCTATATTAAAAGATTTCATAGCAGAAGTGCATTCAAACTTGCCTGGCTGAGTCCCATTAGAAATCTAGTCCCACAAAAGAGCCATAAACATTGAATTACATTAGGAGATAAGAGCTGTAGAACTAAGAATCTACATTGTCAACTTTTAGAACAGAGGATATACAATTTCATCCAGTGTAGCATGCAGCAGGATCATAGAGACTGTCCTCCACTGCATCTACAACACTCAGTGTCTTACTATTCAGACTCCCTATTAATTTACATACACATGATTGCTGGATGTGTACTGTCTATTTAAAATATTGGTAATCGCATAAAAAATGTATTTATATGTAAGAGTAAAGAAAAATCTATAGATATAAAAATAATAATTTGGGATGCTTTCATATATGCCTATATTTAGTTGCTTTCCTTCTAATCTAACACAAACAAGTATACCAAATGTCATAAATCATCCCTGGTTCAGTTTTCATACTCCACATGGACTATTCTAGCTTTCATAAACTAACATTTTTCTTCCACTCCAATGTAACACTTATATCAACTACAGAGTACACAGATTATATTTTATGATACTCCATGTTTGATATGTCCTACAGATCCTCATTGACTATATGATGCTACAAAGTTTTATTTCAAGCTGCTTTATGGTATGATGATGGCCTGGCATGCTAGACCTTCAATTCCATCAACCTCTTTGGTCATGCCAAACTTCCCATTATTTTGCTTTCTCATATCTATCTTTTTGTACGCAATATTCTATATCTCCCTCACACATATGCAGAAGTGTAATGAGCCATCCATGGGCTCTGTGTGTTAGCTCTGTGCATTTGAGCATAAGAGGGTCTTGTCTGGCATTGTACGCTGATTGGGCGATGCATTACCTTTCTCTTGCTCTGCCTGAGATCCCACACAGCACCTGAGATGGGTGTGACTTGCCAAGATGTCAATCAATCTGCTGACCAAGCAAGATTCCACCATTCAATAACCTACACCTTACCTTATTTGGGTGTAATATTCTATTGAATGTTTCTTCCCAATAAATAGGGTGGTTTTGGATGTACTTGCTCTCTTGTCTCTTGCCTCCCTTGCTCCTCTTGCCCTCCAGCACAGGACCTGACCCCCGAGAGCTATCCCCAGAGAGCCATCGCAGAGCCATCCCTGACCCAGACAAAGGTCTTTCATTCTGTTTTGTCTTTTTGTTGCCAGCCAAATTCATGTGGAGTGACCCTGAATCCATCACTCATGCGGGACTTGGGTGACACACAAGATTTCTCTAAACAAAAAATTAAATTTAGGGACAGAGTCTCACTGAGTGGCTTAGTGCCTTTGTTTTGCTGAGCCTGGCTTTGAATTCTTGATCCTCCTGTTTCAGCCTCCTGAGCCACTAAGATTACAAGTAAATGGCTACCCCTAATGCTTTCCAAGCCTATCTCAAATGTTTCTTGTCATTGTGATGTCCCTTGACTTCCTTAGGTGCTCCACTGTGTTGCCATGGAACACTACATGTATCATCTTGTAATACATCTCTACTTGATTTGCTGAGTGCATCACAACTTCCTCAAGATCAACTCCATGACCTACTCATCATTGGATGCTTCAGATCTAAAGTTACTGCTACCATGAAAGCAAAATGATAGGTATCTATTGAGCTAAGGTTATCCAAAACACTGGTTCTAATAAATTTTGATTCATTTAGCCTATGCATAGCTATTAAAAACATTTCTAAGTACTGTAATTGTACATCTATTCTTGGTTTAAATTTGAAGTGTGTGTGTGTGTGTGTGTGTGTGTGTGTGTGTGTGTGTTTGTCTTGGGTGGTCATATATTTCTGGGTAGCAGACAATAAGAGAAAGCTGCACAGAAAAAAATAATTGAGATCTTGGATTTTATAACAAGATTATTAATATTCCCTGATGCACCTGCTGGGTTGCTCACTCTTAGGTTAGGTTGAAGGCATTGTGTTAATTGTTAGTTGAACTTAGTTTCTGTCTTCAGTGTGCTTATAGGAGAGTTGACAGGAAGTGAAATTAAGTTTCTTAGATACGATAAAAATATTATTTAAAAGATGTAATATTGACAGGCAATGCAAAATAATATAGAACACGTTAAGAAAAAAAGCAATCATTTAAATATTTTACAATGTTTACTCTGGTTTATGAAATATGTTCACAATTAAGTATTTTAAAATGCTAAGTGAATAGGTAGTTGTGACAATTTTAATTTTAAATATAATTATCAAATAAAGCTGTGTATATGCATATATCAAGTGAATGTTAAAAGATTATTTTGTATAAACCTTAGTCATCTCAAATAGAAATAGAAGATTACCATGACTGCATATATAAATATATAACAGATCATTATTGTACTCATCATTAATTATTTTATTTTTCAGCAAAACAAAGAAGTAGCAGACAGGCAATTCTAGACAAAAATACATTCTTTCTTTTTTTTCCAATTCTTTTTGAAGTGAAAGTTTAATTATGAGGAGATAACTAGAGGTGTTGTGACCTGAATTCAAATTAATATTTGATTAAATTTCACAACACAGCATGGAGCTATAACTGGAATGAACAGTTTGATCAAATTAAAATTACTTCGTAATAGATATTAAGCTAAGTAACTATTAAATTGCTTATTTCTTAGGGTGTAATAGCAAGTGCCAGAGGAATAGAGGAGATTTTACACAAATGCAAACTTGGTAGACTGTATGACTGAATGATACTTGATATTAATTAATATTGTCAATAGCCCTCATACCTGTGATGATGTTGTATAAAATGACAAATTGCTGAAGGAACTGAAAATCCAGTGAATATTCTTAATCTATGTTTCTAAATGCCAAAAGGAGGGACAGAAGGATATTTAAATAGTTATGTGCTAAAGAAAAACAAAATAAGATTATAACTTCCAGCACTTACAAATGTTAAAGAAACAAGTACATGGGGAATGATTTGAAAGAGAAGCATTCTGGGTCATAGGGAGGAATTTCTAATTAGAAAATTCTTAATAGATACCTATGGAAGAAGGCAGGAGAAAAAAAAATAGAGGCCAGACTTGGAGTTCATCAGCAATTCAACTTCTTAGGTTCAAGACACTGCATTAATTGTTAGAATAAAATGAATAATATAGTTCCTTCTTTCAATATGCTTCCAAGGGAGTACGTAGGATGAAAGCATGTTGATGAAATGTAACACAGAATATGATGCATGTCCTAACAAAATTAAAATTTATGATGCACTTTAAAAATATGGCAATATCTCACACTCTAAACAAGGGAAAGAGATGAGCAAAACTTTGAAGGAAGGAGTAATCTTCAAGATGATCTCAATAGTATGGGTTCCAACTTCAATAGTGATGAATGGTATAGCGGCCAGGACCCAGACTTTTGGCTAGATGTACTTTGGTTGATGAGTGTGGACATAGCCCCAGGAACTTATTCTGGAAAGCTAGGTTTTGATCTTCACACTGCCAACTAGCCATTGAATTATGGATGATTCAGCTCTTTGAGACCTGGTTTTCTCAGCATACAGGGAATTGAACTACATAATCAGTAAGGTCATGCCAGTTCTAAAGTGCTCTGATCTAAAAAAACACACATTGCATCTTGTTTTGGGTGGCCTAGAATGTTAAGAATTTTTTAACTATTTTTTATCATACTAGTAGTATGATAAAAGTTACAGATTTATAAGACTGATTCAGTGGGATATTCATTAACTCTTGGTAGACTCCTAATGTTCCTAGGTCAAAAGTAATGAGGGGCTGGCAGAGAGAATATATTATAGAAGCTGAATTCACAAGACCTTTTCATATTATTTATCAATATCAGTGGGAGTGGAAAATGAAAGAAAAGTAAAAAGTACACAGCTTCCAGCCTTGATATCTGGAGAAGTTTTATGAGTACAAGATTGAAAAGTTTTATCTATAAAGATCAATGCAAGATATTTGTAATAAATCTGTCCAACTGCCAGCTGGAAACACAGTCTTAGATCTTTAGCTCTCAAGGTACAGATAAGAGCAGGCTTACAAGCCAATGCCTATAGGAACTACTGAAGTAACAGGTTGCATTTGAAACATTAAAGTTCTGGGAATGTAGCATACTGGGCAAGGATGCCCTTGGAAAGGAGGTAGCTGCCACTCAAGTGCAGCAGATTTTTGCCCTTGCAGTTGCAGACCCTGCTTTTGTAAAAAGACAAGCCAGACATTTTGATTGTTTCCCAGTTTTTAATTGTTGATAAGGAAACTAACTCAACAAAATTAATTCATTGTGGGGAATAAACAAAACATGACTGGAAGCCACATTGAATCTGCCACCTATTGGAGGCAAGTTTTGGAACTCATCATTGACATTTTCAACAACAGTAGAAAGATAACAAGAAGTAGAATGGTGAGGATGAATGGAAAATTTCAAAACATTTACATAGCAATAGAAGTCTAAGAAGACTATTCTCAAAGAATTGTTATGGTTTACAAGTCAAGTAAAAGAAAACAGTAGTCTCTTTATATATGGTGGTTCACAGGTATGAGAAAAATACGTGTGCATTACTCAAGGAGAATGGAATGATAAGAGAATGGAATGACCATCATGTCCTCTAAAAGGGAAAATATAAATATCACCTACTAGAAACACACTATAAAACGATAATAATGAGAAATAGGAAAGGTAAAAATTACCTAAATTTTCTTCACATAACACACACACACACACACAAAACTGTGTATGTTAAATATATAATTTTATGTTTTCAAACATCTGAATTTAAGATGTTTGAAAATCAATTTTATTTGTATCTAACAAATATTCTTAAGAGTATAATATATTTCAAATCAAGAAAGTGGCAAGTTGAGAAGTTTTGTCTTTAAATGAATGCAAAGTCATCTATAACCATTTGGCTATTCAACAAGTGTCTACTGAATTTCAAATGATTTTTTTTAGGCTTAGCTATTATAGGCATGGAATGATCAATGCTCATTACAAGATCTGCAATTATCCTTACATAACAAAGAGATCACTTTTAAATGCACATTTCAACTTGGTAGTTTCTGAAATAAGAATAGTTTGATACAGTCCTAGAGTTTTCAGATCACGCACATACATCTTAACAGTGCACATTACAACCTAATCCTGGAGTCAATTAATAAATTTGTTGAAATGGCAGTTTGATTAAAATTTCAGATGCACTAATTTGCTTTCCTTGTGCCCTTTCATTAAGGCTTTAATAGAGTCTGCGATTGCCTGCAAATTTTTTCTTGGTCTTAAATATTTGTGTTTCTGTCCTTAACTTTCAAAGCTCCTTCAAGTTACCAAAGCCCAAGAACAAACAATCTTAGAAATTAAGTTAAGGCACAGAGAAAATTGCCATCTTTTTCTTCAACTACATGAACAAGAACTGTATGCCTTTAAAATGCACATTTCAAAGTAAGTTGCGAAAGAGGTATTTTACTCTTTTTTTTTTTCCTGGTGATGGGGAAAAACATTATTTTTGGAGAATGAAGCAGTATTCTGTGGACATTTTCTACTAAACTACTTCATACCTAATTGAGTTTGAATATAACACACTTAACATTCAAATTTATGCTTTCCATGATGAAATTTTAACTTTAAGAGAAAATTCTACAACTTTATCTCATCTTGCTCGTAACTACTATTTTTTTAGCTTTATTCTATATCAAGCATTATTGAAATCCTTTTCATAAACTGTGTCACTCAGTACTCCAAACACAACAAATAATACACAGACTTCAGTCTTAGACTCTATTTTTTAATAACTAGATAGTTACACACTAAAAAAAAAAATGCAGCCAAAAAGACCATTCTGCATTTGATTGCCAAAACAACTCCCTTCCCACCTACCCACAAAAATGTTCTTTCAGGGAATTGAGTCTGTTGCTAGGAAACATGTCAAAGTTTGAATCACAAAACTTCAAGAATGCTGTAAAAACATGTACCATACCACAAATTAGAAAATACCAAAGCAATGCAAAAAAAGAAGAAGAAAAGGAAAGAAAAAGAAAATTCAGTTCCCAACTTGGTTTAGAATTCGGGCAAACTACCATAGATTCAAAGTTTGCCGAGTAATCACTGAAGGCATTCTAGCATATCCAGTGATTTAGATTGCAAAAGATTATAAAATATACAAATAAGCAAGGTGTGAAACTAGGCATTACAAAATAAATAAATAAATAAATAAAAGCACATACTTGTATGGTTTGAAGTCACTAATATAATGTGGAAAATTAGGTTTAAGAAAATTCAGTAATAGATATACTTTTGCATATACTTTTGTAGTAAGCTCATTGCAACATTAGAAAAAGTAGAAAGGGATTGAAGAACAAATTTAAATCACTTTCTATAGGAAAAAACTTTAAAACCCATTTGCACCTAAAATTTTGACCAATCTTCATACATTTTGAAGTTAAAAAGTTACAAATCACATAGAAAATGTGGTCCTTATAAGTTACTTACTGAATGTGGAAATAGGATAAGACTATTATTATTCTTAATGTAACCTAATTATATACCAGACCATACAGATATTTAAGATACCATATTATTGAAAGTGAAAGATATGCACATGTAAGTAATTTAAAGGTATTTCTTTTGCATATACATGATAATATCTGTCACTAATCCGTAAAATGCTTATTATTTAAATATGTTCAAATACTTGTTAAAAGAGGAAATAAAGGTTTCCAGTTCTAATGATGAAACAAGGTTTATAAAATATGAGTACAGAACTGCTGCCAGATCCCTGGGGAATATACTTGAACAATTTTCTCCTTTCCATTTGCACTCTTCTCAATTCACTGTGGCATAACAGTTTGCTTCTTTGTTATTTCAGGTTTTTTGGAGAACAAGTAACACGTTCTCCTGTCTTGAAGTACTTTTCATGTATCTGGTCCACTGCTATACTCATATTAAGTAATGAGAAAGTAATAAGAATATGATAATATATATTTGAAACCACACCTTTTTTTTGCTGAGAGACTGTACAGTCAACATGATTAGAGAAGCAAGTAATTCACCAAGAAAGATTTCTCAGAAGATGTAGTTTTTTTTTTTTTTGGTACAACTTTAAAATGTACTATTTCATAGTACACAGCATGTTAGTTAACATATAATCATTTATAGGTTGAGGATCCTTATTTTAAATATACAAATATGAAATTATCCAAATCCCAACAACTTTACAGTACTGGCAAGATGCCAAAAGGGATAATTTTTATGCCCTGAAGCTGTGTTTTATCCACAAAATTATTAAAAATATCCTACAATATTATCTGCATGCTATGTGTCTATGTTTGCATGAAATATAAATGATTTTTGTGTTTAGATTTGGGTCCTATCACCAAGATATCTCATTATGTATGTGCGAATATCCCCAAATCTTAAATAAATCCTCAACCCAAAATACTTCTGGTACCGAACATTTCAGATAAGCAGTATTTAACTTTTTCTTCAATAATCCTTTGTTCTCTTGATTTAAAACACACATTTCTTTGTATCCTAGTATAATTTGAATGTCTTTAGTCTCTATTTAATAAAGCTACATGCAGTGGTATTATAAAATGAAGAAATGGGTAATTTGTTAGACTTAGTTTCATTTATAGAAATTTTAGGAGAAATAAATAAGAAATAATTCCAGACTCTCCTCTCCCAGGTTAAGTACTTGGTGGGTGAATGAGTACTACTGAACACTGTAGAAACTTTAAAGGAAGATTTTCAGAAACCAGGATACAGCCTTTAAAAAACAGAGTACCTATCTGCAAGGAATGACTACATGGAACTGGAAGAATTAAAGGACCTGAAGTGTGAGAAAAAAATATTATCAGGACAGAGTTGTCATTCCCTTGTTGGGGTGTTCTGACTGACCTAAGAAGAGACCCTATCTGCTTTGATTGATGCAACTATACTATTCCTCTCCCATAGGATCGCTGAGCACTTCCTTTTAGGTAAGCTGACCTTCTGGTGCTGTTTATTCTTTGGTAAATAGAGATAAACATGAAACCTAATTTCATTTGTTTAGTTCTCTGATAGGTTAGATGCATCTAAATTTCACATGATAAAAATCAAGAATCTATTTTAATTATTCTTCAGTGTGAATACCATTGCTTCCCTGTTTAGAAGGGAGAAGGTAGAAAAAAAATTGTATTGCCGCAAATTTCTCATTATATCATCATCAACCACAGCAACAGTTGTAATTAATGTTTCTGCTCTACCATTGTTCTCCCTTATCATTCCTCATCTGGATGTAGAGTGTTCTCACCCAAAAATCTTTAGTCTTGTTCCATGCGATCTGGCTATTGTAGTCTTTCTGAAGTGCAGATTTGATCATATCACTCCCATGAATAAAATCACTCATATTCTTTATTATAGCATAAAGTGCAAACTCCTGAGCATGACAATCCAAAGCCTCCCACCATCTTCTTGCTGACTTACCTCATCCACACATGAACACTTTTGTTCTCTACATTTGCCATTTGTTGCAGAAAAGACAAAGTTATTATCCTGTTGCCAGGAATCATGTGATTTATCATCACAATGCAAGATCAATTCTTACCTCACCTGGGCCTATCATTATTTAGTTGCCAACCTGGTGAGAACCAACTATTGAGGTGAAGGATTGAGTTAAAATGTTATTCCCAAACCCATCCTCCCAGGAAGTCTTTGGTGGCCTGTTCTAGCAAACTCTGGTGTGTATTCTCTATAGGATATGTCATCTCTATCACAATTTTATTTGAGCCGTAATTTTCTCATAGTGTGTGTAGCTGCTTTTACCTCTAAATATGAGTATGTGGATGACAGAAGACTTATTTTCATCATATCTTACATGAACCATAGAACTCAACATGGAGCATGTTCAGAAGATTTTTGTTACATGAGTCAATGAATTAATAAAATTTAGCATTCATGAAAAATCTTAATGGCATCATTTTCAGATATTATGAAACTAATTCCAACTTTATGAAGCTTTATTAACTTCATCCTGTAAATAAATCTCACAAAGTCTTTTCATCTAAAATAGAAAACACTACTTGGAAAGTTACTGATAGCTATAACTAGTATTTTATTTAGAACTAAGCAAACACATTTGTTTGCCTATCAGTATGTAGCTGGGGGGATCACCTTTTAAAATATTTCCAGCTAGGCTGAATTATTTCCACACTGACATCTCTTATCTTTGGAAGTAGAAAAGTTCTGCAGATCTTCATCCACTAAGAATCATTTACCCTAATCACATTCTCCAGTCTATCCACTTAATAATTATTAAGTTACTAATATTTAAAGCAAATTTGGTGAGAATATCAATACTGAAAAAACTAATAATAACACATGTTTTCTAGTAATGAATGGCTCAAACTGTCAGCATCTTTTACAGTTCTTTTTAATACAAACAGAAACCAGTATTGTTCCAACTTCCTCTCTTTTCCTCACAAGTCCTGCCTGAAATATTATAAATGCAACTTCATAGAAAAAGCCTTTTTAGTATTATTTTAAAATTTATGAAATGTTTTGAAAACATATTTAGTTGTTTTCTTCAATTAAATTTAACTGATACATGCAAACATTAAAATTTTACATTTTGGGGGGTTATTATACGATGCTTTGATATAAGTAAATATTGTGAAATGTTTAAATAAGAGAGATATATCTATATCCTAGAATGCTTACACTTTATTTTTGGTAAAAACCTTCAACATCCTTTTTTTAGCCTTTTGAAATATACAATACATCATTGTTAGCTATATTCACCCACTGCATTAAATACACCAGAGATTCTTACTCCTAACTGTAATTCGGTGCCCATAATTCATGGTCTCCTCATCTCTCTCCCCTGAATCTCCCACCATCCTTCTATCATCTCCTTGACATAAACTGTTTTATATTCTGCATATGAACAAGAACATGCAGTATTTGTCTTTGTGTGACTGGCTCATTTTACTTAACATTTATGTTGTTGCAATTGATAGGATTTTAATCTTCTTATGGATGATTATTATTCCCCTGGGTGTATGTACACCTTTTCTTTTAGTCATTCATTAACTGACAGGCATTAGGTTGTTTTTATTTCTTGGCCAGTGGAACTAATATTGCTATAAACATAGGAGTGCAGATGTTTATGGTGGTTTCATTCCGAGCTTTCCAAGAAATCTCCATACTTCTTTCCAGATTGGCTGCACCAATTTGCAGACCCACCAGCAATGTACAAGTGTACCCTTTTCCCCACATCCTTGCCAGCAGCATCTTCTTGATGAGGGTGGAGGAAGGGCTCTGAAGGAGTTAACATTCAATCCCTCATGGGGACAGTCTCCAACTCCAACAGGTCTCAGTCAAAATTGGCCTCCTTGATCTGACTTGACTCAATTTACATATCTATACTGCCTGCCTGCCTAATTCTGGCTTCATTAGTGCTCAAGTCTGCTCCCTCCAGTTGACCTTTCAACTTCCAGCAGCTGTCACAGTTATTCTCCTTCCCTTCGCTTCTACTCTATCCTCTCACCATCCTTTGAAATAGAATGATGCATGTTCTCTGCTGAATCCTCTCTTCCTTGCTTTTTGTTTCTTCTTGTTCCACTTCACTTGGATTCATTTCTTTACAAATAAAGAGATTCAGGATCCTGCTTCTTGGAGATCTTTGTTATCTGAGATTGGTGCCAGGGCCCTGAACTAAGCAACACATAAGTGGATGGGGCTTAGAACTGGGTGTAGTTAGGATTAACAATAAGAAAAATCTTATTGATTCACACTTGTATATTGCAATGTATATATCCTGTGGAAAAACAAAAACAAAATAATTTTATTTACTAACTCTAAGAAAGGGGAAAGAATCTATATCCTACTCTAGGACTTTTCCAATACAGTGATTTTATTGAGACTACAAAGTCTCTGTCTATTCTTTGTATTCGTTGCTAAGAGATTTTTTTTTTTAAATATTCTGATGGGTGTTCATCAGAAAACCATGAAATGATAAAGTCTAAATTGGTGAAAACTACTTACTCGGAGGTGTAAAGAGTGTGAAGTGGCTGTGGAGTGGGGGCACGTCCCTCTGGACCTAGGGGGAAAGTGGTTCAGGGCAAACAAGATGGAATCATGCAACAGGAGGTGTGATAAGGCATATGAGAAAATTTTAAGGTCATGAAGAGATCTTTTGGGAGAAGGATGTGAGGTTCTTAAAGAAAAGGGTGGCAGAAAAATACCCAGAATTCCTCTTTTATGTTTCCAAAAACCTAGACAAATTAAAGGAGCTGAAAGAAAAGTGACCACAACACTTGAAGCAACCAAAAGATCTTTATTGCAGCAGTGCAACAAAGAGAAAAGAAAGAAGGAAAGAAGGAGAGAGAGAGAGAGAGAGAGAGAGAGAGAGAGAGAGAGAAGAGAAGAGAAGAGAAGAGAAGAGAAGAGAAGAGAAAAGGAGAGGAGAGGGGAGATGAAGAGGGAGAGAGCAAGAGCAAGAGAGAGACAGAGAGCGCATGCAAGAAAGACAAAGAGAGCAAGAAAGAGAGAGCAAGAGAGAGGGGGGCCTGGCAGGAGCGAGTTTTTATAGCCCAAATCTAATGGCGCCTCTGGGTCTGCAAGCTGCCTTGTTGGCCCAAGGGGGGGGGGGTTAAGTGTTCAGCCTTGAGCAGGGTTGAACGTTCAGACTTGAGGCAAACAGGTGATAAAGGACCAGATAGAGGGAGGTTTGAGTGTGTGGGCTATCTTGCAGCCAACATCAGTTCAGTCTGCCCTGCAGAAAACACAGTTCAGCCTGCTCTGCACCCAACAGGAACCATGAGAGCAAGGCTGTTCCTGGAAGTCCAGATACATATTCTCTTGAAGCCCCCTCACTTTCTCTTTTGTATACTGAGAACCATATCAAATCAGTGTTACCTGTATAAAGCCACATCCCCGTGTGTATGATGGGTCGTCAATTGCTCTTTGGAGTGCTGGTGATACAAGCCAACTTATGCTGGTGAGGTCAGTACATCTGTAGCCTAGCACAGAAAGACCTACTCTCAGTGGAGACTGGTGGAAACTAAGAACATTCATTCTACAGAATATAACTTGGAAAGTTTGAATTGTCTTCACTGGTAGAATGAGGGTTTAATCAATTTCAAAATTATATATTTTAAGATCCAAAGATACTTGTCACATGGGTTCAATGACTGTAGCTCCAAATCTGCAAATCATCAACCTAATGTTCTGTTCACAATTATAATAATCACAATGACTACAATAATTCTTGTAGTTCTTGAGAATAACTGTTCTAAATATTTTAAAAAATATACTGAGAAACTGATGTGACTCCATTTTTGAAAACAGCTTCTACCTCAAGGACTGTCCAAAGGAAGGAGGCATGCCCTTTGTCCTTGGAAAAGCCCATAGAGCACTCCTAGGCAGATAGCCACCTGTTGAGTTCTTTGTCTGTAAATAACAGGAGAGATGGGGGCACCTGGTATCCCTGAATCAGTCAGGCTAGGTGAGGATCCATAGCAACCCCCTAGCAACCACCAATCAGCATGAGACAGAGAAAATACCTGGGATTCCAGATGACCGCCCAGTAGTCCAGGTGGTTGATAACATGTTAGGAAACCATGTAGTTTAGCACATACACTCCTTGTGGCTTAAACCAATCAGTTCAAAGGAATCCACCTCTTGTACTAACCAGTCACCCTTACCCAACTTGTTCCCACCAATGAATGTGCTAATCAATGTTAAAAGTTGTTTGATTTTCCCAGAGTGTGAAATGATTTGCTATGTGATGTTGTGAAACATAGAGTGTCCCCCCAAAAACCTATACATCCTCACTGAACAAAGGACCAGGGTTCAGTCCTCAGGACTGCTATGTTGGAAACAGTTGTGAGTCCAGGCTCCAGCTTGCAATAAAGACTCTTGTGTGATTGTGGCTCCTGGAGGTCTATTGGGGTCCCACGAATCTGGCATTATAATACCTCATTACATCCAGAAAATGGTTACAAAATTTCATCTCTTACCTTTTTTTATCAGCTATGCAGTTTCTAAACCCTCTTAAAAGAATAGTTTAGAATTGTGAATGGCTCTGCTAATGTAGGAAAGTCAAAACTTAAGCTGAAATGTTATTAGGATAACCATACATCATGTTTTCTCTAAAATGTGTCCCTTTAATGCCTGCAGATGTCACTAAATTCTGACACTAGTAGGGCACATTACTGCTTCAATAACTTCCATTTTGGATAATGAACCATGTGGTTACTAAACTAATTCGCAGATGATTTGGAAGAGAAGGGAAGATAAGAGCATGTCATCATTAGATACTGAATGATTTTTGATTCTTGGTACAATGGTCAGAAAACATTTAGTGGGATAGAAGCTATGCTAACCTAGAAAGACCACTACGTTGTGGTTGAAAGCACAATTGTTTCTAGAAGCATAAAGTGTTAACTAACATAAGAAGAGATAACAAGCCTTTTTTAACCTAAGTTCAACCTTACAGAATAGTAACAGAGACCCAGAAATGTAAAATAATTTACTCAAAGACATGATACTTGCTAAGATCAGAGGTCATGCTGTGAAAGAAATTACTTGAAGTCCCAGCCTGTAAATGTCATACATTTGGAGACACTTTTTCAAACTAAAGTTCAAATTTATTTAGAATTTCCAAGATTCATTTAATTTTTTAATTGTTTCTTTTTAGTTATACATGACAGTAGAATTTGACATAGTTATAAAAGCATGGGATATAATTTATTCTAATACAGACCCCAGTATTTCCCCTTCTCCACTCTTCCTCCCACTCTCCCTTCCCTTCCCTGTATTCTCCTGATCTTCCTGCTCTCTAAATTATTTTTTAAATTTAGTGTCTTGTGGATGTACATGATGGTGAGATTCACCGTGGTATATTCATATATGGAAATAGGAGCGTTATGTCAGATTCATTCCATTTTCTTTCCCTATCCTATCTAGTTTATTTCTTTTTATTTTGTTTTATTTCATATTTTTTAGTTGTAGATGGACACAATACCATTATTTTATTTACTCATTTTTATGTGGTGAGCTTTGTGGCTATACCATTTGGATACTATGTCGGGTTGGTTAAAGCCTTAAATGCTGGATTTCTACTTGGTATATAATTGGAAGCTTTGAAAATTCTTGAACTGAGATGAGGTGACATTTTTGAAGAGTGTTCCATATTTGCCAGCAAGATCTGCCTGGTAATTGAGATTTGACTATGTATTTCATAGACTTACCCAATTTTAGCATGAATTTACTAGAAGATAAAGTTTACATAAAAAATTGAAATTGAATTTATTTTCCAAAATAGAGTTATTTTAAATATTGCATATTGAGTTAATCTCTAACAGTCATTATCATATAATGTTTACTTTTACCAGTCAAAGCAATGTAAATGAATATGCTTCCTATCTTTTAGAATCTTTGGGCCTAAAATGAATGACAAAAGCAATAAACATAAAAGCAGACAAATGAATCCCTTCTCTCTAGTATCCTGAGAAGTAATATTTTGAAAGAAGATAAATTGAAAGAAAATAAATTCAAAAAGGAAGAGCTTATATTTTATAAGCAACCCTATGCGGGAAATTAAATACATATAAGCAGATACGAGACAAGAATTAGAAATGTTCCTTGGGTATTCCTTTCAACATTCCCTGTGTCTGTAATTATATTCATTGTAGAACACTTTCATATCTATTATCCCTCTTCTTAGATCCTTCAAGTATATTAAAAGTTATTTACATATTATACATATTTACGATTCAACTCCCATGAGCCAGTCCCACAAAGTTTCTACAGAAATTGAATATCAATTACTTAAAACTGAATAACTATATGCAAAAATTTTGTTTCCCATTACCTTTCCTATTCTTTTTTTCTGTTTTATTAATTTATTTATTATTGGAATGTTTGTCTCTTGGCATTTTATGGCATGCATATGTTATTAAGAGTACTTATTCTCAAATTATAATTAGCCCATGTTTCTTAGCTGTTTAAAGTACTTTTTTCCTTTGTTGCTGTAGCCTTTCATTATTTGACATTTTTTGATTGTTCATGTTGTTCTTCTTCATTAAAATAATGAACGAAGCACAATGATTCTTACGCTCTGCTACATTCAGAGTTTAAATTGCTCTGTCTCCCTTCCTGTGCCTATGTCCAGCAATCTTTCTTTCATACATATACATTTTCTTTAAATTTAAAGAAGGTTTTTAACCATATTCTATCTCCTCTAATATTACTTTGATTTCCTTTTCTTCTTGGCTATGCATTCAGGTTCCACTTCCTACATCATTCTTTCCCAATCACTACCAATATGCAAGGTGTGTCTACTTCTTCCTTCCTTTGACATTCTACCTTTTCATTTATATTACACCCTTTCACAACCTGGACTTCCTTGCATTCTACTTTCTCTTCTTCAGAACACTCCCTTCACAAGAGGCTCACCCCTAGCAGGAAGAAAGTAAAACTTACCCTCGAGTTATTGTCATCTTCTTTTAAAATCTTGAATCACGAAAATCATTAAAATATATTGTTGAGAGCCTCAATCAAGTCGGAATGACGCCTAGCATTTTGCCAGAGGGAATGGCCAGTGAGCAATTAAGATAATGATTGAGTTAAGCTGTATATAATTACTGTGACTGGATGATGATAAATTGAAACAGGCTGTGTATTGAGTTGTATATGGACCCTGCTCCAGCAATAGGGCGGCTCTTGCTGCCTCCTTCGCCTGATACTATGGAGTTCCCGTGGAGTTCTCGAGGGATTCCCAAGGAGTTGGCACGGAGCCCGGTGGAGGCTGAGAGAGTTCCCAGGAAGTGTGAGTGGAGTGCTGGTGGAGTTCGGGCAATAAATTTTCCCGTTTGAACATACAAGTGCTTTGTGGCACTCGGTTATTTGTGCCCAGCCAGACTGCGGCACTATATGGATTCAGGCTAACCCTGTACCTCTAGCGCCAAGCGTACAAGATGCGGTTTGCTTGAGTTTGTCCAGCTGTTCCAAAAGGAAGAATTTGTAGGACTCCACAGTGGACTGATATTCATCACACATAGCCAATGCTCCATGACAATCAAAACTTGTCTGGGTATGAACAACACATAATACACCTCTCTAAAGTCCTGCGTCATGAATGTGACCTGCCTGTCCCACTGTCTTTTTCATCTTTGTACTACTCTGCTTTCACATGTGGAATGCATTTCCCTAAAAGAGATTGCAGAGTAGAAGAACTAAATGGGCCTCTGGATCTTTCTTTCCCAACTCACTGATTCAAATCAGAGATGATAGTCAGACAGGCAAATAGAGCATTTTAGTATTTTAGTAATGATATAGCACATCTTTATACATATTGTTAAAGAGAAGATATATGTTTGTCTAACATAATAAATAGTCATCCTTTGGAAACATTTGTAATTTCTTATCAGTCATGTGAACAGCTAGTTTCATACCTGAAAATTAAACTTTTCTTCTCTAGAAGTCCTTCAGTGCAATAGACCAACTGCACATGTATAGTCAATATTTAATGATGCTAAAGCTCTATAAATATAAAACTTTACTTCACGGATCTTGAATTCCTACATTATTTCAGGTATAGTCTAAAAAGCTTGGCTAGAATTGTCAGAGCCATAGATGTTTCCCAACTGGGCATGTGGATCTGTAACACCCAGTAACAAATGTCTACATCTAATGTCAAAAGCTGAACACCTAGCCAGGCCCAGTTCTTCACACTGGGAGTGTTTTCTGCTTTTCAAACTTTCACTTTCTAAATTTCTTTACATAAAAATATTATTGAATCACTTATTATGAATGGTAAATATCTTCAATACTTCACATTTTTAAACTTAGGTAATCCTTACAACAACTTTTTGAGGTAGATACAAATATTTTCATTTTACAGTTGAAGAAAACACAATTCAGAAACATATAAACAGCTACTAGGTGACCAAAAATATTTGAATGCTGAGTTATAAGTCTCCTGTTACAACTTTTAATTTGTGTCTAGGACAGAAATCCTTAAAAAAATGGGTCAGGCATGATGGTGCATGCCTATAATCCCAGCAATTCACCAGAAGCTGAGGCAGGAGGATTGCAAGTTTGAGGACAGCTTCAGCAACTTAGTGAGATCCTAAGCAACTAAGTGAGACCCTATCCCCCTTCAAAACAAAACAAAACAAAACAAAAAAGGTCTGTGGGTGTACCTCAGTGTGGTTAAGTATACCTGGGTTCAATTCCCCCGCCTCCCCAAAAAAGAAAGAAAGAAAAAATGTTGTAAGCATAAGAAAGCCCAAACTCAAAGAACCTGAATCAAAGTGTATTTGAATTTAATCAACAAAAATGAGAGGCTTTTAAAAAGTTTATTAAGAGGATTTAGCATATTTGCATAATTATCAAATTCAAATCTGTATAATCTTATAATCTTGTTTTGTGATTTTAAGTATTTTAAGTATTTTTTATTATTATTTTTCTCTCTTGAGAATGTAGGATACAATTTCTTTTGTTCTTCTTTAGCATTTGGCAACTATACAAAATCTTTACAATTGTACTTGTTTTTACTTTAACATTTTTCAATAACAAAACAAAACCAATATTTCTCATATCAGTTAAATTAATACATTATGCATTCATTCCAAAAAAGATGAATAATTTAGCACAATTACATTTCCCTTTCTAATCCACAATTATTTTCCTATTCTTAATATAATTTTAGATCTTTTTACCTCAGGTTTGCTTGCTTTATTTTTATATTTTGCTAGCTCTTTTTCCAATTGTACTGCAACATTTATGTTTAATTTGTTTAAACATTGATTTTCTTAACTGTATTTAACTGACTTCATATTTAGACTCCTTTTTGAGGCTAGCATATCTGAGAATTTACTTGTTCTTCCATATTTCAATGTCTTCTCTGGTTATTGGTATACATAATGGATTATATTATCCTGATATTATTATTTTCTTTGTTCACATTTTTCTTTCTATGTGATTTTTCTTGAATAGTATCTTACCCCATGCAACTGAAAATATCACCAGGCCATTGGTTATTATTATATTATACATAATAAACTCATAGTTTTAGAGATTTTCCCACCTGATATAATTAGTCCCCTTCCAGATACTCAATTATTTTTTTGTCATAGAAAATGAAAACAAATAAACAAACACTACCCTTCACCTAACATCATAGGCCAAAATTAACTCAAAATTTGTTATCAATCTATATCAACAAATATAAAACATCTACATATGTGAAAAAAAATTGATTTTGTGTGAAACAAAGCTGTTTTTGATTAGACACAAAATTAAAAAAGGGAAAGATTGATAAAATGGATGTTATCGAAATCTTTAAATTCTATTACAGAAACAAAGACAAGTTACAGACTGGGAGAAAGTATTTGAAATAGGTATAATAAGGAATGATAAGAAAACAACAACAATAAAAAAGCAAGTGGATATTTGAAAGGCCTTAAACTAGTAAGATGTAGGAATATATGTACAATTCACATATACAATGATTTTTCAAAGCTATTAATAATCAAGGAAAATGTGATGTAAAACCACCACAAAACTATAAGAATGATTATCACAGAATACTAGCTATACCAGTTGTTGGTAAGGATGTGATGATAAGACTGGATTTCCTATATCTGATTTGATAAAATGGTAAAGTTACTTTGCAAAACTTCTCCATCTTACTTTTTCTCTTCAAATGAACCCACACCTCTCTCTTAGGACCCAATCATTCCACTCATAGGGTAAATACTCAAGGGAAGTAAAATGTTTATTGACACAATGATTTTTGAGGCATGTAGGTAAACTCTTCATTTATAGTAGCCCCAAATTGTAAAAAAAACTCAAATGCCCATCAAAAGATAATGGATAATTTGTTGTATATATGTATCATGAAATGCCATATGGTGATAAAATGGTACACTACTGCTACATACTAATGATGTATATGGAGCGACATGGATGAATCTCAAAACCATTATCTTGAACAAAAACAGCCAGTTACAAAAGGTACATTCTTTATTATCTCATTTATATGATTTACTATTTTTTTAAAGTACTTTAACTCATAGTTATACAAAACAAAATGTAATGAATGAGGGAGCTTTTTGGTGTGATGGGAGTTTTCTAATTCTTGATTGGGATGGAAGTTACTCAAGTCACTTTAGTAGAGTTTACAATATTTTCTTAATTATGTCAGAAATAATAATGATTGAATCTTGTTTATTGAATACACTAATAATAATAATAATAATAATAAGAGAGGTCAGTAGAGTAAAGCAAGTGAAATCAGGTGAAGGGAGGATGGACAGGAAAGGGTAAGTTCCCGAGGAATAAAATTCATCAAATTTTGCAGTGCACCTGGATGTATGGCATAATGAACCAAACTATTATATAATTATAATGTACCAATAAAAATAAATTTTAAAATACTGACAAAAGAATTCTTGGATGAGCTTGTTAAATACATAGATTCCTAAGGTTCACACATAAAGGTTCTCTGTCAGTAGATTGGCACAGAGCCCAGAGCTATGCATTGAAAAACACACTTTAAGGGCAGACAAAGGAATCTATGGCAGAAAAAAAAAGAAAAAGAAAAAGACAAAGAACAATGATTGCCTTTGGGCTGGCATGGGGATTGACTGAAAGGGAGATGAAGAAAACTTTTGGAAGATGATAATATTCTGTATTTTGACAATGGTTTGGACTGCATGAGTATATGCAAAATCCATTGACTGGTCCACTTAAAATTTTTTTATTCAGTTGTGTTTAAATCTATATGTAAATAAAAACCTGAAAATAAATACTCAATGCTAACTAAAAAGTTTGTTTTCATGGGAGGCTGATCACTTTCTGTGGAATTAGTTACCTGAATTTTTGAGGGACTAATAAATATAGATTATTCTTCTGCTATTTTTCCTTGACTAGCTTTCTTTTACTTCTGTTGAAATTTAGTAGGATGCTGAGGCCTATTACAGTTTTCAGAGTTATTGTTATTTTGCATGTTTTTATTTACTTTCACATGAACTTTGAGGGAAAAGTGAAGTATAAATAATTGACATTGCTAACTAGTTGCTGTCCATACCCAGTGTACCCTTGTCCCAAACCCCAAAAGATTATTTGCATCCACATAAACAAAAACTTTCAATTTCATTGCTTCATTCATCTGGATTCTCAAAAACAGCCAGTTGTTAATGACCTAACTTCATTATGACATGCCTTTGGTGAGTTTGCATAGCTATGACTTTTCCATCAAATATTTGCAAACATATCTTTTACCTGAAGCCTTGCTGTATTCCTATTTTTCACACATTTGGAATTTTTGAACTGCCTCTAGAGCTTCTCTATGGGTGAATAACTAACTCCAATTGTTCTCTTGTACTTGCCTAAACAGAAAGGTCCTGGAGCATTTTAAAATCAAACATAAAACTACAAATGCCCCAAAAGAAAAATTGACAGAACAGGCAAGTTACAATAAACATGAAAGGACTCAACCTCATAAGTAATCAAAGAAATGCAAATTAAACAGTGAGATATCATATTTGCCTATTTTGAGAAAAAAATAAAAATATTCATTGTTTTAAAGGCTGCAGGGAAAGAGACTGCTGGTAAGAATGTAAATTGCTTTCTGAAAGGGAATTTTGTATAGGCATTTTTTAAAACCTTTAAAATGTATATTCTCTTTTGACTAGAAATTCTACATCTAGTACCTTACTCTAACTAGTCAGACAAGAGCACAGTATGTAGGCAAAAGATATTTATCACAATGTTTTTTTTTAAATGTTTAAATCCCTACATTTCTAATAATGGGATTAACTAAGGGTACATCATATAAATGAGGTCTAATCATGTCATGGATGAGTGTTTTCAGTGTATTTGACATAGATGCCATGATGTTTCTTGTAAAATTTGCATGTATGCATAGAAAACAATCTGTAAATGCATAAACTATAATGTTAATCATTGCTTTCATGTTGTGACATTGAGGATATATTTATTTTCTTTCTTACCCTTTTCTGAGTTCACAAAATGTCCAAAAACATAGTTTTGTTTTTGTATTCATACTTCAGGCACAAAATTAACTCTGTACTTCATATGCCCATTTTGTACTTCTCAGGTTCTTTGCAATCTTTTTGCACTGGGAGAAAATTCATATTGCTGTTTAATATAATCCTTAAGGGATACATCATCATAAGACTTCCCATGAGTTTTCTGTTAACACAGTTTTCTCCAAGCTCAAATATCCATATTCTAGCTCTAGTACTGCTCTCCACCCTCTTTTCCTTCACTAATATTATCATACACCTTTAGTCTATATTTTAATGTCCACCAAACCTTGATCATCATCTTCTATCTGCATGCTTTTGCATACTTGCTTTCCTTTGACTGTGGTGTCATTTTTTTCCCTGACACCATTGTTTCTGGTGCAAAAATAGGACATTTTTTACAATTTTGCATTGCCAGAACCTAGCGCAGAACATAGGTTCAGGTTGAGTGTCCTTCATTCAAAACAATTGGGACCAGAAATGTTTTGGATTTTTTCATAATTTGCAATATTTGCATATACATATTGAGATGTCTTGGGGATGAGACCCAAGTAAAAACACAGAATTTAGCTGTTTCATATACACCCTTTGCTAGTACCATGAAGGTAATTTTATACAATAAATTTTAAAATTGCATGGATTATGGCATTGTTTCAGTGCTCAGAAAATTTGAGATATTGGACCATTTTGAATTTTGGGTTTTTGGATTAGGATTACTTAACCTGTATATCATAAATTTAAATAAATGTTTGTATAAGGGAATGAAATGAGAGGAGGGATAAAATTCATGTAAAAATTTAAAAAACTGGCTGGAGTATGACTCAAAGTTAAATCATGTTCTTACTATTTGGAAGGCCCATGGGATCAAACCCCAACACCAGAAATTAAGAGAGAGAGAGAGAGAGAGAGAGAGAGAGAGAGAGAGAGAGAGAGAGAGAAGCTGAAGTACATAGAAATACAATTATTAAGTAAGTAGTTGAGAGAATACTTAGTAGACTTAAATATAGATCTCAGTGCTGTGCATCCAATAGTCTTTTCTTCAACACTTTTGCTTTTGCAAAAAAAATTCAATGGTATTACATGTGGTTAACAGAGCAAACAAACTCCTAAGTAAGATTTGTAAACTTGAAAATAATAAAACATCATTTTAAAAATACAAATAGCACAAAAATCCATTGACTTTCTTTGAAGATAGCTAGCTGCTTTATCCATAATAAGGCATATGTTCATACTTGGGGAATATGTATAAAGTGGCATAGAGGAGAGTTCTGTTTTAATCCTTCTATCTTAATGATTGAAATTTCTTTCTTCTTGCTGGATGTAGATACCAGATAAAATATGCGGCTTAGTTTTATTGAAGAATATATTTTATTCCAAGCAAAGGTAAAATATTCTATGATTTTTAGAAATGTATTCATTATATCAATATAGTTCAATTTGCCAAAGATTAAATGAAGCAATCTAACCATTCAGGCAGAATGGTGCTTTTCCTACATAAACTCCTCTTGACATCTTCATTGCTTAAGGGATTATTTTCCACTTTATGACTTAGAGTTGCTGAATGCTTCAGTAAAAACTGCAGCTCAGTTTTCTTCCTGAAGTGAGAGAAAATTATAAATCTGAAATATTTCTTATATTCTTCTTAAATCCTTGGAAGTTTTGGAAAGAAGGTAGATTTTTAAAATATACTTTAAATATCCTATAAGCAAAGTGTTTTTATCACTACATATTAAAAAACCTTCAACAAAGATGTAAACAAATTATGCAATTACTACATTATTAGTTTTTTAAAAAAAGAATTAAATCACATTTCGTTATCTGCAATCCCATTCCTTTCTCCAGAAGTAGTGTATGTGTTTTGATTAGATGTTTAAAGAATATTTTGAGACAATTATTGCATATAAAATATATAGTTATATTTTCTATTTAAATAAACATGCCATATGTTTTGTTTTACAATTTACTTTTCTTCAATTATCAACCTATATTTCCTTGCTATTAAACTATATACCCATATTCCTTTTTATTACTACATACTAAGGATATATTGCCATTCTTTTTCTTTAATTTTTTTTAACTATAGTTGGACATATATTTATTCATTTTTTATGTGGTGCTGAGCATTGAACCCAGTGCTTTGTATGCCCTAGATGAGCACTCTATCACTGAGCCACAACCCCAACTCCTATATTGCCATTCTTTAGTTTTTTTTAACATAGATTTAGACCATATATGTATTTATTGGTGTTTAAATAGTTTCCTGTTTGATGTCTAAACTAACTAGTTTACTTTTTATGATGTAGTCAGTTCACATATTTTTTAGCAATGTGACAGACTAGGTGGCTTAAACAACAGACATTTATTTCTTACAGTTCCAGCAATTGGGGAGTCCAATGTCCAGGTGTCCAAATATCTGGTGTCTGGAGATAACCCTCACAAGGCATAGAAAAGACAACTCTAGGATCTTCTCTTTTGGGGGGAAACTAATTCCACCATGAGGTCTCTACCTTTATGACCTCTTCTCAACCTAATTATTTCATAAGGCCCAATATCCTATATCATTACACTGGGGTTAGGGAATTGCTATGTTCTCAGTGTGTTCTATAAAATTCCTCTGTTGAAACAAAATGATCAATGTGATTTTATTAAGAGGTGAGTTTTTCTGGAGGTGATTAGGCTATAAGAACCCTGTGTGTGGAATTAGCACCTTAATTAAAGGGCTTGATAGAGGGGTTTGTTCTCCTTCAGTCTTCTGCTATGCTAAGACACAGCATTTCTCCCTTGTGGAGGATGCACCCACAAGGCACTGTCTTGAAAGTAGAGAGCACCCCTCTCTAGAATGCAGTCCTGGTGGTGCTTTGATCTTGACCTTTCCAGTCTCCAGATCAATGAGAAATATATGTCTACATTTTGTGAATTTCCTGGTCTGTGGTTCTTTGTTATAGCAGCATAAATAAGACAGCACACAAAAATTTCATAAATAAGTTCTATTGTTTTCCCTCCTTTACAGGCAAAAGAAAAAAGAAGTATAATTATTTTCTTAAGATCACATAGCTAGAAAAATGTGATTTTAGGATTCAAACTCATTCTCACTCCATAACTATGTTTTTCATTAGTGAACTATTTCAGTGTTGACAGTCTTGTCTCAATAGTCCAACAAAAAAGCCTCTGACCAAGTATTGATAAGATATATGATTGCCAGTAGTAAGAAAGTTGGCATTCTTAGGTAATGTGTCAGAAAAGGGTTTCAGGGCTTTAGGACCTGGATTGGTTGATTTTTTTGTGTTTGTTTTCTTTAAGGTCTCATATTATAAGGAACTCTTGGGGATTGAGTGCATCTTTGAAAATATTTGAATTAGTGAACATAGAGAAGTGAGGGTCTGGAAGCAAGTTTCAATGAGAAATCTGTTACTCCTAAAATGTTAGCTATTGTATTTGGGTTCAAAGTGTTATCTTCCTGGGACAGGTAGCTAAGTTATTTGGCCCATTCTCAATATTTTTTGATAAAGGGACAGGAAAATGTATTTAACTTCTTGCCAGTATAGTTACAATAGATTTGTATGTGACTCTCCATATATGTGCCCCAGAGTTTTTCTAGAATAAATCCATTGAAGTGGAAATTCTGAGGCTTGAGATTTTGTGCATTTTAATTAATTAATACATACTGTGAATTCATTTCCTAAAAGGGATGTAAGAATAAACATTTTCAGCAAAGCTATATTAACTCCTCAAATACTCACTAACAATACTATGATCAAACCATCAATTTCTCTAAATAGTAGGAGAAAATGCTGCTTTATTTTATATTTTATAATTTCATTGATTTTATTTTCTGCATTGTTCTAACAAAGTTAAGCAATTTTTCTGGTACTCATTTATATTGTGTCTTTTGTTAAATATTGGTTGATACACTTTTCATATTTTCTTATTGATTGTTGTATTATGTAGTATGGATTTATTGATCATATGTCTGAGCAGTGACAGAGTCAGAAAGAATACAACTGAGTTGGTGTCTTTACCACTTACGCCAATTTTGAACTTTGATTTAGTGGCAAAAGTTACTTAGAACATCTACTTCTTATGGATGTAATGGAAGCTGCTAGAGAGGAGAGTGGAAACGCTGCATTCCTCTTAAAGTTTGACATATATTCACTTTCGTTCCTGCTTGAATCCTCAGGTCAAATTACCTAGCCCAGCACAAAATAAATGCTGTTTTCATAGGGGAATAATCTTGGGAGAAAGTAGGTGAATATGTGTGGGAAAAAAAATCTAAAATCTATTCAGTTACACTTAAATCTCACTCTAGCTTGAGACATTCTGAAAAATAATCACGAGCTATGCTATTGTTTGGATCTTAAACATTCCCCAAAGATCCAAATGGTCAAGATTTGAGTCCTAAGTCACACTACTGGGAGATGTTGGGACCTTATAATAGATAGGGCCTAGTGAAGTAACTTTGTGTCATTGGGGTCACAGCCTTGAAAGGAATTATGTGAAACCAGGGTCTTTCTCTCTCTCTCTCTCTCTCTCTCTCTCTCTCTCTCTCTCTCTTTTGTCTTTCTGTCATGAGGTGAGAAGTTGTGCTA
Source organism: Callospermophilus lateralis (assembly GCF_048772815.1). NCBI lineage: Eukaryota > Metazoa > Chordata > Mammalia > Rodentia > Sciuridae > Callospermophilus > Callospermophilus lateralis. Next base: position 1,661,060 of record NW_027517992.1, on the reverse strand, counting down.
CACCATCAACTCCAAACCATTACCATTTTCCCCAACACACACCAGTGGCCCCAAATCAATAAGTCTTCCTGAAGTACATGGAAGCTCTAAAACTGTGAAACAGAATAAACTTTGCTTCTTATAGGTTGATTTTTTAGGTATTTGTTTTAGAAACAGGAAAATGACTAACAAAGTAAAATTTCATAAATATCATCATGAAATGTTTTTTTCCTCCTTACTGTACAAATACAGTGACTGGATCCATGAACTGTATAATAAAAAATCATTGCATTCAAAATGTATAATGTTTACAAAAGTGATTACTAATAAACATACAAACAGATGTTAAATTTGACTGGTAATTAGAAACATGAATTTGATAAGATACCATTTTCATCTTTTTATAAAAAAAGTATGATAACAAATATTGGTGAGCATGAATGGGAATTTTTATTCAATGATAAGGAATTTTATTCAATGATTAGTGACTTTGATTCATAATGTGGAAATTACCTATTCTTTTAGATATTTTAAAATTTTAGCTCAGTAGCCTTTGAGGGTTAATGTATATTTAGGTGCCAAATTTTAAATACATTTTCAATTTTTTTCCCTGTGGTTACTATGATAACCAAATTGGTTCTTGATATTTGTTCCAACATAGATAATTTTTATTTTTCCATAAGTTGTATTCAACCATCCTTTTGATATTTATTTGAAAATTGTTAACTTTTTCCTTCCTGGTTTTGCAGCATTGTACTAATGAATGCTAGTTTTCAGATCTCTCATTTCCAGAACTTAATTTTGGTGTATAAGCTAAGCCTATCTATTCAGATTGTCTATCTGGTTTTCTCTACTTACTGCAACATCCTTGGCAGGATAGATAGTGTTTTATATACTGGTCATTTTGAATGTGCAACACTTTTAACATTTCGCACTAAATGTACTTACTTTAAATTTCTGGTGAATCAGAGGGAAATGCATACAACAATGCAAATGCTTACGTTTAGAAGAAGATGTAATGACTACCAATGAAAATTGACATAGTGCTTGACGGTGACTATCAGCAACACAACACTTTTTATTTGGCATCTTCTTTATTTTCTTTCAGTTAATTGCTCTCTGAGATTATTAAAAATTACTAGGGAAATTTTATAAATGACCTACTTTTTTATATACATCATGTAATCTGGAGTTTAGAGTCTCACTTTTCTGTTTGAGGACAGATAATTCCAGTTCTATATAATGAGTTTGACTGAAATTAGAAAGAGAAATATCACACAAAGTAAGTTAGAAAATTGCCTTAACAATTTAGAGGTTCCAATGAGTTTTCTCTTGTCCAGCAGAACTAAATATCCCTCATCAAAAGTTTCAGATGGAATTGCCTAAAAAATTATGATCAAAATTCAACTATAATTCCAAAGTAATTCTCATTAATGAACAATAATAAAATCAAATTTTGAAATATTTTCATGTTCCTTAGTATTACAGTTTTATTAAATTTATCTCTACATAAATATATAACATTGCTGCTATAAAGACAACCTTAACATTCAGTCATTTGGTGAGAGGGTAAGTAAAATGTCAAAAATTTTATTTAGTCAAATATCTTTCAGAATACTTATACAGTAGCCCCCCAAATGCCAACAAACTGGCTCATAATGAATTAACGTACTATCTAATACATTTCAGAAATGAGATGAGATACATATTTTAATGTGACCCCAAATGTTCCTTTTTATAAATAGACAGAAATCTCAGTTCCAAATTCACAGTTTATATATATCAAAATTAAAAGGACATGGTGAGACTTTTTAACATATTTCAAGAAATTTGGAGGTCTCAAGTTACAATTCTGTTTTATAAAGTCTTTGTATGAGCAAAATTGCTTTTGAAAATGATAATTGCATTTCCCAGATACCAATATAATCCCAAATATTAAAAATATTCAACACAATTTCAACTTATTATTTGTGCTTAAGGCATGGTGCTGTTCATATTCTAATTAGTCATTATTATGCATTTTCTAATTATCTCAATTCTAAACCATTAAAAATTAGAAGATCAAAAGTTTAGATGACAGTAACAATGAGTTAGCCACCAAGAATGGTGAGAGAACTAAACTCAATATAATAAAAAAAACTATTATTTTCAAATGTCATTTTTTTCATTAAATGAATTTTACTTTATATCACCTGAAAATATCATTTCCAGTAATTTTAGAAGTAAATTGAAAGATCTAATTATTGAGGGGAAAGATCAACTGATTAACAAGATGATATTTCAAAAGCCTCTATTCCCTCTAATGACACAAAACTATAAAATATTAATACATTTTTTGCTGCTCACACATATTTCTGAAAGTATATGCAGTGTCATAATACTCTGGGATTCTATTCTATTGTATTTTCATCCTGTTTCATTTACTAACCTTTCTCTTGTTTGAAATGGTATCAGTTAAAATGCTTTATTAACCAGAATTTCTGTACTTATCACATCAGTGTGGTTTAAAAGATCAACTTAAAACACCACACAATATTTTGAAGTGCCTTCTCAATCATCAAAGAAGTACAGATGCTCTTGTTATCTAATTCATTTTATTCAACATAACACATAAAACCCTCCAGGTTCTTGAATTTAAAATGTAAGATTTCAACTTTTCTGAAAGCCCAAGAGAGCCACATAAGTTCGATTACTTCTTGCTCCCTACTGCTTCCCTGTTGCAGCCTTACCTCTTCACCCCCAGGTATTGTGTAACATGCATAATGCATTCTGATTTGGCATTTTATCCGTCTTGTTAAAAATAAGCTCACCAGTCATCTTAGACTAGATGCCTGAAAGCACCTAACTGATACTTTGTTCCTGACATCATTGCTGTCCTAGCAGTCTCTTCTCTACATAGGTCTTTTCAAGAATCCACTTATATTCTACAATTTCACCAACCACTGTCTGGTACAGTAGATGGTACCTGTATTTCAGGAAGTTCCTATAAGCCCCAAATTCCTATTTTTAGTTGAAATGTTCATTTGGTACCAACTTGATGGTTCAAACTCAAAGGACATAAAATTCATGACATCTTATACCATCTAGTCTTAAAAGTATTTCTTGCAGATTACTGGTTACAAAGTAGAAAGGTAATACTTTTTGATTTTTAGCTACTACATCTGCTTTTGGGGGAGTTTATACATGCCATCTACTAGATCTATGCTTCTTAGACATATTACCTTACTTAATCCTTACAACACCCAAGTGAACATGCATTATTAATCTAATTTTAAAGGAAAAACTGAAGCATGGGTGTTAAATAGCACTCCCAAAGTCATATTATCAGGTAAGTAATTGTGCCAGCATTTAAGCTCAGATAATTTGATTCTGGAATCTCTATATTTATAAACTTTGTATGATCAACAAAATCTAAACTTCAACACCAATTTCTGTTGTATATTAGCTGATGAATTTAAGCAAGTGACTCTATCTTGTGAACTTCAATTTCTTTATCTCTGGAATGAATGATAATATCTCCTCATAGTGTTTACTGTTAAAAATGCCCTTTTTCAAAGAGTGACCAATTCATTCCACTTTGCCAGCACTGGAAACCTTGAGTCCCTAAAACTTCCTGATTTCTGAACAAATCTGGAAATTAGGCTCCTCTCTCTCTACATACAAGTAGCATTTGGCTACTGAATTGCACTTTCTTTTCACATTGTGCTGATTCTACTTCTGCAAAAGTTCTTCTGACAATTCCCTTCATTCCCACAGTTACTTCTCTAGAAGTAACTAAAATGGAACTACTATCATTGAGTCAGTGCTTTCTGTGTTCTAGACACTATTTATGAATGCAGATATTATCTTCATTCACAGATGAGCTAGAAAGATTTGAAGAACTGACGAGCTGAAGCCCCTCTTTCAAGGATGCACATAGAGTGAAGCAGGTGTTGAAATGTAGGTTGAGGGCAGAGTTCATGATTTTGAACATCCTCCCATGGCTTCTGTTGAGCAAATCACATCATTTCTATCCATAAAGTATGTACTGGTTACCTGAACTTTCTGGAAAGACATTTAAGACCTATTATTATCTGTCTCCAACCATATTTCTACAATTAATTTTAGTTAATTGCAACAGTTGCGATTTTACCATTTGATGAAACTCTGTTCTTGTTTCAATTAAATAGGACATGACCAAGTACATATTAGAAAACATGCTTACTAGCCTGTGAACCTTATTGAAATGTAGGTAAACTTACATAAACAAAGTCCAAAATCTTTTTAATGACCCTCAAAGATCCTGTATATCACACTTTGCTACAGAGCAATCTTTTTAAATGTATGCTATCAATCATGCTCAGTGGAAATACTTTACTCCAACATTGAGGGATAAATTAGGACACTTTCAAAACTTTATGACTTTGGCCACGCTGTGCCTTTGGATTGGACTGTCTTCTTTGCCATGTAAATTACTCACATCCCTCAAGAAGGCAGACAATGGGGCACAGAAGAGAAACTCTGCATTCCTTTTTATTTTAAGCACTAGGCACTCAGGTATGGAACCCTCAGTTAACATATCTTGAGTTATTTAAATAAGCTAGCATTCATTTTTATTATAAGCACTAGGCACTCAGGTATGTATGGGGAACCCTCAGTTAACATATTTTGAGTTATTTAAATAAGCTAGCTGTATATAGTCTCTCAGCAGTGACAGAACTGGACCAAATTCCACAACTCAAGTCCTAAAGTGGAGAGTTTCATTTATACCAATTTGCTTCCAAGTCCTCCGGCCAACCACAAAATCTTCAGGCAGACTACAAAAATTTAATTGGTTACTTAAAAATAAATTCTTATTTAATATTATTAAAGCTGATTCCTATAACTGGTATATAGAAGAAAAGCTTTTGAGTGCAGAAAGAAATAATATTTAAAAAATACAAATATAATTTTTTAGTTCTTTGATGTCTCTTAAAATATTGTCATCCTAAGAAAATTTTGCAGTTTTTCAAAATTTTCATAAGCTGAAAAATGAAAGAACATATATTTTAATAACTTCTAAAAATTATTAATCTATGAATTATACTATTCAGCTTTAACCACTGATCAAGAACCCATAATATTGAATTCTATTAAAATGTTTTCTATCCTCTATGAGGTAATAAGCAACCTTTATCAACCGATTTTTTTTATCAGCTAAGTCATAACCTGCATATGTTTAAATTCCTTTTTCTTTCCCTATCCCCTTATCAATAGATAATCAAATTATCAAAATACAGGCAATGGATAAAATATAAGGACCAAGCAACCATGAACATACCAGTTTTAGAAAATTGGTGCAATTTAAAAGCATTTATATTAGTGATGAAAAACATAAAACAATGCTTTGCTTTCTGGGATTGTTTATAGCTTCTGGGATTTGTTTATAGCTCAGTAACCCTTTTACCTCAAAACAAGGCTAAATCCAAGCTAACTCTGGTAGTTATAATGACATAGGCAAAGTCCAAGATTTAATAAGGCTTTTTTCCTCCTATTCCTTATCCTGAATATTCAATGACTAGTCATTAGTTCTCAGAGTCCTCAATTGAGGCACTAAAGTCCATTCCTAGAAAGGATATAACACCAATTATCCACATTATGTGGTGAATTTGTAGTATTATTATTTCTGTGAATATTTGGTCTTTGAAACCCATCTCCAATGTTAGAAATACCATGCTTAAGGGATTTGGGGCATCAAGGAAGTGTTTTGGAAAATTTCTGGAAGCATTATAACAATTACTTCACACACCGAGCCATGAAAATCTAGCTATATCAACATTGAAATTAAAATGTTTTTCTTTATATCCTTTGGTCAAGAAATATTTAGTGTATGCCATGTGTCAAGCATTTTGTTACATCCTATGGATAGATAAATGAACTGAGGATATAGACTAGGAGGAGTGACTAAAATGGGAATGGGTAATGATTATGCAGTACAATAGATGCTATTATAGAAGCAGAAGCAAAATGTCACAGGAGCACTGGAGACAGCCTGCCTGATTCATTCAACAACAGGTATTTATTAAGACCCAACAAAGTGATAGGCATTGTTCTACGTGTTAAAGTTTTGTACTAACAAAGTTTTGTACTACGAATATTTTAAATTAGAAAGTGGAATGCTTCCAACATTTGACACAGATTTTTATTTTATATTCATAACAATCGTTGTGTTGCTTCAATCAGCAATTTTGAAATATTGAAGAAACAAGTCTTCTAAGTAGCATGTTAGTTTAAGCAACTTTCAGAACTCCAACATTAAGAAAATGCGTGAGGCAAAGGAGAAATCAAAGTTTTTCCTGATGATTGTTTTCCATATGTTCCTGCTGATAGTTCCCAGAATAAAGAGTCATCCCCACTCAAAACTAATTTTTTTTATGTTAAACATAAAAAACATAACTTTATATTCTATAATGTCTTGTTTTATGGAAAATGTCATAGGAGCAATATTAAGAAACAAATCTCTCCAGAATGCCACAAAGACCCATTTCTCACAGGGTACTTTTATCAGGGATCATATAAGCAGCAGGCAGAGTTCAGTCCATGCTTCAAAAATAACAGGCCCTGAGTGCAGGTTTGGAAAATATATCACAACTGTGACTGTTGTAAGTGCACATGTGAACATACAGAGTTTAATTCTTTAAATAATGAAAAAATGCAATTCCTAAAATACTCTTCCAAAAGTTTAGTCTTCCAGCTGATATTTGAGTGATGCTTTCTGTACTGGTTCTTCTAATGTGACCATCTGTTGTGGACTGAATTGTATCTCCCCAAAATTCACAGGTTAGAATTCTTACCCTCAGTATCTCAGAATGAGACTATAATTGGAGAAAGGGCCTTTAAGGAGGTGACTGTGTTGATATGAGGCATTTAGGGTGGGCTTTAATCCAATCAAACTGAAACCTTTTAAGAAGACATCTTAACATACTGAGAGCCACCAGGGATGCACACACAGGGAAAAGATCATGTGAGTATAAAGAGAAAAGAAATCATCTCCAAAAAGGAGAGAGGTCTCAGAAGAAATTAACACTGCTAACACCTTGGTGTTGGACTTAGAGCCTCCAGTAGTGAGAGAATAACTTTGCATTGTTGAAGCCACCCAGTCTGTAGTCTTTGTTAATGGCAGCATTGGCAAACTTCATCCTATCAATATATTATCAGTCTAACTGTTAAAAAGTGACCCATTCAGAGAATGTGCTCTGGGACTAACTGTTCTCATCCCAAATAGGGTTCCATTTAACAGTGGTCAGGGATTAATTTTGTGGAGATACAGAGAAAGTACTAATGAGTCCTTAAGCATTTGTTGAATCCCAATATGGTAATTTCTTTGTCTTATGGCTTTGCTGCTTATTGAAATGTGATGGGAGAAAAAATGTATTAAAACTTATTTGTAAGTTATGAATGTATATACTGAGAGTTGGTTGGTGGAATAAACCTTGAAAGAAGAAGTGAAAGGCATGAAGCCATCTTTGTGTGGTAGGGAGGGTAAGGGGCCCACAGGAAAAGAAGAAGGAGTGTCTGAGTGCAAGGAGAAAATTTTGACAACATCATAGGTATTTAGTAAGACCAGCATCTCAGTGTCTTTAGACTGCTATAACAGAATAAATAGTGGGTGGCTTATAAGCAAAAAAAAAAAAAAAATCATGGTTTTGGAGACTGAGAGGTTCAACATGAAATTATGGACATGTTCATAGTGTTGTGAGGATCAGTTTTCTGATTCATAGACAATTATCTTCTTACTGTGTTCCCACATGGTAGAAGGGTGGGGAAGCTTCCTGTAGTTTCTTTTATACAGACACCAATCCCATTCACAAGATTTCCACCCTCATAACCTAACCACCTCCTGAGAGCCCCACATCAAATAGTATCCCATCAGGGATTAATCTTCAGTATAGGAATATCAGAGAACACATTCAATTTGTAGCAACCAGCATTGCTTTTGCATGAGTGCCATTTTGCAAATCCAAATTGAATGCTTTAGTTCTTAGGGTAAAGTCACAATCACATGTAAATTATTGGATAATTTTTCCTATTCTTTACTCTCAAAATAATTCAAATTCTCCTTCTACATTGTTTTTTAAAGATTATTAGGAAGATGAATACCAATTATTAATTGGGAAAAACTAGAAGGAACTCTGTTAGAAGTTACTAAAATTGTGTTTATTAATTTGAACAAAGCATCTCAATGATCCAAAAACAAAGATCAGCTACCCTATGATCATCACAGCAAAATGTAGAATTGCAGTGGGCTCTTTAGCATAGAAATGTGGGACATTTCAGCATAATTTTTTTCCTATTCAAATATATCACCTTTTGTTTCATCTATAAGGGTCAAAATAATTTAGGTCTAAAACAGCCATCCATGGAGCCATTTTAAACATGGCAAAGAAGATCTGCATCACAGAGTAAATACTAATGATCTCCAGAACAAAGCTTAACTGAAAACAAATGTCACAGATACAGATAGGAACAGAAAAATAAAATACAGGGAAAAGATTCTCCTGCTCAAGTTTAGAACCACAAGTAAACGTTACAAATCACAGCATTCATCAGGAAGTGGCCTTTGATAGTGGCCACAAGCAGGTCATCTGGACATTCATTAACTTGAGTGCTTAGCCAAGGTAAGGGTGACCTGATCTAGTGATCGCTTTCACCTATTCTATATCAATAAACTACCAGCAAGGTTAGAAAAGGATCATTTTGTCCATTATATTGATTTTGTAAAACTCAATTTCTTATAATTCAGGTTCAGGAGAAACCTGGAGAAATGTATATCATACTTTATTTATACCTAGATCATTGACTCTCTCTGTCAAGATGATCTGGGAATTATCCCTAACCTTTCATCACTGGCTTCTAAAACAGCTACACTATCTGTTAATCCTCCTAGTTTTACTATCTTGTATTTATTCCTGTGATTTGACAGAGACTTTAACCTCAACAAAATACTATATTTGAAACATTTGGTACCAGTGCACTCATTGGTGGTACCTGGCACCACCCTAATATGAGGTGCCCACCCGACCATAGTCCTTTGGCAAGTAGCATCCATCTGATGCTTGTTTCCTGATCACATTCTCCCTTAGGAATACTGGATCAGAACCAGGGGAAATTAAATCATTTAAGTAGACAAATAAGTAATCCTATTAGTTAAGTTGGTTTGGCTATCAAATGTGCAGAAGCAGAGAAAACCAAACAGCAGAGTAAGAAGGAAACAGTAGAATTGCAGAGAGAAGCATAGAGGAGATATCATGTGGAGAAGGATTAGGAGAGCTACAGATTGAAAATGCAAGACCCAGAGAGAGAAAGGAGCTGCCTCAGCTAATGGCATTTCCCTAGCTGGTTTTAGGCAATCCAGAAACACATCTGTTCTTCCTTGCAGTTTTTGCACTATGCCTGGAGCTTCAATTAAAACTTAGATAATTTAAAATTCACAAAAGGTCTTAAAGATGTTCACAGGCTCCCTTTCTATCAGCCAGTAATGTTCTATATACAGTTTCTGATTTCCCTTTAGATCTTCCTATCTAGATACCCAGGGACACCTATATGGTTCAATTCAAGTCTCCTCTAGTTAAACGCTACATCCATAGTCATATATAGCTCAATGGAACTTTGAACTAACTCTGTCTCAAAAGCATTTACATTTTTAAACATATAATCTCCTTGGCTCTCTCTCTCCTCTGTAACACACACACACACACACACAAACACACACACACACACAAACACACACAGCATAAACCACTATACACATTAAAGTTTCTATGAAAAATAAGTGGACTCTAACTCCTTTGGATCCATATAATACATAATGTGGCTTATCCCACCCATAGAAAAATCTTGGTCTGCCAAATTCACTTGAAAACTAAATGCATGTGAATGGTATTTATTTTCAATTTATTATAATTAATGTGAAGATTGACTTTCTCTATTTGAGAACATTAATGTTCAGAGTAATGTCAATTGGAATTCAGAAAGTTTGCGATTCCCCGGAAGAATATAGGTGGGTTACTACCCTAAAATAGCAACTTTTTATTTAATGAAATGTTATTTGAAAATGCCATAGACCTCAGTACTATTTTTATAGTGTAATAATTATAGTGAATATAGGCCATGCTATGTTCAGCTCAAAAAACAGGCTGTGTGATCTTGAGTGAACCACCACTGGTTTCTCTTCATGTATTATTGCTCTTACAAGTAAAATGGGAATAACAGTACCTACCTCATTGTGATGTAAGAAACATTTAAAAGATAATGTCTACCAATCACATAACATAGTTGCTTTCTTTTAGTAACTCTTCAGTGAATATTATTCAGTAAATTGTTACTATTACATATGTTCATAGTATTATAGATAGATATGCATAAGTAAGTATTATCTTAATGCCTTTCAGACATAAAAATAAGTTCTATTGTAATTTTTTAAAAATATCTTATTATTAATTTTTAAAGGTTTTTCTAAATATCAAATATGATAGAAAGTGATAAGTTCTAAAAAGAGGCTTAGATCATGGAAACATGCCTATAAAAACAAGGTCAGAATCCTCAGTAAATATAGAAACTGCTAGGTATCTTCCTCAGGAAAATGGTGAAGTAAACTGAAATCAGCCAGAAAGCCAAGTACTCTGTCCCTTCTGTTGCCAGTCCAAGGGCAAGAGAGAAGCTGTGGGGATCTGGCATTGTGGTTCCGACAAGGAAACCATAGCTGGCGCCTGATCCTACAAATACCACATCTGCTTGTTGGTCAAGTCCGTGATCAGAAAACTAAAGTACTTGAAAGACTACTAGGCTATATGAATGAGTTCATTTACAGCCCCAGCCTATAATAGTTTGGTTTATTTATGCAATAACAACAATCATAGACATAAAAGAGGCTGATTCTATCTAGCCTTTATATGATTCTGGATATTCTTCAGGTTCAAAGATTATTCTCATGTATATTTCAAAATGTAGTTTTAATTCAGTGACAAAGCTATTAATGAAATAAACATACATTTTATCTAAGTGAACATTTCTTTAAATACTTTTCCAAAGTGCATCTGAGAAAATGGCAAGGCTAATGCATAGGCAATGAGGAGAATATAGCATAATAAATGCTATATCTGTTAAACAGCAATGCTGATGCCCCGACCAGGTTCAAATTCAATAAAACTCAACTCTAATGGAGAAAGCCTTTTGTGAGCAGTTATTAGTTAAAATGAATTCTTTTATTACCCAGTAAATTGCCAAATTTCTGGAATAAAGCCATCCAAATAACATTTACATTTAACAAGAACAAAATGAAATATCAAAATATAATAGGATAAAAGGAATACATATTTTAATGTATTAAATAATATTCTTATATCATTCATTTTTCTGATGAATCACTTGGAAATGTTATCAATCATCTGAAACATTTGTTTCACTTCATGCTTAAAGATTGATCAAATTATCAACTAATTGATTTTTCTCAGTCACATGCCAAGTCTTTGCCCCATCTTAGTATAATGAACTACAGAGAAATTTGGGTTGCTTGATTTGCTGAACTTATTCAGTAAAGGTGATTTCCTATCTGATTTGTTATCTTTAGCATTGGGCAGTGCTATTTGTGCCGGGTCCAATAATTCCCTTTAGTTTATTCCAGTATCTTTAACCTCTATTTCAGTCTGCAATTTTCTGTGAACTTGCAGAATCACCCAAGATTCAAATAAAATTAAGAGAAAAGTAAGTAAAATGTAGACTAAAAAGAGTAAAAACATCAATATGAATAACTACACCAAGCATGTGATCTTTGTTTTCTGGATCTAAGTGTGACTCACTATTTTTTGAAGCACTAAATGACAGAACATATCAGAAACTGTCCATAAGCATTTGTCAGATAGACAGTTGAGTGGTTGACTCTTCTTGCTAATGACCATCAATACTCAAAATGAAGAAGAAAAGAAAGAGACAAAGAAAGAGTAAAAAAGAAAAGAGAGAGGGAAAGAGAGGAGGAGGAGGAGAAAATTGTGTTCTCTTAATATAATGACATTCAATTTGCTTCAATGGTAAATAGTTACAAACCCTCTTCCAAAAAAAAAGTCAACTTTGAAGTAGCTTTTACTTATTAGATATTTACTTCTGTGTTTTAAGTTTTTAGAGTTCAAATGTTCATAATATTAAAATGTATAATGACTTTTTCTTTGTGGATTCTTCTTTTTTATCTGAATATATGTATTCATTTACATTTTTCTGTCTTGAAAGACATTTGTAACTTTTTGCTTCAGGCTTCTGAAAAGTTGCTGAAGGCAGACAATGACAGAAATCCAAGACTTGGCAGGAAGTTGCATTTTGAGCTGGGTGAGCAAGGAAACCCAAGACTACTTTTAGATGGACCTAATAAACAGGACCCAAAACCCTCAGAATATTCATAGGGGGTGAAATGCAGGTTTTCGCTTCTAAATCAGAATTCGACTGGAATCATGAAGAATAATGAGATGGATTCAGAGGTACATAGAGAAGACAAAAAAGTTTCTTTTTGTTTTAATTAAAGAACCAACAAGGTTGTCCAGAAGCAATGATACTGTTGAAATATCTAAAGCATTTTGATTATGATTTCTGTGTTTTACTTATTTTTTGGAGGTGGTATATCAGATGTCCTTCACTAACAGCTCCTGCAAGATCATTGATCATTGATCAATGTGTCTCCTCAGTAATAGAAACCAAAGTGGACAAGTAGATTTCTTTTTAGAGGTATTGTTCTTGTTTGACTCAAAGCAAACATCAAAGTTAGTAAATTCCATGGTTTCTTCATCTATAAAGAAAACAGCCTACCTCAGAGTTCTGCAGAAAGAATGAAGCAGTTACCACTTCAAAGACTCTTGCAAAAGTAGCCTATTGAAAAGCCTGGCAAGTTTGCCTTTTTTACATTGGAGTACAGAGCTGCCCAGTGATTATTTATGTGATAGTCCAAGTCAAGCAACTGGACTTCAGGTAGAACACAATAGCTTGTCTTCAGCAATGAGGCAATTGTTCACAGATCCCTCAACTGATGCCAGTAAAACACCCATCTCTTTAGGGTAGGACATAGAATAATAAAAGACAAAGTTCACGAAGCTCTCCATTACCTTGCAAAAGGCAACCAGCATTTTTAACACTTCTAAGATCATGCTCTCACCAGAGAACAGTGCTTCTGCATTCAGCACAGAAGCTATAAAGGTGATTAGAAGCACTCCTTAAAATGTTCAACAGCTTCAGCAGCAAAATTGTAGTGCTCAAGTCCTGTAATTTGGAGAACAGGTATTTTTATGCCTTAGCAAGCATTATACTTTATTTCACTTTTGAGAGTCACAGATGCTGGTGTTTTAATAAAAATTTCTTTTGCAAAAGCAACAATATATATGCCCCCCCATCCCCACTGCTCGGAAAACTGACTCTTGTTTTAATGCTAGAACTCCAGTGTCAATATGATGCTTAGTGAGAAATACATCATTTAAAATAATAAAGGAGAGTTTTAGGAGAGATCAGGAGGAAGGGAAACTATTTCAGCAACAAAGTTTTAAGTTGTAATGGAAGGTGATCAGCTAATAGAAACTTGCTTCAAAGAAAGGCCACCACTCTGCATATGTTTTTGTCATTTGCAAAAGCCAAAATCTATCCACTAAAGCCAAGAAGCTTTGGCGGCCTGCAATCTTTCTATAGCATGCTGTGCTCAGTTATGTTCAATGACTAAAAGCAATAACGCTTTGATTCTAGACTAATATGTTTAGTTCTGCAATTGATTGTAAGCCACTTTATGAGACCGTCTGAGATCCTTCCTGTGTCTACTAGTCTTGATGAGCTCCTTAGCAAAATAAATTAGCAGTTTTTAACCTTTCCCCCCCTACTTGTCTGCTTCCAAGATTTTCTAAATAAACCCTCTGTATTTTCTCCCCCAGAATGATTCACAGGTGGGGTTGCAATTCAGAGTTGCTTGTGTTTAATTTGGATTTAGGTGTTTAGATTCTCATGCAGTTCTCAGCAATATCTCCTTATTTGTACTTGCTTGACCTGATTTGATTCCATTTTTTTATTTTTTTCTAAAGCTCAAATGTATGATACAAATGTCAATAAAAATTAATCTCTGGCCAGCACTAAACCCAGAGCACCTTCTCTATCTTAATAGCTCAGAAAGCAATTTTCTCTCAGCAGTTAATTTGTAACTATTTATTAACTACATGTTAATATTCTTCTGGACAAACACAACCCTTTTAAATTTTAGTTGCTGAAAAAAAAGCCAAATGTTGTGGGTAATAGTAGTGTACCTGAATTGTTACTATTATGTCAAATAACTGCTCTTTATAATTGAAAATGTTTTACTCTATAGCATTAAGTTGATCAGTGATATTGGATTGACTAATATGGGGAGAACTCCCATGTTTTCCAAATATTAGGTGCTATGCTTAGCGGCAGCCTCAGCTCTTGCTACCTTAGCTTGCCAATATAATTCAATGTATCTTAAATGGAAACAACAGTTACAGCAGATTCAATCTATGGCCACTCTTCTAAAACCGCCAATAAAGGAATCTGCTGGTGCTAAATGTCACCTTGGTTTAGGGCGGAGGACAGCTGCTCTCTCTAAAGGAGAAGCCCATGAACATATTTACTCCAGGTCATGGAAAACATAGTCAATTCAAGTCTCTCAGGGCATATTTGGGCACTATTAATTATACGTTAAGGAATACAGTGTCTTGATACTGAAAATGATGATAATTAACTTAAAAATTAAAATAAGTAAAGGGTACATGGACAGGATACAATCAAGACTAATTCTGAATCTCCTTCTGAGACATACTGGACAGATAATTTTGAGCCTCTTTGAATAACCATCTGAATGCAGTTGAGATCAAAGAGATGAAATAACAACCAAAGGAGGGTCGAGGAGGTATATGCTTGTCCTGTGAGGTCTGCTAGTGCTATGCAGAGAATATGACAATGACTAACATTTTGGAGAGGAGTTGGTCTAAGCAATTCTTAGAGCTCATAAGTCATGAGCTCAGTCTCATAGTTTTAGGGGAGGAGGACAGATGGCTAGAGGAAAGAGTGACACTGCAGATTTGCTGGGGCTTTTTAGGACAAGGAGAAACAAAGTGTACAACTGATAGCAATTGTATTAATGCTTAGTTTTCTTTTTGCTTCCTAGACCTCCATTTGAGAATGTTTTTGTTTTGTTTAGTTTTGGTACCATGAATTAAACCCGGGGGTGCCTAACCCTGAGCCACATCCCCAGGTCTTTTTATTTTATATTTTGAAACAGGGTCTTGCCAAGTTGCTTAGGGCTTCACTATATTGGGGAGGCTGGCTTTGAACTTCCAATCCTCCTGCCTCAGTCTCATGAGCTGACTGGCAGTTTTAAAATGATCTATCCAGATGTTCTTTCCCCTTAACTGCCTTTAGTGACCATTTAAACTATGTTTTTGTTTGTTTGTTTTCAGATATAGGATCATCTACTTCATGTGTTCAGCCTAGTGTGTTAACCTAAATATTCATTCAGAAAATGTACTTCCCCTGTCAAGTCCAAACTTGTCTTATAAAGAAAGCCCCTTTGTATTGAGTCTCAAATTCTGCATAGGAATGCCCCTACACAAACTGTGCTCTTCTAAAAATCTGTGCAGATTTTATTTCAACCCATACATACTCTGACATGTATGAAAACTTTCCAACCCCATGGTGAAGGTTGAGATGTTTGTAGCAAAAGTATAGAGTATGTCTAAAATGTCATCACTACTTTGTATTTGGTGAAGCAGTGTATGAAGAGTCAAAAGAAAAGTACATCCTGTTAGGCATTCAAGGCATTAGTCTGGTATGTCTCACTTTTTTTTTAAGAATTGTAGAAGTATTTTACATCTTGTCAGTTAGTTCTAGAAAAAGAAAATTCAAAAATTTGCCTATCTTCTTCAGAAGGAAGAGGGAAAGAAACACACACACACACACACACACACACTCACACATACACAGACAAATAAAGAAAAAAAATAAAGGGTTACTTTAGAGTAAATACTTCAATTGTACTGAAACTTCTAAAAGCAAGTACTGGGTATTTTGCCTGTGGTTCTAAAGAAACTAAAATAAATTTAATGGAAGTTCAGAAGAGACTTTAATAAAAAAAATATATAAACTCTTCGATTTTCTTGAGATTTTAGAGCAGATGTCAGTCAGAAAGAGGGCTTGCTGAATATTACTTGCGACAGACATTATTATCATCTTTAAAAGTAGATCTAGTGATACACAGTGTTGTTGGAAGAGTTGCATAGCTTTAAAGTAGATTTAAAAGCAATGTTTTCAACAGTTGACTAAGCTTAATGCAATCTCTTTTCTTTCTTGCTCTGTTTCTTAGTACATTATTCAGTAACTCCTTGGTTGTAATTTGTTATTTTGTTGAAAGTCTTACCAGTTCCTCATCATTTTAAGAGCAAGATGGACTTTCAATGTCATGGGAAGCTTTGATAGTTCGGTAAACATGTGATAGGGTATCAACTCATTAACTAGCTAATTATGTTATCTTAAATCAGTCATGGTGCCTCTGTGGGCTTCATTTTTATCAGTCACATAAGGTTAGATGAGACCTATGACAGCATTCCTTAAACATTTTGATTAATGTATTCTTAATGGGTTTAGTGATTTTGGAGAGGAGAGGAAGGGGAGAGAAATAAACAGACTGACTTAAATAAACAATGTTTTTTTGATATCTTCAGAAACAAAATTGCATTCTGCTCTGCTCACAGTATATTGGTATATGAAAATAATGGTTGGTATTCTCTCTATAAAACAAGAATCACCATCTATTTATAATGAACTGGTCAATTTAAGAAAATTATGCAAAAGAGAGCTGTTACTGAAGATCAAAGTCAAAGTTTAGACACTTTCTCTGTTCTACCTTTCTATTATTTTTCTATAATTTTCTATTACTTTTCTATTTCTGACATTTCTATTATTTTCCTAGAACTTTGGTTTAAATGAATACATAGAGTGAAAAGTAGGTATTTTTAATAATCTCTATATTACTAAAGAGAACAATGTAACTGAGAAGAGATTACCTGAATATTGGAGAATGTATGGCATAATATTTTTTAGGACTATTCTTTTGGAGAATTCTAGTAAGTTGTTTCTTAATGAGCAGTAAGGTTTGCTGTTGTTTTAGAGTAGACACAAAATGTCTCTCATCTACTCTCCTCCATCTTTACCTGGGTATGGCTGACTCATTTTTCCTATTTTAACCTCAGTACTAATTTTAATCACATACAAGTGGCTACTAGTGCCACATGGGTTTAATACTAATGACTTTGCCCAGATCTTAAGCTTTATTTCCACTGATCTTTTCATTCTCAGAATTTTGGCTTGAAGTTGATGTAGCTATAGTTGGTGAGACAAAATATTTTTTAAAAGAGCCAACTTTTATCACAAGCTATAAAGGTATTTATTTATTCAATGTTGTAAATATCTATGAGCCTCCCCTTTCTCACAAGGGCAGTAATAAATGAATCTTGAGTTCTAAGACAATTTCCAGTACATTTCTCCTGTTGCACAATGCAAATTTATGAACTTACAATTTTAATTATCACACTAAGATAACTGAAAGACAATCAAGAGGCTGCTCTTTTTGACACATTCTGTCTCACAAAGATATATTGGCTGTTTAATTACTCAAGGTGTGGACTGGCTGCCATCTCCAAGATTTTTCCTCTGAAAGAACCATACCTATATATACACAAGCTTATAGTACACTTCTTTGGTTGGTATACTTATGAAACAAGCAACAATGAAAAAAAAACACATCTCTAGTGCATATGTATTCATTACTATAATAAATTAAGAAATTTGTTAAATCATTACATCTATAATGTCATAATTCTAAGATAAAGAAGGCTTGGCTTACAGGCCAAGCAAAGTGGAGCAAGCTTGTAACTCCAGCAAATCAGGAGGCTGGAACAAGGAGGACCACAAGTTCAAGGACAGCCTCAGCCAGCCACTGAATGAAGCCTTAAGCAACATAACAAAACTATCTGAAAATAAAAAAAAAAAATAAAAAGGGTTGGGGATGTGCCTCGTTGATAATATCTCATTGGATTCAATCTCCAGAAAAATAAAAAAGTCCGACTTCCATTTGATTATTCAGGTAGTGTTAGAGTCTGTAAACAAGTCAGGATGGCACCTGGCATTTTGCCAGAGAAATGTTAAGGTCTGTAAACATGTCTGGACGGCACTTGGCAAAATGCCAGAGAGAGTGGTTTGTGAAGTAACTCCAGCAAGCCATTAAGTGTGGAGATTTCTTATTGATTGACTGCTTTATCTAGATTATGCTAATTAAGATAAGCTGTGTGGAATGTATAAATACCTCTGTTGTCTTACAATAAACTGCTCCCACTCCTGCTGTATCAGTGTACACAAGTTCCTCCTCACCCCCCCCCCCCCCCCGTTATTTTGCTGCAGTCGGACTGCGGCAAGGTAGAGCTTTGAAATTTGAAGCACAGTAACGTGCATAGTTGTATTATGTTTGAAGACAATGTTTTTTTCTGTTTGCTTAGTTGTCCATTTTTTTTTTAAATTACAAATATATGTAATCAATCATATATATGGAATTGGGGTATACAGGATATTCACCTACTAGACTTCAAGGCAATACCAAAATTCACCCTTTAATCATTGGATATATTTTTTGCTAAAGTTTTTTTCATCGTGTTCCTCTATTTACAAAAAAAAAGAAAGAAATTATGCCTTTAATACAATTTTTTCAGATTGGTTTTAAAAACATGACACAATAATTGCTTAATTTTATTATTCCTTATTTTCTTCTTAAATAAACACCTAAGTACTCGTAGCTGTAGGTGAACTGTTATTACTTTGTATCAATACACTATCAGTGGTTGAGTTAGTGCTATTGGGCTTTTAGCTGTCAGAAAGATGGTTGAAAAGCCCCTGGAAAAGACCAAATTAGTCATTTCTACAAGATATTAGATCTCCTTCACTCTTCTCATATGCTTCATACTTTCATTGATCTCTAGCTAATTAAAAAAATTGTTTTGACTTTTAATTCAGGGAATATGTTCCATTTACAATAACATATTATAATTTAAAATAACATAAAGAAGTAGAGATCAATCTATCACATACACTTTTAAAACACAGAAAAATACAGTGTTTTGGGAAGCATTCTAAGGTTAAAAAAAAACACTTTCTTCTTTGTGAAGAATATTCTGAACCACATATTTATTTAGAATATATTAAGTGTCAGAACTGTTATGAAAAGACAACCAATCTGAGGTTATCAAGATATTTTGGAATAAATTTTGAAAAATTATGACACAGTGGCAAAATAACCTCTACCTAAAATGTGTAATACTAAATCAACAATATCATCAATACAGATTATCAAAATAACCATTAAACTAGACATTCTAGTTCCTGTCCCAGCAGACCATCTAGACCCTAGTAGCCCAGAGCCCTACAGAAACTATCCTTGTCATTTTACTTACATTACAATGTTAAAAATTTATAACATATAAATTTGATCATTTCCTAGCAAGGCTCCAGGTTGACCTAGTTCAGCTCAAATTAATAGTCTAACTGCTGTTCCTACTATTCCAGCTCAGGCACCATATAGGAAGCAAAGTGTTCCAACATCTTTGTGCTTTGTGGTTAGTTGAGATCAACCAACAGTTGATGAATGTAGATAGGTGGTAAAATGACTAAGCAAGCATTAGACTATAAATATAATTACACAAGAAAACATATGTGTGTGTGTGTGTGTGTGTGTGTGTGTGTGTGTGTGTATTTATTTATTTTTTCCCTCCTTTAATCTTTAGGTAAAGCTCAGTCCTAGAAGATACACAGACACCCCCTGCAATTTTCCACAGACACTGGAATATTGTGGTCCTCTCAAAGAAGTGACAGACTGTTTCTTGAGGAAGTGAGGGATCCCAGTCCCTTCTGACACTAAGGACTTACAATTTTGGTGACAAATTTAGCTAATTTTGTACAACTAATTTACATTTAGTTGATTATTTCTTGTATTTTTGTATGTAGGTGTGTGTGCTGTTTTATAAGTGATCTTTCCCATTTTCTATTTAGAGTAATGCATGTTTACTCTCATCTGTAAGGAGTGAACTCTGTGCTCCCAGGCAAACAGTTCTCTGTCTTAGTGTCCCAAGTCTGGAACTATAAGCAAGTCCCACCCACCCAGCTTTTATACTTTTTTTTAATTACTGCAAAACAGTCATTTTATGGTTTACCAATATTGTCCAGTCTTAGATTGCTGGATATTTTGGTGTGTCTTTCATGCTTTGCCAGTCTGGACAATACTATAGTCCAGAAATTTGGGACCTATATTTTTGCTTCCTTGCATTTTTATTTATGTGGTGGAAATGTCACAAAGTCAAAGATCTCATATATTTATAGTTTTATAGGTATTGTCAAAATGCTTTCCAAAGTTTTTGTTGGATTTCAGCTCTGACCAGCATTAGCATTTAGCCTAATCTGATTATGGAAAAAAAAAAAACCTTTCTGCATTGTTTTAATTCTTATTTCCTTGAAAACTAATAAGAGTGACTTTAATAAATGTTAGATAAAAGGAAAGAATTTTTAGTGTACTCATGTGTTAGACAAAGGCAAATTTGCTCAACACTTTCAGTTCACTGGGACATATCTATATAATTGAAGAAGTAACATTCTTCAGGACTAGATACAAAAACTATTCAAACTAAAACAAAGTATTTATTCATAAGCATTAGAGACCAAAGAGAAAATATACTGTAAATAAGATTTGAGATAGTTGTGTATTTTTCTTTTATATTAAAAATGGCCTTGTCTTTTTACTTAAAACCTCTTTGTTTCTTAGATGTATTATTAGCTAAATGAATTATAGAAAGATATACTAATAAAAACAGAAGATTCTTCAATTTTCAGCAGATGGAAGTATATTTTCCTATAACTATATTTCATGAACTCTCTTCTCAAATTATCATCCCCACACCATTCCAGAAAATCTCCTAAAATGTAAATGAGCACTAGAAGAGAAAAAAAATTACATATTTCTTCACAATGTACTTAAAATTTACCAAAAATATCAACACTAATCAGGCCAAGTGATACAGTACACTTATCTTACTTTATAATGCTTCCAGTTAGGTATAATCCTAAGTTTCCCAGAAATGCAAAAAGGAAGAAAAGGTCAGATGATTACTGGAAAGAATCAGTGTTGATAGGACTTTACCAGATAAGAAAAGAAAATCAATCAATCTCTACCTTGATAAATTGACTAAATTTTGCAAACTGATTTAAACATTTTCCATGAGCAGATTTGTTCTAGGAAAAAAAGTAGTATATACTTCAAAAATGTTCCTGAATAATCAACCCACAATTATCTGCAAGCAGAAAATAAACTACATATGAGTATTCACTTGCCTTACTGTGTAATAAAATCACCACTTGGTTTTATTTGAGGACATAATGAATTCTAATTGAATGACTTTTGGACGACTTTGATTTGGTTTGACTCCTAGCTACACACAGTTTTTAGTAACTGCGCAAGCAATAAATCATAAAGAATTTTTAAGGACAAAAGAGGTGTGAAACTTAGAAGATCAAGGATCAGAATTAATGAAAGTTCGTAATTCATAATTTCATGTTCCTTTAGCATTTATCTAGTGACTATTCCATGCTAGACAACACCAAAATTGATTATTATAATGCAGATATTTTTAATGCTTATATGTAAGCACTAAAAGATAAGTAAATTTGAACTAAACTTCTATCTTGACCTCTGACAATTTAAGGATGGTAGTTTTTGTTTTGTGGAAAAGATTGTGTAGTATTTTTTTATATGTCGTATCAAATGTACTAGTCTGGAGATAATATTCTTTTTAGTGAGAGGTACTTTATCCTTAAATATATGGGATATAAAAAAATAAATATAAAGGAAGAAGGAAACAAAGTAAGATGAGTGAAAGGATGATCAGTTGAAAGAAAATTTTTGGTTAGAAAACACTCATAATGTTTGGGTTAGTGGATATCAGTGATGTAGCTGAGCTTCTTTCTGTGCCATTCATTTTATAGTTAACAGAGAATGTTTCTTTGTAAGCATCCAGGCAGGGATAAGAAAATGCTATCAGGGAAATAAAATTATAATTTCCATTGACTAAATGGAAATGCATATTAAAATTAAACCTCTCTTTTTCAAGGAGTTCAAAGCCAAAGTAGAAGAAAGAGTGAGGAGAATAATATCTCAGATAGTGACAATAATATCAGATGAAATCTAAGAACTAATGAGGAACCTAAAGTAGATGGCAATTTTCACTAATGTCTTAAAATTTGAACTATAAACATGGTGCTGTGAATGACACTTGGTAGCAGTGAGAAGTAACACAGCAATTGCTTTAATTTCCACTGAAGTATTTTAACAAAAGATACATTTGGACTAGAAATTAGGCCACAACATCAGTACTATGTTCCTTATTAAGAACACACTTTAGTTTGTTCAAGGAATCATGATGTGAAAAACTCAAATTTGCATGTTGCTAACCAAGGTCATTGGGTTCAAGTAGAACATTTTCCCTGGAATTTCATTTGTTTGTTTTTTATTTAAATTGTTTTATAGCAGCATGGTAGGGAGAGGGAGACCAAGAGAATTAAAGATTCCAGTTATTTTAGTAGATTGACTTTTTTTTTGTAGTGTGTTCATCAGGACATCTTGAATTTGTTAATATATCTAGTTTAAAAAGTCATGCACTTGTACTTGCTCATATAGAAGTGCCATTCCTTTAAGGCACATTAAAAATCTAAAATAAATAAAAAATAAATTATTATGTTTCTAGGCAATATAGGTGGATAATTCACAGCTGTAGAAATTGCCTCCCTGCCCTATTTTGAATGTCTTCTGGTCATCTGTTAGAAAATTTAGAATTAAGTTACATTTAGTTTAAGAAAAATATAATTGTGAAGAGACTTTCACAAATGTATCACATAATTCATTCTAAAATTAAGTATAAGTAATTGGGAATTCTTGAACTTGCTGAGTTATCCTTTTACTTGCATTATTCAGGATAGATAGGAGATGATACTGTTGGTAAAAAGTGGGTCAAATTCCAAGACATTCCATTCCATAATATTCTCTTCTATGAAAGTAAATATAAAGTTTTAAAAGTATAAAATTCATCTTTTTTTAGAAAAAATTCTTCAAAATTTAGAGGTCTTATAATTTGCCTCATTATTGCATCAAGAATTGTCCAAGAATAATCAGTGTGAAATACTTCTAGTGGAAAGGTTATCAAAGAACTGAAAGGCAGATATTTCAGAAGTGTCATTGACTAAGAGGAAATTTTCAATCATATCAATGTGGTGATACATTAAATTTAAAACATATAATAATAATTATTTTTTCAATTCACTAAGCATGATAAATATTTTATAATTTGGTAAAGATTTTTTTTAATCATTCTTTTGAATACAGATAATACAAAGTCTTTTTGTTTGGTGTGCTACAGCAAAACAGATTTTACAAAGAGATTTCCTTTTACTTTTAGATATTTAATTCATGGATGAATTCATATGATGAAGCAGAAAGAAAACAACATAGGCTTTGGCACTAGTGTACCTGGGTGTTAGAATGTTAGAGTCTGTAAACAAGTCAGGATGGCTTGTTCCTCACCCCCCGGCTATTTTGCTGCATCTGGACTGCGGCACCTGGGTGAAAATTTTAATTAATCTAATTTCAAGGTATTTGGAATTGATCAATTAGAAAAAAAAAAACAGGTTTTTTTCATCTGTCCTAAGATTTTTCCCCCATGATAAAAACAGAATAACATCGACTTTATAAATTAAGTGGTATATATAAAGTACACACTGCACAGATAAATGGCCTAGCGTATAACATGTAATCAATAAAGCAAGTTATTTTTACTGTTCTGCATGTGGACTAAGGTTTATTTACTTTAAGAACTTTGATTTATAAAAAAGAAAACAGAAATAGTTGTCTAAATAAATATGACTTCCGTATAACAGAACAATATTTGGCCATTAAAAATGGAGTCATAAAAATTAATGGCATGGAAATATGATATATTGTTTGACAAAAAAGATACAAAATATATAAAAAGTATTATAATTTTTAAAGAAAATTTATAAATATATTCGTACTTGAAAAATATGAATTAAAATATTCATTATGATTATCCCTGGGTTAGAGATAATTTTCTTAAAATTTGTATTTATCTTAATATTCCAAATAATGATTTAAACATATATTATTTTTATAACAGAAAAAATACAATGAATACTCTTCTTCAAATCAGGATTCTGAAATATCAAGTTTTGTTGAATATGCATTCTAGGGGGCAGGATAGTTTAATTTGGAAATACTATTAATTGTTAAAGTTAAATTGAATTGAGGTAATATGTGAAGCCAAACATTGTAATCCATTTGAAACATTATTAGAAAAGCAACATGGAAATTACTTCTCACTAATACCTGTTCTTAATATATTAATAACTATATAATGTGAATGAAAAATTCGATTGAAATGAAATAAAAATCAGTGTGGCCTTATGAAAAATAAATCCAACCAGTCAAATTCAGATGTTCAATACCCCCAACAAAAGAAGCACGTATGGATACAAGGAAACATTGAAAGAAAACATGTGATTGGATAAATTATGAAATTTGCTAGAATTGATTTGAAGTTGAATTGGATGCAATCCTCTGCCTGACAAATTTAAGATGAAAACCAGTAATACTTGAAAATATTTTAGAGGAGGAGGTGGAGGTATTTGGTAGAATGAGCATGTATTATAGATTTGACTCTGATTTTACACCTGATTTGTGATCTAAAATTGGATGATAAGTAATACATTTACCAAAAAATGTTTGTACTAATTTGAAAATCTGTACAACTTTAAAACGGAAAAAAAATATTTCCACAAAGCCATTAATATATAGAGAGAAGTAAATGGTTTAAAATTTGCTGTTATGAAGCAGAACAAAAGATCATAAGGAAAATATCTGAAGTATTATGTACAGAAAGGTAATAGGAAGAATATGTATGCACTCTAGAATCTCATCTACAGGGAATAATTAATACTCAGAGTAGCCTCTAAAGTGACTTTTATTCTCTCCATTTTACAGACAAGGTAATACAATAAACAATTATCCCAATGTCACATGTTAAGAGGCAGGACCAAAATCCAGACTATCTAGAACACTTACATCAAATTTCCACAGCTAACTATACTAAAGTAAGTTGATGCAGGTTTCCTGTGTAACTCAAAAGTTAATCAGCCTATCACACTTATAGTATATTATTTAATGATACTCTCATTTAATATTGATTTTTTTTGGGGGGGATACTGGGGGTTGAACCCAGGAATATTCTACCCCTGAGCTACATCCCAGACATTATTATCTTTCATTTGAGTCAGGGTTTTACTAAACTGCAGAGGCTGGCCTCAAACTTGCAAACCTCTCTGCCTTAGCCTCCCAAATCTTTGGGATTACAAATGTACACCACTGTGCATGAATTTAATTTGGATTCTAACTCCAGTTATTCATCTTCAATTTGTTGGTATGAAGAAAATTAAGGTGTGTGATTTTTATCAAGCCTCTTAATTAAAATCTGGTCTTTGGGGGGCTGCTGATATAGCTCAGTGGTAGAGCACTTGCCTAGCATGTGTGAGCTGCAAGGACTATGGGGCTCTTATACTCTGTTTGAGAATGCCAGTCCCAGAATTGGCTGGGACTCAGTACTACATAAAAATAAAGTTATTGTGTCCATCTACAACTAAAGAAAAAAAATTTAAATATTGTCTCAGTTTCCATGTCCCTAAAATAAAGGGAATGGTATGATCTCTACAGCTGTTTCCAAATCTTCCAAATCTAAGATGTAACTTTTATCTCCAAACCATTACATCATATACCTTTAAGCCACTTTAAAAATATGTCATGAGTTATGGGAAAGAGTTATATAAAAAAAATAAAAAAGCTCTGAATTGAATTTGACATGACAGTAAGATGTGGGTTGGACAAAAGAAGGGTTGTAGAGAGAGAGTAGCATGTTGTGCAAGAACTGCCAAGTGAGAGTGGCCTGAAGGGGAGAAGTGCCCAGCATTCTTGTGAGCCTTTTCCTATTCTGAAATTTGTGCTCTATGATTTTTTCCCCAGAAGACGGTACTTTTAACACTATAATAGGGTGGAATAAAAAAAATAAAATAAAATAAAATAAAATAAAAATAAAATAAAATAAAATAAATAAAAAAAATAAGAGGAACTTTCAAAGAAGTGCATGGAGAAAAGAACTTGTGAAATAAAGGTCACCTCTGTTGTCCAGCCCCACTCTGCATAGCATTCTGTTCAAGTTTAAGCCTCACACTCATGCTTCAAAGGGTCTTGAGACTGAGCCAGGAACTGGAAGGGCTGCAGGGTTCTCATACTTTCTTCTGAGAAAATCCAAGTCCCAGAAGAGCTGTGCCTCCCCTGGGCATGATCTCAGCCTCTAACTGGGAATTCTAACTTGAACCAGAGATTGACACAAACTCCTAGGAAAGGATAAGAGGGTCTAGAGAACTCTTATTTATTTATTTATTTTTAACCAAGTAGAAATCCAAAGTTGTGAAGAAGAATGATAAACTCCAAGTTCAGCTAATTATTCCTGTTGTAATAAAGAAAACCTTCATCCTGAATGGCAATAGCAATAAATAGGATCCACAAACTTACCTATTCCCCAAATCTGATTTTGTACGCATTTGTTAATCAGTTCATTTGCCACTCAGTTCATCTGTCAGTAGCAATGTGATATAAGTGCAAGGCAAATTCAACACTTTTGACTTCCTACTAGCATCACTATTAAAAGGTCATTCCTGGTCATAAATTTTAAATGCATATTTAAAATATTATAGGTGCACTATTAATTTTTGCTTTGCTTTATTTTGAAACAACCCATAATCCCATAGGCTATGACCAACAACATTGTTCATTTATTGATTACCTGTTCTCATGTGATACTTGACTTCACAAATGTTTTCTTTGCATCTATTTCTTTGGAGAATCTATTCCCTTTGGCTTCCCTTCTGACTGAATTTGCTGAGGTGGTGTGTGTGAGTGTGTGTGTATGCCAGGAGTATCGTGTCTGCCAACAGGTGGCCAGATGCTAGATCAGTCTCTCCCAATCAGCAAGTCCCCATCTGCTAGCTGGAATCTCCATGTGTTCCTTCTGCTTATTACAGCAGCTGAGCCTCAAACTGGGTTCTTTTGGGGCTACAGGCAGATGCCCCAAAAGAAGGGAGTCTGGCCATTAGAAGCTGTGTTAAGACGACCTCAGCTGGAATCTGTTTTTCCTATGTTTTTCAAGTGCTTACCTACAGCTTCCCTGATAGCTTTTCCACAGGACGTCATTGGAGCATCAACCAGACATAGTGATGATACTTGAAACTTCAACAAAAAAATCTTATGCCATGCTAATTTTTAGTCTTTGCATCTTATTTTGACTTGAAAAATATTTTAGAGATTATTAATATCCTGTCTTAAGCATTATTGGATTTTGAAGAATCAACTTCATGGGAAGCCCTTAAAGATAATCACATCTTGACAAGAAAAGTCAATTTAAGTTCAGTGAACTATTGTATGAAGAGAGCTGGAATCAGAAATCATACATCATGGACTCAGCACATTAGTGGTGCTGTAGTCTCAAAATGTGTAACATATTGGTTAGCAATAACAATTCTAAGAAACTTCTAAGAACTGGTCAGTTAATTGGTAAGAATTCCAAATTTTGTAAGGGGCTTGGTGTAATAAGCTAGCCTGGGCTTACCAGTAAAATAGTCTAAATAGCTCAATAATTGTATCTTAGGTTTGTTTTTCTAAAATATTCTTCATGCACATCTTATTTCTTTTATTTTATGTTTCTATTCTGTTCATGTAGTACTCTAGGTGAAATAAAATGTGGGGAGGCACAATTTGCATAGAAAATAATCATTTGAAATTTGTTAAACTGGATCCATTCAAGCAAGGATCTGAGAATCAGCAAAGAATGGTGTGGACCCAAGTCATGTTCTTTCACAAAATAAGTCAGTTTGAGAGTATGCATTAAATCTAAGAATTTTTATTTAATTGAGGTTTAAAGTCTATGGAGGCTCCTGCCAGACACAAAGTCAAAACTGTCTCACAGAACTGTGGGAAGACATTTGAAAACAGTGAAGAGGAATTTCCAGCCGAGTCAATTTTTGTTAAACATCATGTGGTTTGGCCAGTTTTGGTTTTCCTAGTAGAAGCTTCAGCCCAGGTGACCCAGCCTCAGCTCAGCCGCCATGCTGTGCAGGAGACAGGGAACAGGGAGTCTGGGCTCCAGATGGGAGAGTCTTTTAATTGGCTGAGTGTGGACCGGGGCCTGGGCACAGAATGTCAGACACATCCTTGCTGGCATCATCATTACTGATTCAAACTGCATGAGGAGTACTGAGGAGCTGCCAAGAGAAGAAGCTGAGCCGTCCACAGATTTGAATCACATCAGAACACCAGGGGGCAGGGAGTGCTTTCCTTGCTAAACTTCTTGAAAATAGTGCTTTAACTCATCAAATGTCATAATATGGGCTTCCTTGTCCATGTTTACAGGCTAACACTTTTTGCATTTCTCTTCCAAGTTGGATATCTCCAATATTGTCTCTCATCCCTCTGTCCCCAACTCTCCCTCATTCTAGTAGTGAATCAATTTTTACAGGTACAATATGGGCCCAAAAATGTAAAGCCAGACTTCAATGATATCAGTACAGTATTTATGAATCAGAAGGAATTTTTTCATGATTAAAGATAAAACCTTTGCCAATTTATACTTGAGTTATACAGTTTTTACCTCCAGATAGTCATTCCCAGAAATGAAAAGAAGGTGGCTGCTTAATTACCCAGTAATTTGAGGTGAAGTAGTATTCCCTGATTCTGGCTTTAGATATAAAGCCCTTTACAAAATGGTTTTATCTGGAGAAACACTCATTTTCCTATGTGTAAAGAGGACTTTTTGATGTGTAAATATTTCAGGAGGGGGTCAAGCATTAAGCCATGATTTAATACCCTTTTAGGAATTAGGAAAGAATAACTTGAAGGGAAGAGACCAGTAAAGTGTAGTCATTATCCATGGGGACATGGGGGAATATGTAGACAGGCTCAGAAAATATTGGCCCAGTCTGGAGAAGGAGGTGGTTGCCCCAAACAAAGCCCATTTGCCTACGGTTCTCCTTTATTCTACCAATATATATTTTATATCCTTATTCTTATTTATACAGTGGTCTTTAAACTAGAGAACACTTCGATGTTATCTGGAAAAATTCTCCAAATTCAAATATCCCAGATACTACCTGACACATACCCAAAATTTCTGGGGATAGCATTTTTCCTGCTTGAGGATTTTGAAAATGATTCCAAAAGCCAAGATGCACATGGCAGAAAGAATGGTTTAAGCTATCCCCTAGATCCATCCTGAAAGCCTCTTTTACCCCTTCAGCCCTCCTCTGGGATTACTGTTCAACTTGTCTTCTACTTCGATGTGAAAATTGAAGATTCCCAGTGAAAACTGCAGCCATTTACTGCTATATTCTGCTCCTTCATATTTTTCCATATCAGCATATAAACCATTTTTATAAAGCCCACCGCAAAAGAGACATGGGAAACCACTTACTTGTGATTTTTTTATTAACCAATCCATTACTTTAATCTGAGAAATAATATCATATACTGGTTTTCAGATGCTCAAGCCAGACTAACTCAAAATCCAGCTGTATCACTTACTGATCTCTGACCTTGGACTAATTTACATAACTGTTTTGTGTCTTAGTTCCCTCTTCTGTGTAACAGGAACACAAACCTCATATCGTGGTAGGGAAGAGTAGGTATTGTGAAATATTTAAATTGGGTTCTGAACATACCACTGCTTTTGTTTTCCTCAGTTCTTGTAAATCTAATTTCCGCCCCCTTGGCATTTGACATTGTCTTCCACTCTCTTTCTGAAGGGCTCTCCACTCATCTCATTTTGGAGAATACTTTATTTCTGGTTCATCTTTCAGCTTTCTCAGTCTTTATTTTTAATGTTTTTGAGAGGAAATCTGTTTTGTCTCTGTCTCCCATTCTGATTTCCATTCATGATCTCCAGGTGATCATGGACACATAAGTAATAATGCCTTTCTCACGTCATTGAAATTTCAGCCTTAACCATATGTCTTACTGGAGAACTTACAAAATAATTTTCCTGTCTTCTAACTCTGCTTCTATTTAGTATCTCAGCAAATGGGTTGGTAGCTACAACATTGGGGAATAATTCCTAAAACTATGATCTTTCCTTGTGGAGTAAACAGCAGGACATAGAAATCATGCAGATTCTTAAAATATATCAGCCTTCATGAAAATGGTTCTTTCCATTTTTTTTTCCCATGAAGGACAGTTATGCCTTAGTTCATCTAACACAGTGACAAGTCCATTAAATTATGATGAAATTAAAGTTGGTAATTGCTCATGCAATTCATCAAAAATTTGATTCTTCAGGCTATAGTTTTGGGGGCAAATCTGTTTAAGCATCATCACATGAGTCTTCATATTCACTTAAAGTATCTAACTCCTATAACTATTTCCTGTTTATAAAGTTAATCCACAGAACTATCAGAAGAAACAGACATGACATAAATGACAGTGAATAGGTTGGTAAGGTTTGAAGAGGAACGACGGATAGCATGATAAAATTTTCATCAGAAATTTCAGAATGAGTCATTCTTTATTATAGGACAGATCCATTGTGGCGTATATGAATTCACCTTAACAGGCCACTTAGATGATACATTTTAAAATTTGATTGCAATCTTATTGACTATTAAAGTAACTAAAAAAATGTCAATTAGAAAATGAATTAAGGAACAACCAAAACAGAGAAAAAGTAAAAAATGACAATACCTAAAGCAAGCACACCCCCCAGTGGTCTTGAAATATCTTCTATTCCAGTTCCAATGGCAAAGTCACACCTGATGTGACGATGGATGGTGAAGTTAAAGCCAAGGACTCTATGTATTCTGATACCTTTGGCAAGACCAACCCTATAAAAGATGGTCCTATCAGGCCATGGTGGCCTGAAGCTATTAAACATTTTATCATTTTACTTCCATTTATTTTGATTCCAGAGAAACACTTTATGATTTGTTTTTTCTTCTATGGCAAGTAAATGGTTTGCTCAAGAGAATATAAAGTGCCAGTCCTGTGAAGTGCATTTATTGTTGTGAAGTAATGTTTGAATTATGATTTATCTCCCTGTAAAGTTTTGCCCACAGCAGATGAGAGAAATCTGCAGGTCCCCAAAAATATCTGTATATATCACAAAACTTTCACTCCAATCCATGGTGGTTACAGTTTTAGTTCTAGGCTTATCATCTCCCACCTGAACTGTAGTAATAGTATCCCAGCTTTCTGTATATGGCCTTGCTTTCTCCAAATGGCAAAGTTTTAAGATGACCTTCTTCAAATGTAAATCTTGTCATCTTATCTACTTGTTTAAATTCCTTTAATGTCTCCCTATTGCCAACAGAATAAAAGTTTAAATTGCTTGGCTGAACTTCAGGTTCTTCTGAGTCATTCTTACTTACATTCCCACATCATCATTGCTATCTGACTTGGAGTTCTTTGCTGGGAGCCATCAGCCAAGTAGGTATGACAATTTCCTTGCCAGCGTACCCCCATGTTTCTTTAGTGGAAGGACTCATGGAAATAGGACATTTTGCATCTACATTGCATGTAAGGTGACCTTGCTCAAGGACCAGGGCGGATCTGTGTTTAGGGTGTTCCCGGTTTAGCATAATAGGAGATTAGGGTTTTCCCCATTTAGAATAGGGTGTATCCTGCTGCCTGAGTTCCTCTTGAGTTCTTAGGGTCAGACAGTATATTTTAGGAGACAGAAGCCCAGTGTTTGGGCAGAGAACGTGGATTTCCCAAGAACGTGTTTGTAGACGGCCGGTGACAGTTCAGGAATAAAGAATTGCTGTTTGAATCTACAAGCTGTGTGGAGGCTCGTGATTTGTGCCCAGCCAGACTGCGGCAGTTCTTTAAATGGGACATGCATTTCAGATCTCTGCTTTTGAGCATAGAGTTGCTACAGCAATTTTTTTTTCCTTTTTATGGTGCCAGGGATTGACCACTGAGCCACACCCCCAGCCCTATTTTGTATTTTATTTAGAGACAGAGTCTCACTGAGTTTCTTAGCTCCTTGAAGTTGGTTGCTGAGGCTGGCTTAGAATTTGCAATTCTTTTGTCTTAGCACTCCCGCACCCACACTCCCACTGAGTTCTTGGGATTACAGGCATGGCCACCGTACCAGGCTCCTACTGCTCTTCATAGCTTTGCTTTCATCGTTGCCTGCCTAAAACTAAGCCAGAGTTCTGGTTTTTGTGCAATTGTCAGTCCACTATCAAGTAAGTTTTGAATATATCACACCAGATTATTCCTTTCTCTATCTTTTTATGGTAGGTACATATGTACATCATCATCCTAGAACCTATAATGTTTAATTGCACTTATCAGTTTATATATCTGCTTTTGAAAGACCCACACAAACACCGGAGGGTAGCCAGTTGGGAAAGAACAGGATGGTAGGGAAAGAAGAAAAAACCAGGTCCCAGGGCATTCTTAGGCAAATAGGAACTGATAACATAAAGTGAAGAACAACTTTGCCCTCTAGGTAATCTATATGCTGGGTTCAAAATAACCAATAAGAAACCTGTTGCTTACTGCACGCGAAACCTGCCCCTTTATCCTATAAAAGACCTGTACCCCAAAGCCCGGTGTGCCAGTTCACCAAAGCTCCAGCTGAGGTTTTGCTGAGCACCCGCAGGCGCCTGTGTATCAATAAATTGCCTCATGTTTTTTGCAGCCAGTGTCTCCTGCGTTCTTCCTTGGACAGGGAGTTGGAGGGTCTTTCATGTGGAGGTTCCACCGAGATTCCCCTGTACCCCCGTCCGGATCCCTGCCCAAGGAACACCCAGCAACCACTGGGAGGTAAGCTGGTCATTTTGTGTCTCTTTTGTTCTATGTTTGCAGTCTTCGGTCGTTATCTGTCTGTGCGCGGCGTCCGTACGATTACGCTTAATCGCTCTGTTTTCTGGGCAGCTCGAGAAGGAGTTGACAAACTTGGACTTCTCTCCTGCCACTCTGGGAGATGTCCCAGGGTTCTGAGTGGATTGCCTGTAGTAAAGTATTTTGTGAAGTATTTGGTAAAGTATTTTGTAGCTGACGGATCCGTCTGAGCCTTTAGTTTCTGGGTAGCATTCCACGACGTGCTGCGAATTTTGTGGCCGCGCTGCGAATTTTGTGTTATGTGTTTCTATTGTTCTATCTGTCCCCAGCCCAAAACCCTGGCAAGATAACTAATCTCCCAATCTGGGGTTGTCAGACCCAATCTGAGGGGGATGCTCCCCCAATCTGTTTGTCTGAAGGGAAG
Source organism: Callospermophilus lateralis (assembly GCF_048772815.1). Classification (NCBI taxonomy): domain Eukaryota; kingdom Metazoa; phylum Chordata; class Mammalia; order Rodentia; family Sciuridae; genus Callospermophilus; species Callospermophilus lateralis. The sequence goes on along the minus strand of NW_027517992.1, from coordinate 1,627,626 downwards.
TCCCCAGTTGGCTTGCGGCCAGCACCACTTTCATTTTTTTGACAATCTGAAAAAGGGAATCTATGTCTTTGTGTGTCTCTGTGTATCTTTTTATGTCTCTGTTTAGTGTGATGGCATTGTTTTACTTTGGACTGATGCAGAGTCCCAAATTCCAATCTGCCTTAGAGGTATGGAGATAACTTTAGCTAAATTTTAACCTAAATTGTAAGCGAGATTAGAGAAGCAGTGTTTTCTTTTCTTCCCGTTGGCTTGCGTGCACCAACTGCGGTTAAGAAATGCCTGCTGGGGATCTAAAAACTTTGATATCTCGCTTTAACTTCTCAAAACCCTGTCCTCTCTTCAAGACTCGGGTGAGAGGTTTCTCGGCCTAGGCATCTCTTAATCACCTGATCAATACAGAGCAGGCATGTTGGGTTCTGCCAAAGCCGCTTCCATCTTTTCTGTCTGGGCCCGGAGAGCAATTGGTGTGAGTACACAGTGTCTGGAATCCCGATCTGCTTTGGATGCGTGGAGGTGGAGAAAGGAGTTTGGAACAACTGCGGAATTCTGGTCTGGGCTACTCTCAGACGATTCTTAAGGTTCCTTTCTCTTAATCCCCCTCCCGACAGCCCTAAGGGGTATCTAGGGTGATCGGTAGATGAATGGCACTGAGGAAAAGCCCCAATCATGTTTGCCTCCGTATGGGCTATGCAACACTCCCAACCTCGCATCCATTCCTCCTGGTTGCTCCCCTTCCTTCGCAGGTCAGAAATGTTAGCAAATCAGGTGGCAGGACTAAGAAAGGCACAGGATAATTAGCAAAATCTACCCAGGTTCCCTAAGACGCATAGGTGACTTTCAATAGTCTGTTTTACCACCCCAATGTTTAAAATGAGCTGTGTTCTTTAAGCTGCTAGAGAGGCATTTTTAGAATCAACTCCTCTGATAATCTGCTACCTTACAACCAGTAGATATCCCTTAACACTTAGGCAGCTCCTTTAGTCTACAGTTCTGCCATGAAGAGAAAAAATCTTGGACTCACTGAAAGAGTCAAGAAAAAAAATTTGAGCCGATCAAAGTACATACCCTCTTCCCCCTTCAAGACCTAAGGCAGATAAAAACTGACTCTACTGGAAAGTTAGGAGATATGCCAGATTGCCTGGGATTGGCTCTATCCAAAGGTGCTAATCCTATAAGTAAAGGGGAGACTGAGAAACTCCCAGCAGCTGCCAGAGCCATTTTCGCTCTGGGGAATTTCCTCATTCTTTCCCTGAACTGCAAGGATTACTCCACCTGAATGCAGTAAAGTCAGTCACACTGAAACCCTTAATTTTACACCTATAGTTGCCCCTATGTAAAAACATCTGGTCCACTCATGGGGAAATCTATGGTGCCACTGATAGAAGTCATAATTAAATGGAAGTTCAAAACCTGGAGAGATATTTTCTTATCTAGTTGTCTGATTGTTTCTTGGGGATAATCTAGGCTAAATGTGTGTCTAAAAGATGATGTTTCATTGTAACATCTGGTATCTAAATGAGTTTGAAGAATTGCACAATCTTGCAGTTAAAAGTTAGGGTTAGGTAATTGTTTAGTTTGTGATTTCAGATAATTCATGCCAGAGAACTTAGATACTTAGGATAGAAAATTAAAAGAACTCTATTTCCAAGTTGGCAAGTAACTCCCAATCATTCAGTTTTATTTTTCCATCAATTTTGAACTGGGTAGCCTGAAAAGATTTCACTAGGTGTACCAGTGCCTTAATTTGGACAAGGATAGTAAATTATGATTTGGTATCTGTTCCCCTTAGTGTATAAGATTCAGGAAAATAAAATGTTAAATTGGAACATTGGTCTGGCTTATTAAAATAACATTGAAAAGCAACAGTCTTGGAAATTTTTAAAAGCTTACTTTTAGATATACATGGTAGTGTGTAGTTCTTTTTCAGGCGATTTAATGTAACTTAATACTTTAGGAACTTCAGAACAAAAAAAATGGCTTTCTTCTGATGGTAGAGATCCTATTTTCAGTTTTGTGTGAGCAAGTTTTTCTAGTGTAGAAAGATATAAAGGTATAAAATTTTATAAATTGTATCTTAAACTTGTATCATAATTTTTAACATCCAAACCTGGAAATTATGACTTATGGTTAAAATGCCTTAGGCATGAGGTTTCTGCTCAGAATTCCAGTTTTCCCAGACCTCAGCCAGGACTTAAATTGATATGCAAATAAAAGAAGCCTGGAGCACTCAGTAGGAGACAGATCTGAGGCCCAAGAAAAAAAAAAAGAGTAAAAGTGTCTTTTTACCTGAACTCAAACTAGACCAAACCAAAAAGTAAATTGTATTGTATTTACTAATTACTGGCCAGTCATTTTTTTAGGACTCTTGCTTTTTCTTAGATTCTGTATTTTTTTGAGCTCATGATTTTGATCCTACAGACAAGTTAATGTTTTCTAATCAGTTCTATTTTTGATCAATTCTAAAGTTTTTAAACATTGCAATGGAGATTTTACCTGAAAAAAAAAAAAAACAGCTACAAGGCCTTGTGTATGTGTGCACACTTGTGTTATGTGTTATATATGTTGTATGTCTGTATATATATATGTCCATATATCATGCAATTATATGACAGTTGGCAGATATATAAAGAGCGCTCATTAAAAGAAAATTTTTAATGGATCCAAATATCTTTGATTCACGTGATTCAAATGGTTCAATTTAAATTGGGTAAACAGATAAAAATAAAGATGTCTTTAAAATTAAGCTTATAGGTTTTTCTAGGTGTTTAAAAGAACCCTAATAAAATGTTAATGTCTATGAAATAATCTGCCTAAATTCAAAAATTTACAAGTATTGTTTCAAAATGTGAACAGAAGGAGGTTAACAGATGGAAAAGAGAAACTAAAAGGTTCTAGATATGGATTTAATAAAAAAATGTGTTTCTGGATAAGAGAGTCTATGTAAAGTAATTAAGAGGGTTTAAGTAAGTAATAAAAAAGTTTATATAAGTTAGTTATATGTATAAGTTTTTGAACAAGTAATCTTAAAAAATTAAAAATTATACAACTATGGTTAAACAACAGCTGTTATTTTTCAATATTGTAATGTTATTTGTTTAAAAGCTAAACTTGGTTAATATAAAATCATCAAAGTAATTGTGGTGCAATTAATATGTTCATATCTTCCAGGTATACAAGTCTGTAAAGTAAAAGCTTCAAAAAAACATTATATCAAGCTGGTGTACTAAAGTTGTATGGTAATTTTAGGCTTATAAAAAAATCTCCAACATGTTTTTCTTTTATCATTTGTGTTCTATAACTGGACTTGTTATCAATAAGATATGTAAAGTTCTATGTTGAGATACAATTTAAATATATTTTTAAGTAAATGAGAGCCTAATCAGTGTAAAGGTTTTATTGCAAACACAAAAGTACTTTTCCACTTTTCTACAAAAGGTTAGAAGCTTTCAGCCTTTCTTTAATTCATGTTTTAGATGTGATATTATGTTGTGTTTGCTCAGGTTCACAACAATTTATGTAAACTTTGTAAAATGATGTCTAAAAAGCAAAGATCAGTCTCAGAACTGCAGTACTTAAGATTTATGAAGAACCCTGCCTTACTTGAGATAAAGCTCTATGTCCCATCCCACTATATGTGAAAGTAACTATAAAAAAATAGGCTAGATTTCAGTACATTTAAAGTTGTGTCCAAAAGTCAGTTTTTGTTATGATTACCAGGATCTCAAACAGGGGATTATAATGTATAACTCTGCCAAAATTCAAGGTAGCTATTATATAAACTAAATATGTTTTTACTCTTTGATAATTTTATCTTATAGTTTTCAAAATGGCTTAAAGATTGCCTGTTAATGTTTTGCAGAGGTACTGATTTAAGAACTCACAACCTGGGTTAATGTAAGATAAAGAGTTATCACCTACAGGATAGAGAGATAGACATTAAAGCCCAGTGCTCTTAATATAAGGCTGTTAACTTATTTGCTAGATGTTTAAGATCAAGTTTTAAAATTAAAAATTTGGCTTTTGCCCTCTGAGTCAGTCTGAGTCAAGGGATAGGGGACTTTTCCTAAGGGCTCTGCAACTCTAGGCCACATAACCTCCTGAACAGGGAGATTAATGAGACCAGTGGAGGACAGAAAGCCAATCAGTGCATTTTCTGTGAAGAGGAGGGTCATCAGAAAAGGGAGACATCCCTGATGCTTCCAAGGGAAGCCACATGGTCAAGCAAGGCCTGGACCCATCCTAGCGCAAAAGGCACTAGCAGATCTGAAAAGCTGCAGTAAGTTCCCGAGGACTCCCAAGGAAACTCAGCTGACTGTTAACAATGGATAGAAACAAAAGTCAGTTTGACTTGCTTCATCTTAAACACTTAGCAAAGACAGTCAAGGCCAAAACACAGCTATTCCTGGGCATTTTAAATAAAATAAGAGTTAAATGTAACTTCCATAAATAAGTAAACTGGAGGCTTCAAAAGAGATTCACAGACAGGAATGCCTGATAACTATCAAAAGGAACTGCCAGAGTAGTTTTTAGTTCAAGGCCTATATTTCTAACCTACACAGGTAGGCATGGTGTTTGCTAGTATGGTTATCCAGCCCTAAGTAACAGAATTAAAGATTTCTCTATTAGACACAGAGGTCATACTAGTAAAAGGATTTTGCAAGCTCAGATGACATTAAATTATTAAACTGTGTCTTAAGGGGAAGGACATCTGTAACCCTAAAAGTTAAATGTTATGTTTACAGTCCTGGTAACTGAGGATGTTAAAGCCTGATGAGGGAACTTATGTATAGTGACATGTTCCAGCTTTTGCAACACTTATTCAGTACTCATGGTTTTTGTTTCTCTCATAGAAACACCCATCCTCAGATGACAACATGTTTTTCCCCAACCAGACCTCAAATGGAACTGACTTCTAAAAGGGGAGTCACGGTCCCCCACGTCGCCCCCCCCAACGTCTTCAAGCCCCCTCATGTTTGACACCCCTTTTTCAACTCTGAAGCAGACAGAGCGAGTCGTCGCCCCTTCTCCACACAGCAATAAAGTTTCTAAAATTAGGGAGGGAACAAAGCCAAAAATGGATAGGCAGTGTAGATAGGTAAATCGAGTCAGGTTGGATCTAGGAGGCCAATTTTAAGTTAGTCTGAAAAGTTAAAGACTGTCCCCTGAGGATTACTGTTTACCAAGATGTAGAGCCAGCCCAAAAAGACCCCCAACTGAGGGAACCATGATTGGTTCCCAAGTTTCCAGACAAAGGGGGGAATGAAAGATCCACACAAACACTGAGGTGTTTATCTGATAATCAGTTAAGGGTAGCCAGTTGTGAAAGAACAGGATGGTTGGGAAAGAAGAAAAAACCAGGTCCCAGGGCATTCTTAGGCAAATAGGAACTGATAACATAAAGTGAAGAACAACTTTGCCCTTTAGGTAATCTATATGCTGGGTTCAAAATAACCAATAAGAAACCTGTTGCTTACTGCACGCGAAACCTGCCCCTTTATCCTATAAAAGACCTGTACCCCAAAGTCCGGTGTGCCAGTTCACCAAAGCTCCAGCTGAGGTTTTGCTGAGCACCCGCAGGCGCCTGTGTATCAATAAATTGCCTCATGTTTTTTGCAGCCAGTGTCTCCTGCGTTCTTCCTTGGACAGGGAATTGGAGGGTCTTTCACTTTTATTTTACAAAGTTTAGCGATCATGCTTTACTAATTTTTATAAAACCAGTGCTTATCATAGCATTTTGCCTACAATACATGTTTAGTATTTGTTCACTATTAAAATAGGTAAAGAATTTAGCAATTAGATGGTGAAAAAAAAACACCTTTATGAAGTGCTTATATAAGCCAAGGGCAACACTGAATTCATTTTAATTAATTGAAGACTTAATCTCTGGATTATCTTGGAGGAGAACAGAAAAAAGGAAATAAATGCATTGAATAAAAATTCTAATAATATAATCAACTTTGGAATCTAGTAAACTGAAATAGACCCTAACAGGAAGAGCAATAAATTAATGTTTTTTTATGTGTGTGTGTGTGTGTGTGTATGTGTGTGTGTGTGTGTGTATATATATATATATATATATATATATATATGATTCTATATTTTTCAAGTATATATAAGACAATCATCTCTTTCTATACAAAAATTTAAAATGTTCTACTGCAAACAAAGAGAATGAGAAAGAGTATACAACAGTAAGATAAATAAAATATTTACAGAAAACAGTTTTAAAAAGCAATTTGTATTGTCAATATGCTTTAACTTAGCAATTATTTTTAATGAGATTATGATTTTATTTTTTAATGACACTTTTTTTGATTTCTGGGTATTTGTGTTTGAGGTAAGTTTCAGTTCCTATGTTTTGTTTTGTTTTGTTTTTTTCTAAATATTTTTAAAGGCCCCTCTTCCTGTCTTCTCGGCATTATCAATGCTCCAGAGAGCTGTTTGGATGATAACAAGTGCTGCAAACTTCAGGTGAATGGGCCTTAGAATTGCACAAACAGCAAACTAAAGCATTTTATAATAACAAACATAGAGGCTGGGGAGTTCTTATGAATATGTTATTAAGCACCTGCACTCCAGTTCCTAAATTGGAACTGTTTGAAAAGAAGGTATGGTAACTTTCTGTCAGACTTGAGGTCCTTTAGAAATTGTGTTTAGTTGTTTTTGGCAAAATCAGATTAATTTAAACTGTAGCATTTGAAATATAGTATTTCCTCCAATACCCATTTGAACATTGAACTCATATAGCTAGTCCTCCTCCAGCCATATACCTTTGTAGGTAGAAAGAGTTTGACCTTGGAGAAGCATTAAAAATCATTTTCTCTGCAGGGAGTTTTTTTTTTTAAGAAATGAAAATGATCTATCTGAAAGACAAAGTCTAGCATATAGGTCTATTGTGATCTGCAATTCAGAGAAAGCGTATGTCAGTGAAAATGCAGATAGAATGGTAAGAGACAAATAGGTAAACATTTCAGATGTCAAGATGGCCAATAAGGGAAGCCCTCAAAGGCAGACTGGCTCACTCTCTGCAACCTCATAGATGAAGGCTAGATTAGAGATTGGGAAAAGGTTTGTCAGTGGGATGCACATTTTTTTTTAATTATTGCAAGGAGAGCTGTAACCAAATCAAGGCAATGTCCTAATAAGACCAGAGCCAAAGGTGGTTTTGAATAGGCTGTTTCAAGACACAAGAAATCCAGTTGAGAGTTCTCAATTGCTGTCAGCACTCTAGTATTGTCTAAAATAAAAGTAAAATATGATCGTTGTTATTATGGTTTTAATTTAGTTAGAAGTTCTTATAATTAGACAATCTGTAAGATAGAATTATTTTTACTCCCTGAGAGCTTGATTCATTGGGGGTGGATAGATATGGATATATTTGGAAACCCCAATTCCTACTTTTGCCAAGGTTCAGAGCAATAGAAACCAAGTAGAAGCAGTATATCAGCTTGATCTGAACTCAGTTTTCCTTATGGCCAACATGGTACAAAATAGAGCTATTTGAAAACAAGGATACCAATTTATGTCTAGAACCAAAGTCTATAGAGAAATTGTTTGTTCTTTGTAAAATTATGTAAAATTACATGAAAGTACAAAGAGATAGAGCCAAAAAGTTGTGTGTGGACTCTTTCCCTAAGTGAAAGACTGATAGGAACAAGGCAGCCAAGTTTGTGAGAACAGAGAAAGCAGGAGCCCTCCTCACTCAGTCTCAACATACGCAGCTGTTCCTGCAATGGAGTGCCAGTGACATTAACAGCACAATGTTGAAACCCAGATTTATTTGGTGTGAACTCCTAGGATGAGTGTAAAACTTACTGTTTCCCCTCATAATAACTGTCACAGGCATGTGATATGTACCATTGACAACAGTAAATATAAAAGTCTGGGATGCTGCTGTTGGTAGAAACGTGTCTCTCATTAAGATAGACCCACATTTAAATTCTTGTTACCTGTGAATGTGACTTTATTTGGAAATAAGATCTTTACAGATATAATTAAATTAAGATGAAGTCATTAGGGCAGGACTTAATCCAAGAGAACTGGTGCTGGTATAAAAAGCAGAAAATTTGAAAAAAGAGACTCAAACATGACTAAATCATGTGAGGATACAGACATGGGAGGAAGATGTGATATAAAAATGTAGGCAGAGATTGGATTTATGTTCTCTCAAGGCATGGCACACTTTGAACTCACAGAAGCTGGAAGAGGCAAGGTAAGATCTTCCCTTAGAGACTTTGGAGGAAATATAGCCTAGCCAAAATCTTGACTTCAGACTTCTAATCCTCCATGTCTGTGAAACAATAAATTTCAGTTGTTTTAAGTTACCCACTATGTGGCACTTTATTATAACAGCTCTAGGACTCTAACACAGAAAGCAAATTTATCACAGGACCACTAGCAGGGCCACAGTGTCAGGTAGTAGAGATTAGCACAGGATTATTTTTGAGCTTTCCAGGAATCCTCTGCATCACCTTGTCTCACATTAATATCAACCACCTCCTTCAAAAGAGACTTATGAATTCCAGTGACATGAGGGGGTGTCTTACACTGAGGGGGGATGATGTTGCGTAGAGTAGGAGAGGTGTTTTTTCAATAAAGATTTTGAGATGCAGAATCTTAATAGCAGCTTGGAAAAGGAATTTAAACTTCATCTGGCTTTTCACAGGTCTCAAGTCTTTAACCAAATCTTACCAAATGGCCAGTCTTCTCCTAGGTTGAGAAAGAACCATATTCTGCTTAGTAGTCAATGTTTTTTTTTTTTCTAAATATAGAAGTTGCCTAAAGTCAAATTAACTAATGATGTAGGGCTTGTTAGGATATAGAGCTTCTTAAAAGCAATTCAAAACAGAAAATCTAGGGATTGTAGGAATTAGTCTCCAAATAAAAAAAAATCAAGAAATGAATTACTGGTTTAGGAAAAATAATGCATGAAATATAGGGTTGGCAAAGACTGGGGTTGATCCCATTTACACCATCATGTTGAGATGAGAAAACTGAAGGCTGTGGGTTACACAATCTTTTGATGACCTGAGTTTCTATTTTCGTTTCTTTTCACCTTCATAAAAAACAATGCATTCTTTGAAAATCATGTAAGCTAGAGCTTTTTGGCTGATGATAATGCTGCTATACTTATTGATACTGGCTCATATTAAGTCATGCTGAGAAATCAACCTTTTTCTTTCAATGCTTCAATAAGACTTCTTAGTCAGAGGCAGCAACCTTAAAAATCTTGTTTTTTTCTTCCATAGAAGACACACACTATGTTGTGTTCTGATAATAGAGGATGCCACCCTATCAATTTCTCTGGGTTAATTTCCAACATTTTACTAGTCAACTTGTTTCTTCAGTCTAGTTTTAAAAATTCAGTTCAAAAAATGCCATCTTTTCCTCAGTTGATCTCCTCTCCTGGAGTCACATATAATCTCCAAAAAGGAAAAAAAAATGAGGCTTTCTACAATATTATTCACAATCAACTACCACTTATCATAATATGCTTTAGAAAATACCAAGTTATACAATGTGCCTATGGTAAAAGATTTCAATATTAGTTCTAAAAATGCACCTCTAATCATGGTTTAAAAAAATGTGAAAATTATATAAAACAAAGCCCACTTCTCTCACAACTAGAAATTTTGATTTCTGAATCTCCTTTCCCATTTCTATAGAAATATTTCTTAGTTATTTGAAATCTAAATGTTTTCACCATCAAGGTGAAATCAGGAAACTTATTTGTATAATCCACACACAGCAAGAAAAGCCTCTGGATGGTGGGAACAGGTGACATAACAATTCCAGAGAATGACACACACCAGGCCTTGAAAATTAGACCAATTGCGGTAGCCCAGCACCCAACAGCCACCAGCATAGTGGCTCTAAGAAACATATACACAAAGAAGAAAGTGAAAGGCAGATGCATCTTGACTTTTTCAGAACTAAGACAATTTTATGGCATACTTTTTGCATTAATAGCTACATCATTTTTCAAGGTTAAACTTGGGTATTATTAGAAAAAGCTATTCCCAAACAGGAGAGCTAGACCCGAGAGTTCTACTCTTTAAAAAAAAAAAAAAAAAAAAAAACTAACCTCAATAAGGAGTCTTTTCCACATAAAACTGCTGAATGACTAGAGCTGCAAAAATGTCCAAAGAAAAATATTGACAGTCTTTCTCTGCAATTCTATTCAAATTGTATGTGATAAGAAAATACATTTGTCAAAAAGAAAGAATATTTAAGTTTTGCTTTCATTTTTTTTTCAATTTAGAACAAATAACTACATTACACACAAAGGTATATACATATATAATACAAAATTTACACACAGAAACATGCACACTTATATACATAAAGTAGGAATGTAAATAAAGATCTACTTCCTACTCACCTACTCAGAGCTCTGGGGAACAGGAACAAAAAAGCTAACCTGTTATTTTTTACCTTGATTCCAATTGGGGGAAAAAAATTACCCTCAGGGAAGGATTAAAATAACCTTAAAAGTTTTAATGCTAGCTGAAGGTTAAAATAAAGTGCTTCAAAATTTGTGTTTTTATTCTGTTATCCTTTTCTTTTCTAAGTGTGAATCAGATCAATAATCTCCTAGCAGGATGGCTTATCCTATTTTGTAAACATTTCATTAAACAAAACCTCAAGAAGAACTGAGAAACCAAACAATACCTAAAGTCAAAACAAACAAATGAATGAATAAACATACACAGTTATATCCCTACAAAGGAAATATGATTATACATCCTTTTACCATTCACAAGGTAAATACTCAGATATTGTTTTGTGGGCTCAGGAACGGCACTGACAAGGAGTGGCATTACAATGGAGGGTTTCCATTCTCATGCTACTCTCTACAGCCAGTGTGACTCCCAGCAAATAGAGCAGTTCCCTTACCTAGGAGGTAAACATCGTCTTCCTTTGTGAAGCTGTTTAAACATGATCATGAGAAATTGTGACATATTCAGATAGTGGTTATTACTGTTTCTACTATTAATGTAAAAAATCTGGTCAATTCTAAGAAATAAAGTATATGTAGCAGTTAATTAAATAAATTACAACTTTGAATCACATGCCTGAATTCCAAACTTATTTGGTTCACCTCTTTTACAACAGAGAATAGTAAAACATGTTACTTTCATCCTCATAGCGTAATTGGACTCATTTCCTCTATGAATTTTGTTTGATTAAATGCTCTGCATCAAATCATTATGGCAACATTGCTTGAATTTGTGAACAGATATCTTTTAAAATTTATCACACATAAATTTGGGAAGGAAATGAATAACATAAAGGAAAATATTTTAAAAAATGAAAAGTATTGAGTTTATGAATGTTTGGAACAATTTTAACTGCTCAAAATCATCATTTTTTTAATTAATTGACAATAGGGGCTCAATATATTTCATCACTTTTGATGGTATGATTTCAATGGTCAGGACATATTGAGTTATATTATTATTTTAGTAAAATATTCAATAATGCCTCCCATGAAATCTTTATCACACGGTTGATAAACTTTGACTGGCGGCCAACATTCTGGGATAAAGACAATGGGGTTTGTGGAGCTCCCTAGGTGGTGCCCTTCATGACTTACAATTCAGACTAATCAGCATAATAAACTTATTAATAACATGGATGGGGATATAAGAATATGCTGATGAAATTTGCAAAAATATAACATTGGGGCTTTAGCCAGTATACTGAATAATAGAACTATTATTTTAAAAACACTGCTAAAGACCAGACAACACATAAGAAATATACAATTGAAACACATAAATGTGTGATAAATACCCTTACGTCATGAATACCAAAATAGATATAAATGGTACTCCTTGCTGCTCTCCTGATCAAAAAAACATAACCCCAATTATATCACAGTTGCTTAAAAGCATTGGATATAAGTTTTGATGAATATCTCTCATATGAAAAAAAAATCCTGAAAAGACAAATGTTTGTTTATATGGGAATAAAATCTATTTCAAGGAAGGGGCTTGTGTTGCAGCTCAGTGATAGAATGCTCACACATGTGAGGCACTAGGTTCAATCCTCAGCACCACATACAAATAAATAAAATAAAGGTATTGTGTCCACTTACAACTAAAAAAAAACTATTAAAAAATCTATTTCAAGGAAGGAAAACATACTCTTAGTTTGTCCTTGGCATAGTTGAGTCAGGATAGAATGTTGCAAAAGATTTATTTAAGCAGTAAGTGGAACCCAAACAATGATGTAGAGAATATGAAAGATACATAAACACAGGCCTTAAAATCAATTATGACAAGTTCATACAGGAGTCAAAGAAAAACTATATCCCAAATACAAAAAAAAAATTATGCCCAAAGCTCTTAAGCTGCATTACATATTTAAAAAGAAATGATACAACCACTCTAAAAACCCTCTTCCACAAACTAAGCAAAATTGTTTTATGCCATCTGATATTTGGTGGTATAGGAAAGTTTTCTGATTATATAAGAAAATGAAAAATAGTTATATATCAATTAATTGTAAAATTAGTAGTGAACTGTATATGACTGATTACAACTTTGTTAAAAGCATTTATTTAAATGCAGTTTTCTAAATGTATTTTAAAAGGAAGTATTATAGAACCTTCCTTTATCATCAGATAACAATATATTTATTGATGCCTGTGGTATATTACATTTGTATTTCTACTTACATAACCTCATTTAACTTCATGACAAGGAGATTATGAAGTAGTTTCAACTATCATCCAGTTTCATAGATGAAGTCACTAAGGTGGATGACATCTTCTGGATTAATGATTGAACCACTATTATTAAAGTAGTAGTAACTAGAAGTTTACTTCCAAGGTACAAATTCATAATAACTCTGCAATACAGAAAAATGCACAGCACAATTCACTTTAAAAGTAAGAAATTTCTGATATTCCAAAGCTAATTTATAATTGTAATGTTCCCATGCCAATTTCATAGGCCGAGATGCACATAATTCCTATTCCCAAAGTGCTGGTACAGATCTACATGTGACCTTGGAAAATTTTTATTTTTTATGTAAAAATCATAACACTTATAGAATCTTTAAATTTTGAAATATACCTAAAAGATCTAAGTCAATAAATATAAGCATATAGTATTAATGGTTTGTTATTTTCTGTGAGAATTTTTTATAACTCTCTAAATACACTTTCTAACACAAATTTTCTAATTTGTATGTCCCATTATTATAGCAGGAGAAGATATTTCAATGAATGGAGTGTTGTTTATGGGATATCACTCATTTGCCTATCTTGATGTGGCACCAGATCTGATCATGGGTGTTTATAAGTGGTGTGTGATGGAAGAAATCCTATGTCCCCACATACCTCACAGGAGACAACATACTTTTGATATCATTCTCGAGTTTAGCTTTTATGCTTTGGTTTTCTGTAGCATCCCTGGAAAAAGACCACATGTGCTGGTGATAGTTTTATATTGCACATGCTGCTTTATCATGGAAAGAGAGGTTATATTAGGTTCACATGGTGGAAGTGGCCTGGCCTCTTACAAAGAAGTAGTCCTTGGGCTGTAGACCTCACAGAAACAAACATTAAAGGCTTCTGGAAGCCCTGACTTCTGGGAGTTGAAAAAATTGCTGAAGTCACTTCTGCCTGGGTACCATAATTCATTATCTCTCAGAAACAGTGGCCTTTCCTTCTGCTCAGGGGCTTCTGTATTCTTCAAGAAAAAGAAAAATTTCAACACAGACATGAATGCACAAGCCCTTATGCTGAAATCTTGAGGCTTATTTTTTCTCTAAAACTGTATTCAATATGAGACTAGGGATGGAGATAATTTTATAGAGCAAGTTTGGTAAAGAATTAATTTTACTTTACATGAAAAATGATGTGGTCCTTTATAGTAACTAACCAAATATTACAAAGAAAGAATTTTGTTTTTATTCTTTCATTATACAGTTGGGAAATTTTTGAAATGAGCACGAAGATCCTGATTTCGATTCATGCTTAGTATGGGAAAGAAGGCCTTTCAAATTTTCAATCAGATTTTCTTATATATGAATGTGTAATAATTTATAAAGGACATTATATTGTCCCAGATTTACTTCAATTCTCTTTATTGACATAAACATATTAATTTAGAGAAGAGGACTGACCTCTATTTCCTAGATAAAAGCAACACAATCCAGAGTTGTTATCTGATGTGCCTGAGGCCCATTTTCACACTTCAAAGAAAAAGCACTATTTTTGAGTACACAGTGGATAACAATTGTGGGTCAGTGATAGAAGGTCTAAAGTTGGAAGGACTTTTTGCCAATCTAAACTTAATAACAGTATTCTCCAAAACCATAGCCCACCACAAGTTAGATATCTTTTTTGAGAGGCATGTGCATATTTTCGGTTGATGTTTACACAGGGAAGTTTTTCAATGAGGTGGTTAGAGGAAGAATAAAAGGGTAACTGTGGAGAATAACACTGAGCCAGATCTATAGAGAATGGGACATACGAAGAAAAATTTGGTGAAGTGTGCATGAATGCATGCATGCACATGCACACCCATACACACAGCATAGTTCTACTTGTGCTAAATTGTGTTGGGCATTGGAGGAAACATTAATATTAATGCCTAGATGCCTGAGAAATTGGTTACTATCAAAACCAGAAAGAAGTTAGAGAAAATCTGTCAGTACCATGAAGTATGACCTGAAGATACTAGGCAACACCCATGATCTTGAATTATTGACTTGGAGGCCAAGCACTGGTAAACTACAAAACCAGTTTAACTTGTGCAAAGCAAAGCAGGACTCAGTGCAGTGATTACAGAGTCTTAATGGTTCTTCACTTATTCTGAAGAACAGCTATATGTTTGGTATATTTCTCAGCAGACATCCACTGTCACATACTCATTTTCAGAGTGGAGTATTCACTCTTTTCATGGAATCCCCGTATGCATTATAGCTTGGGGGCTAGTCTCTTTGGGAGATTCTTTTCCATAATTCTTGAATTCATGCTGAGACCAACTGCAAGATGCCCTAGCTCCTCCTGTGATGATAATTACCCTTCTATTTCTAGAAAGATGCTTTTGATTAAAAATAATTTTTAGGTGACATCTGATACCCCTTTGCTTTCCAACTATTTCCAATACTCAAGGACAGAAGCTGCATATTCATTCACAACCCAGACTTTTTATAGCATATTCCCTTTGAAACCAAAATGGGAAAAGAGAGCTTTTTATCTCTTCTTGCCTCTAGACAGCACTGCTAGTACTTGAGGAAAGCATCTCTCAGTATTTTATTACAATATGCACACTTCAAAAGAAGAAGACAAAAAGAAAACCTGCACACTTTCCCAAAGCATATACACTTTCTATTTTACTACTTGGTTGCAATAGTTCAAATACAATAATGTATCTGGGGATAAATAAGATGCTAGATTTGTTTTGATAAAATAAGACTTTTAAATTATGTTGCATGAAGGCACTCAAAACTTTTTTAATTTTATTAGTCTTTTATCTACTTTCTTTATAGAAATATAAGTACTATTAGGAAATATTCATTAGAAAAACTGAATTATATTATATCTTACATAGAGATTAAGAAATGATGTGTTTTCATAATTTTAAATCAATTCCATGATAAAAATTTTAGAGTATTTCTTTCCTTCACAAATTAAGATTATTTGACAATCTTTAAAATTTTAAGCCTTTAAGCAAACATATTTAAAAGTTGTTTTATTTTCTAAATAAAGATAAAATGGTTTCTTTTGTGTTTTCCATATTTAATACAATAAAAAATTAGAATGAAACATTAACACACCAGAAAATAAATTAAACATATCATCAGAAAATAAATTAAACATATCTATCTTTAGGTTCCTTCTATTAGAATTAATATCAACATAGGGAATTTGTATGTATATCTTTCAATTATTTTTTCAGATGGTACAATATTATTATTATTATCATTATCATCATCATCATCATCATCATCATCACTAGAAATTGACCTTAGAAGTGATTTACTGCTGAGAAACATCTCCAACCTTTTTTGTTATTTTGATTTTGAGACAGTCTTACTAGTTTTCATTGGATGGCCTCAAACTTACAATCCAGCCTCAACCTCCCTAGTTTCTGGAATTCAGGTGTTCGTCACATGCCCTGTGAGTTTGATGTTTTATCTGAAAGTTTTAAAATTGTACAAAGCATAAAATACAACTGAAGCATTATAATATTAAAATAAATTTTTAAATAAATAAATGCTATGGACTCCTCTTTACTGAAAACAATTCCTAAAGGCCATTTTTTTTTTAATTTTAATCAATATAGTCTTAGAAAATGCTGAATACCAAGCACTGAGAATGAAAAGTTTACCAATTGCAAGAAGTTATATAGAAGATCTTGGAGGACTAGGGGTCATGAGTGACTGAAGTGCTGCCTTGCAAACTCTAAGTAGAGCAGGTTGCATACTGCAAACTAAACTCTGGCTGGCCAACATGCAGGGGGTTCTGCCTTTGTCACTGGCCCCGCACTGCAAAGCATTTGCATGACCAATTACTCCTGAACAGACTATCTAGAAAAGAGAAATACATTACTAAGCTATTTATTAAAAAGCTCATCTTAAACATAAATATTTCAAGATGAGAAAAATGACTTGAATGTGTGCTAGCTAACATCTAAGCACAGGGCTTTCACAGCCTTGGAAATTAGAAATGCAACAGTTTCATATTTTAGCATCAACCACTACTGACTTTTTTATTTACGAGCAGTTTCTTCTGTGTGATTTTAAATTGTTTCAAATTAACTTTTATATTTAGAACATGGTCATCTTTGTTCCAACATTTTCAAATTCCATAATAAACAGGAATCTTCGTAAATGATTAAAATGGGCTTCTTAAATTTGGAGGAAACCAAATTACAGATTATGACTTTCCACCAATATACATTAATCTCAGTGAAAATCAAATTGAACTGGTATTTTATATGTAATAGAGGAATATAATTTGTTTTTATATTAGTACTAGTCTTGACCTAAGTATTTACAAATCGATACTAATTTTATATTTAATGGCATCCATAAATGTCTTTATGTAGGAAGTTTAATTTTTGTGCTGTAGTTACAAATGCATTCCTAAGTACATGGAGAATTTTTAAAGGGCAGAAGAGAATTTAAAGGTGTTATTTACATAAATGTAAAATATTTCTCCCCAAAGTGGAGAAATCTTTTGTAAGAAACGGCAAACATTTACTCGACTCTAGAGGCCTGGCATACTAAGGAGGCAGAATTCTTTCTCAGAATTATACATCTGAAAGCTGTCTTGAAATAGTTTAAGCCCTTGATAATACTTTTTTGGGCCCCCCAATCCAGAGCCCTACTTGGCTTGCTCACCTTCTCTCCTACCTTCACCTATGGCTTACCCACATCCTGCCCAAAACAGTACTGTTCACATGTAGCTGTGGATTAGGATGATCTGTGTGCATTTTTAAAAGTTAGTGTCCAGTCCACACTCCAAATAAATCAGAATCTTGGGCTGTTGGATCAGGGGGAGGCAGGGAAGTGTCAGTCATCAGAATTTTTAAAACATTCCCAATAATTTCCCTGCACAGCCAAAGGTCATAACCACCGCCCCAGACAACCCAATTTTGGTTTTGCTACTAATTTCTCCTTTTTAAACTGTGCTTTTATTAGCCCCCATATTCCTTTTAAATTTCCCATTACAGCCTTATGTGCCTCAGTTTTCATTGTAATGGTCATGTTGCCACATCCCAAGGGCCCATGTGGATCAGGTCTGGATAGCTCTTGCGCCCCCCCAGGCTCAGAAAAGCAGTGTATTTACTTCTCATTGTAGGCATTTTCTTTGGAATACTGCAATAGCCTAGTAACTTAACTCTTTTTTTCCCCCAAACTTTTCCATTCCAACCACTCTCCAGAAGGAAGGCTTAGCAATATTTTAATAAGATGACAATGTCAAGTCACTTAATTACCAAAAACCCTTCAATGACTTGTAGAAAGGTATCAGTTCAACAGTCCCCATGTACTTGACTCTTTTCCTGACCTGCTGACCAAAGTTGTCCCTTCACTGCAATAACTCTACAAAACCACCCTATTTTTTAAAATAGTACTTAATAAATATTTCTTATTCTTTTCTCAGTGTCACCAATAGAATTGCAGGGAACTCATTTTTCTTTCACCCTGAAACCCTACTTTGATAATGGCTGAATGGAAGGGAAAACTCACTTTGATTTCAGACTTCTCTACCAGGCTAGAACTATGTAGTTGTAACCACAACAGCATGCCCTGTGCTAATGCAACCATTGTCATCTGTGTCAGAGGAAACACACCTAGAATTTCTCCCTTCTTATTTTTAATCGACGAATGCAAAATAAGAAACTGAATTCATATGCCATATCCCCAGAGTCTTCCTGATAATCTCATTTCCTGGACACTGTCCCCAGCCACTTTCATTTCTGACCTCTAACATTTCTATGGCAGTGGGAAAAAAAAGAAAGTTCCCCAGACAGATTACTTTGCATTAGTGTGGATAATTGAGAGTTAACAAGGCACTATTATCTTGCCAGGTGAACAAGTTATTTCTGTTAAGCAATTTCAAATGTTACAGACTTGAAAATGTGTGGGTGTTTTTAGTTAGCAAGGTATAATTCAAAAATTAAATATTTCAGGGAATGGATTTATACCTAGGTAAGTAGGAGACATTTATGCATTGATTAAAGTAACACCAACCAATATATTATAACACGTTTAGGATAAGATAGTTTAGAACACCTTCCAGACCATCAGTGGAATGTATTGGGGATGTATATGTAAGTTTGTGACTGGATAGAACCCCATCCACTTGTCCTTCAAAAATATCTCTGCTGACGTGGATTACCAAGATTCTCCCAGAGAAAGAAGACGAAACAGCAATCCCTCCCTTTATTGGGGCTTCACATTATTATCTCTTATCCCAAATAGCTCTGACCAACTTAGACTACACTAATTGTCTAACTCTGAGCATACCTTTGCTTTATTGCACCAGATGTGTTGAGAAATTCAGCTTTCTTTAATTTCAATTCTTGAGGGACAAATATAAAATTATCCAATTTATCATTATCTTCTAGCTATTTTGTTTTAATGGGTGAAATTTAAGCAAATATAAACTATGACATTATAATCTCAACAGTTTGGTAAATATTCTAGAAAGCCTTTTTTTAAGGCTAATGGGATTCACTTCAACATATCTGATTTCCAGGATGAAATGTACAGCTCCTAAAGGGGAATTGGATTATATTTTATACAAAATAACCATAACAAATTCTCCATTTTTTTTATAAGAGGAAGGAAGTGGAACAGAGGCTAGTTTTAAACTGTCCTTCATTTCAAAGGAGTAAAATAGTTGCATTTGGGTTCAAAGGAAAGCTATCATTGTGAAGATTCATAGAGTTTACTTCATATAGTTTTAAAATACAGCAAGTGAAAACACCATAAATTGTTTAATAAACAAATGATATACAGGGAAAATATTGCAGGCTATCTAAAAAATGTGACAGTTAATTGTCTTAATGTTTAATAGGTTTTTATAAGCCTATAAAACAGTAAATGTAAATATTCCAATTCAAATACTTCAATATAAAATGATCAAAATCTTTAAAAAAATCAAGTGAATAGCACATCTATAACTAAAATATTTTGTTTAAACTCATAATTAAAGAAATGCAAATTAATACAACCATGTGTTTATCACTTCAAATATCATATTGTCAAAAGTGGAAAAAAAAGTGTCTTTAATACTACTACTCAGTCTTGGTAAGGATACAGAGAAAAGCTTGTTTACTGCTAGTAAGCAGGTCAGCATGTTAAAACTTCCTGAAGGGCAACACTTTAGCAACACATTTAACAATACAGAAATATTTATCAACTTGAAGCTACAAGGTTTCATGTTAGAATTTTATTCTACATTAATATACAGGTATTATTGTATAAGAATGTTCACTGTCACACTATTAATAATCAAAGTTTGAGCAAATATAAATATTCAGAAATAATTGGCTAAATTGCTCCCTTTCCATCTTAAAGAGTAAAATCCATCCAGTGAAATCTGAAATGTGGATATACAAATGTACATATTTATTTACTAATAATTTCATAATTTGGAGAATTACATAAATACAAATTAAATAGCATTTTGCTATATTGATCATCAGGTTTTCAGATAAACAACAGACAGTTAATATACAAAGGTAGAATTGTATGCCACTTAAAATTGCACTCATCATGACAAAGTTTAATTCATCATACATTTCTTTGTGTTATCACCTCCAACAATCCCTATGAATTAATGATTGCTCCTCTTTTACTTTCTTTTGCATTTCTTTTACTAGAATCTTTGGGATTATTAGATTCCTATAAATGTCAAGTGCTTTAATCAGTATGTTTATATATGAAAACAAATTTAGCTGAATTATTAAACTGTGGCTATTTCATAGTGTTCCCTCTTTCTAACAACCTCACCAGCAAGCTTTCCCCAATACAAGGGTCCTTGACTTTAATGAATTCAAATTAACTGATTTGAGCAGCATCATACAATTGAAAAATATGTTGAACCCATCAAGAATTAAGTCCAATTTTCCAGAGCATTCATCCAATACTATTAGAATCTTTGTTTCAATTTATTTAATTTTACATGTTGAGATAAGCAAAATTACAGACTTAAATATTATATTTACTCAAATCTTGATCAAATGTTTATACAAATATATATATATAAACATAAATTTATACACCCACACATTTATTCTCCAGTATGGAGAGATGAAATCTATTATTTTTGCCATTTATAATAAATGCCATTTTGTATAAATGCTTCTATATGGTTAATATTTTCACACTTCCTAACTTTGATTTTATAAACACAAATGTTTAAGATATGTTGAGCTTCAAACTGATGACAAAAATTACCAACCATTACCAGTTGAAATTTTAAGACAATGTCTACTTCAGTAGGTTTTTGCAATACCTCTCCAAATCTTTTATCATCAACTTAAAATAAAAATAACTTAGAAGTTACGGTGATGTCATTGACATTTCATTTGACCTAAAACATGGATATTCTTGACTACAGTCTCTTTGTCAGTAACATCAAATGCAACTATACTCTAGTGAGGGACACACAGTCTCAGGCCTCACTTAGGCCTACTAAATCAGAACTTGCATTTTACAAGATCCTTAGGAGAATCAATACACACCAAAGTTTGAGAAATGTCAAACAAAGAGAAGTAATAGCAAAGATAACAAATAAAATTCAGCATTGAACAGTACATGTTATACATGTTAAATTTAGTGGTGGAAGAACAGTCATCTTTCTTCAGTTTTAATCCAGTTTTTCCCCTTAGGAGTTCAAGTTTATTCCTTTTTTTTACTTCATTGTTTCCCAAGACTTTGCAATATACACCAGAAAGATAATAAATGCAGGGGCTGGGGATGTGGCTCAAGTGATAGCGCGCTCACCTGGCATGTGTGCGGCCCGGGTTCGATCCTCAGCACCACATACCAACAAAGATGTTGTGTCCGCTGAGAACTAAAAAATAAATATTAAAAAAAATTCTCTCTCTCTCTCTCTCTCTCTCTCTCTTAAAAAAAGATAATGAATGCAAAAAAAATTCAATAATGAAACTTTCAGATGATTTTAACCTTGTTTAGCAATAGAAAATCAACAAAACAGGTTTAGCTGTATTCACAAATTATGCAAAATCAACAGCTACAGCTTATGCAAATTATGTATAAGCCCCTTAAGTATATTATTAACCTACATATGTTTCTTGGGAATTTTCATATATATACAAGAGCACAATTGTTCTTTTCTATTCCACCACTTCAGTATTACAGGAATTTAAATTTCTATCAGCTCAGCTGGTTTTGTTGTATTCCTTTCAGATCAAAAATAGCCACAAACTGCTTTATGTGGTCCCATGTACTAAATTGCACTATTTTGGCTTCACTAGTCATTTTAATTTCAATATTATGTATACAAATTCACAAGTTTAGGTGAATACTCAAGGCTGAATATTAAAATATATTTTTCTACTTTAACTATTCTTGTGGTCTTCACAAGTCCACTCTAAACTTCATCCATTAATGTATAAACAAATCAAATATATATAAGCATCTAAAATGCTCAAATTATTAGTATCAGTGACTGTAAAAAGAAATCACCAGACAAAATATTGAACCACTAAATTCAATGATGCCTTAATGAAGTATATATTTGCTGATCTTTTATGGTGTTCATCGTTATAATCCAGGCATTTTACTAGACCCAAAACACGATGGGTATTATTTATTTCTTTATTTTTAAAAGGAACCATTCATATCTAGTTAGGAAAAACAAAAGGCAAACCATCAAGGTAAGGAAAAAACAACAACAATGGATGTTCTTTCAAAACACGGGGAAAAATCTTTAGATTTTTGAGAGATGAGAACTTTAGAGGTAGACAGGCACACTGCATGCCAAGAGCAATGGAAAAGTGAATATTAAAGAAAGAATAGAAGAAATTCAACTATACATTTATTTAAAATAATGAAAACTACAAAATTAAGATTTTAAGACTGGCAGAATCTTGTTCTAAACTGGTGGACACAAAGTCTTGGTAACACAACATTAAAGAAATTATGAATATACACTATATGTATACCTACAAAGGTGAATGCCAAAGTTAAAATATTTATGGAATATATATAAATCAAAAACAAAATGTTTGATGTAACTGTTTTATTCTCAAGCCCTGATTATGTTAATGATGACCAGATGCTTAAGACAGAAGTACAAATAATGTGTTCTAAATTTTTGTTTAGACTAGAAGAATGTCTAAAGCTACAACTTTATACCAAATCTTACAGTTTGAGAAATAAACATAAAATTTTTTTGAAAAAAAATTACACATATATGAATAAATATTCAAATAGAAATTTGAGTTTTAAACAAACTACAAACCTAAATTATATTATTCTCCTAATCAAACTGACAAAATTGCTCAAGGAAAGAAAATTGAATGGCATTTACATTGATGGAGGTCAATTTCATCATTCCTATTACTTTCTGTAAAAATTTATTCCTATGGGACTCTTTCTAATAATTTAAAATATTATTATATGTAAAAATAAAATTTCCATGATGTTCATTATGAAACTAATAATCATAACTATACTAAAACATAATGTCCATCTGTAAGTGGCAGGTAAATTAAGTGGTGATACAACCATATTTGGTAACAGAGTGATTTTCAAGACTTATTGGTAAGTTACAAAACTGAATCTTCATTTGGAGTCATCCTAATCTTGTAATAAAATGTCATATAGATATATTTCTATGTTATTTATTTTAAATTATGGATGAGGACTTGGTGTGATTGTTTCTCTGCATTTTCAAAAAATTAGGTTAGTATAATGTAGTTAGCAAACTATCTACTTGACAAAATTTTATTTTAAAGGATCATGGAGACTATTTTTTCAGTGAAATTCTTATAATGTACTTGACAAGTATCAAAAAGACAGCTACTTGTAATAAAGTTTGGAAGATGAATATAAATAAACATTAATTTGATTGTATACAAATAGAAAGGATAAAAATCTGATATAGATAATATAAAATATAAAGTATATATTTTATATATTATATATATAATATATATTATATCTATATCTATATCTATATCTATCTATATATATATATATATATATATATATATATATATATATATATATATAGTGTAAAAATGAGAAAAAAATATTGATATCCTGAAGGAAATAATGGAGAATGATAGACATCTTAACAAGTTTGATAAGGAGTCTCTCAGGTGTGGGGTTGTATGCATATATCCATATATATGTATACCTATATGCTATAGGTTGAGGGTAAGAAGGCTAACATTTGGTGTAAATGTTATATTTAATAATTCTCTATAGTTTTAATTAATAGAATATTTATAGGAAAAACACTTTAAAATTAATAAATATGTAATATATTATATATTTGGTCCTCTCAGGCTGAAGGATTTATAGAGCATGAAAATTTTATGGTAAAATAAGAAATAATAAATAAATAAGGGAAACAAAAATATATCAGAAAAAAACCTATTTCAATGTAACCATACAGATGGTAGGCTTTTTTCTTTATGATGTTTTTATGAAATAGCTACATGATGCCTGATTTCAGTAAGGTATAAAATTTTTATATATTACTGGTATAAGAAAACCGGTGTTTTTATAATTTTGCACAAATAATCTCAGAATCTACCCTAAAGAGATGCAAAAGATGTTCATTACAGGACAATGTGCTATAGCAAAGATAATTTTTAAAGGCATAAAAGTTTAATGCTACAGTTAAATAAAATATCACATTAAACCACAGGGTGGAAATAATTTCAAAAATTATTTAAAAAGTGAATACACTTGAAAATCCTGTAGGAACACAGGATAATAAATGGTAATTAATCTAAGTCATGATACTACAGAGTGTTTTAATTTGCTGCTTTGTGTTTTTATTGAGTTTTTTAAATAGTCCATCACCAACATTCTTTTTTATAATCAGTAAAAAGGACTTAAGTTATTGCTATGGACTCAATTATGTCTCCCTAAAATTCTTATATTGAAGGAATATGCTATAGTTTGGATCTTAAATATGCACCAAAAGCCCATATGCTATAGACTTGGTCACCAGCCTGTGAAACTATATGAAGGTGGTAAAACCTTTAAGAGATGGGGCCAACTAAGAGGAAGCTAGGTCAGTGGGAGCATGTCTTTGACAAGGCTATGGAGCCACAGCCCCTTTCTCCCTTGCTCCTTTTTTGCTTCCTGACCATCATGAGGTGAGTGGGCCTCCTCTGCCACACTGTCTTGCCATAATGTCCTGTGCCACCCCAGGCCCAAAGCAACAGGGCAAAGTGACCATGGATTGAAATTTCTGGAACCATGAGCCAAAATAAACTTTTTTCCCTCTAAGTTGTTTATCTCAGGTATTCTGTTATGTTTTTCAAAACTGACTACTGGAGCATAATCTCCAATGTGATAGAATTTAGAACAGGGCCTTAACAGATAATTAACTGAAGTCTGAAAGAGGGCCTCTAATCTGATAAAACTACTGTCATTTTAAAAAGAGATAACAGAGATATCTCTTTCTGTATGCTATTAGAAAGAAGGCAGGCTTCTGCAAGCCAGGAAAAGAGGACTCACCAGAACCCAACCTTACGGTCACCTTAATCATGGACACCCAGCCTCTAGAACTGAAAGAAAATTAGTTTCTATTGCTTAAACCACTCAACCTGTGGAATTTTGTTATGGCAGCCCAAGCAATCTTAATACAGTAACCCAAATGTTTATAACAATGCATAAATGTGGAAATGTTATAATCAGCTTAAGTGGAAAACATCACAGATAAAATAGTTTGCGTATTTATCAGTATATCTCAACAAGTTCAAGAACACACATTACAGAAAATAGGTATTGCATTAGGTCAGTTTTATACTTTTTTCCCTGGTTTTGCATATCCTTTTATGCTTTATCAATATAATTATTACAAAGAATTAGTGCCCAGGGGATAAATAATAACATTGAAGTTGGCTACAGGCTATAATAATGCTATTAAAAGATGATAAGATGAGTTTCTTGGGAGATTTTTGAGTAATTGGAGACATGAATCCTGCTTGAGGCCAAGACTGCCATTTCATACCAAAAACTGAGAAATAGTTTATAGGTAAGTTTTTCCACACAAGAACAAAGGAATTCAGTATAACCTCGGAGAAGCAGAGATTGGAAAATAAAGTCTAGTAATTAATAGACTGAGAACAACAAGAAAATGTACTTAAAATATCTTAAAAGTAGTTTGCTAATTATAAAAATAGAAGTAACAGAATATGAGCTTCTGAATATTTATATTCGTCTCATTTCTCAATTAGCATTGCTTGAGACAATGCTTTTGATTTACAAACAGCTACTTTATTTTATTTTTTTAAGTTACAAGTATTGTCTCAAACTCTCTTTGCTTAATTCACTAAGAATTTCTCAAGCTTAATTGAAGCCCAATTGGTGCATCTTGCCTTTCAAAGTACCTGGACTTTGCTGGCAGCAGGTTGCAGCAATACCAACAGAGACCAGGAAAATCCTAGGTGACATCTGGAAAAATATTAGATAAAAATTTTATAACACATCTTCAGATCTAATTAAAAGTGAGATACTGGATATGTTCAGCCTTTTAGCAAGAGAGTTGCCATTTTGTCCAGAAAGACATTTCTACTCACATAATCCCTTTCCCAGTTCCATCTACACAGTTCAGTCCAAATGAAGCAAACGCCACTTAGTGCAGGGTATCCTCTTCAGTTGCGATTTACAACTGGTGATTCTTTCACCTCCATGTCAGTGATTTACCAAAGTTAGTTTTCACTACCAGCCACAGCATCCCTGTGAACTCATTACAAATGTAAGTTTCTCGATGCAATTACCCCTGCTTTATATGATCGAAAACCCTTCAGGTGAGACCTTGGGTTTTAGCAAGCCCTCCAGGAGATTCTGATCAACACTCAAGTTAAAGAAGCACTGCCTTAATTGAATTTTCAGGGAGCCAAATTTTTTGATTTAGAAACATGTGGAAAAAAAAAATCACCGTATTACTTTTTTTCCCCTCTCCATATCTATACCACTACCTTAGTTGCTTATTGATTTTTTCCCTATGCTTATAAGCACAGAATTAAAGTTTGGATAATTACCTAGAACTGTTTCTCACCCAAGATAATCAAATAAGGATAGAAAAGAGTGTCAAGCAAATAAAAGGAAATATCAAAGAGGTATAAATTCTCAGGCTAAACAAGGTCAGACTATCTTGGAGTGAAAATAAAAACAATAAGAAAAGCCAAGGATGATCAGCAAACTTTAAAATTGACTATGTGTGTCCCCATACAGAATATAAAAGGCTACCTTCTGTGTCTAGGGTTATATGAAATGTCTTATTATTCCGTACTCACAAAATGCTGTTCTGTGAAGGGATACCAACTTTAAATGGGCTCAGGTGCATTTTCAAGGTGAGGATGGTATTGTACTATAGGTAATGTTCTCATCCCTGAAAATCACCTGAAGTGGTTAGCTCAAAGAATATGAGCAGAAAGTAGGAACTAGCTTTCCAGAGGACTTTATTTAAAACTCATCTTCCTGGCAAGAATGATGGCAGTCTTTCAGGTTCTCTTCAAGAGTTCTCAAGAACAGAGTTTTTTTTTTTTCTCTTCATCAGAAAATGGAGAGGCAAATCAAAACTAATGCACAATAGGACAAAGAAAAGTGCCTTTACAAAGACCTGACTGGGTTCTTATAAGGCGTTTTAATCATGAGACAGAAAATCTTTCTAACACCGTGTGATCAATCAATCTCTCTACCCTTCCCACCAATAGTGGGGAGGATTTTATCCCGCTCTTATGATTTTTTAATTCTCCTATGGACTTTCATGACAACAGGAAGCTTTATGGCTTCCAACTCATCCCAGTTATTTGAGAGTACAGGAAAAAAACAAACCCTTTGAATACAGTTTAATTAATTATTTACCACTACACAAGCCTTACCCAAAGGGAACAAACAGAATGATTTTTATTATTCTGAGTTGGATTTAACCTAAGGGAAAATAATGGATAGAAATTCTACTAGAGATAAGCCACAGAAATAATAAAAGCTAAGACCAAAAGCCTAGATAGAACAAAGAATGGCATGGGCACCTACACATAACTTGTAAACAAATAACCCACCAGCATTTGGCTCAGGGAAAGAACTGACCACAGGGACCAGGGAGGTCCATGCCTGCATCCTTTCAACTCTGGCTAGACAGTGCAGGAAAGCAAGACAAGTGAAGTTTAATGAGCTACAGTATTAAGCAAAGTTGCATGAGTCACTATTTTAAGACAGAGCTTGCATAAGCATTTTCATTCAAAAACCTGTGGATTTTGTCTGCAGCCACTTCTCGTTCAAGCAGCAGAAAGCATGTAATTGCTGAGGTTATTAGGTAGGTTCAGGTAAAATTATCTTTGTCCCTTAAGCCTTCTCAAGAGTGATTTTACATTTTTATCTTCTCTTAAGACTTATACATATTGTCAGATTTGATGAATAGACTGTTCATTTTCTTTCCCTCAGGGGTTGCTGTACTTTCTATCCTGCCCTTAATTTTACAGCTTTATTCTATCACTCAGTCTTTCCCCTAGGTTATTAAATATAAAATAAACAGTTCAACTATGAAGTTCTGAGAGTGGTATGTTTGGATAACAGTGTGAGATCAACAAATGGACAGACAAGTCTGACATAAAACCCATGGCCTATGGGAGCCGAAGAATTGAGAAAACATAGTTCATCATATTTCTCCTGCTTTAAGTTCAACACTCAGGGGAAAGAAGATTAAACAGAAATTTCTTCTCTGTGTGCAAACATGCCCCATTTTTCTCTCCCATGGCAATTTTCATTGAATCAAAAGAAGCTAATTTGTTAAACTTCTGTGGGGCTCAAACTGGCACATTTTCAGAAATCACTTGCATGGCTGGTTATTTTATTCACTAAATAAAAAGAAGACAATAACCCACAAGCCAGTAAACAGTGGGAAAGAAGGATTTGAGGACAACATAACTTTCTGATCTCCTCAAGATGCTTATCCCAGTGTATTAATAACACCGGTTGTAAATAATCCAATAAATGTTGATTAAATATTCTTAACATATAAACAGTCTCAAAGATTGAATGCAATTGTGTAAATGATGTTTTAAAACATTACACATATTCAAGAATCATTAAATATTTTTTACACGAGGGAAGTCTTCAATGCTTTTCAAATAGGTCTGTTTTAGTATTATGTTTAAGAATGTATTTCGTCACATTTATGCTTGGATGTAAATTACAGAAAATTTCCAGGCAATTTTTTTTTCACTTTGGCCTTGATTTTTCTTATTTTCCAACACTGCGTCACTTTACCTCTCATCAGCTCCCACACACAGTTAGAATCTCATTTTATTTTCCATTCATTTATTTAAAAAGTTTCATTCTCAGTAAAAATTTAAAAAAAAACATATTTAATCAGCTGATTTCTCAGTGGTTGAAATATGAGAAGAAATTAAAAATGTTGTTCTATATTAAAGATTGACTACCTCTTTGCTTCTGCTAGAAACTGTCCATGTTTACTGTGTGACAGTGCTTAGCTAGTTGGCTTTGTGCAGAAGGAGGAATACTATGTCTTTCATAAAGGAGAACTTCTTTCATCATTTTGTGTTGGTTTTAAGTGAAAACCAAATGTTAAGGTTTCTGATACATGAGAAATAGTAAGTCTGGTGGTCCATTTCCAGAATATAGCATTTAGCCTTAAAAGTAAAATTGGTATGTAAGAAAGGCAGCCAAAGGAGAAATAGAGCAGAATGGAAAGTTATACAACAGCAGCATAGCCTATGGGTTTATTTAAATAACCCAATTAACCATTTCGAGCTCCCCAACCTTTATCCAATTTTAACTCTAGCCCTTTACTTTAAAATGAGCCAATCACATAGACTGTAATCCCAAACTCCTCCTGTAACAACAAGGGGCAGTGCTGTGTTAGAGAAAAAATGGTGGACTGCCTGCCCAAGTGTGCTTGCTTGCCAGACTTTATTTGGTAGCAAACCCTTCTGCAGAAGTAACCTTTGCCTTGCCAAGCTACTTCTGAGTACATGTCTGATTCCTTATGACACCTGGTACTTCTAACAAATATATGTGCTTGAATGAATTAATAATTATATTAATATTAGTAACTACCAGGGTTAGAGTACCTGTCCCTGATACACATACACACACACACACACACACACACACACACACACAGATATTCATTATATTTAATTTATTTCTCCCCAAAGTCTTAGGAGATAAAAATCATTATTATCACCATTTCACAGAAAACTTAACAATAAAATATTGTACAGATAAAATATTATAACTGGGTTTTGGCTCAATGGTATAGCATTCGCTGTAGTAAGCCATTGTTGTAGATTGTGGCCGCCATTAGAAGATGGCGCCGGCTTCCACTGTGGCCTGTGATAAACAAATTCTTTTGTGGAGAGTTGGCACGCTATCCCTTGCCACCCTATAAGAAAGATCCACGCGGCGGCTTAAGATTGGTACATGGGGGGCTTTATTAGGCTGTGCTTGGGCTCTCGGGGAGAGAGAGAGAGAGAGAGAGAGAGAGAGAGAGAGAGAGAGAGAGAGAGAGGAAGGTCACTAAAAGATACTTTAATCAAGGCCTGAATAAACTGCTGAAAGAAGATTCCTGAGTTGCGTCTTTCTTGCGGGCAAGGGGTCGCGACAGTTCGCCTAGCACATATAAGGCACTGGGTTCATTCCTCAGCACCACATAAAAAAATAAAGAATTAAAACAAGGGTGTTGTGTCCATCTACAAAATACACACACACATAAAACAAAAAAATAAAATATAAAGATTATAACTGTATGTATTTCTATTAAGTATTGATAGTTGAAGGTGATATTCAAAGCCCAGAGTCTTATTCCAATGCCTACATTTTGTTCATGTAGTTTCGGTCTGGTAATTCACTAGAAGTTAGTCCTCACACTTAATAGAGAAAGAGTGGTTGGTCATTTAAGCTATATGAATTGAAGGTCAACACAGGGGTCTCTGCTTGCTCCAGTACATAGGCCATTTCTGTAATATTCTGCAATGATGATTGAAATCTCCATCATTAGTGCAACTACCACTCCTTAAAGTTAAGACACTGTCTTAAAAAACCCTGTGTGATAATTTGTATGTATGTTCTCAGGTTCTATAGGGAGATAGTAAATAGACATTTGTTTCTGAGACAGTTCCCTTCTTAGCAGGGAAGAGTAGAGCCTTAAAGTAATGGTACACACAATGTATTGGTTTGTATCAGAGGAGAGTTTTAGGGCAGATGCGGAACTGGGAATATTAATACCAAAATTCAGGTTCCAAATGGAATGAAGCAGAAGGTGCATGTGGATGGTTAGGATTAGTGTTGGGAAAATCATGAACATGACTATCAGTTTCCATGCTCCATACTGGGAAGTTAGATAGGTCTTTACTTCATAGTTACTCTATCACTGAGTCACATCCCCAGCCCTTTTTATGTTTTATTTTTATTTTGAGACAGGATATCACTATGTTGCTTATGGCCTTGCTCAGTTGCTGAGGTTGCTTTCTAATTTGTGATCCTCCTACCTCAGCCTCCAGTGTAGCTAAGCTTACAAGAGTGTGTCATTGTATCCGTACACTATTTCAATCTTGTAATTCTTATCATATGTCTTGAAGTTTGGGACCATAAAGGGAATAATGGAGGTGGGGATTGTTAGAGCAAAATGGGACCTTGAGAATGATCTGGTCCTATTTCTTTAATGGAAAAACACGGGAGCTAATGTTAGGAAAGGTTAAGTTATGAGTTTCCCAAGTCACCCAGAGACTGACTGGCAAAATGCTGTGCCCATATTCAATTCCTCTGAATTGAAGACCATTTCCGGACAGAGACATCATGACATTTAAAGGTATAGAATATGAGTCAGGAGGAACAAAAGGTAGTTCTTTCCTTAAATATCAGACTAATTCAGTTGAAGAGTTCTGATTTGTTCTGACCCTCTCCAGCACCAACAATTTTTCCCCCTAAGAAAAGCTAGTCACTTTTCTTTTTCTCAAAATGCTGTCTACTCCTTTTGCATTTCCTGCCTATCAACTTTTATTAACCTCCCTTTTCCAGTTTCATCAAAACAATGGATTCTCTTATTCTACTTTCAAATATTCACTTTTTAAAATTTGTCAGGCAATTACACAATAAATATTCCCACTTCTTCAATGATCAGACAGAACTGAACACTACATTAATTCAAAACTGAGACTTCAGAATATTTTTACATCTGACAAATGGCATGCTCTTCATGAGTATTTAATAATTGTGAACTAATTCTGATCTATTGAAGGTCATAGCCTGAGCCATTTCACTAATATTTAGACTGCTGGCTACAGCATCATAACTGACTGCCAAAGCTATAAATACAGAAAAGTGTTCTTTTTTTTAAGTGCTAGAAATGCTTTTGTCTTTGTCTGAACATGTTTTCCTTCAAAGTGGAATTGAAAGCTTATAGTCTTATGCTATTATTTCAGCCTCTAGTGAGTGGATTGCAAAGTCCAACCAAGAGTGCTGAGAGGTGCCATCTCCCTGGACTGTCTTTAAAAATGGTACGAGGTCACTGAGGGGGAATGAACTTGAACTCCCTCTTGAAACATGTTCAAGTGTGAAAATGAGTGGCCTGTCAATAAGGTAGACAATTTATCTTAACGTTTTCAATCTCTACAGATGATAATTTTACAAATGCCCCTCAGCTTCTCTCTGTAGTTGGTGAAAGTTAAGGGAAGACCAGCATTCAGGACATTATAGCTTAATTATAAAGAATTAAATCCTGAATAGTGACTTGAGCCATTAGACTGATTTTTCAGTCTTACATCATTATCCTAAAATATATTGTTAGGAAAAAAAATAACAAAATGTTTTCCCTTAAGATTTTCATATATGGTTATATTCTTCTAATTATTTTCTTTTTCAATTATAAATAGATTTTCTAAAATTTACTGATTGGGGGAAATAATGGATTTTGGAGCAAATAAGAAGTTATTAGTATTTGAAAAGATTAACTATTTCGATTATCATTACTTAATTAGACAAAAAACTAGTTGGACATAAATATAAGGCAGGTACCTACCTTCCCAAAGTGCCAGGCCTGATTGGAAAACAATGATGTTGCTACAATTTTACATGAACTTAATTGGATTTTACATGTGTTAAATCCACAAAAGTCAGTTGTTTTGTTAATCTATTAACAGTCTCTTCCAGTGGAGATTCTAACTGTGCAAGAACTTTTTTATTCTTAAGAATAAGAGAAGTCTACCAAATTAGAAAATGAGCTAGAATTGCTCTCGTAACTATATCTGAAATGATTTGGAAACATAGATATTGTTCAGAAGAAGATTCAGATTATTAGAATTTTTTTTAAGAAACTAATTTTATTCCCTATAGTGTGGACTGAATGTTTGTGTACTCCTCCAAATACCTCCATCAAAACCTTTATTTCCAATGTGATGGAACTGGACACTGCATTGATTCATCTAACTAACCTGCCTTAAGGAAGCACACAATCCCCCTTGTTTCCACATATGACACTTAGTCTTTGCAAAGTCCTTGAAGACCTACTACTAAATACAAATGCTAACTAGTAAGCGGTCACATATTCAGCTAGCTTAAACTAGGAAAAAGTTAAGACTTTTCCCCAGTTGGAATTTTTATTTCAAATTCTAAACATTTTCTGTTGTTTTCTAAGTGATTTCTTCTTCTATGTGTTTAACTGCTCTTTATATTTTGGCACTATGGGTTTAGCATAATTTTCGGTTCATTTTATCTTATACTTATTTCCTAATTTGACAGAGTTAAAGATAAATGATCTTCTAACTGTATCACATATCCATTTTGTCCATGACCTTGTCTATGAAGACCAAAATTCTGTAAAACACATCATGAAAATCTTATGGCCCTAGATTTACCTAGTCTATCCAGGGGTACAAATTTCAAAACCAGATGCTTCAAGAATAGGAGCAAAGTCAAGTGTGCTTTGCTGGAAGACAAGTCAATACATCATAAAGATCAAGCCATCCCAAATCAGGAGACTATTCATCATTACAAATTAGGAATGGGTGGAAAAAGAAAGTGAGCACTGAGGGACATTTATGGGATGGGAGCCTGTTTGTTACCAGCTTGTGGAAATCTAAGACAGTGCAACTTTTTTTGGAGGTTTCCTGGCATTGCCTTTAGCCTTCTCCCTCTGTAATTCCTCAAAACACAAGTTTGCACAATCTATCTGCTAGAAAGTGTTTAAGTGCAAGACCTTAAAATGCTTTCTTTCTGATCTCCGTCATTGGTGGAATCTGAGAATTTGATTTCATAGAAGTTGAAAATAGAATGATGGTTACCAAAACCTTGGGAGAGTAGAGAAGAAGGAGGGGTAGGAACAGATCGGTCAAAGCATACTAAGTTTCAGTTAAACAGGAATGAGAAGCTCTGGTGTGGTTTTTACATAGTAGTGTCAGAGAGAGACTCATAATGTACTCTTCATTTCAAAAAGCTAAAAGAAAAGATTTGGGATGTTTTCATGATAAATAAATAAAAAGTACTTGAAGAGATAGATATTTTCAACCTGACTTGAACATTACACAATGTGAATGGGTATCATGACTACATGCAATTTTTATGTTTTTTTAATGTATCAGTTATGAAAATAAATTTGAATAAATAAATAAAACTGTTCTTCTGACTTAAGTATTGAGGAAAACAAAACACAACAACCTACATCTATGAAAAAAAGTTTTTGTGGGTTTTATTCAATTTTTTTGCAGAATATATGAATGACAAGATTATGATGGCAGGTTATGGTTGTGCACTCATGTAGAAAAGGAGAATATTGAAAAACAGGAAAAGCTAGTGGTAGTAGCTTAAGCGTTGTTGCCTTAAATCAAAAGAGAAAAATATAAACCCAGGTATCAGTGTTTAGGTCCGGAACTCTTAAGCCTCTTGCTTTTCTCAAAAAATGTGCTGAAAGAAATGGGTGTTAAAAACTACTACTACAAAGAAAAATCACGATTAGTGCTACTATATCAATTTTAGCATATGTCTCCTTGTTTCAAGAACTTATAGCATTCTTACCACAGGTTGGCAGAAATAATAATTAAAATCATATTTTAAGAGTCTAATAGGACTCTTTGCTCATAAGGATGAAAAAACTGTTCAAAAAGAGAGCACAGGCAGTAAATCACAAATTTGTCTTCAGGAGAACTGTAAAGTACCAATCTTTTTACAAGGTGATCCTCTTGAATACACTTTTCCTCCAAACACTACCTTACTGAACACATGTTGACATTAATTCACTCAAACTTCCACCAGGTAGCAACACTTTACAGATCTTACACAGAAAGTCTTCTTAATACTATCAGGAGAATCTTCCAAGAAGGACCAGGTGAGAGATCTGATCCTCACTACTACTTTCACCTGTCTTTCACTGCAGACATTGAAACTCTGAAACTTCATTCTCTTCCATTCCAAAGAAGGCCCACTATGCCTATCTCATTGCTAAACTTCATTTTCTTTTCTAGTTCTCCTGCCTTTAGATATAGCCAGATTTTGAAGGATTAAAAATGTTCAGAACTGACCCTCAGTGGGCTTAGTGCTACATTTATAATACCTTAAGGACAATCTTTATATCCATACTCTGTTAAAAACTGTGAGACATAAAAACTTTTTACATCACCCCTATAGAGAAAAATGCTAATATATTGTGATGAGCTAAAAACAAAAGATTACTGGGGATTCTACCTTGCACTTAAATGTGGGCTATCTCAACCTTTCATTGTCTTTTAGCTATTGCACAGCTTTGTAAGTTGTACAAAATTAATAATAATGCAAATGGATCTTGTTCATAAACATGAAAATTATTAGTGTGGAATGCAATTGAGGTTAATGTGTGAGTGTTGGCACAATAATGATGGCTTCAGAAGAAATAGCTTTGCTGTTAATTTAGGAATCAAAAGACCAGGTTTTTATTCTTGTCTGCTAATTATCAGCTATTTGACTCAAGTATCACCCCTTTGTAGATTATATGATTTAAGATAGTGGTAGAAAAACTAAATGAGATATTGTACATGAGGTATCTAATCAAATGAAATACTGTCTCTGAAATGCCTGTAGAATGGTAGAACCTGACCGATGCTTATCCACAATAGATCATCACATCTTCACTTATTCTTTACTATGTGCCAGATACCACCATACATTATGACTATTATCACATATTTTGTTACCGTCATTGTTTTCATTATTTGAAGATGCTATTAAGACTCTGATCTACTGTTTTTGCATAGGTATTGTACACATCTCTTGTTACTACTGAAACTGTAAATGGAGTTCAAAATGTTCAAAAAAACCTAACTAGAGTGAGAAGTGGAGTGGTGGTGGGGTTAGACTGCTGTGTGACAACAGACTAAAAGAACAAAAAACTGACAAAAAGACTTTGCAGTGGCAGAGGCTAAAAGAAGACATGATTGACATCTATTTAATCATAAATAGTAAAGATATGGTGAACATGAATTTCTTCATTAAATCCTGAACTACTAGGAAGAGGGGCACCTTTTGACATGCAGACAAGGAAATTTAAAAATGAATAAAGAAAATTCAACTTCAAATAGCAGATAGAGTTGGTATTAAATATGTTATGCCAAGATATGGGAAGGTAGGA
Source organism: Callospermophilus lateralis (assembly GCF_048772815.1). Taxonomy (NCBI): domain Eukaryota; kingdom Metazoa; phylum Chordata; class Mammalia; order Rodentia; family Sciuridae; genus Callospermophilus; species Callospermophilus lateralis. The sequence continues at coordinate 1,591,319 of NW_027517992.1, read as the reverse complement.
AATAAGAGCAGAGCAAAATGAGTTTGGTTCAATTTATAGAAACTGAATCTACAAATGACTTTCAAAAACAGGTAAGGATGAGCTCCAGAAGACAAGTAGGGCCTTCCATAATCTTACTGAGTTATTATGGCCACAAAATGCTTGACTATTGAGTCTAAAAATTTGCAAGATACACATGCTAGCTTACATTTATGATTTGATTCTTAAAATAAATACCCAAATTTCCAGTGAACAAATATTTAATCTATTAATAGAGTATACATAAAAAACTAAATGCATGCAAATTTATGCCTTCTCTTTGTATAGATATAGGATAGCACATTTAACTAAACCATCCTGTGCAATAATAAGTAAGCTGAACATGAATTGGTTTGGGTAGCGTTAGAAATAGGATTATTTTGGGAAACCAAGCAGCAGTGGGCGAGTTGGGACCTATTATGTTTTTGTTCCATATTTAAATTTGCTGTTTTTAATATCAATTTCATTGAAAGAGTTTAAAGTGAACTTGAGCAGTAATTCTATTAGCACGAATAAGAATAGGGCATTATATTAGACAATTTATTGAGCTCACTTACATGCACTTTTTATACCTGATATTCAACATGATTTTTGAATTCTCAGTCTTATGAAAGGTGAAAACATAATCTAGACACTTCACAAACTATCACAGAGATGTTGAGTATTTTCTGAGATTCCAAAGGGACAGGCCAGTAGGTGATGTGCTTCTGAAATCTCAGTAGAAGCTTTACATTATAGACAGTGTATCTGCTCATCTCACTCCACTGCCTGCAGCTCAGTGATAGGCAGAGAGCAACTGAACTGATGGGAGTAGTGCTTCCCAGGCAAAGTGCAAACAAGCTGTAATTATTCAGGACTTTGTGGTTAGTCACAGTCATTTCCTATCTCAGAACACCAAAAGCTAACTGAATTTTCCACCATGGTGTGTGTAATATGTTTCAAAACAAATGTATGCTAGGACTATGAACTAAAAAATGTAATGGGGCAGAAAATGCAGACACACATTATTTTGCCTCCTACACACTTGGAACTTCTCTTTCTTGCTCTAACAGCCTTTGAGGCTGGTGGGAACAGACACTTTTATTTTTTGTAGCACAGAAAAAAATACACAGAGAGACGAGCTATACTTAGATACCAACCACATCATCATTTATAGTAATGGTGCAAGCATTTAAAGTTTTGGAAGTAAATTATTAAGTATAAGCCACAGAATATATAGAAACATGAAGTTTGCCTATGAGTGGGTGGACAAGTGGTGAAAATATTTTATGGCCTTTATTCTTACTGTTCCCCAATATTTCAGAATCTCAGAGCTCAGAATGCTACATGACTACATTTATTATCTCATTTAATCTGATATGTATAAGTCAGTACTGAATTATTCCTGCTTTACTAAATAGAAAAATGAATTTAGAAAGCTTAAACAACATGTTGAGGGCTGAATAATTTAATTTATATTTTATTTACATAAATTAATTGCTTAACCTCCTGGGTCTTCATATATCAAGTGAGTTGATTGGATTAATGCATTGCTAAGAATTATGGTTCTCAGTCTCTCAGCCAGAGAGTATTGGACCTTCAAATTGGCTCTGTTCAAATCATTCCCTCCTAGAGGGCTTTTAAATAAAATATACTGTAGTCTTCAATGTGATATGTCTATAAACATACACACACATACATACTCATAATAAGGTTATTTTAAAGCATTAAAAAATGCTATTGCCAGTCAAGTACAGTGGTGGTTGCCTATAATCCCAGTGACTCAGGAGGCTGATGCAGTAGAATTGCAAGTCTGAGGCAAGCCTCACAATGCAGTGAGAACTTGGCTCAAAATAAAAATAAAACAGGGCTGGTGGGGTGGTGTATAGCTCAGTGATAGAGCTCCTCTTGGTTTCAACCCCCAGAAACACACACACTCACAAACACACACACACAGACTCACACACACATACCTCATAGGCTATTGCATTATTACATGATGATACTAATCATTTTCCATTATTCATCCTATTTTTCCTAGGAAAAACCCTAGGAGAGTAACTGTTGTTTCCATTGCAGATGAGGAAACCAGTTATACACTTTAATTAAAGTCTCAGGTAGTATGTGAAGACATTTGTGTCTAAATTGTGTGTCTCATACTTCAAAGGCCCCTGATATCTTCATTATGTCACCCTTTCCTCACTTTGTGCCACCTCTTGTTTATGTGAACTGATTAATTTCTAACTAAATTCTTATTCTGGTCTCCTGTCAATTATTTTCCCAACACACTGTCTTTGGTCATGCTTCACAAATTCCCATAAAATGAAGATGGCAAATCTAGAATTACATTCTCTTTCCAATAGTGGATAGTTTGCATATAAATGAAAGAACAGGTGGATTTATAATTGTAATATAATAAAAGCATATTAATGCATTGCCTGAATACTAACAAACTTCTAGGGACAATATAAGAAAATTTTAGAGACTTCTAAAAGTTGCTTATCAAAAATATGTTAGTAAAGGAAAAATACTAATAATGGTGTTAGGGAATCATTTTTCAGAAATATTAGAAAGTGGTGGTTTTCAGGCTGAAGTTGTGTCTCAGTGGTAGAACGCTTGCCTAGCATGTGTGAAGCACTGGGTTTGATTCTCAGGACCACATATAAATAAATGAATTAAATAAAGGTCCATCAACATCTAAAAATAATTTAAAGAATTAGTGGCTTTAATACATTATTAGTGGCATAATATTTTTAATAAAGTTTCATATGCAAATAAAATGTTGTGTTTATTTTTGGTGAATAGGGTAGGGGAGAGGTATTCGTGTCTGGGATTCTGTGACAATTTGATTTTTTGTAAGTACTACAACCTTCTCCCCATGGTATGAAAATGTATCATGTTATTTAATCCAATCAGTGTTATATTGACAAATGTCTATCAACAGACTTTCCAGAAAAAAATAATTAATGATTTAGATATATCTTATTTCCATTCTGTAAATACCCCCATGAGGGCTCATTTGATCAGAGAATGACCACTGAACTGGAGCTAGGAAGAACTATACTGAGTTCAATTTCCTCAGCCTTCAGGACATAGCACAGCCCCTACTGAATTCACTCTGATGAAAGAAAAGGGTTGCTGATAATGAACTTTACACTGCATTTCTTTCTTTTTCTGTGAACTATATTAGAGAGTGCTTTAAGTTAGCAAACAAAAGTAACACAGGACAAGTGAAATCCTTCTAGAACTCATTTTTATTAGTCATTTTACTTTATCACAGATTACTTTTCTAGATATACAATATGTTTTACTTGATGGACCACATTTTCTAATTATCACCTCACTGGAGATGACTGGTTATATGTAACTCTGGACTTGCATTTTGATATTTACATGCTTAATTATTCAGGCATATGCTAAAGTGAGTTATAGTTCTAGAGCCACATCCCATGGGGTTGTTGATAATCACAGTCTACTTGAGGAACCCATTAGATGATGTTTATAATGTCATGAATGAAAATGGTCTTTTCGAAGGTATTTTTTTGATATATAAAGTGTCTACAAATATTCTAAAAGATAGAATTATAGACTGAATTTGTCTTCCTCCAAATAACAGTAATGAATTTTATCTCAGACACATTATTACCAATTAATAGAACATTGCTCCAACTTCTGCTTTTGCATATATTTGACAAAATTACATTTTCCTCTATATAATCAGCATCTATCTAACCCCATCATTTAATCCCCCTTATTCTTATAAAGTTCATTTGTTTTGGTCTGAAACTGCATTTCTCTGCATGTTCTGTCCCCCTTCCTTTATTTGGGTTAACAACTGCCCTAAATAATATTCAGCTCTGTAACTGGGGCAATGAACACTCAAAAGGAGAAGAATTATAGTGTCTTAGACACTGATCATATGGGCTTTGTGCAACTTTCACCATTGTGCAAAAGTTAGAGAGCAAAATTACCAAAAACAAATGTAACATATGTTCACAAAAATCGAACATATGGCCATCGAGGAATGCATGATCTAGGTAAAGGAAACGCAATGTCAGCTTTACACAGGAGCTCCCCACCCCATTTCAATTCAGACCAACAGATCTTATTATACGTTTATTCTGTGTAAGGAAATGTGTTAGAAAAAAACTTTCCAAAGAGAACAGGGAGATGTTTTCTCCCTCAGAGAGAATACAATCAGGGAGATGAGAACTAAGTAGGAGACTTCTAGCTATCAGTGTTCTTTCTTATGCAATCAGACAACTAGAGAATCATAAACCTATGGAGAAATGTAGAAAGAACTTAGCCCACTTTATTGTTCGCCAATTCACTTACATATTCAACAAACGATTATTGTGCAGTTTACATGTCAGGATTCCTGTAAAGCAAAAGGTAGAACCACAGCAAATGGTTAAAAGACACACTCAATCCCTGTACCACAGATAAGCAACTTGCTTTCCAGTCACACAAAATGACTCTTCTGCTCTGAGGCACACAGAATAAGAGCATTTTTTTTTTTAAGTAGGCAGTTTCGCAACTTGAGATGTTACCAGAATAGAAGGGCAGAGAGAAGAGAATTCACTTTGGGGCTTGCTAGATAGAATTAATGTAAAAAGAAGAAAGAATTTTATAAAGCTATTTTCTACATTATCTTAAGATCTTAGTGTTAAAACATTTGGATCCAAGTTTGCTCATCACACTGGAAATTTCCTTGACTGACCATTAGATTCACAGGTCAATTCTTTTCCAAATATACTCAGGTCTACTCCTAAAAGAACAGTTTCTACTCCTAGTTCTCACAATTTTTCTCCTTTCTAAATTTAGAAATTTTATTTGTTGTCACCTTTTCATGATTTTGCCTAGTGGTAGCATATTGTTTTATTTGAAAATTATAGCAGCTTATGAGGAAATATAAATCCTCCATCAGACCTAAAAACTATCCCATTCTAAATATTGAAATAATAAGATAAATTAGATTTTTTATAGCAGATAATATTAAAATTAATCCCATTAAAATTAGATTGGTTGTTACAATGTAGAAATGTTCTATTACCAATAACATATCAATTACCAATAAGGTACTAATTACCAAGAAATGGATTAAATATTTCTAAATTAACCCTAATGTTATATTTTTGAGAACATATTTGACAACTCTTTAAGTCTTGATATTTTATTAATGACTTGTTAAAATAATCAATCTTTGGAAAATTAGATATCAAGACCCTGTATCATAGGCCAGTTACAATGATAAAAATCAATCCATCATTCAACTCTAGTTTAATTTTAAAGAGAGGTAATATTTTATAATACCTTAAAAGTTGTCATTAATGGAATCACATATAAGTAATTACATAAATTTCTCTTAATTATATAAAAGTAATCATAAGACTGAAGCAGATAATAGTAAAATCAACTTCATTGTCTATTTTCTTCCCTTAGTGGAAATATATAAAAATGTAAATCCAAATATATATATATATATATATATATATATATATATATATATATATCCAAAATATATAAAAATATAAAACCAAAATAAGTTTTAAAGGTAAATATGGGATATTGATTAAATAATTTTCTACTGATCAAAGCAAAGCTATATATGGTGTATGTGTGTGTGTGTGTGTGTGTGTGTGTGTGTGTGTATATATATATATATATATATATATATATATATATATATATATATATATATAAACTTTCTTTTCACAAGACAGTAGATTAAACTTACATTTTGTTACACTAATGTAAATATTTCAGTGAAACTTTGTGTGAAAATATTTAGGTCCTATTCACAGCTCTAAGATGCTAGGTAGTGATCTTAAGGAATTACTTCATCTAGCCTGTACATGAAGAATATATTATAGACAAGAAATAAATAAGATTTCCCTATGAAAATGTAGGATTTAAACAATCCTATCTTTGCTCTTCAAAACTCTGCATGGGACAGATTTTAACTCCAACTTGACTTGTGGAGACAATAAGAACAAGGAATTTGATTTTCTTTCTTGTTCTTCCAAGGGCTGAATGCCTCATCATTCCATTGTCACTTCTCCTTCTTCCGTCATCTAAAATGATCAAGATATACATATTATATAATAACCCATTTTCTCTCTAGTCTGTGATACATAGCATGACACTTACTCTAAAAGAGTCAGTTACACATCTTTGTAAATTTTTGGTACCCATAAGGGCCAAAGCTTTCTTAAATCTATCTCACTTTATCTACTAATGGTGCATTACTTTTGATTCACCTCAAGTACTAGAGGTGAACTGGGAGATGGGTACAGATAGTCAAGTTCAGCTATGTGTGTTGTAACTCCTGAGGAATATCCTGGCATAGTGGCCATTTCTAAGGCTAACCCATTTCTGATTTCCTCCTCTGTCCTAACTAAGATCAAAGAAAAATAATCTTTCTTGATCTCTTTGCTCCTGGGCAAAGAAATATAGCGAGTCTATGGAGCAACTCAATTCTGACTAAAATGCTAAAGAGCCTGTGTGACATTTCCATGTTCCTTTTTTCACTACAATGATGATCTTGGAAATTAGGTGTTAAGATGTCAGTGTTATGAAAAAGAGTCATCAGATGGCGAACCTTATCTGTTAAGAATCATAAAATTTCCTATCTGCAAGAACAACTTAGCTGCTGAGATTCAGAGTCTATCTATTGTATCACCTAGCAGTTATATACACTAACACTTCTGTGACCAACTGGGAAAAATGTGTGATACCACAAGGAAAGAAGCCAACTTTAACATTTAGCTATAGTGCCACTGCACTAGCTTTGGAAAGGAAACTGTAAAAATATTTTAGGTGATTCTTTCCATGTGTCAAAATGTGGTTGATAACTACAATTCCTTATAAGACATGTAGAAGAACTAAAAAAGTGAACAACATGAAGAACCAGTGGATTCCACTTATAATATAAGAAAAGATAACCAGAAAGAATGTACAAAATGGGAAAAGGTATATTTTCTTTCACATGCAATGTTCTCTGTGTCTTTAGATGAGATGGAATGGAAATTTACTCAGGAATTCTCCACTCACAGTTACTTCAATTCTTGGGAGTAACAGACCTCAAAGTCCATATATTATAATCATCATAATGTTTGCCTTTGGGAAAAGGGCGAATAAAAAAGCTTTACATGTTTGGAAAGGCTGTCTCCTAAATCATCAGCTTTGATAATACAGAACAGTGTATTCATATTAAAATCTGAATTCCAAGGAGAGAGAGAGAAGGAAATATGAAGGTGGCTTCAAAGACATATAAAGATAAAATTTCTGTGGCAGGTGTAGTCAATATAATTCACAAATATTTTCAAATTAAAAAAAATTCTAAGTGTGGCAGTACTTTGGAAATGATTGAATGTGATGTATTGCATTTTCTCATAATATCTAAAATGTAAATAGCTAGGATTTGCCTTTTATCTGACAATGAAAAACTTTTAAAAAGGAGGATGATACCTTTTCATTGTATACGGACAATGAATGTAGAAGAAGAAAACACAATGGCCTAAATAAAGTAATATGTATAATGCCAACCTTTAGTTAAGTATATTTTATTTCTTCTACAATAAAATAAGAAGGAGTCTGGGGATATAGCTCAGTGATAATATATTTGACTGGGTTCAATACCCAGCACAACAACCCACCCCTCCAAAAAAAAATACAAAACTAAAATACTTTAGTGTCAAAGACTAGATTATAATTGATTATATTCTTAAAATGCCGAATCCTTACCAGGAAGATAATTTCAGAGCTCCCTTGAGGTAGCTTTCAGTGCCAATGCATAGTTTTAAGTTCTTTTGTTGAATAATCTTCCAAGATGATCTTGCAGTATATATATATAGCTGTCCAATATATGGGAATAACCTTGTCCTTTACTTCCCAAAGAAATCTTCAGTAGGATTTCTCAAAAATGTTGAAAATGTATTTCTCTACGAGCTGGGCCCAGTGGCACAGGCCTGTAATCTCAGTGGTTCAGGAGGCTGAGGCAGGAGGATCACAAGTTCAAAGCCAGCCTCAGAAACTTAGAGAGGCCCTTAGCAACTCAATGAGACCATGTCACAAAATAAAATATAAAAGGGCTGAGAATATGACCCAGTGGCTAAGCACCCCTGGTTTTAATATGTGTATCAAAAAAACTAACAAAAAACACCTTTTAATGTTTTTTTGTTTTGTTTTGTTATGTTTTTTTAAGGGAGGAGCACTCAAAATACTTCCCCTGTTTGGGGAAAGCTAGGCCCCTAGCTCTGCCACCCAGCCTCCACTATAAGGCCATTGTAAAACCCTAGGTAATATCTGTAGCATCAGGTTCCTAATGTCACAAAGGAGAAGTGCTATTCAGGGAACACAAGAGAGTTGACAATGAAAGACACTTTCAACAGAGGGTGGACTGAAATACAGACAATATTCAGATATTGTTTGAGCATCAACTCTGATAGAAGACTAAAGAATTAAAGAAGTGGTGTTTTTTTATTTCATATTGTGAAACTTCTATTACCTTACAATTAACATACTTAAAGTGAAATCTCATTCAAAGTAATGAGTTATAGCAACTTTTGGCATATCTTAAAGCTAAATTTCTTTGTAATATCGATCATACTTTCCTTAAAATCATGTATGCATACACAGAGGCACAAAGTACTGATTAAAAAGTACACGTGTACATATGCTGTTTATCTTTATTAATTATAAATCATACAATTATAAATCATTCATACATCTACATTTTTATGTGATAAATATATTTATGAATCCTTAAAGATATGTAAAAATATATTATATATGTATACATGCAAATGTAACATCAAAATTCTCTTCATCCTGAGTAATGAAGACTTTCTTTTTTTTCAGTTATGTATAACACTATGTGCCAAAAACTTCTAGTCAGTTCAATCTTTTAAAGTGTAGGATTTGGATCCTCTTTTGATTTCAACATTTATGTTTTATTTTTTTCCCATTCAGAGTTCAGCAAGTTTAAAAAAAAAAAAGAAATCATTTCTAAAATCATCTGAATACCATAAAAAATTGGGCTTTTTTTATTAAAATAAGCCAAATTTGGAAGTGACTTGTGAATTACATGTTCTTCTCGGTGATTGAGGAATAAATGGGTATAGTTTAGAAATCCATTGGCTTGTTGTCAAGTACCAATCAGCAAATGACAAAATCTGTGCTCAGCAGAACAAAGTATAGCAAGCACTATGGATGTGATTATAAAACAAAATGGAAGTTGGATTCCACAATAGTTATCTTTTGAGGGATTATTAGCAGATGACTAGGAAGATAATAATGTATGAGAGCAAATATGAGAGCAAAAGCAAATTTTTGAAGATTCTATGCTTTGATTTATATTACCTATTAATAATGCCTAACTTCTATATGATAAAAGTGAGTATCTTCCACTATAATTAAGTATAATTTCTGAAGTACTTTAAATGTTTAACTATTTTAAAATATATTTAAAAAGTACTTAATTAGAGATAAGGAAAGTTAACATTTAAATAATAAAAAATAAATAAAAAATTTATAAGTGTTTGGGGCTGGGGATGTGGCTCAAGCTGTAGCACGCTTGCCTGGCATCATGTGGCCTGGGTTCAATCCTCAGCACCACATACAAACAAAGATGCTGTGTCCGCTGAAAACTAAAAAATAAATATTAAAATTCTCCCTCATTCTCTCTCTTTAAAAAAATTTATAAGTGCCATGTTATATATATTTGTTAAATTTATGAACTCCCCATACCATAATCTATATTTAAAAAGACTAAATTAATTTTAATTCTTGCAAATTAAAAATCAGTAAGTTAACAAAATATCTCATTATGTCTTTAATTATCTAACTTATTAATTATTATTCATTATATATGTTTATATTCTTGTTTCCCAAGGACATTTATCACTTCTTTGATGTGGAACTATAAACACAATTATGTAAATATTATCTATTTTAGACATTCTTCAACAAACATTTTAATTAATCATGATAAAAATGATTAAAAACTACTAAGGAAACACATTTCTGTCTCATTTAAATGATAGCAATGTGGTAATTCACTTTAGAAATTCAAATATTTTTAGACAAAAATACATTTCAATTTCTTGATGTGCAATGAGAATGCACTAAATATCACTATATACAATCTAACTAAAATTTTACTCAATAAAATATTACATAAGAAACTGAAGAGGTGTGGAACAGATGTTATGGAAATTGGTGTTTCTATAAATATTGGGAAAAAATATTGAATATCTAATATTCCCAAGAGCTCAGACACAAGATATCTGTTAAAATCATGGCATACTTTAAAGAACTCCCACCTTCTCTTGATTTCTACCTGGGTCCCAATAAGGTGTTGTCACAGTTTTCACATGATGCCTCACTGTAGTTAAAGGTGAGTGGAACAGAGAGGCATATGACATAAGATAGAGATGTAGTCTAATTCAAAATCTACCAAATAAGGATGACAGAAAGTAATTCCCACTGTCTAGTACACTCCCTGTTGTAGGAAGATAAGGAGTTAACCAGAATACTAAAGAGAGATTTTAAAAGTTGTAAACTAGAACAGAAGCTATGAGATTGAAACAAAACCAACAAAACAAATAATACATATAGAGTTGGGATCAAATGAGCATGGGTCAGTTATTTACTAGCTATATCATTTTGGTTCAGCTATGTCAGGGGAAATTTTAGTTGGAAACCTATAAAAATTTTTCAAACTGATGAAAAATGTATATAGAGTATAAAATATTACTACCTGGCAAATCAAATAGGCAATATATGTTAGCTAGTATTATTAATACTCCTATTAGATATTTAATGACATTTTTGTCACCCAACTGCTTTCTAATACCTGAGTTAACAGGGTGTTTAGACATTCCTGTGTTTCTATCAAATCTGACTTTCTAATAGTTCCTGAGTATCTGTAAGTTCTAGCTGCAAATACAAGATTTTGATTTCTCTTTTCCCACATGTACTTGAATTAACTCAAGTAAGAAATACACTTTATTGTTGGTGTTCTTAAGAGTGTGCAACATAAATAAGAATTACAAGGAAAATAATTGAAAAAGTGATTTATCAGAAGCTGCATTCCACTGCTCTGTATCTCTGACAAGGTACACACTTGAGTATAGCAGTCTTTTTTGTCCTTCTGCTACTGATATAAAGAAGGAACTGGATTGAACGATATTTAGATCTTACTTTTTGACTTAGTTCATACTATTTAAAAGAAAGTTTTCAATAAAATTATTTTCAATGTATGTGTGAGACCTTGCTTATGCCCAAACTAATTATTAAAAACTTTCATCAATTTGATTTTAAATATTCTCTATAGTTTCAAAGATATAAAGAAAATTATTTCATTTTGAGAGATTTTTGGGTTGGGCCAAATGTTTGCAAATTTATGCAAATGCCCTATAATAAACAAAATGAAAATGACACTACTGTCAGTGGCAGAAAAATATTGGGTAGTTATGTGAAGGTGTGAAGGGAAGAATAAAAGTCCACATTTTAAACTAAAATTCACATTTCACTTGGCTTATGTAATGTTTATTTACATTCAAATTATATACTTAATTGATATGATAAACTCTAAGTATTCCTTCTCTGATGAAAATTTTAACCTTGGAAATTTCTACAAACCTAAGTTGGCTACTCAAGAAATATATATAACTGAAACTCTAATTCAAGAAAAAGCACCAGTTTCAGGGACATCCAGAGTTCTAATAACCTGTGGTCTTTTCCTTGCCTCATTTCCACAATAACCCAACCAGTCACCCAGTTCAGAATACATGCTATGTGTTGTAAGCACATAATTACAGAAAGAGTTTTAACATCTCCTTAATATTTGTCTATTTCAGTGATTTACAGTGGGAAATAAAGCTAAAAACCTTTCTCTCATCCTAATGTCTCAAACAGCTCCTTCGGTGGGACTATAATTTAAGTGTATAAAACACCTGCACTAGTATTCGTTAGTTTATGTAGGTATGAAAAATGTGAACTCAGTGGATTTTCACATTGATACAAAAGTGAAAATCAACAGATTAATACAACCCATGTCACAAAAGTTTCATGTAACTTAAAAAAAGAAAAAAGTTTTATAAATGAGAGGGTGGGACACTAGGTTCCAAACTGATTTCCCAGGCTTTCTTCTGGGCAAGTGGCTCAGGGCTCTGCCCTCATTTTCCTCATCTACAAAAGTGAACATCAGAGGCTGGGACTGTAGCTAAGTGGTAGAGCACTTGCCTAGTACATACGAGGCTCTAGGTTCAATCCTCAGCACCATGTTAAAAAATAAAATAAAGTTATTTAAAAAAATGTGAACATAAGCCAAGGGCATCTTTAAAATCTTCCCAGTGCTAATATATTTTAAATACAGTTCTGTATATACATGTACACTGAATAATTATGAAAGGTTTGACTTTTTCTTTCAAAATTTTCTGTAGAGAATTTTAGTTTTCTTAGGATAGATTAAATTCATACTTAATGCTCTTATCTTGTGTTTGAACAAATTACTTCTACTTTATTTACCTATTTTTTAATTTGTTTACTTTTTTAATTTCAAAGAACTAATTTGCAAATTCAAAGATTAAAACACATCTACTGCTTTATATATTCAAGTATTCTGGCAATATAAATCATACCTTAGTAAAGTTGACTTTAAAAAATATGACAAAGTTTCTTAATTCAATTTTAAAATATTCATTGTAACATGCTTTTAAAAATTTGGGTTAAAGAGATTTAATTTGGGATTATGAGATGAAGCCTGGCTGAAATGATTATTCAAACCTACAATACATCTATATATATATATATATATATATATATATATATATATATATATATATATATATATATATATATAATTTAAATCAGGCAGTGATTTTTTTCTCTTTTTTAGTACCACTACTAATTCCAGAGATTTTTAAGTAAAAACCATTTATGTTGGCATGTTACAAATTTATATACTTATGTATAACAACCTTGTTATTGTTTCTGGTGTTAAATCATATATTATTCTATTATTTTGACTTTAAATACATTTACTTATTAACAATATGATGAAGATGTTTTACTTGGCATCTTCCTTCAGTTCCTCAAATCAGAGGGAAAAAATTTTGAAGAGAGATATGCCAAGCAGGATATATGTACTTCCTCACTGATTTGATTTTCAGATCCTCTGCATCAAAATCACTGGAATGTGGATTAAGTAAGCAACTTTTGGTTGTTGGTTAGCATCTCTTGCTGTTAAGATACAAAAACCAAAATTTGATATAGGTCTTCATGCAATCTTTAGGCACATTAAAATTTGGGGATCTCTAATGCACAGTGTCTATGTTCCTCTGTTAATAGTAAATCATGTGTTTATATAATTCAGACATTATTCTAAAAAAATTTATCTTCATTACATTTAAAGCAATTCAATACATGACTCAGAGTATCCTTGAACTAAAATAACTAGATCTCTTTTGTTAATGAAAGATCCCAATTATTGACACTAAAGCCCAATTGTGCTATTGAGGAAAATGTCTAGTATCTTGCCATTGACTCTTCTTCCATGTTTTCCTTTACAGATTGCATCAGTTCCTACAGAAACAGACCCAAGTGTAGTGGGCTCTGATTTATTACTGTTACTTGGGCATTCTTTAAGGGAAAGGATGTAAGACCTCAAATGAAAAATTAAGTATAAAAACAGTTATTTAAATGTGAAAAGATTACAATACATTAGAAAATTTAAATCATATTACAAAAAAACCACAATTAATTAAAAAATGAACACAGGGCTGGGGTTGTGGCTCAGTGGTAGAGCGCTCACCTAGCATGCACGAGGCACTGGGTTCGATCCTCAGCACCACATAAATGTAAAATAAAGATATTGTGTCCACCTAAAACTTAAAAATAAAGAAATATTTTAAAAATGAACATAATGTTTTTATGAATTAACTCACGGATATAGCTCTATAAAATATTTTCCCCATATTTATTTTACCTAAAGTGACTTTAATTGTTTTTTAATCATGTTTGTTGCAAAGAGATTAGAAATTTAATCTAGTCTTTTCTGTTGAATATTTGATCAAGTTTTTACTATCATCTTTGACTTAGAAAAGTTTCCTTAAATCTCATCACATGTTATTGAAAGACCATGGAAAGTACATGATTATCAAATTTTTGGAAACCTCTCTTATAGCTGCAAGATTTGAAAGAATTTTCCACAAATTAACTTCTAACTCTACTTTTCAAATATTGTTCCTTTTTCACTACCTCCATAAAGTGCCACTAAGTTAATTCATATTGTGACCTGCCCTCTGGCTCTTTACCTGCATGCCAAAATATTAGGAGAATCCACGCAGTGAGTAGAAGCTAACCATCTGCTTACTACATGCATATTACATAGTAGTGGTGAAAAACTGAAGTATACACAGGGTCACATAATTATTTCACTAAACACAATTTAAACATGTTATGTCCTCATTTCCCTCAAATAAGACTCCCAAAATGTCCATAGTAATTCTCATCTCTGACTCATTCTCATTTGTATTCTCACCTTTCTAAGTAATAGGCAATACAGTTCAGTCTTGGTTCTATTTCTTTCTCTTAATATTCTTCTGCAGAATGTAATTCCCCACTGACCATTTCACTTCTCTGCTTAAATTCTTCATAAACTCAGAATTTTAAAATGTCCAATATGTGTAAACAAAGATCTAGGACCTCTAATCTGAGCCCTTGCCTATTATCTCCCTTTTCCTTTTGCAAACTCAGCAGTCTAGTCCAACCTGTCTTATTTTTGGTCTTTCATTACTTCAAGCATTTCCTCACCTCAGTGTTTTGGATTTTATATGTTTTGCTTAGACCACCCTCCTTTCCACTTTCATACCAGATCTACCTTGTAGCTCCATTAAAAGTCAGTTTTTCTGTGGAACGTGACTCATAAGCCCTATCACAGCTCACTCTTGCACACTTGATCAATTGTCTTAATTACCTACTTTGCTTCCTAGAACATAAGCCTAAACGAAAGCAGGACTTATGTTTTGTTAATCATGCTGCATTACATATATAAATGCACAAGTACTTACAGGAATAAGAAAACTGAAATGAAAAAAAAATCTAATGGAATCAATATGTTGGGGCATTTTTTCTGAATTCAGTAAATTCTTTAAATTATCTATAATTTGGTTTTCTTATGCATGAAACAGGAATAATAATATGTACTTCCTGGTTGTATTTTGAAAATTATAAAACATTACATATGAATCATCATAGTCTGTGGCATTCAAACTGTGAGGTTGAAAAATGAAAGGATATTATTAATACTTATTACAAGATAAAAAATTAGCTTTATCTCCTCAGTTCTTGAAAGTACATTAACTTTGGCTAGCTGAGAATACATTCATAATTTCAATTTCCAACCACTGCTTAAGAAATCCTAATACTTTTCCTGCTCCCTCCCTTGGTACCTCGCTTCAGTTCCTTGTCTTTCTACCCTGGAAATCCTGGCCAATGGTCACTTTGATGGTATGGGTAGCTTGACAAGTACTGAAGTCCCATCCTTACACTAATACTGTGATGGTCTTTTCTACTCCAATATGCTATTCTATTCTAATCAGCTTTCTTCTTCACATTATTTTTATAAGAAATAGTAGCTTTTGGTGATAGGGTAATTAGAATGATTACTATACATTTCTTAAACATCCCCTATCCCCAGCTTATTTATCATTTCCTTAAGAACTAATCCCTTTGCAAAATTCTAGTTCATAATCAAAATCTGACTTTGAAATTGACTTTTAATAATGGTGCAATTTTATTCTCACATACATGCACATTTGTTAAATAAACAGAACAAATAATGAATAAAAAAGTTGAACTGGGAAATAAAAACAATACTATTTAAATCAAGGAAAGTGGATGGCAATATAGTCTTTCACAATAATACACTTTTCCTCTCTTCCAAACTGTCTTTTTGTGAGTTTCAAAAGATTGTACTGTTTTGTTAAGTTTAAATAATTTTGATGACTATTTTGACAATGCATTCAGTTGAATCACTCTGTGATCACAAGATTCTTGAGCAGAATCAAAGTCACAGAAAGAGTCTAATGCCATGAAAAGTAAAGTGCATCTGAAATACAGTCCATTAGTTGTGAGCCTACTTTTTCTCACAGAACTCTCATCAACAATACAGAAAATGGACTGAATATGTATTTTCAGGCATGATGAGAAAGTAATTCCAAATGTATTATGAATATTAGAGGGAAAGACTCATCAAACATATTTTAAAGTAAAAACAGTGACAGAGAAATTCTGTATTACCAATTAAATAACATTTGTATAGCTTCTTAGAGTCAAATCCTTCCCTAAGTTCACACTAACCCTAATAACCCTTAGACAAGAACAATTTAGCAATAAGAATGAACATCAAATAAAAGTAACAATATGAGATTCCAGAAGCAAACCAGTAGAGTAGAAGTATCACTATCATATTTCCATCACCTAGGACATAAAACGGATTCAATAAATAGTGGTAGAAAAAGATACATAAATGGCCGTTTTAATAGAAGTATTTATAAAAGGTTAGGGTGTTGAGAGGAGGGTACACATTGTTTCTTTCAAGGGTAAAGAAAGGCAGAATGAAATACAAATGGCCTGGACAGGAAAGATGAAGCTGGATTTCTCATGCCTAGATGGGAATGGCACAAGAGGTAAAATCTACCCCTGGGAAAAGACTAGGAAAAATCAGAGATATTTCATAAAGAAGAAATAATTGAAACAAAGTTACAGAAATACAGACTACACACTCTCTCCAGGTAGGGGTCCAGACTTATGTGTGTAGTGAGCTTGTCAAAGCTCTGAGATGTGGCAAGACAATGGTGTCCTAGTTATAAAGTACAGTGCTTGGTATGCTTAACTAGATTGGATTTTATTTCATCAATAAAAAAGAAAGACTGAGTATTTAAAAACAGTGTTTTAAAGAAGCATCTGGCTATGTTACAAAATAACTTGGGGAGAAGTTTGGAAAATAAATCTAAAAGAAACTCTTCATGACAATAACCTCCTTAAGAAGGTATTTCAATACCTCCCCAGGGAAGGGTCTAAACCAAGGTAGTTAAAATAGGAGAGGAGGAAACAAAGTGGTCATTTCCGAAGTAAAACTGGTGGCACCATATGGACCTGTAGGAAAACATAACAGAAAAGCAAGTTTTTGTGGTGTCAGTATTTTTCTGAGTGGATGAACCATTAAATGAGCCAGGAAGTGAAAGGAACAAACATGTAGGAAAGATCATGAGTTCTGTTTGGGTGGTTCAGTCTGCAATTTCACAGATGGAGCAAGGAGGATTGGAACCAACTGATGATGCACATTTGGAAAGGAGAAAACTAGGAAACCTTCAAATAACTACGATGATGAAAAAGAAAAACCCTACTTATAGTAGCCTGAGGAGGTGCAGATGAGAAAGTAACTGTAGAATAATATTTCCAAAATAAAAAAGAACATACAGGTGAATAAGATTGACTTAAGGCTGGAAGGAATATTCTGGCTTACGTGTTATATTTCTTTCTTTCTTTCTTTTTTTTTCTAGAAAATAAACATGGAAATAGATCTTACACTTAGGATATAAAACCAAGGATATATAAAGGATATATAATAGATGTTTTACAGAGAAATCTCATAATGGAGTTAATAGATATAAGATTAGAGTAAAAATGTTAAAAAGGTAATCTATAAAAATGGTTTTTGAAAACAGAAGAACATTTTAATAAGAAGTTAAAGTATGTTTTAAAAACGGTGGTAGAGTGGAAGAGAATTGAAGGATTTATTTGATTATTTTGACTGTAGGGTAAGTGGAATTGGGGTAGAAGTGTATCAGGGTAAAACTTTGTAACAGCTCTTGTTTAAAATATTTTTGAAACTGAGAATTATGCAATGTTCTTAACTCAATTCTGGTTCAGTAATAACATTTGTTTTTGTGGTTAAATTAATATTTCTAAGGTAGCATTCAGTAAACTCTAACAATTCTCTCCCAAGATTTGAACAACATCATTAACCTTGTCTTCAGACTCCTATCAAAGTATTTATTTCTTCTTCTAACTTTTTCTACTTTTATAGGGTTTTGGGTATCACTAACTATTGTCTATCCTAGAGGAAATTATTCTAACACCAAATATATTATCATTGATATTATTGCTTGAAGAAGGTCAGTATCATTGATTCACGTAGCTTGGCATGGATCTTAAGAAGTCAGTAGGATCCATGTTTAGATGCCTGTTCCTCTATGTACATGATCTATGCCTTTAAATTACCTTGTTTTCTCTTCATTAGGCATTCTAAGAATGAATATATATATATATATATATATATATATATATATATATATATATATATATATATATATATTTGATACTATATATATATAGTATCAACTGAATGAAAAAGTATATGTAAAATATTGAGGATTTTACAACTATAAACTCTTGGCCAATATTTTTTGGGGGAGGGGGGCAGGTGTACCAGGGATTAAACTCAGAGGCACTCAAACTCTGAGCCACATCCCCAGGACCTATTGTGTGTGTGTGTGTGTGTGTGTGTGTGTGTGTGTGTATGTATGTGTGTGTGTTTTATTTAGAGACAGGGACTCACTGAGTTGCTTAGTGCCCCTCCATTGCTGAGGCTGACTTTGAACGCTAGATCCTCCTGCCTCACCCTCTTGAGAAATTAGGATGGCCAATATTTTTATAAGGTAATATTTCCTCCAGACAAAATATCATCATTTCACTATTCAGTGTTTGCTGATGCCTCATCCTCTCCCGCCCTACTTGTCTAAGAGCTAGCTGTTTGTCTATCTTGCTTTGTTTTTGCTAGTAATGAGAATGATAGGATATGCAGAATTGAAAGAAGAATAGTGAAATTGATTTACTTTGGAAAACAATCAGATTAAACACAGAACAGACTCAGCAGGTGAGTGAAGGAGGCAAAAGTAAAATTCAAGAATTAGTAGAATAAAGAGGAAAGAATGAAAGTTTTGTGGAAATCATGGAGGAAAGGATGGGATGTTAGTATGACTTGTTCTGTTTTATGCAATGAATTTCTTGGATTAATTATCAAAGGTTTCTAGTACAAAGATTCTGGCTATTTCTTTACATGAGACAACACAGGGCTGTGATATCTATTATTTTAAGAGTTTATAAAAAATGAAAGGCCATATCTCAGTTGATAAATTATTGTCCAAATTATTTTACCAGAGTGAAAAATTTTTATGAACATGTTTTAATACTAGATATGTGTTGAATATCTGATAAAAAATCAAAAGAATTTGTTTTTTTTCCTCCAGAGACACAATACAATGGAACAAATCCTATGCATACACTATGAAATACCTGCCTAAAAAGTGTTTGTAGTTGGGAAAAGAATCCTTATATAAATTTACCTTTTGAGAAACTAGAATGACTTAATTCCAAAGGCAAATTGAATTGGAATGTTTGCAAGAGGATAAGTAAAAATATTACAACTATTTATATGCACTGATTTAATTTACACTGCTTTATTTTGGTATTTATTAGGATGATTATATGTGGCATTAAAATTCAAGTTTAAAACTACTTGGAAACACTTGTATAGGTTCAATGTTAATTGTAATTGAAAGCATTTAACTTTTCAGGCATATAAACAGGGAGAAAATGTGAAATGGATATATCTGTTAAATAAATTCATGCAATAAAATTTATATACTCTTGTTATATTTTTTCTGAATTCTTTGTAGGGATTCATGTTTTCTTATATTTTTGAAATCCTTCTTCTAAGCAGGAAGGATCCTGAAGCTGCTACAGATAAAATTAGCATAACTGGCAAATATTAAAACTGTCACCTAATGGAAGCTGGGAATCACCATTTAGGCCTTCAAGCAATAACCTGCAGTATAATTGTGTAACTCATCTATCAATTAATTTTATAATACTGTCACACATGACACTAATAGTTAACACTATTTCTCCATACTATTATCTTAATTAGTATGTATTTGTGCTGAACATGGATATCTCAAGATCAAGTATATTCTATAAGAAAAATAACTAAGCTATTTTGGTGAAATTTGTTAGAAATGTATATATTTAAGAATAGAAAGTTTGGGTCTTATTTTTAAATCTTTGTAATTAATGGTGCATTTGGGCCAATTACTTAAGTGACATACCAAAAATTAGCTTATTCTAATTTGAACAGATAAACATATATTTGTTCTCAGTGATTTACCATAAAATAAATAATTTTATGTAAGTAAATTAAACTTGAAAGGGAGAAAGATGCTCTTGCGTTTTCAACAACTCATTATTTTGGGGTGGTGGGAGTGTTGGAGGATTCAGAGAAATGAAGTTGATGTTGACATTATTCAGCATTTGTGAAGGACTGGAAAAGACAAACACATTTAGATGATCAGAATATCTGGAGAATATCTCAGGAAATGGACTGACAGGGAAAAGTAGCACGTGCTATTCAAGAAACAGTAAGGTACAGCAAGAAGAGATATATCAGGGCGAATTTATAAATTTCATCAAATAAAAACCAAAAAAATTAGTAGTGATGGGCAGACACCTTACTTTTCAATTGTCCTTTTTTAATCTTTATACTGTCTGTTTGTTAGACCAACATTATAGGATCTTTCTTATCCTTCCACCATTGTGTTTTTCTATAAACCCTGTGGAAAAAATGCAAAAATGTACATATGCAAAATATATCATTGTGAGAAAAATTCTACCTGTCATAATCACATTAAAGTGTTCTTGACCTTAAAAAAAAGAGTGGAAACACTGATTGATTGTCTTAACACTTCTATAATAATGTTGCCTTTGTGAACACAGATCAGTTGAGGCCACAAAACAAAGTTCTTTGCAGAAACAGAATTTTTTTTCTTTCATCTTTGCATCTTCTGGAGTACTTCCTACCATGCTCTGTACATAGTAATGGAAGCCAAGTACTGCTGTCTGCATGAGTATAGAATGGATAGATCGATGGGTAGATGAAGGGATCGAGGGTGGATGGATAGCAGGGTGAATGAAGAGACTAGATGGATGAGCTGAGAATTGATTTTTGTAGTACTGGACGATTAAATCCCACAAACATATTAACCTGAATGATCTTTGATTAAAATGCAGCTAAGAAATCAATTATTTTCCATCAAACTCAGAATATGCAGTTTTAAATACTGTCAAGAAGAACTGAAACACAGAGGACAAAGTAGGGAATAGGAATAAAAGCTAACTCAAGAAGATTCTCATGAGTTTAGGAAAACAAAGGGGGTGACTTGTCCCCCAGAGTTTCACATCTCATATTTACTTACTAAATGCTTTCCTTTGGTACCTACCACCTCTCAGATCTTGTATTAGGAGTGGAAGATAGAGAAATTCAAAGCTATTCTAACTACAATCTAAGCTACATCACTGCCTAGTGAAAACATAGATATATCTAATAAAATATTATCAGTGGAGTTTTCAACAAAATGCAGTGTTAAGGAAGTAGCACCAACATGACCCAGCTGACTTATGACTATGAGAGCACTGCATTCAACCTGGGTACTTGATAGAAGTTGTGATTATTCTCATTGATTTATTTCCCAAGGTCTCACCCTCATGTCTTCCATCTCAGCATGAGGTTACTTCCAGCCTGGTTTCTCCCACATCACTCTATTGAATAATGATAAGTCTGGTTTACTTTTGGCATTTGGGAGGAAAAAAATTAGAGAATCAGTGATAAGCACAACCTTAAATACACCTCCCTTCATAGTCATCATATTTGGACATTTGATTTCTCACATACATTCTCAGTGATGCTTGTGTGGAGGAATTTCCTCAGCATTTTGGTTGAATGATTCAGCATGCCTGAATGACTTGATAATTGAGCATTGATATACAAACTGTAACCTTTCAGGATGAATTTCACTTATTTGCTCTCTCAGTGGAGAAAATATGTTTTAAGGCAGGCTAGATTCATTTAGGCCAGAAATCCATTCACTTTCTTGGACAGTAAAAGTTTTACATTTGAGCTGAATTGGACTCTTCTAAAGCATATAGAAAGGAAATTTTAATTGGAGTGGGTGAGAAAATTGATGGAAAAATTTGTATTAGCATTCGGTCTTTCCTTTTTTAGCTAGGAATATTTTGTTAGGTGAACACTCTACCACTGAGCCACAACCCCAGCCCTGTGAAATATTTTGTTACAGCTTCAAAAATTTATGAAATTGAGTAATTTGGCCCATTGAGTGCTTGCTTTGGTTTAGATATAAAGTGTTCCCCCAAAGCTTGGGAGACAATGCAAGAAGTTCAGAGGAGAGATTATGAGGTTATGAGAGTCTTAACCTAATCAGTACACAAATCCACTGATAGGGATTAACTGGCTGGTAACTGTAGGCAGGTAGTGTGTGGCTGGAGAAGGCAAGTCAATAAGAGTGTGCCTTAGGTTTATATTTTGTCCTTGATGAGGGGAGCTCTCTTTCTCTGCCTCTTGGTGTCCATGTCCTGACCTGCTTTCCTCCAAAACACTCTTCTATCATGACATTCTGCCACATATTGAGCCTGGGCAATGAAGCTGGCAGTCTAAGGACTGAGACCTCTTAAACCCGGTACACCCAAATAAATTTTTCCTCCTCTAATTGTTTTTATCACATCTTTTGGTCACAGTTTCAAGAAAGCTGACTAAAATAGTGCTTAAGGAGAACTACTGAAATGTAAGGATTGCAATTCTTGTTTGGACAAAAAAAAATTATTGATTGCTTTTGTTTTTTTTCTTCATATATTTAAGTTGCTAGACAGAATGTATTATATTTTTGCAAAAATGTTTTAAGTCCTGAATAGATATTCATGTTATTTTTACTAGATTTAAAAGAGGTCTGAGTTACATTTTCTCAATGCCTGAATCCATTCGATTTTGTTGAAAAAGAGACTGTAGATAAACGTAAAGGATGATTGCTAACATGTAGCTTTTTATAATGGGAATGCCAGTCAAACAAGGAAAATTGATTAATGCTTATATCAATTGTAAATTAATGTTCCCCAACATGTGTGACTTACTTTTCATATATAAACGCACAAACATGGATCACTAATTGTACACACATATTGTAAATGCAGCCCAAACACTGAGAGGAATCATATTGTAGGTTATTTAAAATTACATTTTAGATGTTTAAAAACTTCACATTTTATTAGGAGTCTAATGTTGAAGCCAGTCACCATAAATTAACCTGAATAATTCCCTATAGATACTAAGTAGTAAAAAGTAATTCCATTGCTCAATCCTACTCAGCAAATAGCCCAATTAACTGAACACAGAGTCACAACAGATGCACCCTGACTTAGCAGATCAATTGTTTACTACAATTAATTAATGAAATATATCTAAATGAAAGAATTTAATAATTTAATATTACAATAATCTACAAGTATGTGCCTTCCCAGCATTTGTTAAAAAAATTAAATTATTGACTCTGGAATGAGTTTTTATGTCTTCAAACAAGAGCTGCTGATGCTTAGAATGTACCATTCACTTATCAACTCAGGTACAATCAAACAAATATGTTATTCAATGAATGAACGCATTTTATACTAAATAATTAAGTAAAGATAAATATGATTTACTAATTAATGATTAAAAATTGAATTAGCTATGTGTGTACACATTTCTTTCATTGCAGTTATATTTGGGAAAAACATAAAAATCCTCTTTATAAAAATAATTTCATTCTCTAAGTATTTATTGAGTAACTACTTCAAACCCAGCACTGTCTTAGGTAATAGATAGGTAATGAAAATAGTCAGAGATCCTTGTTCTCACTGAAGATAAAAAATAAAAAATAACCACAATAAGTTAATTCTATCCTATTTAAGGAGGTGATAAGTTAGGGCTGCCAGTTAAAATATAAAACTACCAAATTTATTTAAAAATTAAATTTCAGATAGGCAAATAAAATAATTTTTTACTATAAAGTTGTCCTAATATTGCATATATGTGTAAATTAATATATGAGAATATATCAAATTTATAAGTGTATGTATATAATATGTATTTTATCTATTATTTATCTGACACTCAAATTTATGTGGATATACTCTACTTTTATTAGCTTAATCTAGCAACATCTTGACATATACTCTAGAAAAACAGTTAAGTAAAAAATAAAACAGGATTCCAGAAATGGGGTGGGTTATGGTGGGTTGGCAGACAAAGTGAAAATTTATAAAGATTTGAAGAAGAAGATTTTCTTAGCCAAAGGGTTATCTAAGAACAGAATTTTCTAGGCACAGGGAGAACTAATACACAGTATTGTGTCTGGTTTCATTGTGAATGTTTAATCTATGACTTCAAATGCAATGGCTGAGATTTAATATATACCCTGCAGCAGAGGTCAGGAAATTTCTTAGGAAGATTGCTTTATCTGGTCAGTGCTGCAGTCACATATGTGTTTCCCTATAGAATCATATTTCTCAATGACAAGTGCCTGTAATTCCTTATTTTTAAAGAAATACTGATCCCAATGCATCTGAAGGAGAAAGTTGGTGAATTAATTTTTCTCTCTTCCAGAGATTAAACTGGATTCTAACCACAGGTAAAATATTTCTCCCAGTTATGAGGTATATATATATGGCTTAGCTTTAATACTTCTCTGAACAAAGTAGCTTAGTTGTCTTACAGTATTTTATCCAGGCTAATGTAGTTTTGTTTAAAATTAGTGGGTTTTTTTTTCAAAGAAATTTTACAAATAGTTCTAGTTGGACTAAGGGTTTGTCATAATTGTGTAATTACATGCCTTAATCAAAATTGGAATGGTTTAGTGAGTGATAACTCTTATGAGCATACACAAATTTAGCTAAATTTTAAAATAGGTAGAATTTTATTTAATCCTTGAATTTAGAAAAAAAATGACTTTCTTATTTAATAAATGTAAATTTCTAAAAGACATATGTAATTCAAGTTTTATCAGCTTCTCATTTGTTACATCATAGAAGTGCATATCTATATTTGCAAAATTGAGTATTAAATTTGAAAAAAATATACAAAATTATAGTTCCCCTTTTGAATGTGAGGATATTAGAATAACTAGTTGCCTAAATTTACCAGATAAATGGATACCCATTCCCATCATTTATTTCTGTGTGTAATCACTGCTTTCTGCCTTTTTAGACAATACTATTTAAGTTTTCTTTATTTTCCTTGAAAGAAGAATTAATGAACATTTTACATAGCACAGTGTACTGTAGCATTAAACAACAACCAAAACTTCATTCAGCCTTAAGTGGAATTCAATGAGTAATTAGGAAACCAATTCAACTCATGGGTGATCTCTACAAGTAATGATGCTCTTGAAAAACAAGATAGATTGGTAACATATTCAATTTCCTCACATAGTTGTAGCAAGAGTGTTATCTGTTAAAAATATTAGATAATATAGTAACTAAAATATACTAAATTATGAAGCCACAGTGACAAATATATGTGTATGTGAAATTGCCAATCTCAAAGGATTAATAATTCAAATTTGAATATTAGTATATATTCATTTTTTACTGATCCAGCATCAAAGAGTAAGAAAAATCCTGGCAGAATATCTAAAACTAAGATATGTATCCCTGTATTAAGATATCTGTAAAATAATTTAGGTTTCCATTACTTTATTTTTAGTGTTTTAGGATTTGCTTGGTAATTGGATGACTGTCATTTTTGGCAGAGAGAATCTCTGCTGTATGAGATCATATTCTCTGAAGGATACCCAGTTTCTCTTTTGCACCCTGCTATACTTCTAGAACTTAATTATAATATTATGGTGAATTCTAATCATCTACTTATGTGTTCATATTTACTAACAGATTAATTTAAAAGCTTATGTTACACTTCAGATTTAAAAAAATAGAGATTTGTTCATCTTAAAGAAACAAGAACTTAATGAATTAAGAGCATTCTTACTCAGAATTTTTCAATATATTAATTTTATAACTCTTCAACTAGTTGATCTGAATCTTACTCACTTTAATTAATATTGGTATATTAATATTCAGTTGATCTGAATCTTACTCACTTTAATTAATATTGGTATGTGTCTTTCCTTGAGTTTTCTCAGCACAAATGGGGTTAATTATGATACCCGTCTTATACAGTTTTTGTTTGTTTGTTTGTTTGTTTAGTACTAGGGATTGAAATCAGGAGTACTTAACCACTGAGCCACATCCCCAGTCCTTTTTTGTATTTTATTTAGAGGCAGGGCCTCACTGAGTTGCTCAGGTCCTCACTAAGTTTCCGAGGCTGGCTTTGAACTCATGATCCTCTTGCCTCAGCCTCCCAAGCTGCTGAGATTATAGGTATGCCCCACCACGCCCAGCCGTTTTACAGGTATTGATGGATCATATGTATTATTATACATAAAATAGTTAAAGAAGATCATGATACAAGATGTATATTATTAAGCATTAATGCTTATCATTGCCTATTTTATTTATCCTCACAACTTACCACCCAATAAGCAGTTAATAAATATTTTGTCACACAGTAGTGGTTAATAAATACATGAGTAGATGCATAAATGGGTAGATAATGAAAAAAAATCTGACAGAGAAGCATGTGTTATTGAAGTTCAAATATTTTACAAATAAATGTTTTCTGTTTGTTATATGTATCTTAGTTTAAAAATCTACCTAACATACTTAGAATTGAAAGTCCTTGTAAACAATTAATTCTGATCAATGATATTGATCACATTTTGCTAAATGTTACAATATCTTAAATGCTTAAAGTAAATGCTTCAGTAGATATTTCAGGTAAAATCTCAGAAATATCAAATGCAAATCATTGAGCAACTAACATGACAGTTTAAGAGTAATAATTATAACATGTATTCAGTTTTAAATTGAGAGGGATAATGACATCCATAGCTTCTTTAACATTCTTGTACTATTTGAACTTGTAGATAGAAATATCATCACAGTGAATTCTATTGTCATTAGAACAACATTAGAACAACAACAACAAAATACTTAGCTCCTTAATAATTGTTTTCTTCTTCTGTGCAATGAATATTTTGCACATGATATCTTGGCTATATTTATAAATGTGCTTGAAATATCATTATTAATAACACCTATGGTAAGGATAGTACGGTAACTTTTAGAAATCAATCCTCTGAAATGAAGCAAGCATTTAACACATTGATAAGCAAGGACTTGGATATATATAATCCATCAGTATTATATAATGTTGCTGTCCTGCATTTCATTAATTTAAAGGGGTCACTCTGTAATTGCAATGAAGCTTTTAGAAATAGTTTAACCAGATTGTACACAAGATAATGCCAAGGCTAATGTCTACATTTTGATTAAATGCATGATCACAAACTCAGTTGTACCCTGAGTAAGAATATAATACAACACGAGGGTACAGCTCATTTATGCTATACTTGATTGCAAAGTGTTAGCTTGAATGACTAAAAATAACCTGTGCCAATCATAATAATAAAACTGGCAAATATTTTCTTCTATATATTACTTTTGTTTTATAATTATTAAATTAGTATACCCTTCAGAAGTAATAGTCTGGAGAAGGTATTATTTCTAAATATAAGGGTTTAACCAGAAGGCAAAGCATATTCCATGATGCTGTAAATTATTGCAAGGGGCCTTCTCTTGCTTGGAAGCTGTAAATTTCCATATCCTTTTAATCATTGGCCTCTATACTGGGACAGTCAGTCAGTATGAGTGGGAAGGCTACAGATTATGAATGTATGTTCTTAACCTCATTTACTCAGCAAATGCTTTACCCAGAAAACAGTAACATCTCCTGGCAGGATGATAATTGACATCCACCAATACAAAAGGGATCCTAGGGCTTTCATTTATTTATTCTTTGTAGACTACATTAAATGCCATTTGGTCACATATTCCCATTTTACTTGGACTCATGATTGGCAAGGAAAACCTGGAGCCAGGAAGAAAAGCTAAGAGCCTCCCTTAGATCTGACTCTTACTGAGAATCAGTTAGGGGTGTAGTTAGGGGTATAGACAAGGAGAGTGGGAGAATTAAAAACTTCTTCTTCTGTTTGCTTTCCCCCTAACTCTGGCTACCCTCCCTCATCCTTCAGACCCAGGTTTAATGTGTACTTTTTTTAAGAGGACATCTCCTGCCTGAGTACAGCTAGTAAATTTCTCCCACTCTCAATTCATATGTTTTTATAGTGCTCTCTGCTTTATCATTTTTACTAGTATCAATATTCATATTAAATAATTCAGGGTATAATTTTTGAGTGGCTATCTTCTTTACTAATACTCTGATGCTTATAATAGCTAGACATTTTCTGTTATTTCACTGAAAATAAGTCAGCACTCAAAACATTATCTGGTATATGGCAGGGGTGGAATAAAGATTTTTCAGATAAATACATTTATGAGCAAACTTGTTTATTTCTAACCTTAAAATACTCCCAGTTTTCTATACCAAGTTTCAATGATTACAATAAAAAGAAAATTTATACTGAGAGTTCTTTGTTTTGGAACACTTTGTGGGAAAAATACTCATTGTATCAAACTGCTATAAAGTTATATAATAAAGAAAGAACATCATAAATTGGAAATTCTATTATTTCATAAAGTGCTAAATGTTGATAGAAGTTAATGCTTTTCTTATTAGGAATCTTTAATCAAAGATTAATACCAAAGAGACAACATTCTAAAGCACCGAGATTCTATGTTGATATAGATACGGATTCTTATTCCAGTGTGGTTGGGATTTCAAGAATTTCTTCATGTATGACTCACACCTATTGGGTACTTTGTCAACTTCTTGAATTGATTTTTTGTCAATTAAGTGCAACTTAATTCCTCTTACTCCATTTAAATATTGTCTTTCAATATCTTCAAAATTAGGTAAACTTCATTAATCTATGACAAAAAATGCCCTAGAAACAAGTCAGCATTGTTATAATCAACAATACCAGGACAAGTGAAAAAATCACTAATGGGTATTTTAATAATCTTTTATCTTCATGGTTCTCTTTTAGATATAAAGAAGTATTGAAGTCATCAATATAATATCATAATCTTTTTCCCTATAAGGAAAAGAATCTCTTTTCCTGTAGTAGTTTATAATAAGCCAAATGCATTATTTAAAAATAACACATATGAGATTAGGGTTAAATAAGAACACAAAACTCTAATAAGGAGGGAACATATAGAATAAAGAATATTTTTTTCTCACCACTTGTTAATTATTTCTTTATTTTAATGGAATCTGGAACTGGGGATGGGTAAATTTTTTAAGAGAGATAAGTTAATTCAATTCATGATTCTTTAATAAATGTTTGAAGGTCATCTATATTTGGTAGGAATCAACAAGTTAGAGTTTTTGCTCATCTTTATTAGTCTATTTCATAGGTAGGGCACACAGGACTTTGAAATTGAAATGCAATGGTGATGCTTACCTAAGCCTAACAAAATGATATGGAAGTAATATTATTTTAAAAGTGGAAAGGAAATATTCAACATAAAAAAGAACATGTTATGTTCTTTGGACATATCAATGAAGCTTCTAGTTGATTTTGACAATTGTACTAAATTATTTATCTTCCTATGATAGTTATTTATCTTTCCAAGAAGGTTAATATTTATAAAATATTAATGTATGTTATAAAATATATAAGGGAGCATGTGCAGAGAGTGGTTGAGGCAGGTTTGCAGTCCTTGAGGCTTTCCTTCCATAGGATACCCACTCTATTTGAAGTTCTGAGTAAGAAATAAAATTAGCCCCAGGATTCTGGACCTCCAGAAAGCAGGCATTTCTAGTCAAGGGTGAATCTTCATGAACAAAATGTAGGAAGAAAGGCAAACATTTTAAAAATGAAAGGCAATGAGTATAAAATCAGATGACAGAAGAAGCAACATTAATGCAGTAAAAAGAAAATGAATATAAAGCAAATATTATAAATATACTAAAAAGGATAGAGGTGGAAAATATTGCAAAAGCAAACAGGTTTTTTAAAGCAAGAAGGAGGTGGACATGAAGTTAATATACAGAAAAAAATTAATAACAAACCCATAAGCTTTGAGAAGACACATTCCTGTCATAAATTCGAAGACAAAGAGATGAGGAGATGAAAAAATACAGAAAGGAAAACAAAAAATATTTGTAGATGTTGCAAAAAGTATATTTTGTTAAAGAATAAAACTAGCAACAATGCATTATTATGTTTAAAAGTCTAGCTAAAACTTTTAAAAATAATATATAAGTAAATTACAAGAAATAGAATATGAAAATAAAATTTTAATCATATAAGAATTTGAAATGGTAATCAGAACTCCACCCACCCCAAATTTTTAAAAAAATTCTCAAGAACTTTAGGATGTGTTTTACTAACATTTTTGGAATAGGTTATGCCTACATTTAAGTAAACTGTGTATTAGAAGTTTTTTTCTTTTTTAAAAGATGGGGGATTTTCTACCTTTTAATCTACACCATGTACAGGACTAAACCATTTTAGGCAATAGCAGAAAGGAAAATTATATTTCTATTTGGTTTATGAATATAATTATAAAAATCTTAAATTTTTATTAACTAAACTAAACCAACAGTGTATTAAAATATGATATATTTAAGTAGAATTTACTTCACAATTATTTAATGTCAGAAAAATCATATTATCACTTGGAATAATCTAAAATATTTCATAATATGCAATATATTTTAATAATAAAACAGTTTATAGATATGTGGTCCTCGGTTAAAGCTCTAGCCCAAACATAATTTGGAAGTTTTAGTATACTGATCTGGCCATTTTTTTTTTGTATTAAAACTGCTTGTTTTAATTGTTCCATCTTACAATATTTTGTGTATACCTCCCAACTAAATTTTCTCATTAATTTAAAATTTTTTTCAGCTGATCATTTCAAGTTTTATTTAGTGTATAACTTCAATGTCCATGAATATGAAGATGTCCCTTCTTAATCATGTCATGTCTATTTACTTTGTCAGAATGTTAAATGTGGAAGTAAAGTTTTTTTTTTGTTTGTTTGTTTTTCACAATGCCTTTGACTTTTCATAACCAAGTTATCATTCATTTTCTAAAATCTTAATTATGGTGTTGACTTTGGCTTAGGACAGTTGTTAAATTCATCAAAGAAGCAGACTATTCCCAGATATCTGAAATAACTACTTTAAAATTTTATCTTTTTTATTCAACTTTATCTTCATGGCCTGTAATGCCTTTCTAAGGAAATAGATAATTTGTTTCAAAAGAATCAATATAGAACATGCTATCCTATGATGTAAAGTATCAAGAATTTTTACATAGAAAAATAGAAAAATAACGTTGCTCTGCCAAACATTTATCTTATAATGAATAAGGCCTTTATCGTGCAAGAAATAAAAGATCCTCTGTATAAATAGAGATAATGGCTACTGCAAAGTTCCTACATTAGAAAGTCAAATTTAATAACTCCCCTGACCATATCTCAACTTCATAGTGAGATTTTAAATTTTCAATATTCTATCTGGGAAACAAATTCCAATTACAGAACTTCTCTTTAAACCGGATTCTAATAAAACATAGACAAGTGATCGACACAAAAACACCTGATGATGGAGGAAGTTTCGGATAAGTTAAGAGTTCATAATCTTTTTAGAAGAAAACATTTGTTAAGATCTTCAAAGCTGAATAGGGTCCAGCATCCATTTCTCATAGCAAAATCAACAATAGATCAAACATTTGCTATATGCTTAGTGCTTGAGTTTGTTTGAAGCCAAAACTGGATGATTCATAAAATTTTGCTAAAAGGTCAGTCATATTAGTTAACTGAATAATTTTTCACTATTAAATCAGTTGCTTGTCATTTGTAAAGATTAATTATCAACCCAAATGCCCCTTTGCCTTTACAGGTCATTTTCATGCTTCTTTTCACATTTCTCAGCAACAAGAATAAAAAAGAAGTGTTACTTAGAATAACAAACTGATGAGATTCCAGTTGATGTAAAGCCTGTCACAAAGAACATATTCCAAGACTCTTTCCTGGTCTTGTGTTTTGTGACATGTATAGTATTTTTCAGAGATTTTATTATTAGTTGGATAATTTTCTGAAAACCCATTATCCACAATAGTTGTGCATGTGTGCATGTGTCATTCTGCCTTAGTTTAAATTACTTGTGTTTGTGTGCAAAGCTATCACATGAAATTCTCTTTCCTGGCACAGTTCAATAGGCAAAGAAAAAAACAGGTTAACCTGTAAACCACTGAGAGGCATCCATTACATATCTGTCCCTCTGGTCCCCAAGCATTCACCCAGAGAAATAGGAATTTCCTGAAGCATGCACAGTTATTCTTATTTGACGCGTCTGGAATTCTTCATGTTTTTTCTCCTTAAAAATCAAAGGAATCCTACAGATGCTGACATTAAACATACTGATGGGAATTATGATTATGTCAGAAAAAATATATAACTCCTTTGGGCTCTGTAAGAAGCTGACAGCATTCCCATAAAATATTAACTACTGACAATAAAATCCCTTCACAAGGAATGAGAGGTTAGTAGAAAGAATCTGGAAGCCCTCAACAATAAATTTTGATTAACTGGGTGAGTTCAATTCTCTTGTTCTAGATGTTTTCAGGCTTCACATAGATGGATTAAACTGCATGGAAATCACTAGAATATTGTCATTTGGCAAATGTTTGGAAGGTATAAAAGATGTGAACGGTCTGTTCCCAAAAGAATATATGAATAATAAATTGGCAATATTATATTTGACAGAAATAAAGAAGGTGAAGTAGTATCTGTTTCAGTAACTTTCAGCAAAGCCAAGAGGTTTGTTACCAGCTGACCTGCCCCAAGGTGTCCACAGCACAATGTTCCTTTCCTAAAACACAGCAGTTAAGTCTTTCAGGAATACCGCTTCCTATTTTGATGCATTCTAAAATAAGTTTTGCTCAGGAATATTCGAATTAAGATTTATTTTATAGTTATTCATCTAAATGAGAAATTTAGATAGCTATGTGAAAGTTTGCTGGTTTGAAAAATCAAAACACAGCTTGAAATGAAATGCATTAGCAACGCAAAAATAAAATTAGATTTCCCAGGAAATATGCATACCAAGTAAAGCAGTCAAAACATCAGATGAGGATTAGAGTCCCTTACTTTGATATTTTGAAAGGCATTAAATTAATTTCAATTAGACAGTAGTTTATTATTGCTTTAGTTTTACAATTGAATTCCAAGACATAACAGTAATAAATTTGTATTAATATGGTACTATTTGCTAAATGGTCAGGGTTAGTCCTGATATGCCCAGGCAGACCTGTCTGTCAGGAAAGACACTTTTTTCTGGAAGAGAACTCAAAAATATGCTGGATTTTAATAACTGTTTCCCCCCTAACAGAGTGGGAATGGACATCTTGGATAAATGGTTCTGAATTTGATGTAAAGTTTACCATTAAACCTAGCCCTAAAACTCATGGTCTCCAATCCCACTGTCTTTGAGGAATTAACTATAGCCCTATCAAATGAACTTAAGATGCCCTGAAAATTCTGATTTTCACATTCTACCATAAAACTCAATAAATTTAATCTTTTAATTTTTAATATATAGATTATTATATTATCATAGTTAAGCATTTTGTTAACTATAAAATGTTTATCTTTATATACTGAGGCCTAGGAAATTATTTTCTTGACATTTCTTCAAAATTATTATTTGTCATATGTATATTCAATATTTATTAATTTAATGGTTAGTGTGATAAATTTATTTTTCTAATATATATATATATATATATATATATATATATATATATATATATATATATATACATACATATATACATGTACATATGTATGTATAGTGACTTTTTAAAAATTTGTGTTCATATAAGGTAGGTAAAGAGGTCAGTATATTATGATAATTGTGCAATAAAAACTGTTATTT
This sequence comes from Callospermophilus lateralis, assembly GCF_048772815.1. Taxonomy (NCBI): domain Eukaryota; kingdom Metazoa; phylum Chordata; class Mammalia; order Rodentia; family Sciuridae; genus Callospermophilus; species Callospermophilus lateralis. Next base: position 1,557,397 of record NW_027517992.1, on the reverse strand, counting down.
GATGTGTGAGTTCATGTAAGAGTTATTAAAATATAATATAAAACAAAATTGTCTTAAAATACTACCATGAAAGAAAATTATAATAGTAATGAAGAAAGAGACAAATAGGTCATGGAGCAGAGTATAAAGGCTCAAATATTTAGATTATATAAAAGGGTATCTCTAATCATTTGTAAAAACACCAGTATTATTTAATGTTGCAGCCTCAGTTAGCTAGTTAGTGATTAAGTAAAAACAAAAAGGACCATGCTTTACTTCAAAAAAACAACAACAACAATTGATTCAAAAAATTCATAACAATATGAAAAACTTGAAGTTTTAGAAAAAAACAGCATGCTAGTTTTTCAAAATTTATCAGAAAGAAGGGGACATTCTAAGTCTAATTTTAAAAATGGAAAAAGTAAATTAAAGGACAGACTAAATTGCCTGCAGTGAACCTCAATATATATTTACTTAATATATAAGGAATGGATTTATTATTTTAATTTCAATTTTATTACTATAGAGATATTTTATTATTACATGTATAAATAAAATAATTGAAATTTAAAAACTAAAACAATAATCATAGGGTGTTTCCCATGGCAACAACATGTAGCAAGAATATATGCTTCTATTTATTATATCAATACTAACATCCTTGGTGATTATTAGTTACCCATCCAAATAATGTATGACATAAAAAGAAAAATCTTCTTGACTTAAAATCTGTCAGTTTACCAAGTGGTTTCATTTCTTTGGACTGATAGGAACATTATATTCTGGAAAGCCTGAGCTCCAGTTACCACATAACAAGTTAAATGATTATGAAGGGTCATAGGGTCAAGATGTAATATAAAAAAAATATATGTACTTTAATTGCCAAATACTCAATTTCAATTGTGCCTGCTTGATTTAGGTTAATGTTTTGTCAAGTTTTGCAGATGAGTGTTTTGTATATTCTCAGGTAATCTTCAAAAAATTTTTTTAAGTGTATGTGCATGTTTCAAAGTTTCAGTATATTTACCAAGGCCAAAAAAGAAAATAAAAACCAAAAAACTTCTGAAACATAACTATCAGTGAAAACTGTATACAACTCAAGAGCAACTGTCAATGAATGTCATATATAAGCTTAAGTTTTTGCTTTATTTAAAAAAAAATCATTGTTAAGTATGTCCATTTAAATGAATTGATAAAAATTCTTGGAGCTATAAAAAGGCATCTCTAGCAATATGGAGACAAAAGGTTAATAGTGAACACAAGTAGAAGAAACCATTATCTAAGAGGTATGAAGTATGTCTTTCTGAGTAAACAGTTTGAATGCATACATATGGATATGTCAAATTTGATGTAGTTCCAGTTAGACATATATTCCAATTCTTAAATTCATGGAGCAGTACATGTTTGCAAGGTTAAGAAAGCAACTATGATTATCCTAATTTAAAATTTTAAGGTTATTTATAGGATAATGCAAGGAAATGAAATTCATTATCCTGCAAAGTATGCAATGAACCATTAAATATAGTGATAAAATCAATTGACACAAAGAAATGCAATTATGTTACATTCATGTAAAGCCTTCCTTGAACTAATTTCCAAATATCAATCATGAGCGATATTCATAATATAAACATCAAAGAAGCACTTACGCTTTTAAAAAGCATCAACAAGTTCATACTATCTCACAAAGAGGGAAATGTTAAATCAGAACATCATAATTGTGGCTGGTAATCTCTAATCATCCAAATCTCGGAGCTCAATTTTGTACAACAAAAGCAAAGAAAAACAGCAATTGCCATTTCATCAGAAAAGGGTATTTTGCCATCTCTCTAAAATGTGATGATTTATTCTTAATTAACAACTGATTAAGCAGTATTTCATATATTTCTAACACCACACATGACTAACTCGTAAGCAATCAAGGCATTAGATGAAAATTAAAAGAAGGCATATCATAAAGTGTTGATGATCTACACCTGCATTACACATCTGTTCAAGTTCAATTTGTAGGAAAAATAAACTAATCATTCGTCCATCATTTTGTAATGTTACTTAAATTTTTCTTAATCCTTGTTTTCTTTTTTTAAAGCCAGTCCATAAGTAGAAAAATTTAAAAAGAAAAATCTAACATTGGAAAAATATTGAAAAATTCCTTTGAAATAGATTGCATATAAATAATAATAAGCAATGTTAATAATGTGGTCCTATTTTTCACTACATAACATTTTTAGGAGTTAATATTTAAAATGTATTATCTAGAAAAGATTTCTTATTTTAATAAGTCTCAGATACATTTAATTGACAGAGATAATAAGGACTCAAAACATCATTTGTAATTCTCAGGGAAGATATGCCTTCTTAAGAGAGACATTCATACATTTATATAAACATAAAATAATTTAGAAAGTAACATATAGCTTCCAATTCTATAGAGGAAGAAACAAAACAACAACAAGAACAAAAACACAAGTGTTTTGTTTGTTTGTTTGTTTTCCTTCTTGCAAAGAAATGAGTGGGAAAGGTGCCAGTTAGAAAGTGGGGGTTGAACAAATCTCTCCCACCAACAAGTTTGTGTGAATGAACATAGAAATGGCTCCTTAAAATAAAACAACCACTTAAAGCTTCCAAAGATGTCTCATTAAGTATTTGAATTTTGGTAGGAACAAATATAACAGGTTTTCTTTCATTTCTGTTATTTATAATCAAAACTGCTGTCAAAGTAGGGTGAATCTCCCGTCAATCATCTTAATAAGATATGATGTTCAGATTTGGAAAATCCAGTTGAGAAGTGGTAATCTGCTTGGCATGCCAGAAGGGAGAAATTTGGGCTGAATACAATCTTGGATTGAGATTCTAGCAGAGGCTATTTGTAAAGAAAAGCAAGGGTCAATGACACTGTGATCTCAAAAGTTCCAAAAGACATTTACTATTTACCAAGCTCATGAACATTTGTGTGAATTTTAGTATTTAATATTTTTATAGGAGACTTCCTTCATATGAGACATTTTGTGATGTGAATGAAGCACTATTCCAAGAATAAACCTATGCCACTTCTATCCTTCACCTGGGACTGGTGAAATTGGTAAGAGTTGGTGGTCTATCTAGCCATATCTTGAAAGGTTCAAAGTAAAATTATATAGATAACAACAAGAAAACAACTTCCCTCCTACTCCCATAACCCCAACAAATTTGCCGCAGTCCGGCTGCAGAAAAAAAACTGAGGGGTGATGAACAGGGATGAGCAGATTTGCTCCCGTCCTATAACAAAAAGTATTCAGTAATAGCCTTTTGCTGCAAATTTTTTCCTGATAATCCTTCTTCTTCTGAACTTTCTTTTTTCTGACTAGAGTTTCTGGGCTTTCATCACCACATGCCCTAACTATTCTTGGTTCCATTGGGGTGCCTCCTTTTTTCAACAATTTACTTAAAACCCCTTCCATATTTTCGTCACAAAGACAATACAACATTTCAAGACAAAACAATACACGAACATACTGTATCAGGAGTGGGAGCCTTTTCAAGCTGGATATTTCCAATTTCTTCTTTTAGAGTCTCTATTTCCTGTTCCAAATCCTGAACAGTTTTTTCCTTATTAGCAACTTTGAGAATTTCAGCTTCCAGAAGCTCTTCCACAGACTTGATCTTTCCATCGATTATTTTACAGAATATTTCAATATTCTTTATTATTGGGAAAGAATGCCAAGATGATGTATGCTTTTGGCAAGATGCTTTGGCTGTGCAGTCATTGAGGATACCTGGCACCAAGGATTTGGGGGCCAACAGAGGTGAGGCAAAGAATCTCACCCCCCCACACTGGTTCATAGGCCTATCCACAAGTATGGCTATATGCTGGACCAGTAGTCAGTGATGGGTATGATCCAATTGCAGTGGTACCAACCTAAGACAGGAGGCTGACGCCTAGAGGTCAGCTCATCCGATGACGGGTAAGTACCATATGTTGAATTGGACAACCTAACAGACACAGACACGGTCTCTAAGCCACATTGCTTGTTGCTTAATTAAACAGAAGGGGGAAGATGCTAAGAGCCATAGCCAAGTAGTAATGATGCATGGCATTTTGGGTTGAAAGGTGATGACAGGAAGCCATTGAGATGATATGATTATGTTAAGATGTGCATTCAAATGGATATTAGACCCCTGCTGTCCACCTCAGCCTGCTATGGGACTCCTGGAGAGTTCCCATTGGTTGGGGAAGTGTGGTAGGAGGGAATTCCAGAGAAGGGATTTGCTGTTCGTGTGGGCCCTGGAGAACGCTGCGTGTGGTGGTCGGTATATTTCCAGGAGAGCATACAGGGCATTGGTAGGCGTTTCAAAATAAAGTTTATTCCTGTTTGAGTGGCTCGTGATTTTGTGCCCAGCCAGACTGTGGCACAAATTAAGCCTGGATTTAAAACACACATTAATTTGAAAATATAAGACATGCTTTTTGAATTAATAATTGAATAAAATATGAAAAAAATTGCCTTAACAGAAATTGGCAAAATTAAAGATCATCCTGTATTAATCAATCCTGAAATTCAAAGCTACTAATGATAACCATGGATAATAATATACACTAAGATCAGATAAAGTAAAACAAGACATCGATATCAGTAGTAGGACACACCCAGGTGTCTTAAGTGAAGGTGCAAGTAAATGCAAAGACAATTACCTAAAGTGCTTTATTTTTTCATCCACAAGAGAATTTGTTTAAACCATGTAGAAACAGATACCGCATATGAAGAATGTCTTCTAGTGATAAATGGTTTTCATTTTATGCAAACTTCTAGAATTACATTTGGTGTGTTTACAAATATATAGCAAGCTTCTTAGATATTGGCAAAAGAAAAGTACAGCCTATTCAAAATTTTTCCATTTATATAAGATGTACAAATGACTGTTCAGAAATGCAATAACTTTATTTTAGTAATTCCATAGTCTCCAAGTTTCAAAGTATAGCTAGAAAGGATCTCAAAGGAGTAATTTGATCCAGTATTAAAGAAAAAATTGTTTAAACTATTCCAACAGTAGGATGCCTGTTTCTTCTAGTGTATTTGTGCTTATTCAGAACTAGAGATCCACCACTAACCATATTTCACCTGCTAACCATCAAAGTGTCTGTATGTAATACATGGATTATTCCCAGATGCTATTATATATTAATATATATGCTATATATATTCTTTGGCTCTTTTTTTCATAAAATCAAGTTATGGAGACCTGGATTAGTTTTGCTACTTTTCTTCCGAGACATGAGATTTCTTCTATGAATTTTTATATGAAAACCCAGAGTATCCCAAACTAAGTCAAGAGGGAAAGGTGATATAAAACAGAATAGAGTATGTCTTAATTGTGAAATGGGCTTGGCTTCTTTAACAATAGCATCATAATTCAGACATAATTGCATCATGATGCTCCTGCCTAAAATTCAACAATATCTATTGAGTCCTTGCTGAACTGTCATTTTTTATGTATAAATTCATATTATTTAAATTAAGGGCCTTTAAATTTGCTTTCTGTGCTATCATAGAGGAGTTTTAAATCTGTGGTTTGGGTTTGAATCCGTTATTTTTGTGACTTAAACAGTAATTTATTCAATTATAAAATGGAAAAATTGTTCTCTATATTTGTATATTATCTGTACAACTGTCTTAGAATTGCTATATAAAACCCCGAGCATAGGGCATGTTACATATAATGATCATTTAACTGGAGTTACTTTTCTTCCCTATATTTCTTGTTACTTCAATCACTGTTATCTGATGACTTATGAGATATAAAAGTCAACCTTCATTCTTTTTTCTACTCTTGTTTTTTCTAATCTTTCACTTTCAGTTATTTTTACCTTTCATCCATGCTATATCATTTCAAAATTTCACCCTCAACAGAATTAGAATGTTACAATAGATTCCTACTGTTCTCCATTCTCCATTTCAGAAAAGACAAATATAATATCAATTTGGTTCTTTCCAAACAAAGGAAAACAACAAATCTTGCATAGAAGTATTTTATCATATTTTTCTTCATGTCATTTCATTTTTCCCATCTTTTATTTCCATAGCAATGTAAATAAACAAATAAATAAATATTGGATGAATTTTCACTCAGAACATCTAATTGTGAAGTATGGGTAGAAATGACCCAGATAGGTAACTTAATTAAAACACTTTCTTTAATTTTATCTTTAACTTTATACTACCATCATATCTCATATTCAGAAAAAATGGGAAATAATGGCCTTATATTTTGACTGCTGTTTTTAACTCAGTCCAAAGTTATCATCTTTGTGTAGCTTTTCCTAAGTGCCATTTATTCTTACTTTCAGGTAGAAGTGACCTCTTTGTTGTGGCCCATATTATAAGTTCTATAAAGTGCTATCTCACAAATTTCCATATTTTATAGCACCTATCTATTTAACCATCTATGTTTTTATTCTATGCTGTCTATGCCATAAGATCACAAATAGTCTATCATTTTCATATTTGATTATTAGCATTCTGCCTGATGCATGTCATTTAATAAATGATTGTTGAGTGAATGAATTCATAATGCTATTTATTCAGATATACAGACATAGATCCAGGTCCAGATATTGAGCTAAATGCAAACAATGAAGCTGGTGCAGCTATAGACTCAAATTTTAGAATAAATTACACATTACTTTATTTTTCAGATACTAAATGATAGGAAATATTGCTGTTATTTTAATTTGGGTGTTGACTTAGTACACTGTCTGATAACAACAATAATAAAGATAAATAAGTACTGATTTCCCAAAGCCTAATAAATTCTGCACTGGTAAATAGATAAGTTACTGAACTTTATGCTTTGCAAAGTTGACCAAAAAAGTCTATGTTTTAATTTGAAATTCATATTTATGGATGTTGCATCTGATGTCCTAAGAAGTCAAGAAATTTCTCAAAACAATAAAGCTACAAGAGATTAAGAAAATTATTATTATTAAAACGATAAGACAATACAATGAAGCAAAGTGAGCAAATTATGGTAAACAGAGGCAGTCTGGAAGAAGAAGAAGAGAGAATACTGTAAAAATCTCTAATGATTTCTAGGGGCCATGAGTCATTCGACAATGTCCACCTTTTCTCTCTCCAGAACTAATTTAAATCCATCTTGCTGCAATTTAAATTTTTCTTTTTTGCTTTACAAACCTTTCCATCCCCTAGTACTCACTAAAAACAAAACAAAATAAAATCCAGAAATAAACTGCCTTTTTCTCCACTCACATAATTCTTTCTTTCTTAAACCTTCCTAATACGTATCAAGTTGTATTTTCTTCCATTTTCTTGTTCACATTAATTTTTTGAAAAATATCATACTACTGCCTGAGCTCAGATGGGAAATAGCAGTCTCAACATCATTCCCCTCCTTCTCACACCTCTACCTCCCCAAAATGTCCTGTGAGCTCATTGAAGGCGTTGTGACATTCTAGAGTAGCACAAAAGTATATATCTTCAATTTTAAGATGAGAATCACAGGAAATAGCTAGGTTTTCTCTTTAACATGAAACATTTTAATAACTTAAGAATGAAAATGCAGAGCTCTATCCTCAAATAATTTGCCAAATTAGTTTGTAAACCGTGGTAACTGATGGGTGTGATAAGTAGTGAATGATTAAAAAGTATGTTTTGGGGGGGTTTACAGCTTCTAAACACAGTACTGGAAAAGGCAAGTTGTCAGGATTTTTGTCTATTACTTTTGTTATACCCACCTCTTGTATGGAATGTGAAATATTTAAGCTTCCTTTCCATTTTCAAAAACATCAGAAGTTACAGGTAAATACCAACCAGATGTGTGTCTTGCGTTTGCTTATATATATATATATATATATATATATATATATATATATATATATATATATATGAACATATGAACTTATGAACTGTTCTATTTTCAGCTATCATTCACCTCTTGACATAAACCTTCTCAATCTACCACAATATCGTGTTCCCTTCTTTGGTTCCTTCACTAAATTATCCTACCTAGTAAAGACTTCTGAGAAGTTTGCTGACAAATTTCCATCCGCTTTTTGGAATGGGAGAGAAAATTGTAAAACTTCAAAAATAAATTAGATCAATAGAATAAAGGGAGCAGAGGTTTCGGAGGAGGGAAGTTGAAGGTAAGGTACTGGGGACTGAACTAAAACAAGATATATTCCATGTTTTTATAATTATGTCAAAATGGATTCTATTGTCATGTATAACTAAAAAGGACCAATAAAAATGAATTAGATGATTTTCTAAAAAATAAAATGAATATTCTTATAATTATATGTCAATTTTTAGCACTATTCCCAAGGTTATCTATTTCTCTGGTAAGGCTATACTCATTATATTTTTTAACTTATACTGGGTACATGCTAAGTTCTTATATAATCTTACCATATGAATAGATTTACTCATCTTGGCTGAAGCATTTAAAGAAATTAAATGATTTAATTCTTTAAGCTTTCTGGAAAGTCTGAATTAGATCTTGTAGGACGGCAAAGAAAAACAATTTACCTTTACTAGTTTTTCCTCCTACCACTTGCAAATTATCTATATTTCAAAACTCAGCCACTTTTCTAGTCAATGAAGTTAATGGCTTCATCATGCTGTGTAATTCACATTGCATAATCTATATAATAAAAGCAGAAGATGATGTAGAATATTCTTGATGTTCATGAATGTTAAATGTTGAAAAGTAATTAGATGTTAAAAATAGAAATATAAATAAAAATAATGAAACACTGAGGAAAATGTTTGTATGGTAATACATCAATTTAAAGAAGCTTGCCCAGAGAAATTGTAGCAAATATTTATATAGTAATGATTATTTTCTAGAGCCTTTTGATATGTATCATCATACTTCATCTTCCCATCAACCTAAGATAAATAATTTTTATATTCTGCAGAAAAACTAAAAATCTTCAAAGTAAATAAAATCTGAGCTCAGCTCAGTCTCTATGGTACATATGTCCTTGGTGAGTGTTCTGCTTTTCTTTCTTATACTGGAATATTTTCTTCCTACCCCAATGCTACTCCTTATACTTTATGACCTCCCATGCTTTTCCCTAGGTAAATGGGTTTTATTTTATACTCCAAAATAACAATATATATTGGAAATTTTAAAATAATTCTATATTTTATTTTGTAGAAGGAGTAAAAATTATGAACCAGAAACTTTTAATAATTTGATGTCTTTTTTCTTCAGATCTTTAGATTGCTGTTCTCAGGAAAATCTATTAGAGCTTTACACTTAATGTGCACCATGCATATCTAAACAGTTTAACTCCTCCCACATGTGATTTCAGTATTTTGGCCAATGGGCTAACTATTCTCACATTCTCCAGAGCTGTTTGAAATCACTCCAGACCAAATAACCAAGATTTCTTCCATTGTCTGGCAAGCTATTCCTTCCCTCATTCTCTTTTTTATTGTCACTAATGAAGCTTTGGTCACCAACTTGTAGATACCAACATATCATAAAAGAAAGCAAAAAAAAATGACCAAATTAGAATATCCTGAAAATATTTCTTAAATGTTATAAATGTACAAAACTCTCTGAGTAGAAAAAAATTATAGACCACTATAATATATACCATTTATATCATAATGCAAACATGGTATAAAACCTCTATGCCAGTCATTTAACCATGAACTGAAGCAAATTGTCAAATTAAATAAAAACTTCAAAAACCAAAACTTTTTAAATTATATGTTGAATAATACTGTCTTGCTGAAATGAACTTTGAAATAAGAATATAAATCAGCTAAAGTTGAATATATTTGAAATAATTTTCAAATAGTTATGAAATAGCCATATAGATAACTTTACATAAACTTTTTTTGCTAATTTGTTATAATTGGATTATAACAGAAATAATATAAACCATTGAATCATTCTTTTAGCTGTTATGAATACAACTAGTTAGAAAATAGAGGGGCAAAGGAGGACAGACATAATCATTGTGTAGAGACAATAAAACCAAAAAGGAAAATAAAAAGGTAATCAAAAGAGGTGAGATCTTGCTGAGCAAGACTCTTACCTTATTTGCTAAGGCTTTCTGCAGGCTGGTGGAAATATAGCTTTTTACGTATAAAATAGAGGTGTATGCATTATTTTTTAAATATTTTTTTAGTTGTAAATAGACCTTTATTTTATTTATTTATATGCAGTGCTGAGAATCAAACCCAGTGCCTCACACATTTTAGGCAAGTGCTCGACCACTGGGCTACAACCCCAGCCAGGGATGTATGCGTTATTTTAATAATCAGGTTTCTATTAATAAAAGTATGACCTATAAATAAAACAGTGCCCAGCCATACTGTTTTTATAGTGATATAACAGCCTCCCGAAAAAACTTACATAACTATGTCTTCTAAGGGATTTATAGGAACTTGTTATGACTTGTGAAGAACACAAAATTAAGGCAGAGATCTCAGGTTTAAGGAAAGGGAGACAGAAGCTATATTGTTGAATGTAAGCACTCTGCTCAGCATTTTATGTATAACCTCTTCTGTTTAACCTCAAACTTATCCCGTTGAACAGATATTTCCATTTCTCTGTTGGTGATCTGACACAGACATTCAAAGATTTTACCCCAAATCAGAGTGGAAGGTGATGGCAGACTTAGGTCTTAGAGCTCAGTTTTTCCTCAACTCTAGATTGTATCCCAATTAAATGTGTTCTGTTCTTCTTAGACTTGACTGTTTTAAAAATATTCTGGAGAAGGGGATGTCAATGCAACATTTTCTAGACTTTCTGAATCCAGAATTTCTGCGTATCAAAAAGAATTTGAATTCATGGACAGAATGACTTTATCACAGCAATTATGCAGAATATTGTGTTGTCTTCTATTCTTTAAGTCCTTGGCAAGGGAAAGACCAAAAATAGGGAGGAGAAAGATACTTACTTCACGAGTATATAAATTCTCTCTGGAGTCTGTAGATTCTTGTTTATGTACTAGTTAATATGATTATCCCCACAAGGTAATATTTATATGGATTTGTGAAGAATAAATTTTAAAAGTAGGCTGAGGAGGCAGCTCTGTGGTAATGTGTTTATTCTATAAGCACTCTGTTATAAAATTCCCTCTGGTTATTAAAGAAGGAAACTGACTCAGTTTCTTTGACTTCTTGACTTCACTGGGTGATCACTTGTACATACTAATGCCATTATGCCATCGACCATGTTATGAAATGACCAAGGGGAGTTCATCAAAGCTTTACCAATGGGGCTATCTGATCTTGAGCTTTGAATCTTGAACTGTGAGCTAAATCTCTCTCTCTCTCTCTCTCTCTCTCTCTCTATATATATATATATATATATATATATATATATAGGAGAAAAGATGGGACAGGAGAGGGAATAAAAAAAGGGTAGGAGAAAGAAAAGGAAAGGGAAGAACAAGAAACCTTTTTAAACCTTGATTTTCTCTTCTGAAGTGATGAGTCCAAATAAAATACTCTCTCAGAGTTGTTTTTTTTTCAGTTACAAAAATCTACCTTTACTACATTAGAGCAGAATTAACTTTTCTAATTGTATTTTCCTTGGAAACAGTATTTCTACAGAACTTGCTATTTCCACTGGATATGTTTTCAAATAAATAAATGATGAATGCATATAAAGCTTAATGTCCCTGCACCTGTCAGAGTCACTCACTTTTTGAGAGTTTAAAACAGAGAAGACTAGAAAGAAAATGAGATTACCCACTCATTTTCCATTCAGTTTTAAAGTGTCAGCATTTACATTTTTATCAGCATTGTGCTCACAATGAGGTTTATGATGCATTGCCTCTAAGTTATCTTGTCATGTGACTGATGTAACAATATCACTGACAGAAAAATAAATCTTTCTCTATTAACAATACTGTTATCACATTCCAAAAGGCATGAGTAGCAGTACTGTATATTCCATCTATTTCAATCAAAGAAACTAATTTATTTCCATCTCTATGTGTACATTCAGTTAGATGATAGGAAGAGGGGAAATAGGACAAGTTACACACTTAAAGGCTTAATTCAGCACGTGGAGGGTAAGAAAGCAAGATAATTTGCCAATGAAGTAGCTGTTGATTTTAGGAATAACTGAAACATTAGCCTACAGATGTTCTATTACCATCAGCTTTGAGTCAGCAGTCATTTCATATGGTCCTTCCAGATCCTGTGAATCATCTCCTGCTAACATATACTCCGACTGCCAAATCCTTTAGGAGTACTGTAGAAATGCCTTCATTCAAATGCTACAACATGCATAGCTCATTATTTTTCTTTTCTATTTTATGACTAGATGCAGAAGTTTGGGTTAATTATGGTGTCAACTTTGCTTGGGAAATCTCTGCATATCACTCAATAACCAAATCTCTAGTGCTGTTTACTCTAGTACATACTACATGGAGTTGTCCAGGTGAGAAGCAGCCCAATTGCTAATCCCACTTTTGTAATTTCAACCATCTGCACTTGTGACTTTTGATTTGAATTTCAAATTTGAAACTGCCATTTGTTTTCTCTGTTCCAAGCATCAAAATTCATATGGCACGTCTCTACAAAATTAGTATTCACAAGGGCCCTTTGTTGCACCTAAATTCCAGCTGTTCCAAATTTGGTAAAATCTACCCTGTCATTTTTGCATGATACAGTAACAGACAACAGAAACTTAGTGATTTATTCACAAGGTTATGGAATAAGGATGAGCCTCTGGTATAATTCTGATAACCAAAATAGTAGTGGAGGAAAAATACAGATCTTTATTTCTGTTATTCAATGAAATAATTTTTAGAAGTATGATTTTATTACCTTAAAACTGGATTTATTAAGTGAAGCAAAGTAGAGATTTATACCTAGCACTTTCCCCCTCATTACATAAGGTTATTTGTGAAGATTATTTAAAAAAATCTCAAGAAATAAATGTGTATAACACATTGATAAAAATGGCAGTCACTTTTTGGTGTATGTAAAGGAACAAAATGTTAACAATGGTAACATCTTTTACTCTTAATAACCACGACCCATTTTCAAAATAATCATTGATAGACACAAATCTTTTACCTAGAAATGGAAGAAACTTACTGAACAACATTTAAATGTGAAGGATTTATGTTAAACACACAATTAAGCCTTAATTAACAGCAACCACCTATTAGATTTTGTTATATTGTTCTTGAAGGAGACAAGAAAATAAGAAATGAGGTCTCATTGAAAAGTTAAATCAAGTATAATTATGAAATTAAATCATTCAATATTTGGACCACAGCTGGTGTTTATCCATCCCAATATTTTATACCTGTGGTGTAAAATAGAACTTTTTGCAATAAAGGAATTGCTCTATATCTGCAAGATTGTCTATAAAAGTCACTACAACATTTAGCTACCAAACAGGTGAAATATTGCTACTGCAAATAGTAAACAATTTTTTTTTCATTTTAATTATTTTCATTTTAAATAAACACATATGACTAGTGGCTACCAAGTAAGTGGTATGGTTTCTAGACTTTATCTCTTATTCTCTACAGTAAATATTTGAATTCAGAATAATAATTTTAACTATTTTCAAATTTTAAAGAAAAACTGTCACTAATCAAAATTGTATTATTAACTAAAATTAAATCCATAATAATAAATTTAAAATTATTTCTAAAGCATATATTCAAATAAGAAAAGATGTCTAGCTAACTTTTGTATGTACCTGACAGTAGAAACCTAGAAAATAGAAAATACATGGGCCCAGTAATTCAATTCTGTAGTCAAGTTTTCTCCCAGTGCTTTCTTGCTATGAATCTTCAAGCAAGCTGCCAGTAACTCTAGAGTTCATTTTTATTACCTCTGAAAGTTTAAAATAATTATAAAATTACAACAATGCTAAAAATTAAATGAGGTAATGTGCACAGAGGCATCTGGCAGAATATCAAGCACAAAATAGTCTTAGAAAAATTTTCTGTCATAGTTTCGAAGTATGTTTGTCATACAAGATTTTAAATAATCAAATTTCTCATTTCATAGAAACACAAATGTCCAGAAATTTTGAAAATTTTCAATTAAATATAAAAAGAGAGAAAGATAAATCTAGAACACATGTTTTCTCCTTTATCCACTGCAAGCTAAGAATGCACATATATTTTCCTACTTTGTTTAGGATCAAATTCCATTGTTTGTAACAATGATTCCTAAGTCATTCAATAACATTGACTTAGTGAGAAAGGCAGAAGAAAATATGGTATCATATGCCTTTGAGCTCTTTAAATCTCATGATTCTATATTCATAAGAATAATTTAAAGCCAGAAAACACCTTTCAGTTATTCTTTCTCTTCCCTCATAGTTAGTCTCTATGTCTTGCCACTTCTTCAAAATGTCTCTCATTTCCATTCTTCCTCCACCTTATCAAGGCTATTTCTGTATTGTGTGGATCTTGTGAAGATGAGCGCATTTAACCCTATAGCTGCCAGTCTGTCCAGAGTTACTCCATTGATCCTGTCCTGTGTACCAGCAAACCACACCCTAGGTGGCTACAGTACATCACAGGTAAAGAGTCATGATCATTCATTACTAGAGAAGAAGAGCCAGGGTTGGAAAATAACAAACATGTGCAGATAAACACTTTTTTAAAAAATGATTCATATCTGAAGGCAAGTGGCTAAGGGAGCTATGCTTTAACTCTGGGTTTAAGTATAAATTATGTGTGTGTCTGCATAAATATAGAGAAATCTCCCACTTACATTTGTATTTTATCCAAAAAATAGGAGAAAAAGAAACCAAGTTATTGACAGAACAAGAGGAATTAAGCAAAAGGTAAATCTTCTGTGCTATAAGAGTCATAAATGGGGATGGGTCACTCTTACAAAACATTTCTGTCATAGATTTCACAATGGAAAAAATATTTGAGTTGATGACGAAAAATATCTTTAGTATTTTCTCCTTAAGAAATTTCTTTCCTCATAACATTCTCCAGATCAAGAACCAAATAGTTGACATGGCGCTGGTGGCCTTTGACTCTACAATCAGCACCTCAGGAGACCAAGGCAGAAGGGTCCCAAGTTCAAGGACAGCTTCAGCAACACAAGACCCTGTCTCAAAATGAAAAATGAAAGAAGCTGGAGATGAAGCTCAGTGGTAGAACATGCCTGGGTTTAATCCCCAGCACAGGGAAATAAATAAATAAATAAATCATAAATAAATAAATAAATAAATAAATACTTTTGATTTCTTACTGTATTAACTTGAAATAGCTCATTTGGCTTTCAAGTTTGTTATTGCCCTATTTTCTCACTCCCTTAAAAAAACTCATGTTTCAGACTAACCAAATTCTTTAGTCTCTCTCTAAAGAACCACTGATCATACTGAATTTAAAACTTGAATTCAATATTTCTGGTCATTTAACTTCTGTTTCTCTAACAATTTAAGACCCATCAACAGAGTCCTTGTATTACTCCAAAGCTCAGTATTTAGGCCTTCCTTGGCTTGACCTTTTCTGAGATGTACAGACCTTTCAAGTAGCATCTTGCACTGTTGGCTCCTGTCGGATATGCTTTAATTATGTCTCCATCATTTATGTGGAAGGCTTTAAGTACCCAGTGCCTTAATACTTTTTCTGAGCCATTTCTCTGTCATATTTTTTTACACATGCTCAGTTTATAATAACATTTTTTAAGTTGAGTGTTGTTTATTTATTTTATTTGCCAAATGAACAATACTGAGTCTCCATTCTTTTTCTATAATCTAACAGGTAAAGATTATTTCCTAATAGTGTTAATCATGGGAATGAATAAAAGATATTTCAAAGTGTTTTATGAACATAAATATGAACCTACCATCCCAATAAGTATAATAGCCTATAGTCTAAGCTACTTGGGAAGCTGAGGCAAGAGGGTTGATTAAGCCTAGGAGTTTGAGGCCAGCCTAGGAAACACAGAGAGATCCTTTCTTCTTTTGTCAAATAAACAAAAAATAATTATAACCTTTATTTTAGGTTAAAGAATTTATATTCATCAAAAGCCTTTAAGGATCATAGTGAAATGAAATATTCCATGTGTTTTGCACGTAATTGGTTCTCAGTACATGGTTGCTAAATGTTAAATCATACAAGATAATATATAATATATCATAATGTGCATATATAAACAACATAACCTAAAATAGATGAATGCATAATTTAATTTTCTTAAAAAGGGTTTAGAATATTAGAGACCATGCAGATCTGAATTTATTCCATATTCCAAATGTCACATTGATTTAAAAAAATATAAAACCACCTTAATATGCAGTTACAGATAACTAGAAGATTCAAAATACTAAACACTTCAAGTGCTGTGTAGTGGGGGTAAACATACCTTTATTATAAGAGTCAGCTGAAGTCCATGCTAACACAAAGCACATGTGGAAAAGGAGATGTGATCAGGTACTAGCAGTTGAAACATAGACCATTCTTAGAAAGAGATTCAAAGTCATGAGAACATGGCTAAAACTTGGTGAATGAAAACATTAGCTACTTTAGAATGTAAAGGGGTTGAAAGGATAATGGATCAGAAGTAGCCCTGAAGTGGCCATTTTAAAAGGTGTCACTACTAGGGGGGGAAAGAAGTAACCTTGGAAACACAGGTATCCCTTAGGGCCTTGAAGCTAGAGAATGAAATTTCATTCTCTCTATATATGTGACCTTGAATCTGCAGTTCCACGTATAAGAACTATAATAGATTTATTTTTTTTTTTAAAAAAAGACATTATGATATAAAGTTGACTGGATTTGGATAGGAAACTAAAAAAAAAATTCAGAATAGCACTAAATTATACATTACCAGAGGAAAATAAAGCATTTAGTATAGAAACAAAAAAGAGAACAAAACCCCACGATTTTAAAAGCAAACAAATAATTTAATAATTATAAAATTGCTTTCCTTAAAAATATGAAATAAAATTGGAGCAGAATTTATATTTAAAATCATAATCTAAAAAAAATATTTCTGAAAAAAAGCCATTGGTCTACATTTTTAAGTAGCCTACATGTCAATTGGAATATTTATTCAGAGAAGTCAAGTTTTAGACATGTCTTATGAAACAATTCATAGAAAAAAATCTCATTTTCTCAGTAAAATGAGCTTGCACTTCTAAAGGGATAAAAATCACTTTGGCATCATAATTCCCTATAGCAGCAGCAACAAAATGCAATATAACCCTTAACACTACTTAAGGACCAAACTGTCATGAACTTATCATCTATTCAGTGTTTTCTTTAGTTATTAAGTCCATACAATATCATATATATCATATATACAATATCATATATACAAGAATTCAGGAATATTAGAAGTTGAGTCCTTCAAAAGAAATCCATTAGAAAACTTAAGTGCATATTGAAAAAACAACTGGGATGAACTTAGCAAATGATTAATGGTGAGCATCTATTTTATTAATATCATCTTATAATCATAGCAAAATTGGAGACAAAGGTGAAAGAATAGTGCATAAACATTTGATTATATGTTCTGGAAAAAATAAGACACTTTCATGAAAATATTGACAAAAGAGAGAAAAACAGAAGTAGACAGAACTCACTTATTATTGTTTTGAACTTTCTTGTATGTTTTTGGTAGCAATTTTGGTCGATAAATTTAAGCCTGCTTTGTGTGAACTGTGAGAAAGATTAAATGAGAAAACAACACTGTTGAGAATCAGAGTTCTTATTGAGGGGAAGGAAAACATACATGCAATTAGAAATGTGAGAAAAAAAACTGTTTTTTTTTTTTTTAATTAGAGGTCAGTATGGCATCATAATTGGGGAAACTGTGTGTGTGTGTGTGTGTGTGTGTGTGTGTGTGTGTGTGTGTTTGTTCTGGTTCACATTGTCCTCTGAAAAGTGTAAAAGCCATGGCACTCCAATAGAAAAAAGCATATTTAGGGCCCAGAGTTTGTCTTCTAGAACAGGTCAGAAGTTCTTAGAGAAATGATGAATTTAGATTCAGATCACGAAAAATACAAGCACAAAATGCAACATAGTTTGGATCAGAAAAACCAAAGAACTCTTTAATTACTGGTGGGAGCATGTGAAGAGTTCAAAGGAGCTAGCTTTGACCAATTGAGCAAATTTGGTTCATCCCCTCTGTCCACACTTAATAAATAAATGAATAATATACAAACAGAGAAGTTCCAATAAAAGCTTGGTGAATTTTCATTATTAGAACTTATTTTATTGAGTAGAACTCGGATCAAGATGAAAATAAGAACAGGAAAGCAATGCTTATATGCCATCAAGAGTAGTCATGTTTCTGCCTTCTAACATAACAGTTTTTTAATATTCTTCTTAATTTTATAAAATGGAAGCATCTACAGAATTTAATCTTTCTATTTTGTCTTCCAGGAATAACATACCTTCAGACAATCTAATATAATGAATGTTTTTTTTTTTCTGAAAACCTCAATTCTTTCAAGTTTGTCATACCTACAAAGTTTGGGCTCCAAATAGAAATGTTTGCTTTTATTATAGGCTATTTTTCAAATATCTGCAGCATCACTGACTTTTATAATTAAGTAACATGTATATTTTTTTTCATAGATCTACAGCATCCTTGACTTTTATGATTAAGTAACATGTGTATTTTTTTCATGTCATTGTAAAAGTATTTTACAATGACAGTGTGGTAGAAGGTAGTACAGGAGATCTGGTAGGTAGTCTGGGACTTGAAAAAGAGTGATTTCAAAGAGCCTACTGTCCCTGAAAACAGAAAATATTGAGTAAAATTGAATGAGATATGGGCTCCCCTTAATGTCAAGCTATTCTATTCCCACCAGAAGAAATGATGTGTGACAGATGGTCTACTTAACATTCTTTCACCACAAAAGTTCAGTTCACAGGGGTGGGTGGTAATTCTATTAGTTCTAGACAGTCAATTAATTCTCTACTCTTCTTAACCAGGAATATTACAGCTCATTTTTTTATAGTAGTAGTTGATACTATGACTTAATTATAGCATGCTGAGTGTTAGAATTTGATAAATGAAAAATAAAGTTGTTAGTATGACATGCAAGTAACAGTTCCCCCCATTTGCTTTACATATGCATTGGTCACCATGGGAGGTAATTAGAAAACCATGACAAATATCCACCCCCTCAAATTACAAATGTCTATACCTGAAAATAGGACTTTGAAATTCAATTAAAATTATAATTACTTTATCAAATTCCTGTTCTTCCACAGACATTAAGTATTGAATCAAGCTAAAACAACCTCATATTCTATCAGTAAACTAACCTTTCTCTTTAAAAAGATATTTAAATTGCAAATTAAAATAGGAAAGAAAAGGCAAGATATATTTTTAGTATTTAATGAAGACTCATAAAATAAACGTAAAACTTTCCAGTATTATTCAAAGTTGTAATAGAATTAAAGTTTTATACTGTGACTCGGAGCTTGCTATCTGCCATGTAGTCAAAGTTGAATAAATTTACATGAACTTTTCTTTAATATATTACAATGTATGAAACACTTATTTTTTTCCTATCAAGAATTTCCAAATCTTTGATGATAAAAAGTGTTTATTTTTATTATCTGGGGCAACAAAGATAATTAACTATCTAGCAAATATTTCTATTTCCCTCCCATTGGGAGCAGTTGCTGCTAGGATGTGGCAATAAGAGAGGGATTTTGTTACTGAACTATGCCTGCATCTATGACTAGTTTTAACAACTGGGATTTAAATGGAGGTGATATTGTTCAGTCACTTACATGTCGGGTTGATGAAGAAGTAAATATGCCTTCTCCATTGTTCTGTCTTATTCTTAGGCTAAAACAGGAAGTTTTGAGGATGCAGTAAAAAAGGTGCCCTTAACACTGAATTATGGTGAAAATAGCTACCAGCTGGCCTGTGACACCCATGTTTCACTCTCATAAAATTCTAATTTGTAAATCTGAAATTGAAGTTCTCCATTTCTTATAGCAGTAAGTGATACCCAAACCATTGTAGATGATGTTCACAGAATGGAGGGTGTGGAGATGTTTCTAATTTCTGGGGACAGTTGGTATTTTTGAGAAATAAATACATTTGCATCTCTACATAAAAGGATACAGGTTGACACTTCGAAGCAATTGTAATAGCTTAAGGATAACTGCTACTGACCAGTTATCCATAAAATAAATATATAAAACTGGATTCATGCAACAGGGCTTGAAATACAATTTATTTTGAGGCATATTTTAACTAAGAAAGAAAGAGAGAAAAAAAGAAAGAGAGATGCAGCTGATACTCCTTGGCATATATCAAAATTTGTTTTGACATTTTCTCAAATGTTTGCATTCTCAAAAATAACCTTACCAGCAAACAACTCAGTTTTGGAACACTGATGGTGTCAGAAAAAAATTTTTTTTTCCGAAAGGCCTTTGCAAATTTTCTTCTTAAAACATAGGGATCTTTTCCTCACACCTCTTAGAATGTTCTCTAGGCTAGAACTGAAGAGAACCAAATGGCTTCCAGCCAGACCAACCACAGCCGTTGAGGGGGTTAAGAAGACACCAGAGAGCTGAGACATAAAGGAATTTAAACAGGCTATTTCTGCGTAAATAACGGTAAAGGGCTGCTTTTCTCTAACACAGTGAGAAGATTTTAAGAGACTGGCAAACTGATGAAACTTGTAAAGAGAGAAAAGTATAGAGGATCTTTTTTTGAGAAGAACACACGGAAATTAGTGAAGAGATATGGATGATAGATGGTAAAATGAAAGATGTAAAAAATATAGGGAAAAGAAAATAAAGTAAATAGCTATACATATTTGGTTGTTTAGAAAGAAAACAGTCATATTTACTCCTTTGACGTTTTTTGATAAAGCTCTATAAAGAACACATAAAATTAAACTGCATGTATGTATGTTGAATTTCACAATGCCTTCTTCATTAACAAATGATTTAAATAAACATAGGGAAGATCCATGTAAGTTCTAAATTTAAATAATGAACAAATTACATTTAAGTATATGATATCATTCTGTTTTAAAAACTTCACAATTATTCCTTTAGGCTTATGAGACAGGAATGCAGTTATCACTTCTTGTGTATTTGTTCCTTTCTCCAACTCTTGTCACCCCTACTGATCCTAAAAACATCTAATTGAAAGAAGCTTGCAAAACAGTACTACCATCATCTTTATAAAACCTTTTTTTTTTTTTTTGGAGAGGGTGGTATTTATGGAATGAATACTTTTTTGTGTATTGAATTGTATTGTGTTTATTGTATTGAATTAGATTTAAAATAAATTATAAAGGTTTTTGAAGAATGTATTAAGCTCTCTTAATATTACAGAATTAAATCAAAAGATGATGTTTATTTACATGAATAAATATAGAAATATTTATTTATAGAAAAGAGATAAGGTGGTACACAGTAATGCAGACCTGTAATCCCAGTGATTTCAGAGGCTGAAACAGAGAATCTCAAGTTCAAAGCCAACCTGGTCAAATTATTGAGTCCCTGTCTCAAGTAAAAATAAAAAAGAGCTGAGGGGTTGGAATTGTGGTTCAGTGGTAGAGTGCTTACTTAGCACGGGTGGGACGTGGGTTTGATTCTCAACACCACATAAAAATGAAAGTATGTGTGTTATGTCCATCTACAAAAAAAAAGATACTGCCCCATTAAAAAAAAAGAGCCGAGGATATGTACCTCAGTAATAGGGACCCCGTTGAATTCAATCCCTAGTATGGGGAAAGAAAAAGATAGATAATACTTTGTAAGTATATCTCATATGAGATAATTAGTTGAATAAACAAAACGCTTATGTCCAAGACCTCTTACAGGCTCTCATATCATTTCCATTAGTAGGTAGGTAATACCTAAGTTTAGAACTTAGCCTTTGTTCCTGAATGAAGAAAAGAAAATCAAGAACAAAATATAAGGTTGGCATGTTGTTCAGTGATACAGTGCTTGCCCAGCAGGTGTAAGGCCCTGGGTTCAATACCCTGAGCTGTGAAAAATTAAGAATAATAATTTAGCTTTTATCATGACTCAATACCAGGGTTAACCAGCAGATGAGTCAATTGTACTTTAAAACTGTAAATAACAAAATTGGTAAATCTTTACTTTGGCAATTCAGCAGGAATCTCACCATAAGCATTATGACTAAAACACAAAGCTATGAAAAGTCATCTTGTTTGAGGTTTAATTAATTGAACCATAGGTGATATATTTTCAAAACAGGGTAATGATCCAATTTCTGTCTGTGGTCTAAATATACAGTGACATGTGATCAGAGTCCTAATACAAAAAAAGCTAATAGTTCTACTAAGTGTTCAATGGACACCAAAGCCAGTCTCAAATTGAGCAGGGCAACAGGCAGAAATACTTTTTCCTAAGACTTTCAGAAAGACATATTTGCAGGTCAACAGCCTGCAATTATTTGCTCCAATGCTTTTTATGTTTATAACCACAGTACAAGAAAACCAAGAAGCCCAAAGAAGGAACAGGAATAAGTGTTCTTGATATCCTTGCATTAGGTGGAGGAAAAAAATAAAGGATTTAAAGTAAAAGAAGAAATTTTACTTGTTTGGTAGAGCTGAAGTGACTGTTAGGCAATGACTAGAAATTATTTTGAGTTTTTTTAAAGGAAACATTCCATTTTGCTTTCCAGAAACTAGATAAAAATTCTAGGATGAAGCTTAATTTTAAAAATGGGGCTGCTGCTTCTGCTAAAGAAAAATTATTTAGCATCAATATTGTTTATATTTAGATAATATCATTTATATTTAGATGGAATAATTTTTAACATCAATATTCTTTAATCCTAGTTATTTCTAACTGGATTTTAAAGAAGCAAACAAAATACTAGCACCCATGAAAAAAGTGTTTTCTTAGTAAATCCATGTAGATATTTTTCTTATCTATGAGGATTTACAATTTTATATTACTGAAAGAAAAATGATCACCAGCAATTTCAAACAATTAAGTTGCTTTTCAGTTTCAAATTTTAGGTATGATCATTTTTATATTTTACTTTTTAATAAGACAGTGTCTATCTAAAATGCCTTATTAATTCTTTAATAATGTAGAATGATGTGTACAAGGAAATATTTCTGGATCTAGGGTATATTATCACTCTAATGAACCCACGATGAAACACATTGGAAAGTTATATGACAATATTTGCTTCAATGACATTAAAATAACCTATCCACATTTAAAAAAATTCTTTCTTACCAACAATCTGCCATACCTTATGTTAGAATAAAGATTGTCTCTATACTTCATGGGCTTATTATCAAATAATCTTATAAACCAACTCATGCTAAAATGTTAACATCTAGAATATCTGAATATATTTATCATGTATTTAAAATGTCATAAGGCAAAGGCATTATGAATGTGTAATATGGAGTACACTCAATTTTTCTCAAATTTTCCTTATAGCAGAATAGATTATTGCCCCTATACCCTACTCCCAACCTCAAGATCCATAAATTATTTTAACATTTACATTAGAAGGCACATTATCTTAGAGGTCACACCAAATAGGTGAATAAGAAATCAGCAGAAAAGCAATTCATC
Organism: Callospermophilus lateralis; assembly: GCF_048772815.1. NCBI lineage: Eukaryota > Metazoa > Chordata > Mammalia > Rodentia > Sciuridae > Callospermophilus > Callospermophilus lateralis. The sequence continues at coordinate 1,533,906 of NW_027517992.1, read as the reverse complement.
AGGAAAAAAAATTACCTGAAAATATACATGGATTGACTGACTGGCTATGAGGAGGACATTGATATATTTTACAAGGTCAATGTGTTTTGCTGTGGTAGATACCTCATTATCAACTCATGTTGATATAAAGTTTTTATATTAAATATTAAAATTGTTATGTGCTTATGAATTGATGTTAAGGCTTCATATTAGATATTTAAATTGTTATATTCTTATAAAATACAATTTTATGAAGTATATCAGAATATTGCTTTTAAATTGACAATAATAGCAGCCTGGTTCATTTCATTTATAGTGAAATTTCTTATATAGTATGAAAGAGTAGATAACAGAAAATTACCAAGCAGATTCAGAAAGAATGATGACAAGCTTTTTCTCTTTCCAGAGATGGACTACCAATGTTGGAATTGCTATTGGCACTGGGGCATGACTGATAGAGTCTGAAGCTGAATTAGAACCATTTAAATATGGAGTATGTATATACAGCAAAAAATACAAATACAGACAAAAATATGATCTAACCTCCTGGCTCTCACTCTGTAAGGAATAGATGATGTGCTTATTTCCAAACTAAATGCTGTGGATAGAGCACTCTATGGAAAGTTGCTGGTGTAAAGATAGTACAGGTGAGGAAGAGTTCATGCTCCCAATGGGTAGTGATGCACATATAAAAGAGAATCCTGCAGTGGGAATGATCTTTCTCTATAACTAGATGACAGGTTTGTGGCCAGGGTAGCACACACAGGTACAGTGTGTGACTTTTGATTTAATATTAAATTTGAAAACAGAGGGGACAGGAGAGATTTTCTCTCTTCTCTCTCTCTCTCTCTCTCTCTCTCTCTCTCTCTCTCTCTCTCTCTCTCTTCCTCAATCCGTTGGTATTTTTGTCTAGCTGAAGGTATTTAGGACCAAGTGAAAGTTTACAGAAAAGCCAAGTATGACCACATGTTCCATGGTGTCTAGTAAAGAATTCCTATGGCAAGAATCTGCCATCAATGCTGTGCCTAGGGTGATGGGTTCTGGTCACCAGTACTACCCTTCTACCCTTATCAGCAAATAAGGCAAAGGTTAATGTAGCAGCAGAAGATAAACACACAGGGCAATTGTTCCAATTAAATGTGAAGAAAAATCTCTGAAAACTCTGAGGAATATTTATGGGAAGTCAAACCAAATAATGGTAAGCTTGCTGGGACATGAAGGCTGGCAAGCACAACTGCCTAAGGACTGGGTATGGTCTAAACATTCCTACATCCATGATAGGATGCCATAGCTATAATTTCTGAATTAGTGGGACTACAATGGTGTTTTTAAAACTGTTAGTAACTTTTCCCCTTAGGAAGGACATTTCCCTTCTTTTATTCTCCATAAAAAATAAACATGTTACTGATATATAAAATTAGTTGCACTTGAAAGTGTTATGCTTGTGACTTGATTTTCTGTGATGCAGCACTAAAAATGAATAATTTTAATTCATTTTTTCCTAAATAAGAGGGATCGGTTTCTCCTAGTCATATTCAGTTGGTAACATTGATCTTTCTAAACTTTTCATCTTTGTAAATATCAGCTCTGAGAAGACTCTATTCCATTGACAATTGTAGGCTGAATGCCTTATAATTAAGCACCTTGGGGATAGAAGTATCTGATATCTAAAATATGATTTTTTTTTGGAATTCAGGCCAAACAAAATTGATCTCAATATATCTACCAAATATATACATGTATTGGACCACAGTAGGAAAATGACTTATTTAAAATATGCCAAATTATTTTTAAGATTCTATCATAAATGACCATTTCTTTCCTCCAGATGCTGTGTGTACTGTATTTCTACCTTCATCTTTTTCTATAGATTCTCCTTCATCCTCAAATTGTTCACATCAATGGTGCTAATATGCTAGTATTGACAGATTGCTTACACTACCTCCTTCCCCTGTCATGTGCTTCTCCTACATCTCAGGACTTTCCTAGGAATATTGCTTTATCTCCATGTTTTATAGCACTTAGAATATTATTACTGTTGGCAGGAACATTTATTTTTTTTAAAAAAAAATTATTGATTCAGGTGCCAAGAACACATATGCATCAGATAATTAAATTAAATTGAAGGCAGGACAATACGTGAAAGACAGAGCTGTTAAGTACTAGAAGGTGTAGTTATTTTTAGTTTAGCAATCTGTCTGGGATACTTGAAAATGTGCTGCTCTTCCATGGAAAGATGTTAAATTTTAATTTTTTCTATCATCAAATGATTTTACTAAAAATACTAGTCCAACAATATTCATCATTGCCTATTTTCACAAACTCATATTCACAATTACTTATGCTTGCCACAAAAATCAGATGAAGATAACCAAATCCCCAAATGCATTATTCTTTTATAAGCACTTTAATGTCTCAAAACAACAACAATAACAACAAAAAGTGTGGAAGGATTTAGAATTGATTTTCCAAATAGCAAGATACTCTAATGAAATAAATACCTGATAAAAATTTAAAGCTCATGATTACATTCATTTATGGAATATGTACGATTTGACCTCAAAAGGCTGAGAGTAGACTAGGGAAAGTAGGGGAAAGATAAGATGAGGAGAGGTTAATCAATGGGTGCTAAGATAAAGTTCAGTAGGAGTAAGAAATTCTGGTGTGTTTTAGCACAGGAGAGTGACTAAAAATAATAATTATGTACTGTATATTTTTAAAGGAGAGAAGATAAAATTTTGAATATTTATACCAGAAATAAGTGATAAATGTTTAATGACATGGATATTTTTAATCTAGGTTGAATATTACAAAATATATATGTTTTGAAAAATCTCATGGTAGTCAATTCACATGTACAACTTTTACATTTTCACATCAGTTAAAAAATAAACTTAACAGAATGAACAATTTTTATATATTTTGCATCATTAAAAATTAATATAATTTAAGGTGCTGTAGATCAAACCTAGGACTTTATGCATACCAGAAAGGAGCTTTACCACTGAGCTATACTCACAGACTTTTTTTTTAAATTTAAACTGATTACTGAACATATTTTATCACTCTCCTATGTCTTTATCATTGGATATTAAAGATTTTCATAATATCATGAATTAGAAAGTTGGTTCACTCTGAAGTGAAGGTCTTTTTAAGAGCTATCATGTCTTCCTTCACATGGAGTGAGGAGAACCTCACCAAGTTCATATGGATTATGTTGTATAAGTAATCAAAATTCTCAATGAGTTTATTTTCCAAAGTCCACATGTTCAAAGCTTCCTCATGAGAAGTAGGTGTGGCTCACTGTTATATTTAAAAGATAATAACATTGCTGTCTCCCAATTACATATTGAGCATTGTTCTGTATATTCCCTCAAAACTCTTCTGCCTCAATAGCCACATACCTGTCAGTAAATGAATGGATCAAGAACATTTGTTTTATATATACATAATGGAGTTTTACTGAGCTGCAAAGAAGAATGAAACTACAGTATATCTGGAGAACATTATGCTAAGTGAAGTAAGCCATACTTAGAAAATTAAGGGTCAAATGTTTTCTCTGATATGCAAAAGCTAGTGCAAATTAAAGAAAGAAGGCGGGAACATCAGTAGGTATCTAATAGCATAAAGATCAGTAAAGTACAAGAAGGAGATTGAGAGGGAGAGGTCATGGAAAAGGAAAGGAAATATGGAAAGAATTTAACAAAACCATGTTTTGTATATGTACAAGTGTACCACAGGTAAAAATCTCCTTTATGTGTGTGTGTAGAAAGCACAATGGAGATTGGATAAATGGATAAGCAAGAAGAGGATCAGTGGATTATAAGGGGTTTGGGGGGATGGAGTTGTAGGCAGTAGATGAATCAGGTCTGAAATGCAGTGGGCCAGATAGCATTCATTTTGTTATGATGTACCCAGTTACTATGGAAAACTGTAATGCTCAAATAAAGCAAGCAAACAAACAAAAAAACTATGCCAGCTTCTGATCCTACATGGTGACCTGATACATCAATATTAAAATCAATATTATCTCTTTGGCCTTGAGCACAGGTTGAAAGTAAAGATACAGGTTGATAGAAAATACTGAGGTCCCATTGTACAAGATTTTCAGCCCACCTGTTTGGCCAAGAGAATGAAATCCATGTTTTTTTTTGTTGTTGTTGTTGTTTTGTTTTGTTTTGTATTTTTCATGGTTAAATCCACTCTCTGAAGCTCTGATTCTGAGAGATGATTTGTTCTCTGAAAGAGGGTTGGGATAAAGAAAAAACAAAGATAGACTGCAGGGTTATATCAGGGAGGAAGATAAATGAAGCACCTTCCTTAGAGAAGAAAACTTTACAAAGTTCTGGATAAGGGAAAGCAGATTAAAAAATATGGAGAGAAGAAATCAGTGACCTAATAAAGACAGGTGAGATCATAGTCTAAAAAGAAGGGAATATACCTAAAAAGAACTTGCTGACCCAAGAAAATGACAGATTGTTAGACTTAAAAAGTGGAAAGGATGAGGGCAGGGATGAAACCTGAGGCAAAAGACCAAGGTTTCAACCCCTAATTTTCTGTTTACATATTCTACATATGGGAGTTGTTGATGGCTAACAAGCTAGACATACTTTCTTGTAATGGGGGAGGAAGGGTTTAAGCACTTATCTCTAAAGAAATTAAGTAATTTATAAATATAATATTTTCTGGAAAGAACTAGAAAAACCCAGATTAGAGCTTCAGAACAGAGTCTGTCTCTATCTGAAGACATGACATTTCTAGAGATTATTGTATAATCTTAAATGCCTAGTAAGGCCTTTCAACCTAGGCACATGCTCATATACACCAAAACTCTCAATCATTTCACTTTCTCCTATTTATAAGAATGCATAAGCACAAATCACCAAGCATTTAAATAAAAAAATGTATCAGAAAAGAAATGGAATAGGGTAATAGAAAAATTAACCACAAGGGAAATAAATATGACTTCCAGAAATATCTAAGAAAATACTACATTGATAAGAACTTTATTTTTGTCAGTTATGAGGGTGTACATCTGTAATCCCAGTGACTTGGAAGGCTGAAACAGCACTATTGCAAGTTCAAGGTCAGTCTCCACTACTGAGGAAGACTCTGTCAAAAAATAAAATTAAAAGGACTCAGTGGTAGAGGGCCTCTTCATTCAATCCCCAGTAGTGCACATGCACACACACACACACACACACACACACACACACACACATACACATTATCTTTAAAAACACAATTTTGATGTCAGAAAATTATCAGTTCCTCCCATTTATTAGTCATTTTTTTTCTAGATAACAATAATAATTGCATGAAAAGTTCTAAAATAAGTAAAGATGAGATTCAGGAGTTAAAATATGGTTAACACTCTTCTAATTGTAAGTATAGCCATGATGGTATGTTTGGATCTGTTTTGAGTAGTAAAGAATAGGACTAATTAGGCTTTTATATATTGTAGAAACTAAAAGTAACTGAAGAGTATGGACCATGTTTAATATATATTTTTCTATATTGTTTAGTACAGTGACTATCACACTTTACATAATCATTATGGTTCCCATAAACATTGATTATTTCCTTTTATATTGTAAAAAAGGAAAGCCAGTCTTACATTATGCTAGCTCAGTAATCAAATGTAAATGATCCCTAAACAGTAATATATTGAAACAGGATGCTGAGTTTGTCCCTGAAAAAGTAAAAAAAAAAAAGTACAAACCAGATCCAAAAATGGTGCATTTAGAATGAAATACAATCATGTGCTGAGGCAAACTTTGCTTAAGCTCATCAGACTGCAGGCACTTTTTATTTAGTGGCAAATCTCCATTACCACATGAGACCACATACATCACTCCAATAAAAAAGTGAAAATGCCATTATCTCTCCTTCCCCCTGATATTTGCAAAAGCTGCCTCTCCTGGGCACGTTATCCTTTGCAGACCTGCTTCCCACCCATTAATCTCTAGTCAGTCTCTAGCTCCTTATCCTGGCTGACTAACTCCACTTTACCATTTATATCTGATTTTAGATGTGAACTTTCTTTGAAACCTTTCTATTAACTGGGTGCTCATACAGAATTAATAGCATTTACAATTGTTATTTCCTGAAAATATTACTCCACTGCTCTGTGAGTTCCCATAGTCAGCATTCCTGTTTGTATTGTCTATGCTGCACTCTGAACACTTAGCTCAGTGGCTCACATGAGGTAGGTGATCAATAAATTCATGATGAACTGAAATTAAATGCTATCATTGGATCTCATATGCTAATCAAATTTTTATATCAACTGATTACAGGTCTACAAGTGTATATAAAATTACCAGAGATGCAAGAGGTATGTTTTTATTTAGTAACTTATCTTATGAACCATTGATTTGGTAATTCAACTGTGACTCTTCTTCATTAATATACACAAAATAACACCAGGATACAAATGATCAATTGTTTATATATTCCTATCCATACAGTTTGCTGATGCCAAATCTGTTATGTAGTAGCATGAATTAATATGTAATAAATTCATTATATTGACCAAGCTAGTATTCAATTCTATCATATCCTTCCATGTTGTGCATATTTTACAGGACATTTATAGAACATATGGGACTACATCCATAGAATACTGTACCAGATATGCAGGACATTTATAGAATTACTGGGGTTCTCACCCCACAGAATATTTCACAATTTTCCATGAGCATGCTAATGATTTATTTATCCATGAAAAACATTGTTTATGAAACAATACAGAATTATGGCTATGGGATTTCCATGGAAAACAGCTGCATAACATTGTGCCTAATTTTTTCATTACCTACATTTAGACTAGATTTAAAAAACAGTGTCTAAGAAACCATTTTAAGGGCTAATAACCTATTTTTTATTTGAGAGTGTCTAGGAAAGATTACCTCTCTTGAGATTCAACCTTCCACACTTCACTACATGTGAATTCACAGAAACTCTCTCATGTTTTTCCTCTTCCTTTTCTTCTTTTTTAAACAATGTTTGCCAGTTGAAAAACACAGAAGGTAAAATCACCAAGGAGTGATGGGTGGGAAGGAATTGGAAAAAGTAGAGAAAGAGAAGTATTGAAAGATAAATGAACTTCCCAATGTCAACTATTTGGTTTTAAATATGATAGGCAAGTGGTTGTGTAGGAACAATATGCATTGAGTCAGGGATCCATTTGAGATAAAGTAGCTTTTTTTTGTAAAGATATACAAATCCAGAATTCTAATAGCATTTTCCCCAATCTAAATAATTGCTGTTCACACATGCATTTCTCCATCTCACCACAAGTTTACACCTTAACCAGTGTTGTTAAACAAAGGCAATATGTCTATCCCTCAAATAAAATGAAAGCAATGAATCAAAATAAGATTTTATAAATATTTCTCATAGAATACGATTTTAAATAAAATCCTTTATCTGTATTCTTTTCCAATAATCTACAAAGATTTATTAATTTCATAATGCTCTGTTATAAATTATTATAGATAGGATAATATTGATATAAATATTAGGAAAACCCACAAAGCATTCTATGAATATAACCTATTAATATTTTCCAAAACGTGCCATTTTAGATACTCAGGATCTGGTGTTAGTGCTCAGAGGTAGAGTGCTTGCTGAGTATTTTTGAGACCCTTGATTCAAAAATTAAAAAGTAAATTGCATCTGTGATGAATAAATACAAACTCTTTCAAAAATAACACAAAACAGCAACAACAAAAAAAGAAAATTTATAGTGAATTCAATCTTAAGGCTGCCAAAAAATATATAGATATATGTGTATATAACTACACATATCTCTATATATGTATATATTATATTTAAATAATTAGATTCTACTCCCTTATATCAATACACATTAGGGTAAAATGATTTGAGTGGGTTTAACAACTTTTGGCTTCTTTTTACTTTTTACCTCATAATGATTCCTTCATATTTTCCTGTGTTATTCTATACACACTAAGAGTAATTGTAATTACTAAGTATGTGACCTAGCAACAGTCTATTTTGCACAGGTATGATTTAAAAAAAACAAGATTCTTATGTCTTCACCAAGCTTATCACAGTGAGAAAATGATAAAATTCTGAAAATAAATTGGTCTGGAAAATCTACATTAAGTGCAGATATTTATGAAAGACCATGAAACAAATGGTTGTTTGTATACGTTAAGATTTCCATCAACTATAGTTCATTTATATTTCAACTACAGCTACACATACCAAATAACAAGTAATCAAATATCAAATATGATGGAGAAACCCAAGAAAATAATTTACAGATGCACTGAGAAAAATTCAATAATACAGGTTAAATATGATATTAAAAATTATATTAAATGAATGTTAAGGTTCAAACAATATACCCCTAACAGTCAAGGGAAGGAGGAATTTGATTAAAATAGCACAGCAATAAAAATATATGAATAGAGTCAGGAAAAACAGTATTTGTCTTTTGATGAAACCTACTTGGGAAACTGAGACAGGAGGATTGCCTGAGCCCAAGAGTTCAAGGCCAACCTGGGCAACACAGTGAGGCCCTTTCTCAAAAAAAAAAAAAAAGCCAAACTCTACCAAACAAAACCCAAAAATATATAGACAAACACTTTTCTTTCCATGTTAACATGTTACATTTAAAAAAGAAATCTTTAGCATTTATATGAAAAAATGAGATTTATAGTAATTTAATTTTATGTAATTGATGATACTTTATTTGCTTACAGAAATACAAACTAATTTATTGAGTCCTCAATGTCTAATACCTGCAAGAAGAATAACTATGAAAAGAGTTTGAATGAATATTATTATATATTATTAATATTTCCTACCTTTTTATTTTTTTTCAATTCACATTTTTTACTTATTAATTTATTTCATATTCATATTAGCTCTGGAGGGAAGCTATTATAATACCTATTTTGCAGATGAGTAAACAATTTGAGAAATTAAAAAATGAACTTGGAGAAGATTAAAAAGATGAAAATAGTGAGTTTTCTCTTGACTCCTTCAAATTCTCCAATTTTCAACTGCCCCAAATTTTAACAAAACTGATATTTTATACTTATTTGAAAGTATTGAGAATTTTACACGTATGTGATATTTACACAAAATTTTGAGCAGTTTACTCCCATTTTGACATAAAAATATGAGCCTAATTATCATCTGATAAACTTAGGATATAGATTTTCTGGTTCATTTGCTTTAGCACTTGGAAGAGACATGTTATTCTTAATCCACGTACTTCAGTTTACTTTTTGATAATACTTTTCTGCATTCAAACCTGATATGTCCCTTTAAATTCATTTTTAGTCTGGGTTTGTTTAAAACTAAAAATTCTTTATCTTTTTAACTTAAAATCAAAACGGAGTAAGCAGGGTACAGTGATCTCACATGCCTATTTACCATTTTATAATTTGTAAATCAATTTTTGTAATGTTTTCAAACATTTGAGAAAGAGAAAAGATCTATGTTACACAGCCACTCATCCTGATTACTGCAAAATGGATATAAGGATGAGTCAGGAAGCAGAATAGCTAGGGAGTATTTGCTTGCAGGTTTTTTACTGCACAAAATCCTGTTGAGACAGTTGACTATAAACTACCCTATTTACCCTGGATGCAGACTTCAAAATAAATACAAACATTAGTCTATTTGGTATTGTTTTTATTTTGAAAGAACCAAGAAGTACTTATGAACATAAATCATAGCTTACAAGTCCAGAATCAAAAGAGCTTTGCCATCTGTATAATAAACAAAGGTGGCGGGATGGCTTCTTGCTTTCATTTTTGTTTTTGTTTTTGTTTGGTTTTCAGAGAACTCTTTTTTCAAGAAATAATGCTCAGAGAATGAGTGCTTGGATTCTCCACCATGTATCTACATTAAAACAGTGTAATTAGTCTTTCATGAAATTGTTTTTTGAATCTGAATACTGTTTTTCATTACGTTTGTAATTTACATTGGAAGTAACTTGGAAATAAGATACACTTAAGAAGAACAAATGATTTAACAAAAATGCTACATTTATGAAAGTGGTTTATTAACAGATATTAAGATTTAAACTTCTTTTTGTATTCTCAAGAAAATGTATAAAAGAAACATACATATAAAAAATTTATCTGAGTCCCAAATACTACCTATATTATAAAAACTTGAGTTCCTTTCTTTCTCCATTCTGCCTTTCTTCTGTCCTTGTGTCACAGTGAGGTTCTTAGAAATGCCAAACTAAGACACTTTGCTGTGCTTTCAAATGTTGTACCATCTAATTGTAACAAACCAGTTTTGACATGGATTTTTACTAAAACTACCTCATAATTGTGTATTTTTGTTGTACCACATAGGTTAGAAAGCAATAAAACCAAGTGGGAAAGCATAGGCTGGAAAACACAAAGTGAACCCCAAATTTAAAAAATATATATTCTAACTAAAAGTGATCTGTATCAATCCTAGGATAATTCCGCTACAAATTTTTTTATATCTACCAATGTATCCATATTAAAAGTCTAATTGGTATAAAAATTTTCAACATTTTCCTATAGAAACTTTCCAAATGCTGCTTAGCATAGCTTCAAATGCCTACTTATGCCAAAATATATTTGAAGTACCTTACCATTTAAATATCATCTGGAAAAGTTTCTCCCAACTTAAATAATATATAAAAACTCTTAAGGAAAAGCAAACTCTTTCCAAAACTCAGAATTTATTTTAAATATTTCTTAATGACATATAAATTTTAAAATAGGCAAAATATTAATATTGTATACAGTTCCTATAAAATTTAAAATATACACAAAATCAAAACAAAAATGAAAACAAAATCCAAACTAGTTCTAACTTACAGTGACAAATATAATGAGTACCTAAAACTATTGTCTGACATGATTTTTTACTTTATATCACATTATACAATATAAATACATATGCTGTATAGTGACCCAGTTTTCCCAATGTCTTATATTAAAATATTTCCAAACCTTTATTAACATAGCACATGATGACAAACTTTGGTTTTCATTTGATGTGGATGGAACATGGAAAATCTAACACAATTAAGATGTATGCTACTGAAATCACCACATATGCAAATAAAAATGTAAGCATGGAAATTAACTGTATTTCATGAGAATTATCTGTATTAACTGTATTTCCCTATAATATTTTAAACATTATTACTGATATAATTTAGACCTAAAATAAAAATTATCATAGTGAATTGTCCAACTCAAAATTTCTAGACCTCTTTTAAAAATTCTAGAACATTGTATGTGAAACACTTTCCAAATCTAAAAACAAATAAGGTGATTGATTTGCTCCACATTGGTGTCTCAAGGGTGGTATAGGGCATATCCAAACTGCTGATCCCTGTCCATTGATAAATTGCACTCTCTGATAAACCCAGCCATTCTCTCTAATCACACTTTCCCAGTTGATACCTGCTCAAATTAGAAAACAGGTCTCAATCACAAGCTACACCCATGACTAATTTCTCACAATCTATGTTTATAGAAATTAAAGTACCATTATGAATTCAATAGGCATTTATATTTAGAAAAAGTATTGAATTTAAAATATAATTTAAGGTCAGAAAAAGCCCAAACCATTCAATGAATGTATGTATCTACCCTTATTATATAAAGACAAACTCAGTTCATGTAAAAAAGAAGAAGAAGAAGAAGAAGAAAGAAAAATATGATAAAGCAAAAGGAGTATTTTAAAAAAATTGAAATCAGAATAAGACAAAATAAAATAAACAAGTTACTAATGCTGGCACTCAATTGTTCAGCTGTCTAGGCTTGCCAATTGATTGCTCAAAGAAAAATCAGCATGGAGGATGTTGCTTGGGGCTGATATTGCCTCATCAAGTAGGACCAAGTCAGCAATATCTAATTTTTGCACCAGAAGAAACAGTCAAAATAATGTGTGCACTGAATATTTTACAGAACTAAAGAGTCTGAATAGAAGTGCACAACTTAGCAAGTTCAACTCATCCCATCAAGTGCCAGCTCTACACTAATCCACAAAGAGCTGCCCATAAGCATGTATGTTATTTTTCCAATGTAATTTTCTCTGTGCACATCAAAAAGTCATACATACCAAATTTCATCAAGAATTTGATATAAGGAGGCTGATTCATAGTGGGATAGGGAGCGAGACCATGGGAGGAATGGACAAACTCTAGATAGGGCAGAGGGGTTGGAGGGGAAGGGAGGGGGCAAGGAGTAATTAATGATGGTGGAATGTGATGATCATTACTCTCAAAGTATATGTATGAATACACGAATTGGTGTGAATATACTATGTATACAACTAGAGATATGAAAATTGTGTTCTATATATGTAATAAGAATTGTAATGCCTTCTGCTGTCATACATAATTTTTAAAAATTACATAAAAAAGAATTTGGATTGACTGCTTTTGAAAGTAGAAAAAATGTATTACAAAGGAACTTATATCTGCTTAAAATGTACAGACATGTTTGGTAAATATGGTTAAATAATTTATCTTGTCCAATATTCACTAAGATATCCAAAATAAACCTGCACACATTTAAAAACTTCTCCAAAAATAACATTTTTTTGTACATTGAAAAAGAATCACACACGGATGCACAAACACACATACATGTACATGAATGTGAATGATTGACAGTGATCACAATGATGAGGAGGGATTTCATATGGTATTTCTAAATTGAGTAGTTATCTTGTTGGGCTCAAATATTATACAATCTATCTAATCTCAAACTAAGCAATGCAAACATGGCAGATACGGGCATCTGAGGTTAAGCTTTAACTTGATCTGTTTGATTTCTCCCTTTCATTTCCATATGACACAAGTTCTATTCATTTTCTTCTGAAATTTTTCTAATCAAATTCTGTCTTTTGTCTGGTTCAAACAAAACTTTGAAATGCTATGTACACCCTCTATTGCCTCCAGCATTTCCTTCTGGCTCCCTCAAAGTCTTCCAGGAAGTGATGGAGCCAGCTGTTAGCCATGGTCTCCTCCTTCAAAAGGATGTTCCCATGGGCTATGAAAACAGAGCTAAGAGGCATTATAATGCCATGAAAATATTTCTGTCATCTTTGAGAATAGTTTAAAGTCATTGAAGTCAAGTCTTTGCCTCATGGGTTGAAAAACCAGATTTAATCTTAGTTTAAGGTGGTAAATTATCATGATTAAAAGTCAATGCTCAATGTGACACTTTGTTAATTGTAGAAGATTAATTATACCGGGAAAATGAGAATGAAACCAATCCAGTTTCACATGGGATACATGATGTATTCTTCATATTAAAATGCTTCACAGGATATGTTATCTTTGTCCACCTGTCAGACCATATACAAAAGCTTCCTGCATCTAAGGGCAATGAGAAAAACGACAGGCATCATCACATAAAATATATCAGCAGGAAGTACATTTGTTGTGGCAAAAAGTGTTACATCCTTATTATCAGGAGATATTACCTTCATGTCATCACTATAAAGCCCTTTCCATTTGCCATAATTTGTTACAAAATAAAGGGGTTTGTGATAACAACAACCAGGTGAGCACAGCGTGGAAGATGTGCAACCTTGTCATTCCAAAATGAAAATAATTTATTGCTTTACAGTCATCTATTCAAATAATGACTGAAGCCCACTGTCCGACTACATTATTATCAGGCCACAGCCTTCTGCCCAGAAATATGTTAGCCAAATTCCTCCATCACTTCAATGCATGCTCATGATTTATGAGAGCTGAATGAATTGCTCAATGAGAATAACCTTCTCAAAAATGTTGATGCTAAAGAGAAACCAAAATTATTTGATGTTAATACACACAGAGGTGGCATTGGATTTTTTTCTTTGAAATCTAAACAGACAAATTAATAAGAAGCTTTCATCTAGCTTTAATTGAGACTGCTTGTATGCTGACAAAATCTGCTATTTAAATCACAGCTGTAATGAAGATTTAGCATGGAAAATCTGTCTTTTCCCAAACATAACAATTTCTAAGAATCAAAAGTGCCCTGTCATGTGGCATATGCTGTGGTAAATACCTTTTCTTACACTCAAAATACCTTTTCTTACACTCAAAAGAAAAGTAAATAGACTACTTAAAGAAAAGTAAATAGACTACTTAAATAAACTTCAGGCAATCGGAATCATACACCTGCCTCTTTGCCTATTTTTTCGTTAGAAGAAATTGCCAAGTTTATTAATGAGAGTTGAGCATGCAGTGCTCACTACAAACACTGTCAGCCTCTGGTATTCAGGTGAGAACTAGTTTTTGAAATATTTTCAATTACAACACTTCTTTACAGGTATAAATTGGATTGTCTCCACACCTCTGGGAAATACAGGTAAATGGTTACTTTGTAGACCTAAGCTTCATTAAGTTTATTTTCTCTGCCCTTTCTTGTTTTCACATTCTTTTGTTTTTGTTCTTGGAAAATCACAAGTAAAAGAAATAGAAAAGAAGAATTTCTTTTTAATAATAAAAATAGAAAATCATACAAAATATGACAGTGCACCTCAGAAATTGATTTTATTTCCAAGAACATTTTAGCTTTGCCCTGATACACTGCTTGTATTTGGCCACCCCCTGAGTTTTCATTGACAACTCCCTGCATTTTAAGTGAAATCTCTACCCCCTGCTGGGGCAGTATTGTACTGACTCTGCAGTCAAATGTCTTACTGGTTTGAGAGATACAAAGTACAACCTAGGATATCTCTGTGATAATACCTGAGCATATGAACACGCTCCCTGGAATTACGTGGGGCACTTTGTGGGACATATAGTTTGCTGTCTCAAGTGCCAGAATATTTTTTTTGTATGTGTGTGGTTTATATCCATGATTGACTGATTTAGTTCAACTCTAAATGATATGGAGAATCATGTGGTATTAAAATGGTGATTCAAATTCTTATCCATTCCGTCAAGAAAAAGTAGCCAATAAGCTTATGGACTATTCATAAGTCAAATAAATAAAATTAACTGGAAACAAGGGATATAATCATTCAATTGCAAAGATAAAAATAGCCCTTAAAGCAGTGCCTATTTACAAATTATCATCTAACTTCCAAGTATGCGTCTGACTCATTTTTGTGGTATACAAAAGAACATTAGCAATGTTATTATCCTTATATGCCAGTATATGTCCCTCAAGAGTTTTTTTTAGAAAAATTAATATTTTTCTAAATCAATTCTACCTCTAAATACTAGTAAGGGCATGCCATATTCTCAGCTTTTTCTTGAATTTAAAACTGTAAAGCAATTTTGTGCTTACCTGTATATTCAAAAGTGATCATTTCCATTTCTTTTAATGGCCTCTGCTAAATCATTCCCTGAGACTGAATCATCTTGCAAGTTAAAAACTCCTAATTTTATATTGTCTACATATTAATATAGTGAATACATATGTAAATAAATTATTATAATAAATATAACTAAAGTCCATTGAGATATTGCATTGAACCTGAACATCTAAAAATAACCCTTGTCAATAATTCTTTCACAGAATTCTTCTCAATTTGAATTTGAGTGCTCCATCTGTTCCATGCTGAGAATGTAACAGGTCCAAAAATTAAACTAATTTTCCCCTAGTGTGTGGAGACAATGAGAGAGAAGTTGGTGGAACTATAGAAGTATGCTTTTGGCTGCTCTCTTCTGTCTATGTATTTTTCAGAGGTTACACCCTGAGAAGGTGTATTGATGGTCAGGAGTCCAATGAGTGGGGCGACCCTTACAGTGTTCCTTGAAATTTTAAGTGAGAGTATGGATGGAAAGTATGAACAATTTTTATGGATAATTTTAGGTATCTAATGTATGTATTTACATTGCTCTTATTATTTATTTGTTGTCTATAACATTTATTCTAAATTGATACTTTGATTATTGCTTCTTCTTTATAACATATTATAAATCATAGAATTATGTATAGTAAATTTCAGGACCTATAATTGATCAGATCAGACCAAGCCAAATGACTTGCTGAATCACCTCAAGAATTTTGCCATTTTAAGAGAATAATATTGACAATAAAAAGGGGAAATAACTTTGCATATAAGAAATTCATGGAATCATTTTAGATATTCAAAATAAGTATTAAATTTATAAGGCAGCAGGAAGAATGGAAGTTGTCCTCAAATTTACAGATATGTCTTTATTCTAACATGACACAAATATAACATATTAAGTAACCATAACAACCTTAAAGATTCAAACTTTTTTCTGTAGATTTGAAATATCAATAATCTGGCCACGAACAAGACATGAGTGTACACACCCAGGACAGTTTCAAAGAAAGGGGAACATTAAATATTTACCTTCATGTTTGTAGAAAATAGAACGTTAAATGTATAAGAATGGACTGTATTTTACATCTTATAACAAAGTCACTTTTAGTAATAAGCATTAAATAAATGGAATATTAATAATGCCATAAAAGAAACAGACAATAAAATTCACCTACTGATTTTTATATAATCAAATAATTATAAAAACAAAAGTAAAATAAATATTATGGTACAAAAGTAATAATTGACATTTGATAAAAATTAATATATTTTAAAAGAAAAATACATTATTAAAAATAGCAACAGCATTAGAATTTCTTGTTATAGCCTTAACTTTTGTAAATTTATCAATAATTCACATCTTCATGTTCAATGGACAGAAAACAATTTCCAAAATATGTTTACCAATAAATTTTTACTAATTTAATTTATAAAGCTTTTTTTTTTTTAACCTGAAGCAACAAATACACACTGAGTTAGAAAACTCTAAAGCATGAATATAAGTTTGGGAGAGATGAGTATAAATCCATCAGGCAACAAAACCCAGATTACAATACTGTGCTTGATTTGATTTCTTAAATATCTATTCCTGTGACTTTCAAATTTTAAACACAATCTGCAAGCAATCAGAGTAAAATTAAGAAAACCTAAATTTTTTCCTTCATCTAGAAAAATCCTCTGTTGTCACTGCTTACTTTACACCTGCTGTTTAAAGCAGGAATATGTGACACCATGTAGCATATTCAAACTGTGCCTGGAGGGAGCTGCAATGACTGAGCTGGTATGAATTTACTCTCCAAAGGAACAAGTATTGCTGTGTCCTGCTGGTAGCTGAGTGTTCTCCATATTAACTTCCATATACATTAAGACATTTATTAACAGAAACAGCATACAAATGGGCTAGTTTGAAGCTTACATCCTTAAAACTGCAATAACCATAGCAATTGTTTATAAATTAGGCAGGATTATTTTTTTCTAGAAATCTATCTCATCACTGACAGTTTAGGATTTCTAGTTCAAATTGATAATAAAGAACAGACTGGCTTTAGCTAGCTCTATTTTTTTTTTCTTAATTCTCTACAGACCATTCCTTCTCTTGTTGCATGCTCTGGGGTGCTGCCTGTTCCCACCTCCCTATTCTTGGTATACCACTAGTTTTTATTATTCTTCAATAATTGACAGTGGTAACTAGGTGGCAAGAGATAGGAAAAACCTCTGAATCATAATAATGTGTAAATCACTTTTTACTACTTTAATAACACATCTTAAAGTAAAATCAAAGAGTCTTACAGACACTATTTCATTAATCCTCAAACATCCCTATCAGTACGATTTGAAACTTGGCTGAACTGAATCCATATTATGGATTAGTGGAGAAGTATTATAGGAAGGTAAAGTATGTTTTCTATGCCACACAACAAGCCACTGTTAAATCTGTATTGGATTCTGGGTTTCCAGCTCTGAAATCTATATCTCACTATAGCTCTCTCCACCTCATGAAATTCTACTATTTTTAAATAGTGAAATCTTGTCCCTAAAATGTCCCTCCATGAATAAAATATTCATGAAAACTAATTATTGCTGTCCTCTTTAGTGTAAAGAAAATTAGATAATACCAACAAGAAAAGGCAATTAATATTTCAGTATCTGGCAGGTTGTGAATGAAGATGGAATTTTTAATGAAAAATGCCAGAAATAATTAATCTACAGTGCTACAGTCAGTCAAACAATTAAATTTACTGAGCATTAACTATGTGCTAGACAGTACCAAAGGCACTAGTAAAACAGAATTGAATAAGAAAAATAGAGTTCTTGCCTTCAAAGAGTTTGCAAATTTGGGGGAGGGAGTGGCAGAAAACACATGTAAAAAATGTAACAAATGAATAAATTAAATAACTTTAATCACTAAACAGTATTATGGACAGAAATAATATGGTAGTTATGTGGTAGATGTAATTGATGGACTGAAATGATTAATGCTTGCTTAGGGTGATCAGAGAGTTATGTTTGATGGTTGTCATAAAAGGTGAATAGGGGAAGCCATGAAAACACCTGGGGAATAAATGTTCCCAGACAAATAAGCAGGCAACTTGGGATATATGCCACAAGAAGGATGAAGCAAAGATATGATAGTGGATCCAAAAGCAAGACAAATAAAATCTTGTATTAGGTTTGGATTTGTGCTAAGTGAAATAAAACAAAATTTGGAAGTTTTGTTTTATTTTTTGATTTATGGTTAAAAAAAAATTGTGACAACAGTGTAGATCATGGGCTGTGGATGATTAAGAGAGAACACAGGGACAGCAGTTAGGAACCTGCTTATGAAGGCCAGATAAGTCATATTGGTGGCATGGTCCTCAATTTCCATAGTTGTGATGTTAAGATTTGATCAGACAAAGGGTGTATTTTAGAAATTCTGTCTCAGAACTTACTGATAGTAAAAGTGTAGGGCAAGAAGGGATGAAAGAATCAAGGATGTACCTTGAATTTCTGCAGAGCTTCTCTCTGGTTGTCTCTTTTTCTAAAATGAGAAAGGGTTATGAATGGTTGGGAGTCTATTCTTCATGAAAGTGAAGACCTCAGTAAGGTAGTGGATATCGAGTCTGGCCATTAGGAAAGGGGTTTGAAAATCAATAATGCATGGCATCTAAAGTATCAACTAAATGATTTAATCATGGAAAGAAAGAAGCAAAGGACAAGATGATTCTCTTGAACACTGAAAATCTTCAACGTGTTCTAGCAAAGCTTAAAGAAACTAAAAACAGAGTGCCCAAAACATGGACAAAAACCCAGATTAGTATCATGTCATGTAACCTCAGAAATAAAACTTTTCAAAATAGAAGGGTCATCTTTGTATAATAAATATAATTATTAAATGATTTTTATTGACACAATATTTGAACACATTTATAAGATACAATGTGATGTTTTGTCTTGAATATTTTGATATACGTTGATCTATTCAAGAAGATATCAAGCATAACTATCACATTAAATATTGATAATTTTTACTGTAAATATTTTCAAAATCTCTTTATGCTGCTTCTTCTCCTTTTTCTTCTCTGTCTTCTTTTACTATGATGGAGGTTGAATTCAGAAATTTGTGCATCACAGCATACACTACCACTGAGCTATAGCCAATTGCTAACAATTTTGAGATATATAATGCACCATCATTAACTATATTTATGCTACTGTACCATAAACTATCAGAGCTGATTCCCCCTGTGTGAGGAAAGAACCAACACAATGGAAGAAAAATCTTTGTTAACTACTATTCTGATAGGATTAAAACTAGAATAAAGAATTTAAAAAAAAATATTCCAAAAAAATCAAATAACTCAATTAACAAATGGGCAAATAAATTAAATGAGAATGATCAAAAGAAGACATACAAATGCCAATAAATATATTTCTTTAAAAAGTTCAACATTATTAGCAATTAGGGAAATGAAAACCAAAACTACACTAGAATTTTATCTCACACCAGTAAGAATGGCAGCCATCAAGATTACAAATCAGAATAAATGCTGGAAAGGATATGGAGAAAAAGAAACACTAAACTGTTGGTGGAAATGTAAATTAGTTCACCACTGTGAAAATCAGTATGGAGTTTCCTCAAAACACTAGGAATATAACTATGAGATGATCCAACTTTACCACTACTCAGTATTTACCCTGAAGAATTAAAGCCATCATACTATAGTGATACATGCATATCCATATTTATAGTAGCACAATTCCCAACAGCCAAACTCTAGAACCAATGCAGGTGTCCATCAGTAGATGAAGAGATTGTTATTTTGCTACAGCCGGACTGCGGCAGATGGTGGCCCATACAGGGAGCCCCGGGACACTCGGGGGTAAGTGACGAAAAAAGCTGCCTGTCCATAGATAGGACGGGAGCAAATCTGCTTGTCCCTAGGCAGATAGGGCGAGAGAAAAAATGGCCATTTGGAGAAAATGGAGAAGATTGATACAGTATGCTGCTGTCTTGTTTTGTCTCAGTGTATTGTATTGTCTTTGTGATGAAAATATGGAAGGGGTGTTAAGTAAATTGATAAGGGAAGAAGGCACCCCAGTGGAACCAAGAATAATTAGGGCATATATTGATGGAAGCCCAGGAAGAATAGTCAGAAAGAAAAAGAAAGTTCAGAAAAAGGATTATCAGGAAAAAAAGTTGCAGCAAAAGGCCATTACTAAATACTTTTCATTACTGGAGGGTATATGAATCTAAACAGCAGCTGCCACCTGCCCAAGCGGGTCATGAGGCAGCAAGGACTTTCCAAGCAGTGGCAACTGGCTCTTCCCCACCCCCGCCCGGGGAGAGGGATGCCACTGTGAGAGCCCAAATCCAGGCATAGTCTCGCAGGCTCTTGCTCCCTGTGCCTGGAAGCAGTTTGAGTCCTGGACACTCCCCAGACTCTCTCTGGGACCATCTGGGGCTGCCTGGGATGCTGCAGGCGGAAGATGACTGGGTCCCTGATGTTTGATCATTTCCAAGGCCAGTAATTACAATGGTTCTCCCACACCTGGAAGCTAATGAGTAATGAGCACTATTAAGGCTTATTTCAAATGTAAAAATACTTAAAATAATGTACTAAATTGTTCAGAAGGTTGTTTTCTTAGTGTCTGCTAGAATGCTACAGAATTTTCTTTAGCCATCCAGAGTTCCTGTCTTCATCCCAGTGCCAATGAGGACAAGGGTGGATGAATTTCCAGTGTTGCTGAGAACCAGAGGAGACTTTGGATCAAGCTAGCTGCCTGTAGAATTTACCTGGACTGTGATTTAAGCTAGCTGCCTGCAGAACTTACCTGGACTGTGATTTACCTGGACTGTGAGTTAATCTATTGAGACACTGCTTTACCTGGACTGAGACAACAAACTGTAATCTACAACAAATTGTAACACGGTATCTTTGCTAATGGTGTCATTGCTGGAATAATTTTTCCATGGGCTTCTTGCATAGAGTCATCAATTGGCTTGGTATTGTGGCATTTTGTATCCTCCCTTTTTTTTTGTAGCAGGTTATTTATGGTGTTTCTCTAAAAACCACTATGGTCTTTATTTAAATTAAACAAAAGGGAGAAATGTTAGAGTCTATAAACAAGTCAGGATGGCGCCTGGCATTTTGCCAGAGGGAGTGGTTAATGTTAAAGTCTATAAACAAGTATGGATGGCGCCTGGCAAAATTACAGAGGGAGTGGTTTGTGAAGTAAGCCATTAAGTGTGAAGATTCCTGATTGGTTGACTGCTGTATCTAGTTTATGTTAATTAAGATAAGCTGTGTGGAATGTATAAATACTGCTCCTGTCCTACAATAAATGGCTCCCACTCCTGCTGTATCAATCTACACAAGTTGTTCGTCACCCCCCAGTTATTTTGCTACAGCCAGACTGCAGCAAAGAAATGAAAAAAAATATATATATACAATGAAGTTTTATTCAGTCAAATATAAAATTATGTCATTTACAGGAAAATGGATGGAACTAGAGATGATTTTGTTAAGCAAAATGAATCAAAGTCAGAAGGTTAAGGGTTTAGTGTTTTCTCTCTCTCTCGAATGTGGAAGCTAGAGAGGAAAGGAAAAGAAAGATGGGGGCAGGGCTGGGGATGTGGCTCAAGCGGTAGCATGCTTGCCTGGCATGCGTGTGGCCCGGGTTCGATCCTCAGCACCACATAGAAATGAAGATGTTGTGTCCACCGAAAACTAAAAAATAAATATTAAAAAAATTCTCTCTCTCTCTCCCTCTATCTCTCTCCCTCTCTCTTTAAAAAAAAAAAGTTGGGGGCAAATGTCATGAAAAATCAAAGGCACATGAGTAGAGGAAAGGGACCAAGAATTGGAGGTGAGGAGGGAGCCAGGAATAATATTGGCCATGCTGGGGAGTGATATTGGCCAAATTATTTCAATATATTGTACACGGTGTGCATGTATAAATATATAACAACAAATCCTATCAGTATGTACAGATATAATGCATCAATAAAAATAAATGTACGTGGGGAGTGGGAAGAGCTAATTTCTCCTATCTAACTATAATATTTTAGGTATTGATCAACATCTAACCTTCCTTCCTACTTTCCCAAATTGGTAACCACTATTCTACTCCCAGGCTACCTTTTAAATTGCCATTGACAAGTGTAATAAGATAAGGCTAAACACCCAACAGTCATTTGGAAAAATTCTTGGCTACTTTAATTAAGAGATTTTTCCAGTTATTTTATGGTTACTGTAGCTAAATTGGAATGAAGAAAGCAGATAATAGGAAGTTAGAACAAAGATCTATAAACCAGAGACAGCATTATTTTTTAATGGGGATTGAGCTCAGAGGCACTTAATCACTAACCCCTAAACCACACCCCAGCCCTCTACCCTTTGTATTCTATTTAGAGACAGGGTCTCACTGAGTTGCTTAGGGCCTTGCTAAGTTGCTGAGGCTGGCTTTGAACTCATAATCTTCCTGCCTCAGCCTCCTGAGCCACTGAGATTACAGGTATGCACCATTAATTTGGCTAACACTTGCTTTTAAATGTAGCTAAGAAGAAAGGCAGAAAAATGGGAATCTATTAGCATATTTGTGAGGAGTTTTGTTTGTTTTTGAGATGGATACTATTAAGTAAGTTTGAATTGGCTCTTGAAATATAAAGAAGATTGTGCGTGGAATAAAAGCCTTAAGAGAAGACAGCAGATAATGTCTAGGGCACAGGCACAGGGATGATTCCAAGGGAAACTTCTTTAGCTATAATGTTTAGAAAAGTTCAGTAGGTGAGAGAAGATAATATAGGGCATCTAGAAATGATGGGACTGAATTATGAAAAATGCAAAAGTGAAATTTTTAAGATAATATCATGAAGGATCTATAGTATTGAGGGCCCAATTGGAATCTGTGGTGATTAACATGGACTGTGCACATTTCTTTTTCAAGTAATAGTAAGCTGTTTTATGGAGCTTACTGTGATATTGGCAAATTGTGATATTGTAGTATTGGCAATTTTTTTATTAGTTGCTCATGACAATACAATGATCTTGACATATCATACATTTGAATCAAATGGGGTATAATTTCTCATTTTTCCAAGTGTACAAGTTGCAGAATCACATTGATTATATAGCTACATATATACATACAGCAATACAAGTGACTATTTTATTCAGCTGCCCTTCTGTACAGATATCACGAAGAGGTCCATAAAAGTGAATGGAGAGAAAATGAATTTGAAAGAGAAATGTGGTTTTTTGAAGAACAGATCTAAACTGTAGCCAAACCAAAAGAGCAATATAGTCAAACATACCAAACTTACAACTAAACTAAAATGTAATGTAAATTCTCAGGTAAAAGACAATAAGAGTACATAATTACAATTTGATACTGAAAAATCTTTAATAAAGTCTAGTATAAGTTACTTACTAGAAAATCATATACATTTTTGTTTAGGTATTAAAGCCATATACAGTTTTCTCACCATTTTTCTCATAAAACATTTTCTCAATATTCATATCTAATGAAAAACTTTCTATATTTTAGAAGTGCTAATGATACAAAATTTGCAATTGTGTGTATATTCAAAAGTATGAATATTATGCATTTAGGAATACATTTTCAAATAACCTTTTTTGCACAAGATTATACTGATTATGATAATTTTCAATAAAGCATATAGTGGCCTCCAGTTTTAAAACCTGGGAGATGGCAGCCCCTCAATCATCCATTTCATTTTCTATAGAGTTACTTGTGAATCTGGGAATCTGCAATCATGCCATTTGATTATCACTGCACAAATATTCAAACAGGACACTGGAGAGGCTGCAGATCAAACAAATCTGGCTTTGAATCTCTACTTACTTATTTTTATTAATTCTTTTTATTTGTATGCAACACCATTAAATTCCTAGATGTTCCACTAGCTTAAGTATCAGTTTTGTCACCTGTAAAACCATGATTTTTACCATTTCTGTGCTTATATTATTGTGCAAAAACTAGGTACTTCATGCAACACCACTTTCCAAAGCAAGGGTGGTGTATCCTAACATGTAAAACAATTGGCAGCTCCTCACACTGCATAGACATGGCTTTAAAGTGAATCACAGTTCTCTTCTTTTTCCAGATCACAAAATATACACATCCAAAGCAATGGGAGAAGGGACAACATATCTAGAAAAATGTGAGAACTTCTAAAGTTTATAAGAGGCAAAAGACCCAGAATGGCAAACATAATATTGAAGGAGAAGAACAAAGTTGGAGGACTACTTGACACCAATACTATTGCTATAGTAATCAAAGTAATGTGGTATTGGCAAAAGAATAGGCAGAAATCAAAGGATAGAGAAGTGCAGAAATACATCAACTGATCTTTCACAAAGAAGCAAATGCCATAGAATGGATACAAATCCTTTAAGTAAATCATTCTAGAACAATGAAACATCCACATGCAAAAAAAATTAATTTACATACAGACCTATACATACATACACAAAAACTTACACAAAAAGAATTATAGATCTAAGAATAAAACACAGATTTATGAAATCCCTAGATGATTACAATAGAAACAAGCTGATTCTGGGTATGATTATAATGTTTTAGTTACAATACAAAATGTATGTTCCATGCAAGAAATAATTGATCCACTGGACTTCACTAAAATTGAAAGTGCTTTTCCTCTGTAAAAACAATGTCAAGATAAGAAGACAAGACTCATACTTGAAGGGTATTTGCAAAAGCAATATTCTCCAAAAGTATTATCCAAATTATATAAAGAGTTCTTAAATCTTAGCAATAAGAAATAAGCAATGTGGTATTGGCAAAAGAATAACCTGACTAAAAAAATGGGCCAAAGACCTGAACAGATACTTCACCAAAAAAGATAGACAGATAGCACAGAGACATATGAAACGTTACTCCACACCATATACTGGTTTAAAGAACAATGAAATACTACTACACATGTATTAGAATGGCAAAAATCCAGAATGGTGATCATACCAAATGTTGCTAAAGATATGAAAAAATGGGTACTATTATTCTTTGCTGCTAGAAATACTACAAGAGAAGGCATTTTGGTAGTTTATTAAAAAAATAAACATTCTTACTGTCTGATCCCATGCCTTTTTATTTATTCAAAGTAGGAGAAAACTTATGTCCACACAAAAATGTACACTTGGATATTTATGGTAGTATAATTCATGGTTGCCCAAATTCGGAAGAACTCACCGTTAGATTAAACAAACAAACAGCAACAAAAACAAAACAACAACAACAACAAAAGTACACTCAGATAATGGGTTCCTATAGATTACTGAAAATAAATTTACTATGAAAACATAAGAAAACACAGAGGAATACCAAATGCATAAATGCATATTAAGTGAAAGAAGACCATTTGAGAAGACCACATACTACATGATTTCAACTATATGCACTTCTCAAAAGCGTGAAACCATGGAGCTAGTAAAAAAAAAGAAAAAAAAAATAGTAATTGCCTGAGGAATGGGGAGAAAAACAGTGATGAACATTGGAGAACACAGAGGATTTTTAGGTTAGTGAAAGTATTCTATGATACTGTAATGATGGATACATATCATTACACAATTGGCCAAACCCATGGAATGCACATCAAGAATGAGCTAGGGGCTAGGGATATACCTGAGTTGGTAAAGTTCTTCCCCACACCACCACCACCACCATCACCACATACACACACAAACAAACAATAAAATGGACTAGGATGTAATTTATATTTTGAGTTACTATGATATATAAATGTTTTTATGTTTTTGTTGGTGCATTAAAGTATACATAATAGCTATGTTCATTTTTTTATTTTCACAAGTGCACATAATTTGCTTCATTTCAATCCTTGGTACTATTTTTAGCAATCATGTCACTCAATACCCCTAGGATATTGCTAGGGGAAGCTATGTGAATGTGTGGGTGCCAGGGAACATATGGGAAATTTCTGTACCTACCTCTCAATTTTTCTCTGATCTTAAAACAGCTCTTAAAATCTGATAGCCCTAAAAAATTAAAGTGCATTACCAAATGGCTTTGTAGTGTAAATATCCTTCAGATGAGATAAAGAAAAAGGCAGAGGGAGTGTAAAGGAGGGGAAAGAGAGAACAAAGAGAGAGAGGAGATGAGAAGAGAGAACACAGAGAAGAGGAAGAGAAAAGGGAAGGGGAGACATAGGCAAAGAAAAAAATTTTTCCTTAACTTTTTTCCTTTTAACAAACCTTATACATTTTTTTTTCATTTTCTAATGTATTAACTGATGAAAAAAAGGAGTAAATATTTAGCAAGTAGTACTGGCATAGTTGGTTACCTACTAAAGAAATCAAACAAATTAATGACTTATTAGAAAGAAATTTAAAAATGATAGTTTCCATAAGTTTATAATGAAGTTTTATAAATTATAAATTTGAGTAAACTTTTTTTTTTTTAAAAAAAGCTGCATCTTATTCTCTATGATCAAATTTATATCACAAAACCAGGCAAATCTCACTTGGGCTGTTATATCAGAACAACAATTACTCTTGCTGGGGAAGTGAGGTTTGGAAAGGAGAAAAAGGAGGATACTTGGTGTTAGTAATAATCTGCTTCTTTATTGCAGTGATATTGCATTCATTTATGCTAACACATTTTTAGGTCCAGGCACTAAAATAAAATTTCATGAAAACATCTCAGAAAAGTATACTTCATGCAACTAAAAATGCATAATGAAGACATTAAATCACAGAATGTCCATCCTGTGTACTTTTTTCATCATTCTTCCTATGTGGAATTCATTATACTCAATTATGTATAGAAGAAGGCCATATACTTTCCTCATGTAAATTGTAGTTCACATGTTGAAACATATTTTTCCAAGAAAGAATGATTACTTACAGTGCAAGTACAAAAATCAGAATCAGTGTGTAGCCAGACAGAATTTGCTTATCTCAAGTTTCACAAATTTTAAATCAGCAATTTTTCAAAATATTTTTTAGTTGTCAGTGTACACTTTATTTTATTTATATGTGGTGCTGAGAATTTAACCCAGTGCTTCACACATGCTAGGCAAGTGTTCTACCACAGAGCCACAACCCCAGCCCTTGAATCTGCAATTTTCTAATAGCACTAAGAGACTAAATAGACACTGTCTATTTGAAAAGATACTGGTGTTAATTTTACTTGCTCCAACTTCCTGTTGATAGCATATAATGCATTCCTCCATCATTGTCACAAACATATCACTTTATTGTAATAATATTCTCTTTCAACTTCCTGAGTAAAACAGTTGATGCAAAGGCTTCGTTTTGTGTGAGTTTGCATGTGTATGCCTGTGTGTGTATGTGTGGCTGGGTGTGTGTGCACACATGCGTGTGTATGTGTCTGTGTTTTAACTGTTTGTCTTTATGGCTTAAAAGTAGATAAAGACTCAGAATACTTGTAATCTTGTAAAACTAGATACAGCATTTTAAATGTTTATCGTTAGAACATGCCCAGTGGCAGATGGTGGCATGCCATTTTAGAGCCACCTAGAGGTACAAAAATTGTCCCATGTTTTTCATTTTGGCAGATGCATATGCCCCTTTGGCAAACTTCAGAAAATAACTAAAAGGCTTACACCTTCAAAACAGATTGTATTTATAGAGGGATGTGTGCAGTTCAACAGGGGTGGTGCTTGGGATTTAAAAATCGACATTATCAAATGTGTAGTACAGTTGGTATGAAACTTTGGATAAGAAATTAGCGGAACTACTTTACTGTGTATTTGCTGTACCTATAGAATTTTAATGAATCTTAAGTAATTGTTTTCAGAGGAGTATTAAAATGAATTTTAATGAAATCATTCCAAATTGTTAGTTTTAAATGTAGATTAAAGGTCAAATTTCATACAGAACTCAATGCTTTGTGACAGCTTACTTTCAGTACTCAACCTGTTTTATTTGGCATACTGATAATTAGAATCTTACTAACAATACCATTTAAATCCAAATGCAAATATAATTTTTTAGAAGTACAGGTATCATATTTCCATATGACTTTCAAATTTTATAGCTTCCATTTTCATATTTTCAAAAACAATGTCCCCACATCATTTGTCTCTTCCATTTTTCTAGTTTTACATTAGAGTAAGAAACCACCATTGTTCACCCAAAAGAAATCTTTTCTGGTATGGAATGTTCTTTAATGTCATTTAAGGGTATGAAAGTGAAATCTCTATATGGTCAAAGAATTTTATCTAATGAGTTTTAAAATATAGATGGCTGAGATAAGGAAAATGCAAACAATTTGTGTAAAAGATCAGCTAATAAATATTTCAGGCTTCCAGGGATTCCTAGGCTCTGTGGCAACTACACAACTCTTTCAATATTGTAATGCATAAGCAGCTATATATAATGCATAAATGAAAGAGCAAGACTATAATTTCCTATTCTCTCTTTGTTTCCTGAATCCATCAATGGCTTGGTTTTCCCCAAACTTGGCTTGACTACATTTTCCTAACCCTGAATTAAAACTCACAGCTTCTCTGACTTCTTCCTTCTAGGCCTGTTAGGTGCCTAATTGGCTAAAATGGTGAGATTAGATGAGGAACAAGTAAAAGAAAAGCTTAAAAACTCTAACTTGAATTTTAATCATTTCTTTCTTTTACAAAGGTAATAAAATGTACTGTAGCAAATCTAGAAATTACACAAATTTGTAAAGGAGAAATTCTGAAATTTTGGAAGGAATTTCCTCTTGTATTTATATAAAATTTGCAAAATAAATTCAAAGTTTTTATCCTAAAGCACATGCTATGTCTGTTATTCGCCTGTTATGATCTTCTCTTGTTATTAAATACTCATTTGTAACCTCATACAATGTCTATATGTACTTGGCTTTTTTAATAATGAAAAATCTATTGAATGTTTTTCATGGTGGCAATCTGTTTTGTGATGGTTTGGAGGTGAGTTGTCTTTAAAAAGTTCTCATATGAGACAATTCAAGAAGGTTTGGAAAAGAAATGATTGGGTTATAGGCATAACCTCATCAGTGAATTAATTCCTGATGGGATTAACTAGGTGGTCACCAGAGGCAGGTGGGATGTGGCTGGAGGAAGTAGGTCACTGGGGGTATGATTTTGGGGTATGCATTTTGTATCTGGACAATGGAGTCTCTCTCTGCTTCTGATCACCATATGAGCAGCTTCTATTTGCCACATTTTTCCTCCAAGTTTTCAACATCGCCTCAAGCCTTGAAGCATGCCTTCAGCCTTGTATGGACTAAGACCTCTGAAACCTTGAGCCCTCGAATAAAATTTTCCTCTTCTATAATTGTTCTAATCAAATTACTTAGTCACAGCAATGAAAAAGCTGAGGACAACAATAGATAAATCATGAATTTGACTTATAAGAATGTGCCCATAATAATATGATAATGATTACCAGATGTAAAACTGTGCATTATTTTGCTTTTAATCTGTTGTAATTTAAATTTTTAATTTTTAAAAAATAAAATGTTTTAATTTTAATGTTATTTAATTTTCAATGAAAATGCTAGAATCTTGGCCATAATTTTCTCAGTTCTATTACATATGGGTTCTAATTGGCCTAATTATGCCAGGATAATCTGATTTCTTGTGCTTCATAACTGGTTCAGGAACCCAAGTTGATTTGGTCAGAGTGAGGTCCTGACCTTGCTTTCCATCTCTGTAGGAGGGACATATTCTACCTTCATATGGATAAACAATCCCCAAGACAGATGGCAGTCATTTTGTGCCTTCCAGTGTTATTATATTTAAGAAGATATAGAAATAAAGCAATGACAAAACAGGAAAATGAGTATTAACTAAACTACTAAAATGACCCCTTGGGGCTGGGATCCTGGCTCAGTGGCAGAGCACTCACCTAGCATAGCCGGGACCCGGGTTCGATACTCAGCACCACATAAAAATAAAGGCATTCATTGTGTTGTGTTCATCTACACCTATAAATAAATAAATAAATAAATAAATAAATAAATAAATAAATAAATAAAACACCCTTAACTGGCATACAAAAGCATCCCTGTAGCAATCTCACATCTACTATAGATATGGCAATCATTTATAAAAATTATTTAATCTTCTTATAATCAAGAGATAACTGTTCATGTGTGCCAGAACTTACCATCTATGATGTGAAGTTAATAATTTTAACTATACCTTTCCCAACTAGAGGGTTAGAATATTCCCCCCATTGCATCCTATTTTGAAATTGAGAAATGACAGGAAGTTGCTAATTTTCAAATAGTTTTTCTTAGCTAGAACTATTTAAAATAGATGTCTTCATTTTCTCTTTGATGAGCTTCCTACGGTTGTATTCTAAAGGAGGATATCTTATTTTTTTTCTCAAAGCAGCTACATTTAGAATATATGTGTTAATATAAAGTGAAACAAGGCATTAGCAAATGTACTGTGAAATTGATGGTCACTACTATTGTTCATTTTGGTACACTTTTTGTTCATGTCAAATCCATGGGTGAGATGTAAGTGACTTACACAACCATGATGGTAACTACTGAAATATGGAGTTTGCTACTAGTTGTATCCCCAAAATCTCATATACATTTTGAAATGTTAATACTAAAATACATATTATTAATATTATTCAAATTTGATACATTTTGGTAAGATTAGATAGCACTGGTTACTCATCACATTCCATTAAAATCTCAAAACCAGCAAAATCAAAAATAAAAGACAAATAACACCAGAATTATCATGTAAAATGAATAGAAAATTATATGAGTATATAATTACACAATTTATTTCTAATGTATATACACATATATACAAACATATATATCATATACATGTATATCCACACATAGAAATAAAACACCAGTTTTTCTACAATTTTAATCATAAATATGCTTAAAGTATATAATCTAATCATCTACATTATTTTTCCTATTTTTTTAACTGGAAACAATAGGGAAATTTAGATGTTCTATTATAAATAAATAAATAAATATATATATATATATATATATATATATATATATATATATATATATATATAACAACATATACAAAATATATAAAAGCATTTGGTAAGGAATATTATATTATTTTATTCAAATATGAGTTAAACTAGAACTGCAAATATATATATTAATAAATTTTGTCTAGATAGTTGAGTATTATCAATTTCATAAATTCATTATATACACACGCACATATATATATATATGTATACATATATATATATATATACACACACACACATACACACTTGTACACTTGTATTTACATAGAACTAGGATAGGAATCAATGAAATTTTTTGGAGAAGAAAATATTTCACTGAGAGAATTATGTATTTGTTTTTACTATTCATCGAATGGCTTTAGAAGATTAGAAACTTAAGTTATG
Source organism: Callospermophilus lateralis (assembly GCF_048772815.1). Taxonomy (NCBI): domain Eukaryota; kingdom Metazoa; phylum Chordata; class Mammalia; order Rodentia; family Sciuridae; genus Callospermophilus; species Callospermophilus lateralis. Next base: position 1,502,263 of record NW_027517992.1, on the reverse strand, counting down.
ATTTATATTACATGTGGTCACAAAAGAGTTAGATATTGCATTTAACCTAATGTATATTTAACCTTCTCTATAATACCTTAAAAACAATTCATTTTACTTTGGGAAACTCTTGTTCTAACTATATAATGAAATTATCTTTCTTGAAACTAAATGAAACACTGTAAGGGAAATAGTCTCTGCCATTGCAATATAAATGGCTTTTGTATACTGGCTACTAGGTTGCTTATTTCTTCACAACAGACTGAGACCTTGTTAGCTCAAAAATCAGAGCCAAGTTCAAATTTTTACTTACCAATTGATTTAGACACAGCCCAAATAAGCAGAATTTCAGTCATTCACTATCTTCCTGCTCCGCATACCCTGAGAGAAATTGCGCTCAATATCTGCTAGCCATAGATAAGCAAAAGGTTGTGTAGCCTCAAGCAGCTGCCTGTAGAGCTCTCTGACCCACAGTCTCCTGACTATGCTTAAGAGACATCACTTGTACACACAAGCCTCTCTGGATTGTGAGTCCTCTCCTCAAGCTTTCCCTTGGCCTCCTCCCTATGGATGCTAGCTATGGTGCCTTAAATCTCTGAGCAGGTTCACCCTATGAGACATTGGCTCCTAGGCCACATACCAATGTGTTGTCCAAATAAAGCTTGTGTGTGCTACTACCACCTCATCTTGTAGTCATATATTTTGGGGTCATATAAACATCAGTGAGATCAACCAACAAATATCTCAAAATCTTGTAAGCATGAATGATGCAATGAGTAATTATTAGTACTCAATGGATTTGCATAGTAATTATTAGTACTCTAGTGACTATTATGTCTTCCCTAATTTATCCTTTGAGATGTCTTTCTCTATGTAATGGTCCTTCATATATTTGAGATCACAGCTGTCACATTTCTTCTGAATCTTATTTATACAACAAACATGATAATAACTTCATTATTTCTGCATATGGCAGACTTTTATACACTTCATCATCTTAGTTGTCATCTCTGAATAAATTTTGCTCTGTCAAAATTCCTTTCAGAGGGATGTCAGAGAATAAATACTTGAATACAGTTGAGGTTTCCTGGTGTGGCGGAAGCTGGAACTTATTTATTTATTTATTATATAATGCCAAGTTAACTGCAGCTAGCAGGCAGACCATTTTGTATTCTTGGTCAGTTTTCTCTGTCAGTGATAAGAAGAAAATTCAGAGTGCAGTTTATCAACAGAGATCATTGCCATCACAGTGAAAGGGGAGATTCTGATTAAAGGGAAACTGAAAAAAGTTTGGAATTAACGACTGAAATACCCATGGTCAAGAGACGGAGGCTGAGGACCTAGAAATTATAAAAACCTTGAGAATCTCAAGGCTATGGGGGGATAAGAATGGAAAGGTATCCATTTAATGGCAAAGTGTGTGGCAAAGGAAACTTCCAGTAAGAGCAAGATTCCAACGGAGAACACCATTTGGAATACAAGAAGTGATGATAAAGCCAACCTCACCAAAAGGGCACATACTTTGGCCATCATCCTGAGAGACAAAATTCCCAGGAACACAAGGACATGAGCTAATATCTAACAACCCACTATTTTTGAAGAAAAGATAAAAAATGAAAGACCTATATATAACCTGCCAAATCTAAGTGAATAGAACAAAGAAATACGAATGCTGAAAGAGCATCCTATATGTTTAAAAAGCTGAAAGAAGGTTTTTGCAACAAAAAGCTGTGTCAGGTGCTCATAAAGAAAACCAATTAGTAAGACTGAGTGTGAAAAATACTGTAGCTGAAAAATCAAATATGTGTGTAAATAAGTTGGCTAATATCACAGACAGATAAAAAATAAGTTTCTGACTTGACATGCCAGATAAAAAGATATAAGGAAGGTATAAATATGTGGAAAAGCATTGTCTTTAATTTAGTATTGTGATACCTTTAAATGAAAAATATCAAACATTAATCCTTGTCACTTCTAATATAGACAAATGAAATGCAAATAGTAATTTGTATAAATAAAATATAAACAAACAACATAATTTACTCAATGTTATATTCACACTTAACTTTACAATTAAAATAGATAACTGAAATTGAAGAATGGAGTTGAAAGAGAAAAATTAAAATAATAGATGTTTTGAATTAATTTGTGATGCTACAGCTTTATGAGGCCAAAACATTTCCAGTCATCAAAATTTACCCTTCTCCCTATTATCACAATTGCATAATCTATTCGCTTGTCTTTTCTTTTTTGTGTGTGTTCAGGTAAAATTTAACACATATATCACCTTAAACTCCAGAACACTACTCTGATCACTTGAAAGTTATGTGTCTTTGTAAAAAAATATTTATTGAAACATCATTTGATGAAAAGAAAACAAGGAGCAACCGGCATGTCCATTAGTAGGAGAATGGCTGACTAAAATCATGATTCTGCCAAAATATTAACAAGCATGTTACATATTATATTATGTATGAAATAATATGAAGTAATACCTATAATATTTTATGAATTAAAATGGAAAAAAGTAGCCTAACAGAATGTTTCCATTTTTATTTAAAGATAAAAGAACACAAATAAGAAAATGAATATACTTCTTTTTATCATTTATTTTTAAATGTTCATATTTATAGGGTACTATGTGATAAGTCAATGCATGCCTACAGTGTGTAATGATCCAATCAGGCCCCTTAGTATTTCTAACTCTTCAAACACTCTAAAAATTTTTGAAAGACACATAATAATCATATATATTTATAGGGTATATTATGATGATTAAACACATGTGTAAAAGATATCTTAAATACCCTTATTTTAAGGACAAAATGAGAGTAAAATATATGCTAGGATTTATGTTAAAATATTATTGAAGAAATGCAAATCAAAACTACTCTAAGATTTCATCTCAATCCAGTCAGAATGGCAATTATCAAGAATACAAGCAATAATAAGTGTTAGCAAGAATGTGGGGGAAAAGGCACACTTATACATTGCTGGTGTTGCAAATTGTCGCAAGCACTATGAAAAGTAGTATGGAGATTCCTTAGAAAATGTGGAATCTTACCCACTCCTCCGTCTATACCTAAAGAACTTAAAATCAGCATACTGTAGTGATGAAGTCACATTAATGTTTATAGCAGTTCAGTTCACAATAGGAACCAACTTAGATGCCCTTCAACAGAAGAATGGATAAAGAAACTGTGGTATTTTACACAATGGAATATTACTCAGCAATAAAGAGAAGTGAAATTATGGCATTTGCAGGTAAATGGATGAAGTTGGAAAATATCATGCTAAGCAATGTAAGCAAATCAAAGAAAAAAAAGGCTGAAATGTTCTCTCTGATAAGTGGATGCTGATCCTTAATGTGGGGAGGGTCATGGGGAGAATGGAGAAACTTTGATTGGGAAGAGGGGAGGGAGGAATTTGGAGGGGGTATGGGGGCAAGAAAGATGGTGGAGTGAGATGAACATCATTACCCTAGGTACATGTGTGACTGCATATATGGTGAGGTTATACATCCTGTACAACCAGAGAAAAGAAAAGTTGTGCTCCATTATATATTTGGAACCAGGCACTATGGCAAACTCTTGCAATCCCAGTGGCTCAGAATACTAAGGCATAAAGTTGTTGACATCCTCAAAGCCAGCTCAGCAACTTAGACCCTAAGCAACTTAGTGAGACCTTATCTCAAAATAAAAAAGGCTTGGGGATGTGGCTCAGTAGTTGAGAGTATCCCTAGATTCATTTCTAGGTACAAAAAAATAAATAAATAAAGTATATAAATAAAATATAATATTATATACATACTTAATTTTATAATGAAAAGAGATAACTAGAATTAAAGAATGGAGGTGAAAGAGGAAAATTAAAATAATAGAAGTATTTGCATATGCATATATCTAGTATGCATATATATAAATATGAAACTTCAACAGTGGGAGGAAAAGTTATAATTATTTCTTATACTTCAGCATTGCTTGACATATTACAATGAACATGCATTGCTTAAAAATATGAAAACAACTTTATGACATAAAATATACATGATATTATGAAATTGAAAACGTTTTCAGTATAACAAGTATTGGCACCTATGAGAAACAGAAAGCTATTTCATTCTGATCTTTTAGTTTATGCATTTGGTACTGAGTGATTTTTTTTTGGTTGTTTCAGAAGACAAGGTACAGAGAATAGAGCAGAAGAAACTAGATAACCTTCAAACACTTTGGAGCTGCAATGAGAACATACTCTAAAAAATTCACTCATTGTGGAATTTAATAACATCCATTTCACAAACCACAGACTTTTCCTATCTCACAAATCAATTTCATTCTATTATATTGGTGAATTAGTTTCTATTAGTGAATTGGTTGTTCCACTTTAACTGTTGGCCTTCTAATAAAAGGGAAAGACATGTATTAGAAGTATAGAAAAGAGTCAAGATAATAGCCTAGCAATACTTCTTACTTATCATCTAACCTCTTCTTTTCAGATTTCCCCATGCTTCAGTGACCACGAGCTGTTACCATTGAATTAGGCATGACAAGCCTCTCCAGGGCCCCTGTTCTTTCAAGGAGTGGTTTGTTGGGGGTACAGTTATGAACAATGGTAATGAAACTATCACCATTTGTTTGAAATCTCATGTAGAGATTTTGAAATTCAAATGAGATATCACTATTCTTCTTATATTTAAGTCATAGGAAAATTAAATTTGATATATCCTTTAAATTTGTTTTTGCTCTTATAAATCTATGATCCTTACACAGCTTTGAAGTGAAAATAAATCATGAAGTTGAAAAAAATTACCCTCTATCAATATTGTTGTTGTTCTATAAATAAGATGGAATACAATTGTATACTTTCATGTTGGAGAACACACCCATACACTCACATACATATGGTATACACATGTATGTAGTCATGAATATATGAAAATATACATCCAGAGAGAGAGAGAGAGAGAGAGAGAGAGAAGCCTTGTAAGCATGAAATTATTTCTCTTTTTTTCAAAGATCTAATGTTATCATTTCATATGTAATTTGTGAATTATAACTTATATAAATTTTGGCATCAAGGAGGTCTTAGATTTGATTTCTTTTTTTAATTTTTTTAATATTTATTTTAAATAAATATTATTAGTGAATTGGTTGGAATTTTTTTTAAGTTTATGTAAAATAAATATCAACATAAAATAAATATGAGTTTAATTTAGATCATAGATCCAATCTATAATGAAATGACAGATTCACAATGAATGAAAATTGTGAAACAAAGATTATTCTTAGAGCAACAATATTTTATGTCAAACTATTAATAATCTAGAATACAATATCATATACACACATTTATTCTTATCCACATATAATCTTATGGTTGGGATTTGGAAAGTCTCCCAAAGTTTCTTTTGTCTGTTAAGAGCTTGTTCCCGAAATAAAGGTAAGTTGGGAGGTTTGGCCCTTGAGAAGTGATTATATAATGAGGGCTCTGACCTCATTACTGGATTAATCCATTGAAGGAAACATAATTTGATTGAACTATTGAGAGCTGGTAGAAACTCTATGCAGTGGGTATGGTTGGAAGTAGGTTATTGGAAGCATGCCCTAGGAGAGGATTTCTTTCCTTATCTGCTTATTCTATCTCTCTCATTCTCTCTCCCTCCCTTCCTCCTTCCTTCTTGGCTGCCTTGTGCTGAACTGTTTTCCTCCACCTGGACTTTCCACCATGATGCTCTGCTCAAGCCCAAAGCAATGCAGCAAACTGAATATGACCTGAAACCTTGAATAAATAAAATAAATTGCACCAAAATGAATCTTTCCTCCTCCACCTTGTTTGTGCCAGGTATTTTGGTCACAGTGATGAAAAGCTGACTAACACATATAGGTATTAAAGAAGGCATGTATCTTTGTGTCAGAACAATAACATCCTTTGAAACTAGTTGACAGTTGGTGAAATGCTTTTACTCCATCTCACTTTACTATGAAGATGTGAGAAGACATGGTTGACTTGTTTATTTTATATGACTTTGCTTATGAAGTAGGTCATAGGTACATTATACAATATACCTCTTTCACAAAAATTCAATAAAAATATCAAAAAGACAGATGCAGATTTTTTCTTTTCTCTGCCTTTGTCCCAATCATTTCACTTATCTCTAATTTGTTATCTCAGACTTAGTTTAACAACAAGTACTGTCAGTGCCTTAAGCAAATCTTCCTCCTGAAAACTAAACTGTGGAAGGGTTCAAATTAAAGCAAATATTAAACTTTGCTCTTACCAGTACCTTAAATACTTTCTTAGCCTCAAGGATCAGTCCAAGACTTTGTACTTTCAATGGCTCCTCTCCTCTCTCTGTTAAAGTTCTCTATCAACTCTCTCTTTATTGTGCAGTGTTCTGGTCACAGACATACACACATATTTATTTCAAATTATCTGTTTTTTGTTGTTGTTTTGTGTGTGTGTGTGTGTGTGTGTGTCTGTGTGTGTGTGCGAACCCTCCTTTATTTCAAACTCCCATAGCAGTCATTGTTAATGTCAGTCATTTGGACATTTAATCACATACAACATGATAGAGTAGAAATAATGCTAGAATTTAGTTCCAAAGTACAAGTCCAAAAATTTACAGTGATAATAACAACATGTAGGAGGAGACGGAAATGAGATATAATAAGAATATAGACTTGAGATGGATGCTGAGAGGAGAAAAGAATGAGTTTGGGTTCTAGTCATTGGTAACTGGCAAATAATGGTGGTGTCATCTAAGACTGAGCTGAATGAACAAAAGCAATGTTTTATATCACCCTATTTCTATAAAATCTTAGTTTACAGAGTTTTACTGTTTACTTATCATTATTTCTAGATTCTTTAATGGCTCTGTACACACTTCCAATCTCCCTAACTCCTCAATGTATTAATGCATGAATACCAAGACTAAACAGGAGCTTGGTCATTAATAATGTGCTCATCTAACAACTAAAATTATATAGATGCACATTTTATAACGTATAGATTTAAAATAGCAATGTGAATTTCCACTTATCCTTCAGATACTTGACATTAGCATTGTCCTTTTCTAACAAAAAATTATTCCTAATGTTAAAATATTAGATATATGAATTGAGGACATCTGTGAAAACTCACCTATTCTGACAGAATCCCAGGACCTTTTCTTCACTCTACCTTTAAGAACCCAACTAAAGACTGAAATTTCAACAGGTGTGTAACTATACAAAACACTATTTCAAGATGTTGCTTTTGATAATATATTAGTTCCTTTTGAAACTACACACTCAGTTCCAAATTTTATATGCCTTTATAATTTCTCATCCTTGTAAGGTGGTATTTCTTAACATATTGCAATGAAAGAAGCTGCATTTTAATGGCATGCTTTATGCATGTGAATACTTTGTGTAATTCTCACTTGCCTTGATTCCTTTTTTAAAAAGTGAGATTCTATGATTAAAAGAAAATTTTTTTATTTAAATAAGCAATTTTCTGGTAGAACTTAAAGTTACTAATGTATAATATGGTCTATGAAAAGGTATTTTTAAGCAACTGAGAATTGTGATATTTTTAAAGTTATATTTAAGTAAAAGTTTTATATATGCTTGTAGATAAAAAGTGGACATATGTGTACTGTATTAATTATATGAATGATATATATATATATATATATATATATATATATATATATATATACATATATATAAAGTTTATATGTGTTTGTGAATAAAATATTGATGTATGCATGTGTTGAGTAATCACAAAATAAAAATGCTATCTCTAGAGAATGTTCTGTGCAACAGTATAAGGAATTACTTTGATTCTTTCTTTATATTTTTTAAAAGCAAATTTTTAAAAGCATCCCTTTTCTAAAAGCCACTCATCAAGTGTAAATAAAATGATTAAAATTGCTTTAATTTACTGGTAAACATAAATATTTCTTACTTTTGAAAGATCATGTAATTCAACAGAAGTAAATATCCCATCCAAAACTATTGGCTTATTAAGAATCGCTCCAGTTCAATAACCTAGTTATTATAGAAAAATGAAGAAATTTGGAACTCAAGGGTTTAGAATAGTGAAATATACACATTAATTTTTTTAATTAATTTTTATTGTTGGTTGTTCAAAACATTACATAGTTCTTAATATATCATATTTCACACTTTGATTCAAGTGGGATATGAACTCCCATTTTTACCCCGTATACAGATTGCAGAATCACATCAGTTGCACAACATTGATTTACATATTGCCATTCTGGTGTTTGTTGTATTCTGCTGCCTTTCCTATCCTCTACTATCCCCCCTTGAGGGGTTACCAAGGATTGAACTCAGGAGCCCTCAACCACTAAGCCACATCTATAGCCCTATTTTGCATTTTATTTAAAGACAGGGAATCACTGAGTTGCTTAGCACCTCACTTTTGCTGAGGTTGGCTTTAAACTTGAGAACCTCCTGACTCAGTTTCCCGAGCCTCTGGGATTACAGGCATGTGCCACCAGCTCATATTATTTTTATACTTTATTCATTTCTGGATTTATGAGGCCTTTAAACCATAACACTTTCTAAAGAAACTGGCATCCATTCTTTCCCTGTTGTTTTTGAATCTAGATGGTACTTAAACATTGGTCCAAATGGAATAAAATTCCCATTTGTGGAATTCCAGCTCCTTAAATCAAGAGGTGTAGAGGCAGGGAAATGTACTCTGAAGTCACATACATTTAGTGTGAAGCCCAGCACTTTTATCTGTGCCTCAGTTTCCTTAGCTGTAAAATAGGAATAACACACATAGTACCTTCACCGTATCTTGAGAACTAAAGGAAATAATGTACATTAAGCATTTCTTGGTTCCTCCCAGAGACAGTGATCACTTGACTACTTCCTGCCAATGGGCATTAGTGCTCTTTGATTATTAACTAGAATTTTACTTCTATAGTTTATCTGTTTCTGTCTTCTACATATTTTAGAGGTTTTGAAACAGAAAATAAGCCAGAAAAAAATTTTTTTTTATAAAAAAATCCAAAAGGTGCAATGACTTGCCATCTCTACAGTAGGCCTAATGTAATATGCCATAAAAATAGCTTTAAAATAACAAGATGAGAGAGTTATTTATAGAAAAATAGATAAAGCTTTTAATGCTAAGCTGGTACTCTGAATTTCTAAGAAAATGATTGTTATCTCTTTGTCATTATATGTAATATATGCAGTGCATCTATGTATTTTTCAGGCTTTTCCTATGAAAGAAATGTAGTTTCCCATCGTTGTGATTTAACCCTGAACTTACAGAGATTTAAGAGCATGCACTCTAATAAGTTATACAATATCTGTAATGGTTCATACTCAGGGGTCAAGATCTTACTTGATGATAATGGTGAATAACATTTTTCAAAAAATCGTGAATGACCACATGGTTGGTATTTTTCAAGCTAAGTAAAAAATACCAATTAGGCATTTTGTTGTTTAAACTGTCAGTTTTTTCCTTTGACCTACTTTTTAGCACTGGCAATAACACCAATTTAGGAAAAGGAGTGTTTCATCAGCAAAGGGTCAAGTTAAAGGAGTAAATTATGGCATCGCTCCCAAGTATGTTTCAGTTTGCCAGAGTGGATGATTGCCTATTCATGGGGAAAGAATGCTATGTGAGAATTCCAGGGCTCCTTGTGTTTTGGCAGCTTTTTTTCACTGTAAGACAAGGAATCACAGGCTTTAATGTACAGTCCTGTGGAGATGGGTGGAAGGAGAGAGGGAACTGGATAAATGGCTTTGAAATGAGATTGATTTACTCTTTTCTTCTTCAAAGAACAAGAGAAGAGGTACAGTTATATTAATTGGTTGGTGTCTATTTTATAGCTTTTAAAAACAGAGAATAATTCATCTTGATTCTGTAATTACTAGCTATACAAACAGCATATGACAAGTCTTGACAAGAAGGCTTTTTCAACATGGAATAGCTATTACAATGGCCAAAGTGTTAGATTAAAATATCAAGGTTGTGCCATTTGATAAATTCTTTCCTTTCTTAATAGGAGGTGTTATCTACATTTGTATGCTAATTCTAAAATGTCTGTACTGTGTATGAAACTAAATATCAAACAGATCACTAAATTCAATGAACCAATAAACAGTAGTTTTCCAAAACATTCTGAAGGAACTGGTTACATATTTTCTTCTGGATAAGAAGTTGGTTTTATTCTTGGAATACAATCGATTTTTTATTGAGTACAAGTCTATAAAATTATAAATCAGGAGTTTTATCGATCGCATGAAGGTCATGCCTCCATGACAACATTGTTGTAGACTGAAGTCTGGGTTAAAAAGCATCCGTTTAACTCTCATGAGGCACCAACTAAGATAAAGTAAAGGAATTCATAAACCCATTTATGCCACATACATGGATCAAATAAATTATTACAACCTTATATCTGAGTTTCACTCTCTGGGTGAGACAATGTCCTGGAAATGACCCCAGTTGAAACTGGCAGGAGATGATTATCTTTCTCCCCTTTCAACTTTTGCCTGGGGTCAGGAAGATCCAAGTTGTTCAATATTTCTATTACACTAATGGGACAATTATCACATAGGGATCAACTTCATGCTGCTAATATAGATATGCATCTGGAAGCAATTTCTGGCTCTTCTGGGCAAGGCAATCTATTAGGTCATTTGTAACCTCTGCGAAGTCTAGTGGAAAGAATACAGACTCTGGACTTCTTGGTTTAAATTCTATCAGCCAAGTATTTATTTGTAGAGTAACCTTGGCATATTACTTAACATTTCTGAGTCTCCTTTAGGAGATAATAGCCATTATCTGATGGTACATTTGCAAAGATTTTTTTTAAATAAAAACAACACAGAAAAACAAACTGTAAGATTATTTCATGCATCATAGAAATTGGTAAATTGGAATTATTATTATCATCATGTACAGTACCTTGCTCTTTCCTTTAAATTGACTAACATCATCTTGATATACAGAATTATCAACTTCTAAAGAACATTTTCTCTGTCACATGAGTATTATCTCAAAACACATATAGAAAATAAATACATGAGTTTATAATAAATGTAAATTATTCTGAAACTTATCAAAAAAGAATGAGTCATAATTTTCCTTTTAAATTTATCCTGCCCTAAAATCTTTTAGGAATCAATCAACATCTATTTATTGGCTATTTAGTATCCATCACATTGTCCTTAACAAACTGCATGGAAACTACCTCTAAAGTATTTATGAACTAGATAAAGAGGTAAAAGGTAAGATCCAGAATTAATAAATAATAATTATATTAACAATGAAAAGCAAACTAACCTGCTTTCTAAAAGTCTTGGTAACAATGTGACCATTATTACTAATAATGTGACATTATTACTAATGATGCTTGAGTTCAGGGAGCTAGGTAATCAAAGGTTCAGGATTACAGAAATAAATGTTACTAGTTCTTACATAAATGAATCTTTTTGAATGATTGCTGAATGCCCATATTAGTTATGGAAATATTTATAATACTCTAGACATGGAAACTGAAGAAAACACACCAAAGAGTAACAAAACCCTGCATTTAATGTTAGATGGATCACATACCCACTTTCTACGTACCTTGTGTAATCTTTTAAGTCTCTGAAGGATTTATGTGATAGCATATATTAAAATTCTACTTTGAGAAAAAATTAACATATTGCTATTTATGCTATAGAGAAGTTGAAAATACATAAATGGTAGTATGGTCTGCTTTGGATTTAACATGCATTTTCTTCTAATATGTAATGTCAATTAAATTTATTTTATTTTTTATATACTCTGAGAATATAACTACATTATCAATAACATCACACAACACACACAAAAAAATCTCTCAAGTGCAAATAGTGATGGTTGCAACAAAATGAAGTTTTTTGTCACTTAGAAATCCTAACTATAATGATAATAAAATACATGTATGCATAATGCAAAATCAGTTCAGAGTAATGGTCACATTTTTACCAAGACTTTTAGAAAGCAGATTAGTTTGCTTTTCATTGTTAATATGATTATTATTTACTAGTTCAGGATCTTACCTTTTACCACTTTGACTAGTTCATAAATCCTTTAGAGGTAGTTTCCAATAGTATGTTAAGGACAATGTGATGTGTACTAGATAGTCAATAAATAGATGTTGATTGATTCCTAAAAGCTTTTAGGGCAAGATAAATTTAAAAGAAAAATTATGACTCATTCTCATAATATATCTGCATGAAAAATCAGTTTGATTGCAAAGTTATTGCAAACTATTCTACACTACATCAATATTGCATGTTCTGAACTTTGAGAATAAAATCCATTGAAGTACTAATCTTCAGAACTATTTCTTTTATTTTTCAAATTTAGGAAGATAAAAGTTTTGAATTTCTCTAGAGTAAGCCATATTTTCACAAACTTTTTTCCCACGCTTTTATTTCCATCTTTTAGACAAATCTTTCACTCTTTAGAACCTATCCAAAGTTCATCAGATGTCACATTTTTGCTGTTGTGGTAGACATTAATTAATTTTGCTACTCACTAATGGTTAGTGCCCAATAGAATTATCCTAGTCAGTGTTTTGCTTCTTTAGATTCATTTTGAATCTGATTTTCCAGTTTCAATAAACTCCCTCTTGGCCTTAGGTAACTATAGTAGTTTTCAGTTGTTAGAAACCAGAACTCTTAAGTAATATATATGGCAGTCTGCTAATGCTACTGATGAGGATTTTCTACTACATGAAAAGACTCAAGGGAGAATCATGAATATTTATTGAGTTCCACTCATTAACAATATTTGAATCTTTTCCTGTGCCTCATTCTTCTTCCCAAGATATGACTCAATAATAGTCATCTTGCCTTTAAGGTTAGCCAAAATGAAATTCTGTTATTCCTTTACAAAAACCCACTGCTATGTTCTAAAGATGTTGATGTGCTTACTATAGAGTATCCTTCAGTTATTTCCCCCTCTCCCTCCTATTAACAGCTGCAAGTTTAGCTCACCTCTGTACAGTCATGCAAATAGCCATTCCCCCAGAGGGAATATAGGAAAAAAATTACTTCCAATGCAGGAGTCCAAATATGCTCTATACATTGCCCCTGAATGCTCTTGTCTCCATCAGATAGTCCAGGAAAGAAACAGCATTCAGACTGTCATAGAGTTCTCATCAGCATTATATACATAGGGCTTTTTCCTCATACATTGAATCCTTGTATTTAAATTGTGTGTAGGTGAGATGTGTAAGCATTTTAAGACAATATCCTAACATTGAAACAGAGGAGAAACACAAACTCAAGAACATTGTGTGGGCTTAAGGGAGGTGAGGATTGTCATCTATAGTCTTTGAAACAACAATTTTCCATGCTGAACATAGCATATTTTAAAGTTTTTTTAAAAATGCATATTTTTATTTTTAATAGACATATTTCAAGTTTATAGTCCTAATATGTATCTACTATATTGGGTATAACTAAAAGTGGACATTTTTAATTCAATGCATTGGTCTCTAATGGCGCAACCATGTCACCAAGAGTTTAGATCTGTTTCTGCATTTGGCTTTGAAATGATATCTCTGAATTAGACATGTTGAAATCCTGAAATTGGCAATTTTCATGAAATCTTTAGATTCATATAGCAGAATTAATGCCTTTAAATACAACAAAAAGTAAAACACAATGACTAGAGCAGAAAAGTTATGAGAAGATAATAGTGACAAGTAAGACCTCTAATTGAATATCAGAGATTCCTGGCCTACAGCCAAATCAAGCAAGTAAGAATTATGACTCAACTTTAATACTCACTCTTATTTTCTTTATCATGAATTACCCTGAAACCACTCTGCCTTACCTTGTAAATTTGCCAAGGATATCTTATGAAAGCATTCTAGTGGCTGTTGAGAAAAATAAATATGACATAATGGATTTGTGTTTTGGTTTATTTTTGCCTGGATCCTGACCTAGGTGTTTGGCAAGGCACATGCTTAGAATTATCCAAAGCTACCCAACATCTGATATATATACTTAGAAGAAGATTTGGAAATGAAGATGAGATATTTTTCAAATGATCTAGAGGCACTCACAGACCTAACACAGTGTCAAGTTTACTACTAAGAGATCAATTTTAATACCAAAATCTACACAAACTTGCAATTAGGAACATGACCACTGCTTCCTGTAAAATATGTACTGCAATGATATACACATACACATGTACAATATCTACTGATATTCAGTTCAACATTCATATCACATTTTATTTGATGTAACAGTGAAGAAATCAATCATGCAAATAATATAAGTGCAAAATGATCTTTAGATTTATTTAAATGCTTAAAGACAGAAGCATAATCACAATATCTCAGTAATATAGTTCATCAGTTATCATTTCACATGTAGTCTACATATTTGGTCTTACATGGAAAATACTTCATTCCTTATAAATTGTTATAGTATTAGAAAGTCTTAATTTTTAACTTTCTTTTTTAATTTTATTGTTACTCAGAAGCAAAATATAAAATTAAAATTCCTAAATCTCAGGAATGCTCTGACTTCTTTAAATTTTTTATTAAATTTTTATTAAGGCATAAAAGTATCTAAGCACAGTGTTTTACAAAAATGTGGAAATGGTATTTCATTTGTTCCATATGTACTTAGTTATTTTACAAGAACTGAGCACAAGTTAACATCTTGGTTTCAGAGATGAATAAAATGATTACTTTGCCATCTAGGAGCTCACAGTCATGCCAGAACTAACCACAGATATAAAAATTGACTGATAACAGAGTTTAAACATCCCATACAACTTTTTAAATGTATATTGTAAGATCCTAAGCTCTTAGAAACAACTGAGTGCAGAGAATAAGAGACAAATTATTTCATCTACTAAGTCCCTCAAAGAGTTCTCCAAAGAGTCCCTGCCACTTCCAGGAACCCATGGCATATTCTAATACACTGAAGTCCCACATTTTAGATTTTTAAAACTTTAGAAATATAAAATACAGAAATGCTGGTCCATACAAATGTCTTGAGATTTTAAAATATTAATCTAACTAATAGTTATAATCATTACTCCATAAAAGATATTAATGATTTTAAGTACTTGAGCTGCATCATTATAAGGATCATATTCCCCTTAGTTTAATTTTAACATGTTTAAAAACAAAACTTGACATTTTAAGTCAGCAAGGGAGACTCATTGCAGCCACAGGATACATCCATCTGTCCTAAATGCCATAATTATTGGACAAGATTCTGCCAAGGAAGTTACTCCTTGGGGATTTGGGAGGTATTTCATTTTCCAAGACATGGAGGGGCTATTTAGTGAACTGGTTGACTGATTTATGCAGGAGAATGCTCAGTAATGGTTGTTCAAATATCAGTCATTTGAAAAAATTAACAGTCTTCTCAGATGCATACCAATCATTGTGTCCGGTTAGCAGAAGGAAAAACTGATTAATTTGGTGAGTGGTTAACTCATTCTGTTGATTCTATTTTTAGACCAATTTGGCAGTATTTTAGAAAATGTGTTCCTTTTGTCTTATGTGATGAATTTAAGATTTTGGCATTTTAAAAAATTTGAGAAATTTTCTAGGCCAAACTTTCTTTTTTTCAGAAAAGAAAACTGACTTACGAACTGTTGCCATACTCATCAGATACAATCTCCAAAATCAGTGACCCTTGTACTTTGAATTTTTGCCCAATGGAATTTTAAACTAGTACTCCTTAAAATGCAAATACCCAGCATTTAAAGGTAAATGACTCCTTTTCATTTTCTTTGACACATACTTGTCTGTAGGTAGCTCTAAAGTTCTGAAATGTGTGATCCTCTCTGGAGGGTCTATGTCCAATACACCTGAATATGCCTGCACATAAATGTGTTATTTTGTGTAAGAAACTATTTTATAGAATAATGACATAACATACACCCTCTATTTTTCCGGACCTTTAAATAATTCTCATAATTTCTATGGCTAATTCAAAATATATTTTTAAATATATTAAGTAGAAAAGACTATCGCAGACTTTTCACAATGGGCATACTTAGTGTGTACACACTTGGAGGGATATAAAGATGACTAAGAAAGATCCATATTTTAGGATATATGATTCTACCATCTGATGGTGTGTAGATGAGGAGGAGTGAATAATTAGATGATTATGTAAATGATTATATTACAAAGGGTTTGAACAAAATACAGTTTGTTACATTTTTTAATGTGTAGCAGTAAACCAATCTAATTGTTTGGATGTCAGGAAACTGCCTTTTAGTGTCTGTTTGATCTCAAAGAAGTAGAGCTGTACTTAGGAAACAAAGTACACTGCCAAGATTGTCACAGTCAATTCCACTTGGTTATTAAGAACATTTAAATAAGAAATTATCTAAAGGTTTCTATATTGATATTTAAAATGACTTCATCTGTGAAGTGCCTGTTCAGTTCCTTTGCCCATTTATTAACTGGGTTATTTGGATTTTTGGCATTAAGTTTTTCATATATCCTGGAGATTAATGCTCTATCTGATATATAGGTGTCAAAAGATTTTCTCCCATTCTATAGATTCTCTCCTCACTTTCCTGATTGTTTCCTTTGCTGTGAAACTTTTCAGTTCCATTACATATCATTTGTTGATTCTTAATTTTAGTTCTTGTGCTTAATAGTCTTGTTAAGGGTTCTAAGCTGACATGATGAAGGTTTTTTTTCCTTCTATTAGGCACAGATTCTCTGGTCTAATGCATAAGTACTTGATATATGTTGAGTTATGTTCAGGGTGAAAGATAGGAATTAAATTTCATTTTGCTATATATAAATTTCTAGTTTTCCCTGCATATTTTGTTGAAAAGGCTATATTTTCTCCAATGGAGGGTTTGGTGCCTTTGTCTACTATGAGATAACTGCATTTATGTAGGCTTATCTCTGTGTTTTGTATTCTGTACCATTGGTCTACATGTCGGTTTTTGTACCAATACCATGTTATTTTTGTTACTATGGCTCTGTAGTATAATTTAAAGTCTGGTATTGTGATGTCTCTTGATTCACTTTTTTTACTAAAGATTGATTTGGCTATTCTGAGCCTCTTATTTTTCTAAATGACTTACATGACTGCTTTTTCTATTTCTATGAAGAATGTTATTGGGATTTTAGTAGGGACTGCATTAAATCTGCTTAGGGCTTTTGGTAGTATGGTCATTTTAACAGTTAATTCTGCCTATCCAAGAATATGGGAGATCTTTCCATCTTCTAAGGTCTTTTTTAATTTTTTTCTTTAGAGTTCTGTGGTTTTCCTTATGCATATATGAATACACAACCAATGTAATTCCACATAATGTATAACACAAGAATGGGAATTTATACTTCATATATGTATAATATATCAAAACGCATTGTACTGTCATATATATAATAAGAACAAATAAAAAGCAAAATGACTTCAAATTTGCAATGGCTAATATAAAAGTATCCTTATTGATATTTTATAAAAAGAAAGTTTTGAGTTTTTTCAAAAAGTGTAATTCATTCATTCAATACAAACTATAAGCTTCTTTATGTGACTGGATTCTCTTTTTAATATTTTTTGTGATTTATTTTAGTTATAAATAATACTAAAATTTATTTTGACTTAATTATAAAAGCATGGAATGTAATTGGTTCCAACTTGGTCCCCGTATTTCCCCTTTTCCTCCTCTTCTCCTTCTCCTTTTCCTCCTGTACTGCTCTGATCTTTCTATTTACTTAATAGTTTTTTTTTTTTAATTAGTGTCTTGTGCTTGTACATGATGGTCATTCACTGTGGCATATTCATTTGTGTACATAGGAAAGCTAGGTCAGATTCATTTCACTTTTCCCATACCTCATCCCTTCCCTCCATTCCCATTTGTGACCTAATTCTCTTATATGAGAGTTAAAATTTAAATTTTATTATTAGGGTGAATCATTTTTTTAAAAAAGAAAATGCATTCTGTATAAAAGTACCCTAATTTCAAAATGAATGGTATTTTGAAAAGGAATTTTTAAGAAAACTAGTATGTTAATAGCATTGGGTACATGATGGACAGTGAGGTAGTAAACAAAACTAACAAATCAGAACTAGGCTGAATCATTTCCTAAACTAGAACATTCTATATTTTTCTCTATGAGAAATATGGATTTAACAAATTTTTTGCAGAAAAATAATGATATCAATTTTGTCCTTTAGAAAGATAACTGGGAGTAAAGATGGAATAGGTGGACTAGATTGGTCTACTTAGGGATAGAGAAGAAATACATTCTCATATAATTTCACAAACTTTCTTGAATCATAAGTGAGTAGAAACATGACCTCAATTTGTTCTTTGAGTACACTTTAAAGATGCTGGTCTTTCAATAGTTCTTCATATTTCTTGAGTTTATCAAATCCCCAACTTCCTAAATAAAGTTATTTCCTTTTAAGAAAAACCATAACTAGTTTTTAAACATTAAGTGTATTAAAGCTTTTTTAGCTAGAGAAAAGAGTACTTTTTAAAAATGACAAAGTATAATGTTGAATACTTTGAAATTGTAAAGCATTATAATACAAAGCAAAGGATATGCTCCTATTAACATGAGAAGCAAAGTGATGACTTTGGGCCTCTGAGCATTGGAGTCTCCTCCTTAATCCACGTAAGCCTTCAATTTTACATTTTTCATCAGACCTATAAAATATACTCAATCTCATACATAAAATATTTCTTAGCAAAGCCATGTTATGCTTGGGTAAGTATACTTCATAAGAAGAAAAGAAAATCGAAATTATATTCTAAGTATTGGTTTTTACAAAGCATTAACTACAAAACTCAAAAGTGATATAAATTCGAATGAACCCAGATACAGATTTTTTTTCAATTCATGACACTCTTGGAATATTTATATGTCTCAAATTTCTCAGTCATTAATTTTTAACTACATGTCAGTTTCTTGAAGGAATCTTATTTTAAGAAGAATATATCTGTGTTGTAGTTTGGATCCGGAATGTTTCTCCCTTGGTGTTATGTTTTGAAGACAGAGATGGGGCTTTTAGTAAGTGAATGTGTCTTGAGGTTCTGACCTCATCAGTGGTTAAATCTTTGACTGCTGAATGGACTATACAGAGGCTGGGAAACTGTAGATGATGGGGCATCATTGGAAGAAGTGTATACCTGAGGAGGTCTCTCATCTACCTGGCTGCCATGAACTGAGCAGCTTTCCTCCATCCTGCATTTCCATGACGATATTCTGCCTTGCCTCAGGTCCAAAGCAATGGAACCAGTCAAGAAAGAAATACCTGAAACCAGGAGCTAAAATATATCTTTTCGCCTCCAACATATAAAAGCTGACAAACTGCCTTATCAAAATTATCAAATATATAAGTTAATATATTTTATGTGAAAAATGTATATCAAAGAAAATTTTTGCAAAAACTATAGCATTTTTAACATTTCCTAATGAATATGACCATAAGTTATTCATTGATAACATAGTTTATTTTGTTTTGATCCTAATGTGTGGCATGCAAACTTCATCTTTTATGTCCTGATTATTTATGTAACTATGAATTCACCATTATGTTTTCATTCCTTCATTGAAAGTAAACTTAAAAAATTACACTGAAAAAAAAAGCGTTCTAGCACAATATTCAATATTTTAACAGTATATCTTTTCATATCAATGTAAAATATGGGCTACTTCCAACATTTTACCTAAAATCGTTTCAAATGGGAATTCCAGATAATTATTTCATTGTCTTCCTGACTAGGTAGAATATTACATTTGAGTATTTGAAAAATGAAAAGAACATTGAAACCATTAGTTATGACATTAGAGCTCATTTATTTGGAAAAACATAACCCTTTTGTTTTTCTAATTTGGTATAATACAAATAGAACTACAGCTTTGAAAAACATCACCCAACTCAACTTTTTTTTTTTTTAATCACAGGTGGTAAGAAACCAAAAAATACTGTGAGGTCAAAGACTAAGTAAATGCAAGAAACGGAGAATTAAAGAGAACACTATATCATGCTTACATCTGGTGGATATTTGCTGACACAAGGTGAGATTGACTTCTGTTTCAAAGGCCTTCTGGGAGTAGACCTCAAGAGAGAAAACCATAGGCCTGCATAAGGAGACTACTTAACCCCCATATAGTGACAGTACCAAAGGACCACATTGTGAGCATCAAGTATGAACAAAACATAAATCCCAATTGCACAGAGATCAAGGGGGAAAATGGCTCTTGAAAAAATTTACAACCAATA
Organism: Callospermophilus lateralis; assembly: GCF_048772815.1. Taxonomy (NCBI): domain Eukaryota; kingdom Metazoa; phylum Chordata; class Mammalia; order Rodentia; family Sciuridae; genus Callospermophilus; species Callospermophilus lateralis. The sequence continues at coordinate 1,482,041 of NW_027517992.1, read as the reverse complement.
CCTGACCTGATATGATGTTTGGTCCTGTATATTTAATAGTGTGGACAAAATGTAAGTTTTAAAAAGGGCAACAAGGGTTGAGGTTGTAGCTCCGTGGTAGAGTGCTTGCCTAGCATGTGTGAGGCAATAGGTTCAATTCTCAGCACCACATATACATAAATAAATAAAATAAAGGTTCATCAACATCTTAAAACAAAACAAAACATAAACAAAATACTCAAGCTAACAATGTAATTTAACATATCTCTAAGTTGTAATTGCCATGGTACAAGGTCTGCAAATCTGCCCTGGTTTTACCCTAGATTCCAAGTCTTAAAGAATTCCACAGATAAATTTATAAATAACATGATCTTATACATAAAAAAAATCAATCAGTAATTGCATAATAAATCAAGTTGTCATGAGTAAGAGCTGACAGAAATAAGAACTATGAGAATCAGAGCTATAAATATAAAAACTTCAGATAGTGAAATTATCTGGCATAAAATAAAAACTGATATTTTGTATATTGAGATAAATAGAAGGGAATTGGAATGTCTAAAAAGGCAATTAATTACAAAATAGCCCATAATGCTTGAAAAAAATGTTATTTTCTAGAAGTAAAAAAAGTTCCTGTTAATATAATAAACCTAATGTCAGGTTAGCATTGAATAGAAGTAGTAGCTGGAGAATCAATCTAAGTGAATAATACAGAATATAGGGAGAAAAGAGAAAAATATAGAAAATATGAAAGAAATCTAAGAGCAATAAAGGCTAGACTGATGATAAAAAATTTAATTAAATTAAGGATAAATAGTAGATATACCAGAAGCAATGTTTATACATAATGATTGAATACTCCATACCTGCCAAAATATACCAAACTATAGAATTAATATGATAAAGCAAATCTGAGGACAAGAATATTTTAAAAATCATACTTATGCACATATAATGTAACTGTACAACCAATTAAAATATTGTTTCAAAATTTTTGAAACATTTGAGCAGAAAAATATCCAGAATACCACTTATGGAAAGATCACCTAATTTATTATAAAAAACCATGAACTTGAGAGAAAATGAGAATATTCTTCCTTCAAGACAACTGACATAAAATGGGACTGTCCTAGGAAAAGAGGGTTCTGTGATGATTCCATATATAAAACAAATGAAAATAAGACATATTCTGTACTATGAAAATGGAAGCAAAAGAGAATGGAATCCTATCTTTAGGGTATAGTGAAAATAAAACTATTAGTCTAAAAGATTGAATTATTGTAATCCCTGGGACTAAGAAAACTGAGGGATAAGGACCACAAGGTCAAGGCCAACCTGGACAATTCAGTGAGAGCAGAGTCCCAAAAATAAAAAAAAGTGGGCCAGGGGTCAGATGGTAGCTCAGTGGTAAAGAGCCCTTTTATTTAACCTCCAGTAACTCTCTTTCTCTCTCTCTCTCTTTCTCTCTCTCTCTCTCTCTCTCTCTCTCTCTCTCTCTCTCTCACACACACACACACACACACACACACACATATATAAAACATAAAGTATTAAAAATACTTAAAAGTTCATATGGAGAAAGGAAAAATAAAGACATTTTAGGACAAAGAAAACTAAACATCAGTGTATCCTTACTAAAAAAAAATTGATAACTGATGATTTCACAAATAATAATAAGTTATAAGGTTATTAAAAATAAAAACTAAAATGTGTGACCAAACAATATAAAAGATAAAGTAGAGTTGCTGTACTTACTGTTCTAAATGCTTCATTATTTAGAAGGAAATTAAGAATAGAGTTAAATTTTGACATTTAAAAATTTCTAAGAGGAGCATTAAAGTTACAAAATTATATAATTTTCAATATATGAGAAATAAAAAAATATTAAATAAAGGCATATAAAAGGTGAAATTTATAAAGTACAAAATAAGATGGAACAACAAAACGGGATTTATAAGTATTTAAAATCAAAGTACAAATAAAAAATAATGATACACTTACATAACAAAGAAAATCAGAATAGACTTTATAAATGCTAGATACCTGCTCTTATTCAAAAAGAAATATCCAAAACTCTAGGTTGAAAAATGTTGAAAGGGGGCTGGGGTTGTGACTCAGCAGTAAAGTGCTCACCTAACACACTTGAGACCCTGGGTTCCATCCTCAGCACCACATAAAAATAAATAAAAAAATAAAGGTTTTGTGTCTAACTACAAATAAAAAACATAAATCTTAAAAAATGCTGAAAGATAAATTATGAAAAATGATCTACCAGTCAGAAAATATAAAAATGTTAGAGTTTTTGAATTATTTGCTAGTAAAATAAACTTTACATCCAAAAGGCATTTTTATGAAAGATAAATACATTAACTACAAAATGCTGATAGTTTCATCAGAAACATGTATGTCAAAATTTACTTGTATCAATCAATATGATATCCTTTATATACAGGTAAAATAAATGGAAAAAAATAAAAAGAAGAAATCTACTCTTATAGTATTATTATTTAAATAAAAGATCTTTCAAAAATTAATAGGCTATATGGATTTTAAAAAAATCAGTAATGATAAAGAAGATTTGAATAACAGCATTACCTTTATGTAATGTATACCTAATCAACAGTGGACCCAATAACTAAAAAATTATACTTTATATTTTGACACAATTATAATTATTGTGTGGATCTGAAAATATTATCTGATCAAATTAATAAATGTCTAAAACTATCATATGATGCCCAAAGTGGCATATCCAAGGAATAAAGGACATTTGAGGATTAAAAAAACAACTGATAGCCAGCTGCAGTGTGACATGCCTGTAATCCCAATGGCTTGGGAGCCTGAGGCAGGAGGATCTCAAGTTTAAAGACAGCCTCGGCAACTTCAAGGCTCCAAGTAACTCAGTGAGACCCTGTCTCTAAATAAAATAAAAAATAGGGCTTCTGGTGTGACTCAGTGGTCAAGTACCCCTGAGTTCAATCCTAGGTACCACTCCCCAGAAAAGAAAAAAAATCAAGTAATGTATTTTAGTATAGTAATTAACCAAATTAGAAAAAATCACTATCTTTTAAAATTATGCCCAAAATTACTAGATACAATTCCACATTCATCTTGGATTTAATAAAATTTTATAAAGAAAGAAATCTCTCTAAAAGGATAAAAATAGCTGCAAGAAATTATAATAGTCATCATCTTCAATGAGGAACTTTTAAAAAGTCTTTCCTATGAGATTACAAATAAGACATGGCTATTCCTTCTACCAAATCCATTTAAGTTCTGTTCTGAATATCTTAACCATAACAATAAGGCAAGAAAATTATTTAAGAATATTTGAATGGAATGAGAGAAACAAGCCAGTCATTACTTTCAAACATATGATTATGTAGAGAATATGAAAGAAATTACACTTCGATGATCACAATAAACACAATAGTTCAACAAGATTACTGGGCTTAAAAATTTACATACAGAAATTATACATAATATAATTCCATAGACAAGTAGCAAAGTTTATAAAATATAATAATGCTAAAACTTCAAAATTTTCAAGAGTATAAGATGCCACCCCCAAGACGTGCACAGACAGATGATTACGTGAAGACATCATGAAAAGTTATTAAATCCCAAATCAAGAAAAGAGACCTTAGGAGAAATCAGTCCCGTTCATGGATTTTGCAGCCTCCTGAATAGTGAGATAAGAAATTTCAAAATTCCCTTTGCAGTGACATTTTGTTGTAGAAGCACTAGTCAAGCTAATACTTATGGAATTTCTATGTTTAATGCTCTTTGGGGAACTGCCAAACACTCTTGCACAAAGGTTGCTTCATTTTAAACTGCCAAAGAACCTCACTGAAGAGCATTTGCCTAATTGTCACTATCCCTACCAGGTCTTAACATCATTATTTAACATTACCTAAACACATATGTTGTGTTATGATATATATGTGATATATATTATGATATACATATTATTGTTGCTTAATATATATATAGTGACAGAGTCAATAGTGCACATTATATACTTTGTTAGTTTTTTAATGAAATATATTTCAGCATTTACTTAAGCTTTAAAGAATATATGTAATAATTCATCTATATCCTGCACAATATTCTAAGCATTTTCCATGTATAAACCAACTCGGTTAGTTTAAAAAGTTCAAAAGAGGTGCTCAAAACATTAAAAGGGCCTTGTAATAAATTTGTAAAAGATATAAAAAACCTTTATTCAAAAAATATACAATGTAATGAAGAAAATTAAGGTTTTCCAAAAATAATACCCTGAGTATCAATGTCAAAAGACTCTGCATAAAAATGCAAAAAAAATATTATTTTCAATACTAATAGAAACCCCAAAAGATGTTTGCATGTTTATGCATGTGTTTGTATCTGAGTTTAATTTGTAAAACTTATCTGAATATTTATGTATAATTGCCATGGTCAAAAATTACCACAGCACATAGAAATTTGGAGAAGAGACTTTCAGTTCAATATGGTCCCCATTGTGCATTGTTGTCTTGTTGCATGAGCTTCTGGTGTGACACTGGAAAAGTCAGTGTCAAGGCTCAAGTCAAGGAGCTTTACTCCTTCATTTTCTCCTGGATTTTACAAGTTTGGGTTCTACATTTATGTTTTGAAACAGGTTTTACAGGTTATATAAAGTAAGGGTCTAGTTCCTTTCTCTTGCATGGAGATATTCAGTTCTGCTAACACAATTTATTAGTTACCATTCTCTTCCACTGTGTATTTTTGGTGTTCTTGTCAAAAATTTATTGACAGTGTGTTTAGGTTTATTTCTGTTCCACTGCTCTATGTATCTGCTTATATCAGTAACATAGTACAGCTATAGCTTTATAATACAATTTGAATAAAGGAAAATCTTCTGCACAGAAAAGAAAATAATCAAAGAAAATATAATGGATTAAAGGATATATAGTTTTTAAATATTTTCCCAATTTATAGGTTGTCTTTATTTCATAGATTATTTTCTTGGCTGTGCAGAAGATTTTTCTACAAATAAAAACTACGATATTGTCTCACACCTATTAGGATGACTTTTTCCAAAAGAAAAGAAATAACAAGTGTTGGCTAGGATATGGAAAAGGAATTCTTGTGTACTCTTGGTTAGAATGTGAATTGATATGGCCATATGGAAGGCACTATTGAGATTTCTCAAAAAGCTACAATAGAACTACTGTACAATCATCCACCCATTTTGTGTACAAAGACAAAGGAAGTTAAATCAATATCTTGGAAGGTATCTGTACTCTAATGCTTGTGACAGCAGTATTCACAAAAACCAAGATAGGGAAACAACATAAATTGCTGGGAGCCCTCAGCCAAGTAGGTATGACAATTTCCTTGCCAGCGTACCCCCATGTTTCTTTAGTGGAAGGACTCATGGAAATAGGACATTTTGCAGTGACATTGCACGTAAGGTGACCTTGCTCAAGGACCAGGGCGGATCCGTGTTTAGGGTGCTCCCAGTTTAGCATAATACGAGACTAGGGTGTTCCCCATTTAGAATAGGGTGTATCCTGCTGCCTGAGTTCCTTTTGAGTTCTTAGGGTCAGACAGAATATATTTGGAAGACAGAAGCCCAGTGGAGGGGTGGATTTGGGCAGAGAACGTGGATTTCCCCAGAACGTGTTTGTAGAAGGCCGGTGTGAGTTCGGGAATGAAGAATTGTTGTTTGAATCTAAAAGCTGTGAGTGGCTTGTGATTTGTGCCCAGCCAGACTGTGGCATCTGGTGGCCCATACAGGGAATGCCTGAAGCCTGGGGGTAAGTGAAATTCCTTGCCCCTGAGGGAAGGCAAGAGAATGGATGACCATTTCAAAAAACAATGTGTTCTTCTTTTGATTTATTTTGTTTTTCTTTCAAGCTGCCTATCCCTAGAAATTTCTCAGGCAAACTGGAAAAAATGGTTGACTAAAGCTTGAAGTTTGTCAGCCCTGAGGAAGAGAAAATTGATACAACGATTTTGTTAATAATACCCAGCCTACATAATAAATTTCCTAGTCATAGTGTAAAAAGAGGTTCCACGGGATTGGGCTCCACAGGTGTAGATTGGGCTATGTTGTCTTTAAATTTAGATTCTTGCCCAATGCTAAAACTAAATATTTGAGGACATGATTTTAATGGGCTACTGGACACAGGTGCTGACCTTAGCATCATATCTAGTCAGGAATGGCCAAAACATTGGCCATTACAACCAGCCACTCAAACGCTTCGAGGCCTAGGAGTGGCGACTAATCCCCATAGAAGTGCAATGGTATTAGATTGGAAGAATCCTGAAGGATGTGATGGAACTATAAAGCCATATGTATTGGATCATCTTCCTATAAATTTATGGGGACGAGATGTCCTAGATCAATTAGGTTTGACGTTAACAAATAACATCAATCCTAATGCGCCCACTACTAGGGCTAGACAAGGTTTTAGGAAAGAAAAAAGATTAGGAAAGCAAGTACAAGGTATAGCAGCACCAATTCAAATAGATCATGGAACAGACAGACATGGGTTGGATTTTCAGAAAGGGCCACTGAAACAATCAAAATTACTTGGAAATCAGAAAGACCAGTGTGGGTTCCTCAGTGGCCCCTGCCTCAAGAAAAGATACAAGTAGCCCATGATCTGGTCAAACAACAATTAGCGGAAGGACATATACAACCTTCCATATCTCCCCATAATAATCCCATTTTTGTCATCAAAAAGAAATCTGGTAAATGGAGATTATTGCAAGATTTAAGAGCCATTAATAATGAGATGGTTATTATGGGACCTGCTCAATCAGGGATTCCTCAATTGTCTGGTTTGCCAAAAACCTGGCATGTTTTAGCTATAGATATTAAAGATTGTTTCAATTCCAATTCATCCCGAGGATAGTCCACGTTTTGCATTTACTATCCCTGCATTAAATCATGAAGGTCCTGATCAGAGATATGAATGGAAAGTACTCCCTCAAGGGATGGCTAACAGTCCAACTATGTGTCAAATATATGTTAACAAAGCAATCTAGCCAATTAGAAATCAAAATCCTGAACTACAAATATTTCACTATATGGATGATGTATTATTGGCACATAAAGATAAAAACATATTGCTGGAATGTTATGCCACACTTACAAACTTATTAAAAAATTATAATCTAGAGATAGCAATAGATAAAGTACAATTAAATTTTCCAATAAATTATTTAGGAGTTCTATTATCCTCAACCATGGTCCATCCACCAAAAATTCAAATACGAGTAGATCAACTCAAATCACTTAACGACTTTCAAAAGTTATTGGGAGACATAAATTGGATAAGGCCTTATCTAGGCATACCAACAGGAGAGTTGGGACCTTTATTTGATATTCTAAAAGGTCCATCAGATCCAAACTCACCTTGCATGTTAACTCCTAAAGCAAGAAAGGCATTAAAAATTATTGAAACATATATGGAAAATATACATTTGGATAGAATTGATATAAGTTTGCCTTTATTATTTATTGTACAACCAACAAAAAGTATTCCTACAGGAGTATTTTGGCAAGAAGGTACATTATTGTGGATACATTTATCTTATTCTCTTAACACTATTCTTACTAGGTATCCTGAGGCTGTAGGACAATTAATACTCAAAGGAATAAGAGCAGCGAAGGGAGTGTTTGGAATTTCTCCCAATAATATTATTACTCCATATACTATGGATCAAATTGATGAGTTAGCTAATGAGTTAAATACTTGGGTGATAATCATGTGTAAATCTAATGTTTCATTTGATAATCACTTACCATCTAATCCTTTGTTGTCTTTTTGGTCTAAGCATCCTGTAGTTTTTCTAAAAATGACAAGAAAAACCCCTATCATGAATGCTCCAAATATATTCACTGATGGGTCAAATAATGGTACAGCAGCATTGTTACCCCTGATCAAACTTTCACATTTTTAGTACCCAAACAATCAGCTCAAAAGGTTGAGCTTAATGCAGTTTTACAAGCCTTTTTGATGTTTAAAGATTCTGTATTTAATTTATTTTCTGATAGTCAGTATGTAGTTAATGCTATAGTATCTCTTGAAGATGCTGGTAGGATTTCCCCTTCTTTAACTGTTTTCTCTTTGTTTTCCACTATACAAAGTCTAATCTGGGACAGAAGAGATCCATTCTTTATAGGACATATTAGAGCACATACAGGATTGCCTAGAGCCCTTAGTTTGGGCAATGATTTAGCAGATAAAACTACACATGACATACATATTTTCTCTACGCTAGAAGAAGCTACAAATTTTCATAAAAGATTCCATGTTAATGCTAATAGTTTACAAAAGCGTTTTAAAATAACTAAGGAACAAGCCAGACATATAATAAAACAATGTCAAAATTGTGTGACCTTTTTACCACAAGTTAATCTTGGAGTCAATCCTAGAGGACTGATACCTAACCATATTTGGCAGATGGACGTCACACACTTGCCAGAATTTGGAAAATTAAAATATTTACATGTTACAGTTGATACCTCTTCTGGATTTTTAATGGGCTCCCTTCATGCCGGAGAAAAAACTAAAGATGTGTTAGCTCATTGCTTAAAAAATTTTGCCACTGTGGGCGTTCCTAAACAGTTAAAAACCGATAATGGTCCTGGTTATACTTCTACCTCTTTTAAACAATTTTGCTCATCATTTGGTATTACTCATATAACAGGAGTCCCATACAATCCACAGGGACAAGGCATAGTTGAAAGAGCTGATCAAACTATTAAAATGTACTTATTAAAGCAAAAAGAGGGAATTGGAAAGGGGTATATATCCCCCAAAGATAAACTTAAAATAACGCTTTTTACTCTAAACTTTTTAAATTTGGATTCATCAGGACTTAGTGCTGCGAAAAGGCATATGTATCCAAAAAATGTACATAAGCCTAAAATACTTTGGAAAGATATTCTAACAGGACAATGGAAAGGTCCTGACCCAGTGATTGTCTGGAGTCGGGGCTCTGTTTGTGTGTTTCCACAGGGAGAACAGCAACCGATTTGGATTCCAGAAAGACTAACTAAAACAATTTCTACAGATCGAAAAGAAGATGATTTGACTCAAATCCATAACAGCTGATATCCAGAACTCCAGCTTGGCCATTCTTACATCTGCGACAGTGATTAACCAGGATGCTTTTTTCAATATCTATTTTATTATTGTATTTTTCCCACATCATAAGGTTTTGTTTTATTTTTTGAGCTCATACACACCTAGGTTAATGTTTTTCTGATCAGTTTTATTTTTTGACTGTGGAGTTTTTAAAAATTGCAATGGGGATTTCACCTAGCTACAAGGCCTTTATTATTATCTTATGTGTTGTACTTTTGTTTGCACATTTGTGTTTTGTGTTGTATGTCTGTGTGTGCTTATGTCCATATTTCATATATGAGGAGCGCTCATGAAAAATGGATCCAAATTATTATTTTTTTATTCACGTGATTTAAATGGCTTAATTTAAATTAGGTAAACAGCTGTTAAGGATTATTTTTAAAGGTGGTTAACAGATCTGTTTGTTTACTTTCACCTTTCCTTTTCATTATATTTAATAATTTTTTTCAGGATAATGTCTCTTTAGCATCATTGCCAGAATTCCTATCTTCATCCCAGTGCCAGTGAAGACAAAGATAAAACCAAACTACAGCTTCTATGATAGCTATCACAGTAAACTGTATAAACTGATGCATCAATGAATATAACTCAACAAGTAATGCTCAATCAAGGAGTCAACTTACTTTGGGAGGAAACGGATTTCGGGAGAAAATGGACATATTGATAGATTTCTCCACTTTGAACTGCTTGCAGAACTTGCCTGGACTATGTAACTATCCTTTGGTGCAGCGAATTGTGGTAATGCTGGCATATCTTTGCTGATGGTGTCACCAGTGATGCAATTTTTATTTCCTTGCCAGCGCACCCCATGTTAATTGTGATAGTGCTGGCATATCTTTGCTGATGGTGTCACCAGTGATGCAATTTTTCCAAAGGAGCTGTCAATTGGCTTGGTGTCGTGGCATTTCTGTATCCTCCTCCCTTCTGCTAGTGATGGTCTAAAATTTGGGGACCAATGGCTATATGCTGGACCGGTAGTCTGTGACAGGTATGATCCAATTGCAGTGGTATCAACCTAAGACAGGAGGCTGATGCCTAAAGGTCAGTTTTCCGATGACGGGTAAGAACCATATGTTGAATTGCACAACCTACCAGGCACGGTCCTTAAGCCACATTAACCTCACTCCCCCACTGGCACCAAGGCCAAATTCAGGGACCAACAGAGGTGAGGCAAAGAACCTCACCCCCCCACTGGTGCATAGACCTATCCACAAGTATGGCTGTATGCTGAACCGGTAGTCAGTGACGGGTATGATCCAGTTGCAGTGGTATCAACCTAGGACAGGAGGCTGACACCTAAAGGTCAGTTTTCCGATGACGGGTAAGAACCATATGTTGAATTGGACAACCTACCAGGCACGGTCCTTAAGCCACATTTTTTGTTGTTTAATTAATCAGAAGGGGGAAGATGCTGGTAGCCATCAGCCAAGTAGGTATGACAATTTCCTTGCCAGCATACCCCCAATGTTTCTTTAGTGGAAGGACTCATGGAAATAGGACATTTTGCAGCGACATTGCATGTAAGGTGACCTTGCTCAAGGACCAGGGCGGATCCGTGTTTAGGGTATTCCCGGTTTAGCATAATCCAAGATTAGGGCGTTCCCCGTTAAGAATAGGGTGTATCCTGCTGCCTGAGTTCCCCTTGAGTTCTCACGGGATTCAGAATATATTTGGGAGACAGAAGCCCAGTGGGTGTGGATTTTGGGCAGAGAACGTGGATTTCCCCAGAACGTGTTTGGAGAGGGCCGGTGTGAGTTCGGGAATAAAGAGTTGGTGTTTGAATCTACAAAGCTGTGTGGTGGCTCATGATTTGTGCCCAGCCAGAGACTGCGGCATCACTGCGGCAGGGGCACATACATATTTCTCTCGATGTGCTTAATATTTTTCTGATATTAAAAGAAAATAGGTGAGAGCACAAAAATATGAAGAGGAAGAGAAAGTAAGTTTTATGCTGGTATGTCATAAAAAGGTCAGTTGAAATTGAACAAAGATTAAAGCAACAGGAAAATCTGGCAAAGTAATGAATTAAAACTTTTCGTTCTTAAAAATGGTAGGAAAATGTCTTAAAGAGTCACAAAAGTTACAAATCTAAACTTGTTTTTCATTCTTATTTATTTTAAATTTATTTATTGTAATTTGTTATACATGACAGCAGAATGCATTTCAATTCATAGTACACAAAGAGAGCACCATTTTCCATGTCTCTGGTTGTACACAGAGTCATACTATTTTTGTCTTCATACATGTACTTAGGGTAACAATTTCCATCTCTTAAGTCTACTCACTATGAAATAATGAAGACAGATAAGTAAAATTAGCTATCTGTAATAAATTCTATCTATCTATCTATTTATCTATCTTTAAATCTTGCTCTAAATTGTCAATCAGCTTATAAGAAAGTAAAGACAAGACACTTCTAGGAGAAAACCACCTCTCATAAATCAATATTTTAAAATGTTCTAATAGGTGGTAAATTATTGCCTATTGGAACAAAAAACAATGAAGATGACACCACCAACCATTTCATACATACTAATGTAAAATATATTGCCATGTAATTGCCACGTTTAGATACTTGATGTTGCATAGGTTAGGTAGAACCACTTTCTCATCATAGTCTCACAATAATGTTAAGAAGCTCATTGTGTTCTTCCAGATTTCTCTCACCCAGTATAAGCATCCTTGTTTACTTCTACTTCCATTAGTATTCTCTTTGGGTTCCTTTTTAGTTCTCTTGCCATCTTGGGCCTTTCCTGTCAATTAGCCAATATTCTCCTTTTAATTACATCTTGGAAACACAATATTATCTTATATCTGACTAACAAAGCAGGAAATATTCCATTTCAGTCATTCAGCCATGCCTGGGCAAAGTTTTCTTATTGTTATAATAATGCTATAGTTCAGACACTGCCTCAGAACTGCTTACTAAATTGAATCTGAAAAAAAATGCATCAAGAGTTCAAGGCATGCATATCCATGCTTGGATAATGACAGTTATCATCGTGCCCATTATTAGAAGAATATTAATTTTGACATAATTTCTGAGTCCTTATAATTGTGTTTTACTGTCATCTATGTTCTCCCTTATGTACTCATTATTATATTTTTATAAGAGTGATAAACAAAATCTCCTATTTGAGGTCATCTTGCAAAATTGAGGCAATAGTCACTGAGTATCTTAAATCATCCATTCCCTGATATGAGAAAGAGAAACAAGAACATCACCATTTACAGAGCCCAAGACAGAATTAAGGCTGTTTATAATTGAGTTATCAGTAATGCCCTTGAGAGATCTAGAAGGGTACTCACTGTCTTGAAAAGAGGTAAATTTGTCCTAGAACCATGCATCTTGAACAAAGGTAAAAGGGACAGCATGCACACCATTTTCCCACTTCATAGCTTATTATGCAATTCTCCAATGCCACAATAAAAGATCTTAGAAAGCTTTAGAACTATTGTGTGAGTTTAAGTTTTAATAGTCCTATTTTTATATAAAAGTATAAGAAAATTGCTAGTTTTCATTAAAATTGAGATTAGTACAAATATGACTAATCCATCTTAGAGATTTATAGAAGACCTGTGGGAAAGCAGTGAAGGCACAGGACAGAGTAAGTAAACAATTCGTCGGCCATGCATGAGTCAAAAAGAAGTTATGTATAACTACCATATTACAGCTGAGATAGAAACAGAAAAAAGATATCAGACAAGAGAGTTAAGTTGGGTCCAGATGATGACTCCCTTATAGCCTTGCTTAGGATCTTACATTTTATTCTGTGTTCAAGGAAATCAATGAGGACTACAAACAGAGAACTTAAATATATTTATTTGTATTTTTTTCACATAACACACAAGTTTCTATGCAGGAAATGGAAACTGGGAAGAAAAAGTGTAGAAACAGATTTCATAGGATGACCTTGCAACATTTAGTAGGTCTGTATATATTATGATTGCCAAAAATTATGCTAGTTTCTCAAAGATATTGTGTAGATTTTATTCAAGTATGAGAATGATAAAAATTGCTGTCTACCAGAGATTTTTACTCTCTTTTCATGATACACAATTCATCTGGGAAGACGTTGCTCAGCCAAAGTCTGTATTTCCAATATTCATTTGCATTTAGATGTGGACATGTAAGTTCACATGAAGACAAATATAAGCATAAACAATGCCTCTCTCTTCTGGGACAAGGTTATTAAAAAACAGTGTAACTTTATCTCATTTTCTCTTTTCCGCCATCTGTTTATTATTTACTTCTCTGAGGAGAACCTAGAATGCATGTTTTTGAAAATGGTAGAGTCTCCATTCTCCTGGAAACCTGAATGTCTACATGGAGCCCAGCCCCCTACCCTCCAATCACCAGAAATATTCATATTAGACTGTTACCTAATTTTTTCTTTGTATTACTCTGAAGTATTATCTCTTTTTTTAAATATTTTACAACTAGAATTTCTCTAATTAACATAGAACCTCTTAAAAAACATGCCTGTATCCCTGTATCAAAGGTTATACATCCTTTAAAATCAGTTTAGCTCTCCATATGTGTGTAGGTGGAGATAATTTGTTAAGAATCCACTAAGTTAATGCCTAACTGAAATGGAAACCTGTCCTGCAAATTTTCTAGGATATACTTTTGGAGAAGGTACTAAAGAGAACACTTATATTTGCCAAAAAATAATTTTAAAAAATTTATTAGGCTTCTAGGGGGAGCCACAACAAACACAATATACAGCTTCTGACTTCTTTACAATAAAGCTAAAGCATTAGAAAAAAGATTTTGCCCTTTTTGTTATTGTTTGTTTCTTCTGAGGAGAGAAATCTTTAGAAGACACTTTAGGTGACTTCAGTCAATTCGAGTTCTAACCAGTGCAAATGCCACTGCCCACTGTGAAATATTTTCATTCTTAATTATATTTGAACTTTAAAATCACAACTAATTTTGCTTTATTTCTGTAAAGAATTCTGTTATTACGCTTTTCTCAAACAATTCAGTAGGAAAGAATTCAGTGGGAAATATTCAGTATAATGTATTTGTAATCGAAGGGAACAAAAGCACTTATACTTTGGCCTCAAATTTGCATTAAATTGCTTGAACAATCATCAGAAACTTTGCACTGTCATTCACCTTAATTATTCACATAGCAGGATCTTTTTTTCCTGAAAATAAAGGCAATTTTATGGAAAAGACAGCATGACTTCAAAACTTAGTATGAGAAGGTGTATGAACAATAAAGTTTATATTTAGAACAATACAGTATTTGAAAAGAAAGATCCATTTTTTTCTTTTATGCTAAACAAGATTTATATTTCATTTGCATTTCTCCCACATTTTAGTAAGATTATATGTTCAGAGAGCTAATGTTATGACTAAATTCATTCACATTTAAGAAAAAAATGCAGCCAGTTTGAGGGGAAAAATGCAAATACTAAATGATATTCTAGAATAGGGAATAGAGAAGATGATAATTTTCTCCACCAATCTAATGTAAAAGATTTTGTCCTACGCAGGTAACCACAGGAGATACTTTTGGATGATACAGCTAGTACTCCAGAAGTTATAACCTAAATGACAGATAGAGGTAGAAGAAAATCTTACCCCACAAAATATTGAGAAATAGGAACTTTTCCTTGTAAGTATTTTGCTATTTCCCTATTCTTTTTTCTATCATACATATTCAAACACAACCATATCACCTTTGTGGTTTTGTTGTTGTTTGGATGTTCCGTGTTCTTTCTGTGCTGCATTTCTCCTGTCCACAATACAGATTCCCAATTAACAGATAATATTGAAGGGCTGGTGATGCAACTCAGTGGTAGATCACTTGTCTAGCATACTGAAGCCCTGAGTTCAATTCCTAGTGCCACAAAAACAAAAACATAAGTAAATAAACAAAATATTGATTTTTTTTCCCTAAAGTCACTTTTTTTATTTCCAAAACATGGTCTAATCTGATCCATTAGGGCAAGATTACCATGCATTTCACCTCTCCTCTCTGCTTTATCCATGGAAAATTTCACATTTAAATCTAAAACTATTTCTTTTTGAAATTATTTATTAGAAAAGATTTAATCTATTATGATATAACATATTATAGTCAGTCATTACTTATTATCAAATTCAATATTTGGATGTTGTGAGATAGAAATGGTTACAAAAACTGGACTAATAAAATAATTTGCCCACAGGGCTTAAAACAAAAAAGAAAAGAAAAGAAAGAAAAACTATGAAAGGTTAAAACAAACTAGGCACAGTGGTATATCTACAACCCCACCTACTTGGGAGGCTGAGGCAGGAAGAATGCAAGTTTGAGACCCAGGAAACTTAGGGAGACCCTGTCTCAAAATGATTAAAAAAAAAAAAAGGGCTCAGGAATATAGGGGAATGTAGTTCACTATTGGATTCAGACCCCAGATACAGCAAAACACAAACAGTTTTTTTAAAAACATGTTTAAAATGTATTTGTTGACTTTCATTTCCAGATGGGGGCAAGGTAAGGGGGACAACTGCTAAACATACCCAATGTGACAATGCTCTAAAAAGAAGATGCGAGAGTCTGGTAAACCCATCTTGCTAAGGTGCTGGCTGGAAGGTAGGAGAGGAAAGGTTTTCTGAGGGAGTAATATCTCAGTTAGCCTTGAATCATTACTAGGATTCATATAACCAACAATGCATTGACAAACACCAGGAAAAGGAAAAAGTTAATAAAAGGATAATAAGGTTTTAAAAGTACCAAAACCTTGAATGGTGAAGGGGGGGTGAAAGTTTGGTAGGATT
This sequence comes from Callospermophilus lateralis, assembly GCF_048772815.1. Lineage (NCBI taxonomy): Eukaryota > Metazoa > Chordata > Mammalia > Rodentia > Sciuridae > Callospermophilus > Callospermophilus lateralis. Next base: position 1,466,165 of record NW_027517992.1, on the reverse strand, counting down.
ATGATTTTGAAGGGACCTGCTAAAGGAAGAAAGATGAATAATTTTTGTATCAGAATATAAGCATTTTGATTCTGACTCAGAATAAATATATAAACAGCGTATCTGGGGAAATAAAACAAAAAACCCATCAACATAACAAAATGAACTTTTAATTCTATATTTCCCACATCACCAATAGTTTTTTAGAAGACTAGATTCCTATTTCTATTATTCCTAATCAAGGAATTACCATTATGGTGATATTTTCTTTAGGACTTTTATTCACATTATTGTTATTGAAAAAAACATAAGTCTAAAACCCAATGTAATGTTTAAAACATCTTCACATTTATGTAAGAATTCACTCTAGCATAAGGTATGCCTAAGTAATTAGAGGCCATTATTTCATTTATGGATTTATAAATACATTACCAAGCCGATGTTGGCCATAAACTTAAAGTGGGCCACCTGTTGAGGTATAAAGAACAGGCTTCATTACATATGGTACAAAAATTCACTGAAGAACAGTTAAATGGTTGCTTCGGGACACATATTGATGCTTTGTTGACAAGAAGTGCCATATTCTCTTTGGGAAAATATTTGAAAAATAGAACATACTATTTGAAAAAGAGAACATATTATTAATGCAAATTATCAATTCAAATATGAATGATTTTTCTCATTTTAATCCATACACTATCAAAGAAAGAGAATAAATATAAATCTACTCAAAAGCCTGGAATATGACTTAAATCTAAGAGAAGTATTATGAACTCTGAAAGGATGTTTAGGGCCATGATGGGATAATAAAATTACCTTTGTTTATTTAAAACTACCAAGATGACATACACTTGAATGACTTTGAAACAGCATTGTCAGCTTAACAATTAGACAAGCAGTAAATTAGGTTATTAGCTTGAGTTTGGGCAATGCAAATTTTGGCAAACCACCTATTTTTATTTCAAAGATGCAGATGAGATTAAAAACCTGATAATGTCGTGCCAGGACAATAATTATAAAGATGCATCACGATTTTATATTCTGGCCTAGGAATAGTAATGATTTCTACAGTGTTGCCTTCAAATTACTTTATAAAGAACAATTTTTTAAAAATATAATTAAAATGTCAAATTCTTTTCAAAAGTAAAAGTAGTAGAATTTAAATGTTCTTTGGGCATTTTTCCTTTCCTTTCCTTTTTTTCTTAAGTAATCAAGCTAGTAAGTGATGACATTAGGTATAAAAAATGAAATGACAATCAATTTTTCCACTAACAGCATTATTCCAATTTTATTCTTTAGGATGTTAGATCAGACAGTAAAGAAAATCAATCAAAATTTCAGATTCTTCTGTGTTGATACATTTATCTGTATATCATACTGTCATTACCACTCAATTCATAGATATTGCCAATATATTTTTAGCTTATAGGTAAAATCAGCTAAGCCAGAGTTTGGAATTGTCTAAAACACAGAATGCATTATTCTGTATATAGAATATGTTTCACCTCAATGAATCCCCAAAATGATTTGCAACTCTAACAAATTAAAATTGCTTTTTCTGTATTAAAATGAATATAGCTTTGATATAAAGCTCCAGGAACTTTTTACAATTATGAAAATGGAAAACACTCCAAGTAGATATTTCATTTCTAATGTATGAAGGATAAATGACCACATATTAGGAATATAAGGAAATAATGAAGATTATGTAGACATATGTAATTTGGGCTTCTTATTCCACAGAGAAATTAAAATAAATGATGTTTTTATCCAAAATATGTAGCTACATATCTGGGTTCTTAAATTCTTACTAAAAATTTTCACCTTTAAAATTAGATATTATAAAGAATTTCTCAGGATAGATAGTGGTACTGTTTGCACAATGTAAATATACTTAATGCCACTGAATTGCATGCTTTGAATAGTTTAAATGATAAATTTATGTCGTGTACATATTCCTACAATAAAAATATTCAAGAGTTGATTTGGTTTTATTACCTACATATAAATAACTAACACTCATCTATCTACTCATATATGAATGGTCAGTGCAAACAGAATTGAATTTTCATCTTTCCAATTATTCTGAAGTATGTTTCAAAATGCTTTGTCTATCATGGGGAAGAATAGTTAGTCAGTCTGGCTGGCTGAATTTTTTTCCTTTGACTCATTTTTCTCAAGTTTATAATTATCCCTATTCAATATTTATAGGGAATTTGATATATTCCTAAATCTGTTTAATTCTAACATATATTCTAATCTTCAGGAGTAAGATTATAACTGGAAATGGAAAAAGCAAGATGTCTTTCTTCGCTTTGTAAGAATTATGGATATTTCAAAATAGTGATATACATTTGTTCTCTTCAGACCATCAGAATCTTTAAAACTATAAATATGTTAATAAGGGTATATTAGAAAAGTAAGGTCATTTGGGACCATGTTGACCAAACTGAAAATCTAGAACCAGTTCAAATTATAGCTGATCTTCACAACCTTATGCAACATTTCCTCTAAAATCTGTTTCTCAGATGCATGAAATAAAGTTACTGTGACAGCATGGTAGTGATTCAACACTGTTCCACCACTTACTACCTATCATTCTCGGTTGATATTTAACCCCTCCGTCTCCATTTCTTCACTTGTAAAATGGTATGTTAGAAATTATTTCTAAATGACTTAAAGGAAAATGCCATGTACATAGCTAGTTGTCATAAATGTTATTTTTCATTATTATCTGCATGTAAAGCATTAAAAAATCTATTTACCTTTGATGGTAATGCATTTTGAATTTAACTGTACTTATTGCCCTCAAATTGAATCTGGGAAACTGAATTATAGAATTTGACTATTACACTAATCAAGTAAACAAAGAATTGCCAAGTTTGCAGTTGGCTAATTAATATGTGTGTAATTACTTATGGGTCTTTAAAAATACATAATTGTTTCCTGTTTGAGGATATATCCTTCTCCTGATATTGTGTTACTTTTTTGCATCTAAAGTACAGTGAAGTAGAGAGCAATCTCTCAAAGAGTTTAAATTCCACAAACTCTCCTTCATCACTTTCCTTCCCACTGCATTATATCTGGCAATGTTTCTGTATCTGGCTACATCGTGGTGCAATTAAAACAATTAATTTACCTTGCAGATAACCAGTGTAGAGCTGATTTAAGCTCTTTTTTTAATTTTCTTTTTTCTTTTTTCTTTGTGTCTACAGAGCTTTGGTTTTGAGAAGAAGATCAGCCAGCAAAGATTTCTTTTACTTTTAATATACCTACCACAAATCCCATGGATATTTCTCAAGAGATTTAATTTTCTGACAGTTTTACAAAGCTTTGAGAAGGAAGAATACTTACCATTTTTTTTTCTGAATTGAGTGCTTTAAAAATGTATGCATATGAATTCCTGTCTCACTGGTAGTATGCTATTATCACTACCATATTTTAATGTAAAACAATGTCTATCTTTGAGACATTTTTATTCTTAATAAATGGAAAACAAATTATTTGCATGGAAAATAATGATGTGTTGGTCAAATACGAAGGTTATGTAAGTGGTTTATGCATAGGGACTATTAATTTTTATCTCTTGCCTTTTTTTATTGCTTTGTTAATAATCTGTTCCAAAGTAAATAAGTTAAATACCATTGATCAACTAATGAATTATTTCTCTATCAAAAAAAAAAAAGCTGGAGGTGTAGAATCAACAAATTATTCCAGAAATCAACTCTCTCATTGAAATAACACTATACACAAAAAGAACTTGATATCAGATATGCTATATAAATACAATATATTTCTTCCAAACGCTAATGCTTCAAAGAAAAGTCAATACAGTCTTTTTGTAAATGTAAAGAAGTGTCCTTTAAAAAATTTAAAATAGAACAGACCTAACTAAGAAGGTTTTCTCAGGTTTTTTAATGAATTATAGGTTTCTTACAATTTTTGCTTATTCTCTCCTTAAAACACTGAGGACACTGGTTGTGGAATAATTAAAGTTGTAATTGACAAATTATAATTAGTAGAAACTGTTGGTTCATAAAATTCCCAAATCTTCATATTCTGAAAGCAGGAGCCTATTTATTCACGTTGCTTATAAGTACACTTATTAAGCATTCTTATGTTCACTACCTAATTATGGCAGTCGAGTTTGTAGAAATGGTCAAGGTAGTTCCAATTTTAGATGTGTGTAGCTGGCCCTGGGTTATGATTTCATCTTGCCACAGTTTCCCTTTATGCCCTGGTGAATCACTTTATCTCTTGGTATGAGTTTATTTCAAAACTGCCTTTTCTTATCTTCCAGGAAAACTCTTGTATAATCTCCTGTACAGTTGATAGTATTCGCAAGAGTGTTCTGAAGTCAGTGCTGCATGGTTATAGCAGCTCAGTTTTCCCTTATTATATTCATACAATTTCACATATCTGTAGTAACACAAAATAGCCCTTTAAAATAAGTCAGTCTCATATGAGCTCTCTTATATTCTGAGAATCTCATCATTTCCCACTTCAGGGTATTGTCTCATGTCATTATTAACATACAAGAGTTATAAGTATGCAGTTTTAATAAGTCTCTACTATATGCATATATCTACTAGAATCTTTCATTGAATATGTAAAAAAGTATATTAAAATTTTCCTTCATCAGTAATCATATTTTAATGATACCTATATTACTAATTTTTTCAAAGTGATAAATTTTCAAAATAATGATTTGTGAAACTTATTTTTCCCCTTCAGTATATCTAAGCATCTTGCATTCTCTCCCTCCTTCTTGAACAGGAACTTGAACATTCTCTAAATGACTAAAATAACAAATAAAACACCAGATACTTGACTGTTTCATGTTATATCAGTTTTGCTGCCACAGCTACATAATGAGTAATTCACAAATGGTAATGATTTGTATAATAGACACTTGTTTAGTTTTTTTTTTTTTTTTTTGCTTCAAAGGCAATAAGTTCACTCATATTCAAAATTTAATAATCTCCATGTTTTTATTCTCTGATAACTTTAAAAGTTAGAGTTAGGAAATAATTTAATATCAGAGAAAGAATAAAAAGAGTGTCACCACACACACACACACAAAAAAAAAAAACTTAAATCACTAGATAGGAATGTAGGGGGAAGTTTGCTTTTTATATATAAAGATGTGAAAGTATCTGTTTTTCACATTTTTTTAGTTAGGTGATATTTATCAGCCAATTATATTACTTTCAGCAAACAAATCAGGTAATAAATAATGTGTAGAACATAAGCCATATTAACTTCTCAAGATTTATGTATGGAATCAAATCTATTGATTAAATGATCAGTTTTCTTCATCTATTGAAACTCTAGGTTTCTTAAGAACTGTGAATAACCAGTGTTTGTGAAAACATTGAAAAAACAATTTTCAGCATGTTTTCAAAATTAATCCTGCAATTTAGAAATCATGAGATAATCTTTTACCAACTGAAGTGAAACAAATGTGCCTAGCAATTAGAAGGGTGCATAAAGTTTATAACCAGGTAAATTAAACTAAACATATAGACTACTCATAAAGAAGTAGGTCCAGATAATAAACTGGCCAAAAATTATAGTACTATGAAAGGAGCATTGGTATTTATATATGCTAAAGAATACCTAAGACTTTAAAATATAACAATATTGATGATGCATGGAGTATTTAAATCTGTTCCTTATGATTTTTCAAATCTAGTTTGCAGGAGCCATCTTGCCCAAATTGAACATTCTATTTTTCATTTGCAATTTTTACTTGTTGCCAATTTCCTTATTTCTAGCACAGAGGCATTGGCAAAACTTCTTAAAATATAAAAGGAAAACAGCTATAGTATTGTTTATGGCCACCAATCAGACTTCTCTCTTGGACCATCCTTAGCATCGCATACATAGCTAGGCTATTCCAGACAATCCTGTGGGTGTTACATGTTTATAATAAAGATATAAACAACAATTCATAAACAAATTCAAAACCAGTGTTCAATGTGTGCATTTTAATAATTAGGAAGAATGTATATGTATGTGTCCATACATACATACATAAATATTATTTTTAAGTAGTTTGTCAGCTATAATAATAAATTCACTACCATTCTTTAGAATTATAAAATTTTACTACACCTCAGTTAATAGCAACACATTTTGGACCAAGAGAAGCTGTCATTTTCTATCATCTGTCTAAAGTCTTTGAAAGCTACTTTTCCCACATCACTTAGTGGTTCGGGCATTTTATGCACAGATCATAACTCATCTTTTCTTTTGCATTTTAGTTTTCAGAGTAAAGATTCTAGATGCCCCATGACATCATTAGGAAGACTATGTGCTTTTTGTTCTTTGGTGTTCCATTACAATGGAGAATGCACTTTTCATCCTAATCTCTATCACTTACTTACAAATGAAATTCTTTGCTCTCAGATTCTATTTAGAGACTTTTCTGTCATTATTTAAAATCATTTGTAACACAAACATTTAGTTTATGATCTTTCACAATCAATTATGATTTTAACAACACCCAAATTTACCCTGTCCTTTAATGGAAAATTTCCTCTGCTCTCCAACATCTATTATGCCTCTCACACATAGGTCCAGCTTATTGTGAGCACCCTTAACATTGGAAATGCAATGTCTTGTTATTATCAATAATTGGCAACAATCTTATACCTTGTGCCAACCCTTCTATAAGAGATTACAATTTCCTTAATGGAGAGAGATATATATTTTGTAGGTCAAAAGGAGTTCACTGTAAGCAAGTTCAAATATTTCAACCTAACACACACATATATTTATATAAATATATTCACTATAAGTATTCTATCTATTCTATTTATAACATAGAATTACTCATTTACTGTGGTAGGGATACAATCTCATTACTCTGCATAAATCAGCTTTCATCATTTATCTCAATAAATATTCTGTTCCTCTTTTATACTCACAGGTAGGAAGGATCTGCGAGAATATTCAGATTCAGGTTAACTAACTATAAACCCTGTGTTTTTGTCTTTTTCTTGCCTCTTTTACATGGTGGTCTTTCTACAAATACAGGACACTGTGATTTGAGTTTTTATACTGTTCATCCAAATTTGGGGTATCTGTTCTAGGAAAATCAAGGAAGAACTCTCCATTACACATGGAATAGAATAGTGACATTTTATATCAACATTTCTTTTAATTTGTTCAGCCACTCAAAATGATGATTTCACCTTCTTAGGGGGAATATTTTAATTGGTAACTATAGACAGGGTGGATGGGCAACAGGAGAACTCAATGAAAAGGAAAGCAAATATAAAAGCATCAGTTTAAGCACATTAACAATCCACTTTGTTACCGTAAATAAAAATTGGGACAAAGGCCTGATATTATACCCCATGGGGAAAAGTTCTAATTAGAGAAAATGAACACAATGCCTTCCTAAGAAAAACTTAAACATTTCTGTGACTCAGTGTCTCCTTGTCAGAAAAAAGATTCATTAAAAAAGGAAAGAAACACCATGATTATGAAATACCCATAGTGCATCAGAGAAGTACTGTACCACTGAGTCATGGACCAGATTCACTGTAAACCTACATGCCGTTGGACTTTGGGAATGAATGTTGACCAAGGAATGTTGTTCTAATTGTGTTGAAGATATTAGTCCTCTCTGTTACCTTCTCATGATGCCAGACTACACTGGCCTGATATTTTAGCTATGTCTACTTTCTCTCCTTCTCTTTACATTACACTATGAAATAACGGAAGTCGGTAGTCTGTGCATACCCACACTTAGAAAATTCTCAAAGTACTTTTAATTGCTAAGCAGAACTTTTGCTGCCAGTATCTTAAATTATTGTTATAATATCAGCAAGTACCAACACTTAGATCATAGAGTATATTTTACACTTGCTGAATCGCTGAAATTTCCAGACAAATCAAATAGACTTTTTAATAAAAGTCTTACTTTTATTACATTTTTTCATTTGTTGGTATCCTGTCTGAAAAAAATGGGAATTATGTTAGCAATCCAAGCAGCATGAATTTTAGTAAGTGACTGGTGGCATGGGTATTGGAAAGAAATAAAATAAGAGAAAAGGAAGGGATCAGATGTAGCTATAGTTAAACAAGAACTGGTATTCCAAGGACAAGAAATTTTCTGTGGATCCAAGGCCAAGAGGCTTAGTCTACGTTGAATTGTTCGTGTTATAATCGGACTATTGGCCTCATGTGTTGTTAATTATCTGCTGCTACTGGGGAATCCACCATATGCAGAATAAAAGAAAGGCATTCTTCCTTTCTACCTTGCAATGTAGAATTAGATTCCATTGGCAGTGTCCATCAAGAAATCTAGAAAAGCTGTCTGGGAAGTATATTTTCCAACTTAAGACTAAACCTAAAGCTGACAGTCAACATACAGGACACAGCATTTTTTCTTCTTTTCTTTTCTTTTAACCATTGATTTATTGAGATGAAGTTCACAAACTCCCTTTGGCAGTGATTTGACCATTATATAGTTACACACTAAATGTCAGAACTAAAGGTGAAGGTCTTGCTAAAATCAATTTATATTTTCTTGCCTTCTGAAACAAAGACAACTGAATGTAATTTAATGTTTTCTTGATGACTCAAGGTTAACTTTAGAATGTCAGTGTTTATCCTGTGCTCATTACCTTGGATGACTTGAGATGCAGTATGATGCTTATCCAAATGCTGATGTGTCCATATTGCTATGAATTTAAGGTCTCTTTTCTATGCTTTTTATTCTCATTGTCTAATCTTTTTGTTTTGTCAATCTTCATTTCTTATAATTGTCACTGCCTATTTATTTAGTGTTATCTGGACTGGTACTAATCTTAGAACTGACTTGTATATAAGCAAATTCTCTTTCATCATATTTTTACAAAGAAATAAATCTCAGTAAAATCCTGAGTGGAAGCTGGTGGTTTCCCGCATGAGCAACATGTATGTGTATACTAGTTCAGAGTACATTTTTGTCTGGTTACCTCTATTTCCCAGAGATTATGGCTATTTGCCAAACATTCCCCAGGTAGTTGATATGCTAATATAATTAGCTAGCTAGCATAAATAGGGTAATTTTGTGAATAGCAAAAGTTATATTCTGAATAATTCATCTCATATGATTGAGAGAAATAAATCCTTTATGAACACAAGGATAGCTTCTTTTGGAAATTTCCAATAATCTATTATGCTTTTTGAATTCTAAGGAGTTCAAAAAAATAACAAAATATTTTAATGTATTATTTCTAGACCTTATGTTTAATATATATGTATATATCTTATGTATACATGTGAGAGGATATATATGTATACATGTAAAATAGATTGATATATATATATATATATATATATATATATATATATATATATATATATAGTTTGTTGGAAGGAAAGGGAAACTTCAAGAGACTAAAGACAATAAAATTAAGAAGAAATTTTTTTTTAAATTTTAATCTTTTGTACTTGTAGATGGACAGAATGCCTTTACTTGTTTATTTTTATGTGGTGCTAAGGATCAAACCCTGTTCCTCATGCATGCTAGGCAAGCTCTCTGCCAGTGAGCTACAGCCCAAACCCAGAAAATATTTTTAATAAAAACTAAATCTAAAATTATTATTAAGAAAAAAACAATTCCTTTTTTGCCCTCCAGCACGACATTATGATCTAGTGTAATTAATTGTTCACAAATAAAGGTAAAATTTTACCTATCCTTTATGATTCTGACATCTTACATTTTGAATTTTCTTGTCTGAACTATCATTATTCCAATAACTTAAAGAATTAGCCACCAGGAAAATAATAATGAAGACTATACTTTCCTAACATCATACAGCTATCTTTCTCATTCCATTATTGCTGAGTGTCAGAGACAGCATTATTATATATACATGAAATGAAGGCACAGAGAAATGTGAGCCAGGATCACATAGCCACTTAGTGACAAATTTGTTTCCAAATCTCCAAATTTAGGAATCCATACATTTGAAAATCCACAGAATTTTGAAAGTGGCAGAAGAACAATGAAAATAATAATTTACATAATGAAAGTATTTGTTTTCTCTCACTTTTATAAAAATTTCTATAAAATTACTTCTTTAAAACAATACATATTTTATTTTTTACAGTAGTTCAGAAGTCTAACATAGATGCCTCTTGGCCAAAATCAAGGTGTCTGCAGAGATAGTTCATTCTGGAGGCTCCAGGGAAAATGTTGTCTTACCTTCTGCAGCCTCTACTACCCTCAAGTTCCCTTTGCTCTCAGCCCCCATCCTCCATCAAAAAGCCAGGAATGGCTCATGAAGTCCTTCCTATTAAGTGTCACTCTGACCTCTTCTTAATTGCATCTCCCCTTGGTTCTGACTCGTCTGCCTCCCTCTTGTATTTTAAGGAGCTCTTGCAATTACATTAGCCCTATTTGGATTGCAGGATGATCTCTCTCATGTAAGATCAGCTGATTTGCAAGCTTTAACCCACCTGAAGTCTTAATTCCCCTGTGTCTCTAACTGGGATATTCACAGACTACAAGGATTAGAATATGAACATTTTGGGGAAGTCATCATTCAGCCTACAATCATTAGTAAAGGTCCTAATGCATATAAACGCTCCCATAATTTGTTTCCCTATCATAAAAAGTAGAAAGTAGTAGTTTTTTTTTTTTTTAAGAGAGGAAATGACATCCCATGAGCTTTTAGCTTTTGTTGATGGAAATTTTAAATAATTATAAATAAAAAATCTTGGAATTATTTAAGACTTTTATTCTGCAGAAGATAATTAAGTAAAATTAAGAGGAAGCATTATAGCTTTCTATTGGGAATAGCCATTTAAAATGCAAAAATGTTGGGTTAAAAAAGCTTCAGTTTGGCTGAAAAGAGGAAATAAAAAGAATAATAAAAACTAGAACAGTTATGAAATTATAAAAGAGTACTATATTAAAATATCTTTTTCCTATCTTAAATCTAATAAAACCTATGAATGGTTAATGATGGTATTGTGAATGAATGAATCAATAATAACTCCTTTTTGTAGATTAGACAATTTATTTGATATTTTCATCTTCAAACTCCCTTCCCAGTCCTTCCCTGGCATCATTTAACTTTTCAAATCCAAGATTCTATACCAGAAAAAAAAAAGTTAATACGTTTTACCTTGCAAGGTAGTAATGAAGTTAAATGCGATATTATGGAAAAACAACTTGTAAGAGCTCAATAAATTGTAGAAGTTGCTACCATTTATGTTTACTAATATTATTCTTATCTGCAAGTATATGAGGCTGGATTGTCATGCTAACAAAGACAGGAAAGGGCTATGATATGACAGTCTTGAGTTCTCAACACAAACCATATTAACTATACTTTTATGCTTTTAAAGTATTTCTCATATTTACTTTTTCCTCTTTCCCCTACAACCTGGTGATACAGAATGAAAACAATAACAAAACAACAACAACAAAAATTTACTACAAAAATTCTCAAAATAGTGAATTATTTTAGGAATTTGCAATTTCTTTGAAAAATGTCATTTATTATTAAATTCTTTAGAAAAAGAAATTTAGGTCAAGAGTAGATTTGACCCTTCAATTTCTTGTTAACTTAAAAACAATTTGTTCTCTTAATGAGTGAAGTAAGTGAAGTAAACTTATACTCAATATACCAAATACCATGGGTTTCTTACAGTTGACTATGTGAAGAATTTGGAGATAGCAGCCACAGCATCATCCTGAAAGTGACTAGATCAGGGTCTACCAGGTGACTACATGTTTAAACTAAATTCAAAGTAAAACATCTATGAGAACTAGATGCAAGTACCAGATAAAATATTGGTTAAGTAGGTTAATGATACTACATTTCTAGTAGTATTTTTATCCCTCATATTTTATTGTGCAATTCCAAAATCATAAATTTACATAATTTTCAGTTGGATTAAATATATGAAACAAAAAGTGTTTTAAAAATACACATTTTAGGAATTATTTCTTTAAATATTTTATGATAATTTATGCAATTGTTAAGTTACCCATTATTTCTTCCATATTATGGGTACTATAGATTCAATAAGTACACAAAAGGATCCTTTTTAAATTACAAAAGACCATAGTGAGTTCTAGAATAAGGATACAGAAATTTCCAAAGTCTGGAAATTTATTTACAGTAAATAAGTTTTAAAATAACACACATAATTATAATGCTCATACATATGTGTGTATACATATAGCATAGGCTAGTGAGTATAAAGAAATATACATTTGCAATCCTTAAGATGTATGAAACAAAGTGGTAATAATAGACATATAAACATATTATTTTAAGGACTTAAGACCATGAACTGAAGGCTATAATTAATGTAAGGCCTTAAAGGTATGGATTTGGTATGCCATGTTTCCACAAAGGGACACATGTGTAAAGAAGGTAAAAATCCATTGTGCCTCTGATAACCTTAGGGCACTGCTTGCCCATCTGACTCACAGCCGATTGACTTCCTTTCCTCACAGTGCAATAATCACCCTCAAACTGTGGTAGGGAACTCCTATTAGTCTGGGGAAATCCTATTCTCTGGTTTCATGTAATTGAGCCACATTGGGCCAAATGTTGTTAAGTGACTAACCACATAATTCCATTGATTCCTCACAATAGTAAAGTAATGATTAGCATCAAGACTTATGAGAACAGCACATTCTGCAAATTAAAAAAAAAACTATAATAAAATCACAAGAATGATTAAATCTATGTATATAAATGAATATAGATCAGACTCAGAGCTTTAGAGTTATATACACAATATCACAAGTTTAATAACCAGGAGAAAATCAGAATCCAGGTTCCAAACTATCTCTGTATTCTGTTAATAGCAACATCAAAACATATTCATCACATTTGCCTTAAGCCAGGTACAGTTAGAATCTCTGCACTTTAAATAAATTCATTTATTTGTCAGAAGATCACTTTTAGATCATTCTACTATTATTTCTACTTTAATTTGAGAAAATTGAGGCAAAAAAAGGAAAAGCAACTAGCCACGATCATTCCAGTTTTAGTTGAGAAAATTATAATTGGATATAAATTTGGTTTAATTCCAAAGGTGATGGCTTTAATTTTATCTACTTCCTCTTGTAGATACATCTGCTTTGACATATCTACATATCTTTATTGTGCATGAGGGGCTATTGCCTGCTTGCTAGCAAATCTCCTTTTTTATTTAAAAGAAAAATGCAATGTAGTAAATATTTACTGAGCATCAGAGTGCAAATATAGAGTCCTGGGAAGGAAAGGAGCCCAGTACATTGCTTACTTCACAGTTCCTGCTAAGTAATTATTTGTTAATTGATTAGTGAGCATGATACTCAACAGACTGAGTGCAAACACACCTTGAAAACTCAAAGAAAGGTAAGGAGAAACTGCCATGCACATTAACAGAGCAAAAGTGGTGAAATGAGTTCAGATTCTTTCTCTTGAAGTACAGCAAACTCCACTGGACATGAATTACAATCTGTTTATCTCTAGATATATTAAACTTTGACATATTTAGAAATATTTCCAAAACATACATTGGTTTCATGCCCTGTAGCTGTATCCCTAATCAAGTGATACTACCATCTAAATTTCATAGCAAGTTTGGATGGAAAGGATAAAAATGTATTTCTAATATACTCTCAAATTACAAATGTGAGCCCGATTTTACCAGCTACTGACAATTTAATATGCTGAAAATAGTGGGGTACATTTTCAAAGCAGCATGCTTTAATTTAGCCATGCAGCTCATGTTTATTTTAATGGGAGTTGCACCGTAAAATCACTACAAAACACTTCGAACACTCACCCAACTGTGTCTACTAAAGGGAAAGGAACATTAATTGAATGGAAAAAGTAAAATAATTACTAAACCTTAGCCAAAAGTATGATTTCAGTTTTGCCTAATTTTTATGTTCTTTCTGATTTAGAAAAATATCACGAATAGCAGTCACCTTAAAAACAATTTTTTTAAAAAATTAATTATATATTGTGTGTCATGCTTCAAAAACCAGTCTACTGTAGGACATTAAGTAACCAGTATTGATCTATTAACCTATCAATCTTCATCCTTTAACCATCAGGAATTCTAATTAGTCATAATCATATTAATTATAATCAAATAAAAGATCCAGTGGCACAAAATTGGGAGAGTTTTACCTCATGAGATACTCTCTTCTCTCTAAAATTATTCGCATCTTATCAGAGGTGAAATATGTTAATCTACATTGCATTTTAAAAATGGGTAGGACCCATCTCTTAACTAATGATTCATAAAATTATTTGCAGCTATTAGCCTATAAGGTAAGTGCTGGTGGCTTGTTTCTTTCACTGTTCAGTGTGATGCTATCAATTTAAAGTCTATTTAGTATGGGGGATTTACACAGATAAAACATTATTCATTGAGGCCTGTCAGGTTTTTAAATTTTGTATCGCCATATACAATCACACGTGCCACAATATTAAATAACACTTAAGAGAGGTAACATAGAATCCCTGCTTAACTAATCAAGAGTCCCATAAACATCAAGGTCAACTATACCTCTAGAAGTCGTACTTTGCCATAATTTTTTTTTCCAAATCTGGCCCTCACAAAGGATGTGTCTACATTGCAAAGCCTAGATTAGCCAGGAAGAAGGGAGATTTGCTGTGGGCAGCAGAAGACAGATATTCTTCCGGCACTTTTTTTTTTTTTTTTTGGTCAAGAGGCAGTGTCATCTCTCTATCTGAATTTATCTTGACACTCAGAGAAATGATCATGTCTTTGTACTCTCACTGCACTCTCTACTGAGGATGTGAACATGCTTACAGATTTTAATTCACAAGTCCTCACAACACCTTTCTTTTGAAAACAAGTGATAAACACCTTTTAGTTATTAAAAATTCCGATGATTATGGAGCATATCAAAGGCTATCATGAATATTTATGGCAATAGAAATACAAATTGGTGTTATCATTCTCTGTATGGACAGAAAGTATGTTATTGAAAGGCTAAAGGCCTTGGTCACAGAATTCTATGAATCAATCCTACTCCACAAAAATTTATTGAACACTAATCATATGCAAGAACCCTTGCACAGTATTAACATTTGATATGTTGGTTAATAAAACATATCAAATTCCAAATGAAATATATTGTCTATGTTCATAGCCTGTGGTCCAAGAGAGCAGGCTGAAGTGTAAGGAGGTAAGGCCTCACCCATGGAAGTACCATGGGATTCAGAAGAAAACTACATAAAAATCATAATGCAAATGAACTAGCAAACTGGTAATAAGCATAACTAGTTAATTCTTTTTCTGCCTGTAAATAACAATTTTATCTTGAGCACCAACTTATTAATACTCTTCTGGGTCTCAGCTTGCTTAAATTTTAAAGATATTGGTATTACAAATTTGAGATGCCATGACTTAGAAGGTTGGAGCTTTGGCCAGTTAATTAGTTCACAAAACCTTAGTTACCCAGATTAGTAGGAAAAATGATAATTGTCCCTATATCATTATAGTACTGTGAGGACTAAATGAGCTATTTTATATAGAAGACCTGCTACATAGATATCTATCTACCCTAAGAGACTATTGTTAAAATTACCATGGTTATGTATATTTTCCAAGAAATACTAATTTTGAGGAAATGATTTCATTTATTTCTAAAATTAAATAAAATAGTTATATGTTTAAATAAGTTTGCACTGTGACAAGTTGAAGTCAAATCATTTTTTCCCTCAGCACATCCAAATGTTTTCAATATGAAAATATGCACTGTAAATTTCTATGATGGAGATATAACAATGGAGATTGTTTGACCACAAAATTCCTGTAGTAGAACAATTTGCAGATGAACCTTCTACCAAAGACATTCTGGTAAATTCTGAAAATGTTGATTTCAAAACTAATTGGGGTTTATGATATTAAGACTTCCCATACTATATATGAAACTCCTTCCAAAACATTGTTTCCTTTGCTTCTTTTCAGAATGAGTACCACTGCAGTGAGGAAGCATTGACTTAGGACAGTTTGAAGGCCTTTAGTTGTAACTTCCCAGAAAAGATTTCCAAAGTGGCATTTAGCATTTGGATGGGCAGGTTGTTTATACTTTCATCTTCCTTTTCAGAAACTTGGATTGTTCACTGAGAAAAGAATCTTTAAATGTTGGAATCTTACAAGCTGAGGCTTTGTGACTAAGTTTGTATATAACCAGTGTTTTATGCCACATTGGCTCTATGACACATCCCACTAATCTCATCAATTATATCATAATCAACAGTCCATTTTCTTCCTTATGGTTTTTAATTTTTAAAGAAAAATCCTAATGAAACAGATGTCTAGTATTACTTAGAGTATTTTATAATTAGAGTCAAAAGATTCACAAGTTACTTTCTCAAAAGTCTTTGCTACAATGATAAATTGTTAACCAGTGATACAAACTGTAATTCCTTCAGCTGTTTCAAGTTATATTTTCTCCCAATGATATTTTGAATTTTAAGCTTTATATATATTTCACAACAAAAATTGAAAGATATTGTAATGCTATCTCTTTTAGTTGTAGATTTTACCCTGTATTTCCCATTTCACTGTTTTGTATCAGTAGTGAGTTTTCCAAGTCCTATGTGGAATGTACTGTGGTCACCTTATAAGAATTCTGTGAGCAGATTTTTTTTTATTACTGTATTAAAAAATAAAAAAACCCTGGGCTGGGGATGTGGCTCAAGCAGTAGCGAGCTTGCCTGGCATGCGTGCGGCCCGGGTTCAATCCTCAGCACCACATACAGACAAAGATGTTGCGTTCCCCAAAAACTAAAAAATAAATATTAAAATTCTCTCTCTCTCTCTCTTTAAAAAAATTTAAAAAAATAAAAAACCCAAACAATAAAGAGGTAAACAAACTCATTAGAATTTATGATGTTCCAGAGGAGTTTAAATTCACTTAAATCTTTTCACCAATTCTCTGTGGTAGCTACTATTATTATTGTGGTCATTAACAGACAAGTAATTAATAAGCAGAGGTTGTGTTACTTGTATACCTTCAGGGAGCTAATAAGCCTAGCATGCGAATTTGAACTCCAGCCATGTGATTAAATTCTAAAAGCCATATACTTTCCTATGCCATATCTCTCTTCTCTTTAGCCCTAAGCAACAATTCCCCCATCCTGAGGCAAATAGCCCATCATTTACTTGCAATACAATAAAACTAAAAGTGTTGGTGACTTGATGTATTTTTCTTAGGACTCTTTGAGCTGGCATCCATGTGTGGTTTCAATAAGGTCATAATCAAAAATCAATTATTAAAACATTTTAAATCAAACACCTACAGGACTGTCATAATATGAGAAAATCATCCAGAGAACATATTGGAACTTTTATTTAGAACTTTGATTTATAATCTAATTTTATTCCTTCTATATTTGCACCTTGTTTCTTTAAAACCTTCAAAATATATTCATATATGCCCCCTTATATCACTTAAAAATGATCATACATTCATTGAGGTATATATGCTAATAATTATTACTACTCTTCTGGTGGATTATACAACCAAAATAGTGCTGTGATATAGTTAAACTAATGTGTAAAGTAGGATACTTTGATAAAATTTCACTCTAATTAAAAACAAGAAATGATGATATATTACAGCATTTATTTAATAAATATTTACAATCTATAATGTATCAGGCACTGTTTTCAACATATGGGACACATCAATGAGCAAAACAAAGTTCCCTTAAAGAACCGTAAATTAGGGTGGACAGAAAATACACATTAAACAAATAATGTAAATGAAATACATAACATGCGATGTATGTTATGGAGGAAAAGAAAAAAAAAACAAGTAATCTGCAGAAGGATTGGGGCAGCTTCCAGTAATACATATAATTGTTCATTATGTGACAAGTGAGAATGGTGAAGACACAAACAATATATCTATAGATATTTCAAAGAGAGAAAATCAGTAACTGGGCAAGACAAGTTAAGAAGAAATCCTTCCTGGAAAAATTAAAAGATGACTCACATGATTAATATTCTTCTAACATTTCTTTTCTTGGGTGTAGACAGGACCTATAACTAACATTTAACAAACATACCATGGTGAACTTGTGGGATTTTGCATGTGTGATTAAAGCCTCTAATCAGTTGACTTTAAGTTAATGTTTATTAAAGGGAATGTTTTCTTAGGTATGCCAGACCTATCAGGTGAGCCCTTAAGCAAGATTCTAGAAGCAGCACAGACTATATCTTACTGCAGACTTTGAAGGATAAAGCTCCACAACATTTACAGCTGCCAGGAAATGAATTCTGCCAAAAAACTCAGGCAGCTTAGAAAAAGAGTCTTCCTTGTTTGAGTCTCTGGATAAGAATGCAGTCTGCCCTTAACTTGGAATGAAGCCTTGGGAGACTGTGCCGAACACCCAGCTAGTTTGTGCCCAGACTCCTGACCTACAAAAATATGAGCCATTAAATTTGTCATGACTGTTGTGCAACAATAAATAAAAATAGTACAGGAGTTATTAGGTGAGACAAGAGTGTGTCTGGGTCAAGGGAACGTTTTATGCAAATTAGAAAAATGCACTTATTAAAGGAGAGATTCAATCCATATGTTGGAGGTTTGGGAAGAGAAGAATGCCTTTTTACCAAATAGAAAACACAACCTTCCCTCTGAGCAGACACAGCCCTGACACAGGGAACATGGCTTAACAACAGTACTCCTATTCATTCTCTCTGCTGGTCTCCCCTGCACAACCATAAGCAATGACCTTGAGTAAGATTTTAGCAGATTGAGAAAGACTAGCTAAAGGGATGCAGATTGAAACTGCATTTCAGGAGTGTAGCTGCAATGGTAACAAAAAATACTCATGGCAGAACAATAAAATACAGGCAAAGCACAATACAAGAATGGGTGTAGATGCACAGTCTAAACCTGCACAGATTTACTATATAATCTAGGAGTGACTTCTGTGTGCTCCTGTAATCTTGCCCTTTGCAAGGTATCTGACAATCTTTAAGTTCTCATTTATAAATGAGAAAATCAGGGCTTAATGAAAAAAGTCTAAGGTTTTATGAACATGAACTTTACTCTGAAGATGAAGAGGGCTGGCCCCAAATCCCTGCCCTACTCTATCTTATGCTGCTTTTAATTTTAGGGAGTCAGTTTCCTTTGTTGGGTTAAAAAAATTAGCTACATTTTTCCTAAGACTCTATGAAATATAAAATACAAGTTGAATCACATTTCTCTGGCACACAATAAGAGCTCATTTAATAATACCTATTATTTTCCAAGGTCATATGGTTATTAAGTGGCAGAAAGAAGATTTGAAATTTATGTCCGCCCAAGATACTAAAGATAGAAAAGTTTGAAATGAACCAAGTATTGAGACAGATATCACAAAACTGGAAGAATTATGGTGAAACAGAAGCAACTGAGTATAGATTTATGTTGAAAAAAAGAAAAAGGATTAATCAAAGACGTGTAAGATTTTAATTCTGGATGCTAAAAGATATCATTGCCAGTGATAGGGGCACAATAAAAGAAATGACATGCTATAAAATGATCATTATTATGAGAAGGTTATATGAGGGGAAGATAGATATGGGACAACTCAACACACACAGCATTTAGTGCAGATTGCTAGGTTCGAAAATGTCTAATTATCTGTAGATAGGCACATCCTATAAGAGGACTTAGCACAGATGATTGTCCTTTAGAATAACATAGGAAGCTAATAAATATGCCCATGAAGAATTGGCACTACCAAGAGCTTCAGAGAATTTTCAGGGAGGAGAAAATTAGATTATTAAATGGCAGAGTATTCTCTGAACCCTATGGGTCCTGTTCTATCACCAGCTAGTACTTTCAGGCAACGCTATTTGTATTTGCAGCATACACATTACCTTGTAAACAGGCCAGAAGACACTCTGGTTTTCAATGAACTGCCTATCTGATTTTACAATATTCAACCCAAGTCACTTGGAGGAAGAATTCATTACTAATTATTATATTCATGTAATGATGATTGAAAAAAATTGAGTAAATACTAACTCCTACCTTATTGATTGTAATGGGCTGTAATGTTATTTAAATTTGTTTTATAAAAGTGTATTATAAATGATATAGTTAGAATAATTTATTACACTTATAAACTTATTTCAATACGAGAAGCCCAATTTTATTTCTATAGTTAGCCATGTTTCTTAGCCTGATTTTGGCACTATTTGGCAAAATATATTCTAAAGGCAAACCATCTAAACAGAAAAGACAGTTTGGAATTTGGGGAAGAGCTGTCTCCTGCTATTTTTCTTTTTTTTTTCCTCTCATGAAAAGAACTGCATGCTTAGAGCATTGCAACCATTAAGACTATGCTCTGATAAGTGAATGGAATAAAACACAGCAGAACAAATGACAAAAATTGGCAATGCTGAGGTTACCTTTTGAAAGCTGAGGAGGAATTTTCATTATAAAAATTGTTTGAATTTTTTTTTCCATTTTCCTTCCTCTCTACCGTCTTTTCTAAATACTTCTATCAACGTTCATTTGAAAAAAGATGAATGAGGACGTCAGTAAAGAAAAAAAATTCTGTAGTTAGAAAAGAAAGAGATTATTGCTTTTAGCCTTGTTTTTCTTGAATTCTGGTTGCAAGTAAACCAGGATTATTTACATCCTTGCTATGTCACTTTTAATTCAATAAAGTTTTCTAATTAATGTTATTTTTTTACTCTAATTACAAATAAGCAATAGAAGGTTTTAACAAAATGTTCTGGAAAATAACATCCATCCATTAAATCGTTAAAGAAATTTGGAACAAGCAGTTTGTCATACTTCTGGCAAGCTTACTAATGATTGGTTTCCTGTATATTAAGCTGTTATAAAGATAATAGAAAACTAAAAATCTTTTCTTCATTTTCAAATTAATTACATTCATATGCAATTCACATCATTGTGACTCACTTTGTATTTTGATGCTTTGGGAAGTTTATATGGGGTTCATGGATGCATCTTCTCCTTCTTCTTAACATTCAAGGTCTCCATTTCTCTTACATGAATGTAGTGGGAACCTATAGTCCATAGCAGGCAGCTGCCATAAACGTTCAGTGACTTGGCAGAAAGATAGAAGGTTAACTCATAGTTTTTATGACTGCCTAAAAGTTTAAGAGGTTTACTTTTTTGTTTCTTTTTTTTAAACACAAATTTCCTGTTTAAAAACCTAGAAAGAAAGGGCCCTTTGTTGAATACTGGTATGCTTTCCAAGAGAGATTTCTGATTTTCCCAGAGTGCTGATGTTTTTGATCGGGTTCTGAAGTTGGGAAGGAACATGGGATTTTAGACACTATTTCCACTGTGTTTTCTCCTTCCAATATAAATGGTGGTGGAGAATCACTTTGCAAGGTGTTGAATTTTTAAATATTTATGCAATTTTTAGAACTGGAGTCTAAAATCCTGAATTTTCTGGATTGTTCAGGTAATTATGTCATCCTTTCAAAACAAGAGAGAAAATAAAGCTGCCGGGATTATTTCTACGAAACAATACATTTGCCTTCAGAATTGACTGTTCTGTCACTAATAAAAATAGTAGCATGGAAACTCATGAAATTAGGCTCTAAAAATTAAGATGAGGTCTTTTAAACTCACATGATTTTAGATTTAGGAGAAAAGTTATAGACTCTTCTTTCCTATGGGTTTTCAAGTATCTAATAGTTCTCTGTTCCTTTTATAATTAGAAGCAAAAGGGTAAAATTCTTTTGGGCATAGAAGTTTCTTTAGCTGTGATTAAGTCATTAATAATATAACTTTATAGGATATTGTGCCTTTGGTCAAAATTTAGTGTAAAAGTTTGATATATGTCCACTTGATGACAAAACAACAACAACAACAACAACAACAACAAACACAAGAATTCTATGTCACAAGCATTTATACACATACACTGGCCTGGATAGAAGGCTTACCTGTCTAGTCATTAGAATTTTCCAAGCAAAGGTGGAAAGAGTATGGATTCAGTGACAAAGATAAGTATTTCTTCTGGGATTGGGGATGCAGCTGAGTGGTCAAGAGCTTATGTAGCATTCACAAGGTGCTCAGTTTCCAACAGTTCAAAGGACAATGACAGAAATTGCTCCTAAGTGTACTTTGCCTGTCTACACTTGATGGGAACCAGAAGGGAAGAATCTTATTTAATTTTGTCTACCTCTGACAGCTGCCAACTTAATTTGGAGTGTTTACTTTCACAAAGGAAAGGGTTCCAGCTTAGGAACAGGTTAACATTTTCCTTAATTAACACCATTTTTTTCTTCTCAAAATCTATACTGAAGTTCAGTTTTGCCATCTTATTCTTCACTAAATACATGTTAAGATTCTGTGTGAGTTAAAATAATGTAATGGCTTTGCTATCCAACAGACAGACGTGTGATTCCCACCTTTATCACTTGCTGGCCCTGCTGCTGTAAGTCATTTAACCTCACTAAACCTAATTTCCACTTTGGTTCTACAAACTCTGAATAATACTTTACATGATTGGATTGTCTGGAGATCTACAAAAGTATATTTGTATAATCCCCAGTTTCACCTAAGCCCCAGTAGGGTCATCTGTACCATTTGCTGACAGTTCATTAGATCATTTTCCTATATGGGCCAGTCAGGAAGACTGTGACTTTCCCACTTTATGAGTCCCTATAGGAATTCTTATAGGACTACAAGCTGAGGGATTTATTTATGACTAAGCTTTAATTCATCTAGTAATGATACTTGTTAGGCTACCTAAATATTGGTACAGACGTGGCCTTGGATTTGGTGTCCTGTCTCACTATTGTGCTAAGGTCATCTATGTTCTACTCTGTGGCCTCCTGTACTCCTCTACTGATACCCAGATAAATGGAATGCTCTTCCTGGATTGAGAGATCTTAGTGGGGATCACCCAGAACCAGGAGAAGAGAGCCTGTGTCAAAGGGGGTCAGCTTTGGCTTACACCCTGATGACTCTTTCCCAGTGGACAGGATCATCTATCAGACTCAATGTAGTCTCACATTAGATCCATTCCTGATGTCTCTAGACACATAGTTCAAGGTACAGAATCTAGACCCTTCTGACCCAGACTAAGCCACATATTTAGACTTGGTGGCATGTTTTGAGCCATCTCTTAGGGACTGGACCTATTTTCTTGCCCTGTTCCTGGCCTCCACTGCCCTACCGCAAAGCTCCAATGATTAAAAGTTTTTAACTATTTCAATGAATTCTTGTTACACAGAGCATCAGAAATTGTAGCTGGCCACTTGTTTTTGAGCAAGTATCAGTGTCAGAATCCTTCTTTATCCTCATAGTACTCTGAAGAGTGGTGGGGAGGGGCAGGGAATAGAGAAGGTCCATATCTATCTGAATCTCTATTTTTATTCAACAGGCACTTGATCCAAATTTTATATGTAAACCTCCTGGTTACATAGGAAGTATTTGACATATTACTTAATATGTTTTTTTTTTTTTTGCCCTGCATGCACAGTACGTAGAACTCTACCTTCCAAATCTGTAATTTCACTTAGCAACCCTCTTACCTAGAACTGTTAAGGTCTGTAAACAAGTCAGGATGGCACCTGGTATTTTGCCAGAGAAATGTTAGAGTCTGTAAACAAGTCTGCATGGTGCCTGGCAAAATGCCAGAGGGAGTGGTTTCTGAAGTAACTAAAGTGAGCCATTAAGTGTGGAGATTCCTTATTGGTTGACTGCTGTATCTATTTTATGCTAATTAGATAAGCTGTGTAAAATGTATAAATACCACTCCTGTCCTACAATAAATGGCTCCCACTCCTGCTGTATCAAGGTACACAAGTCATTTGTCATCCCCCGGTTATTTTGCCCAGCCAGCCAGGCTGTGGCAGATGGTGGCCCATTACGGGGAGCCCCAGGACACTCGGGAGTAAGTGATGAAAAAAGCTGCCCATCCATAGATAGGACGGGAGCAATCTGCTCGTCCCTAGGCAGATAGGGCGAGAGGAAAAATGGCCATTTCAAGAAAATGGAGAAGATTGATGCAGTATGTTTGTGTCTTGTTTTGTCTTGAAATGTTGCATTGTCTTTGTGATGAAAATATGGAAGGGGTGAGAAGTAAATTGATAAGGGAAAAAGGCACCCCAGTGGAACCAAGAATAGTTAGGGCATGTGTTGATAAAAGCCCAGAAACTCTAGTCAGAAAGAAAAAGAAAGTTCAGAAAAAGAAGGATTATCAGGAAAAAAGTTGCAGCAAAAGGCTATTACTGAATACTTTTTGATAGCAGAGGGTGCGTTTATACAGAGAAGACTGAGTACGTATATGTGTCTGTATTCACGTATATCGGTTTACATAGATATAGTTATGCATATGAATGCATATGTAGTCTGAATAGTATTCCCAAGGCTCTTTTACCAGTAGTTCTCCAGTGAGAGAAATTTTGTCTCCAGGCAGGTATTTTTGCAAGATCTGAAAACATGGATTTGTCACCACTAAGGTGGATGGGTTGCTTGGGAGAAGCCAGGGATGCAGCTAAACATTATACCATGTGCAAGGCAGCCCTCAAAACAAAAATTTTCTAATTCTAAATGTCAATCAGGATGAGATTAAAAAATCCTGATTTACATGGTTCTTTACAAATAATAGCCACAATAGAATACCCTCTTCTGTACCCTGATTAGCCACAGATAGACTAGTATCCCAGTACACATATGGTTTTAGACTAATTCCCCTGCAGATGAAAATTACTTACATCAACTAAAGCTATTAGTCAGTTCAACATCACCTGGGAAGGATAGTTGCTGATTACCTGTGTTTGGAACTCACTTCATATACATGGAAAGAAGGCTGCAATGGTTTCTGTTGCTCTACAATTGAAGAGACCACCTCAGGGATAGGAATTAATTATCAAGAAGGTGCAATTGTGCTGTTCACTACCTCACTCATTGTACTATCTTAATTATGACTTTTTTCTTTTGACAATAAGGTTAAATTTATTATGCGAGTTCAGCTGAGAACATATTTGTTCCTCCTTCTAGAGAGCCTTTAACAATTACTTGATTGAAGATCTGAGCTGTAGGTAGCTGTAATTTTGCAGACTCATTATATTATTTCTGGCTTACTTAAGTGTTGACTCATTTTGTACTGTCTGAGAGCTGAAAAGAAATCTTTGGGGAAAGTCTAAAAATATCTTTGAGTTTTCTTTCTATTGCTTCCGTTTTATGTCTCTGATATATGCTTAAAAATCATATTCTATGCACATAAGAAATCCCAAATCTTTGAAAAAGAGGAAACCTTTCTCTTCTCCCATTTAGCCCTCATAGTTTATGTCATTTCATAATATACATGAGTAGGTTTAATACTCAATCATTTCCCAAATCTAATTTGACTGTCGAATGGGGTTTAATTTACATGATGATACAATTTCTCACACCAGAAAGTATAGTAACACTTTTTTTTCCTGAGGTTAATGGTAATCTCCTTTAAAGTCTTAAGATAATTATAAGGAATGTGCTTAAGGTGACAAAGTAGTTTTGAAAATACCAGCCTATTGATAGATTTTTAATTATATCTCTCTCCACCATAGGAAACTGTATGCCTTCTGCTAAATAGTTTAAAGGTCTGCTGTTGTGTCTTTAAAATTAATTTCCACTATAATCAATACTTTTAACCTACTGATACACCAGATACCTGAAACTTCACCCACCATTGTATAACCTCTGAAATGAAATTACACTCTGGGTTACTTTTATTGGAGCAGAGGAGTGCATGAGATGTAAGTATCAACTAAGAAATTCATACATATTTATGGGCTCACTTGTCTTCTTTATGCATTTACTATTTTATGACATTTATTTTCCTTAATTTTATGTATATTTTGTTTTGATGTGTTTTGGTGAGAGTTTTACAGGAGAGAACGTCATAATATAAAAAAGGTGTATGGTTGGAGACACAGCAAATAGGAAGCACTAATGTAAACTTTTGAAATAAGAGGGAAATGGATTTTACATAAAAATCACTTTTTATGATGATTTCCTATGTATTTGTTCTAAAGGTAATTGCATATTTTACTAAATTGTATGTATATGTATATACAACATATATAATTATATACATTTATATAAAATAAATTTACATAAAATGTATTTATATATAATATATAACTGTAAAATAATTTTAAAATGCCCAAAATAGTTCATTATCACTTAGCTGTAAGGCTAAAATAATCAAATTTATAAATAATTTTTTTTTTCAAATTAGGTAAACCTGATTATATATTTTGACATAGATTTAGTTTCAAGTCTTATAAATTTGATTTTAGTCAGACAGTGTTAAACATCCATATGGAAACTGAAAATTTTAGTCACATATTCAGATGTTTGACTATATTAAATCAAACTAATTTTTACTTTGGATTCTCATTTTGTTAAGAAGATCACATTCTTCATCTCATAAAATCTATTCTTAGCACCCAATTCTTCATTTGGAGCCAAATTATGATCTAATAGGTCAGATACATATTCCTCTGTTGTTAACAGACAAATGGAATTGTAATATATTCCACATAGACTATTATGACAATTACAATACTTAATGCTTAGGAGAACAGATGAACTTTACCTGGTTCATCACCATCATTTGACAGAAAAAAGAACTGATGTCCAAGGCATTATGTGGTCATGTTCAAGGTCACATAGTTAGGGATGAAGCTTACTTAGTAAAGTCTTGTTACCTGGTAGTTTTAGTATTTTACCACACCTACCATATTAAATTTATGGTGTGATTAATGTATTTTACAAATAACTTTAGAAATAAAAGGGCCACAGTAGAATTTTCAGTTTTTTAAAAGACTAGAAAAATGAGTAGAATTTCTATAATACTGGGTCCAACAGTTTCTACAAAAGAATCAGTACTGTCCTTAATCTGTTAAGCTTTGAATTCCTGAGGCTTTAACCCTTCATCTACAAAGCTAAACTAAGTTTTAGCAGAATTATATGATATAGTGTCCTCATGTCATGGGAATAGTGCATTTGTGTAGTGGAAAGGGGTTAGTAAAGGCACAGAAATCAGAAAACACTAAGTAGATTTAAATGAAAAGAACCCAAGTGAATGTGTGGCATGTCTATTTTTATTTGGCACATATTATATGCCACCACTGTGATTGTGCTGAAGATAAGGCTTTGGGTACTAAAATAATTTGCTCCATCACTTTACTTTTGTGAGGAAATTGCAATTTATAATCATTAGTATGTTTTCAAATAAGCCAAGACTAGAAAGGTGGAAAGGGGCATAGAAAGTATATCAGACAGAGGCCATTAACACTAGCAAGGTTAAATGAAATAAAATTAAAAAGTAACAAGGCTAATCCATAAAGAAGAGAGTTATAAGAAGCAGATTAGTAGAGGAAGAGAATTATCAAGGATGATATTTAGTGTAGAAAAAGATATCATTTCATAACAGATGAAAAATAATTGCTTTTGCAAAAAAGGATAGTATCAGAACTAAAGTCTATCAATCAAAAAGGCATTCAGCATATCTAGATAAAATATTTATAGAATCATATATGTGCACTTACTACATCAATTGGGTGGTAAAACAACTCACTTCCTCATTTACAACATATAGCTAGAAAGTAGAGAAGAGAAATTATGAGAATTGAAGAGGGATAATCAATAAGAATGACTGACTGGCTAGTTAATAAGAAGGGACCATCTCAAAAATTATTATTTACATAACTTGAATATTTATTGTAGTAGTAGCCTTGAAGTTTCTTAAATACATGAGTAGCAGAACCTGTATTGTATAGTGGGAAAGGCAGGGAGTTAAAAGAATATAATGAAATATGTTTGCATTTTAATGGCTTGAATCTGAAATGATAATGAATATCCATGTAGTAGCACATTTTTAGAAATAAACTACCAAATCATGGATCACCATAAAAAGAAATATGATTAGATATGGTTGAAAATACTTATTTTGGAGTCAATTTCTTAAAAGTAGTAGTTCAAACTCTAAGAATTATTACTACACAGAGGGAAGAGTTATGCAAGTTAGGACCTGTTGTCAGAAACTGTAAATGCCCAATTTTATTTGAAAAGAAAGAAGGACAAACAAAAAAGGAGCTGTCACAAAGCAGTAAAACCAGGTTACAGCAGTGTCACAAAAGCCTTTTAAAGAAGTGGACAGTTGACTGTCAAATATTGGGAACACTATAGTACAATGAAAAGTGACAGTTCTTGGACTTGGCTACTGTGTGACCATGGTTACTATTGTAAGAGCAGCCGAGGGGGACGGCAAGAAGGTCAGGGTTGTGGAGAAGACAGATAGGAAGAAAGTAGCTGGGGTTAGATCAGCAGCCCCCCAAAATATCTCAGATCCTTAATTAGAGGAAGAGATTTCTATTAACCCATGATAAAATCTAGAAACACAAAGCTACAATTTGACAAAAGGAAATTAAAAGAGACTATGAATATCTGTGTCCTACTGTGTGTTGGGTAGTTTTAAATTCCTTTCTCAAGAAAATGATAATAGTGGAAATGAAATTACATTTAACTGTTTTCTTTTGGCAAAACAAAAACCAGGCAGCAAACATAAGTCGATCCTCAATTTTCTTTTATAAACATTACCGGTCAACAGTATTCCAAGGTTATATGAAATCAAAAAGTCAAGGAGCGTATTACCCTGAAAATGGAAATAGTCATGGATGTGAATGGAAAGCAGTGAGATAGTATCTAGATGGGATGGATTTATTACTTTAAATGTTGCAAAGTGGGGCAAAAAGAAGAGGAGAATACTGAATATTTAGAACTCGAGAATGATTTAATATATTTTAAAGACAGAAGGAGTGATGTAAAGACAAAATATAGAAATATCATCTTAGAAAAATTGGCTTCAAATCCTCTGAAGCAGGAAACTGATGAAATTGAAGTCACAGTTTCATATCTGTCCTTGTCCTTCCAAAAGGTAATTTCCCTAAACTTAATAGTCAAGCAGAGATATTAGAAAAGGAACTCTGCATGAATTAAAATGATAAAAAAAATCTTTAGTTATAAATACATATATGTTAATAGTAGACTTGTGATTATAATTAAAGACGCATTCAGTGATAAACCATTCTTTTCCAGTCATTAATGTTGCTTTCCAGATTGAACTAATTTCAAGTGTGATAACTAACTATGTTTGCATCATTTGATCTTTCATGTCCCTAATTCTTGTGCACAGCCTGGCACATGGTAGGTGCTCAGTAAACACTGTGTTGAATTATAGAAAAAAAATGTAAATTGTTTAGCGTGAAGTAATATTTTTTAAAATTTTTGCTCATATACTTACTTACATGCTCTTTCCATTTTCTTAGTGTTTTACCTTCAAAGCATGAACGTGGGATAACAAAGTCTTGCATGTGTAAATAATTATGTGCTATCCATAAGATTTTCTCCGCCTTGGTGGGAAAAAGTTAATGCCTTTTATGTGGCTAGAATTAGTTATCAACTAGTATTTATGTGTTTTACAACAAAGTGTTTGTCACTTTCTTTGATTAAATGTGCCTATAATAACATTGTTGTCATCATTCTTCTTAAGTTCCAGTTGATATCTAAATCATGCTGTCTCTTATTCCTGGAATGGCCCTGCCATTTACTAAATAAATATCTCCCTTCAGGTGAAAATGAATACCCAAAACTCAGACATATTGGGATAGAGACACTCTGAGTAAACTTTATAACACACACTGAAATTTCAATTGTTCTCAATCTCTTTGTAAGAACTCCCTTTACAAAATACAAAGCTATTCAAAATCATAAAAAATAATTTATTATTGTAAAATAAAAAAGACTACAGAAAAACCCTACAAGTTTTACTTTTTGTATATTGCATAATTTATCCTTAGATTGCTTCTGTAAGAATAAAATATATTCCACATTTAAAGAAGCTTCATGGTTTTGCCTAATTTTATCTAATTTTGGTTTTAAAAAATGCACAATCCTGAAATAAATGCTTGTCCATTTTTTTAGATACAAAGTCTGCATGAATTAGATTTCTATCCATCTAAAAAATGTGCCCATGTCCATACAGATTACAACAAATATAGAATTGAATAAGTGCTAAATTAGTATTTATATCTAATGAAATTCCAATCCTGACTCACACTTTTTCCTCAGAAGCCAGATTTGGAACTTTCACTATCAAGATAAATGCCTAAATTCTCCACTTCACATCAGTTTCTGGTTAGATATGTCTTATACATGTATACTGATTGTCTGTGAAGATATGGAATTTAATTAAAAAGGCACAGTAAAATTCAAATAAGTTATAGTTTTAGATTACATATTCCTGGGAATGTTACAGCCCTCATATCACTAGCTTTTCACTATTTCATAGAAACGTTTTATTAAAAAGGCTTTAAAGTGAGATTAATTTAAGCTTAAATTGTCACTTACAAAACTCTTCCAGCTAGCCAGAAGAAAAATTACATCTAATTCAAAATTAGAATAAAAGATTTTAGCCCTTTCAAATCTTTTAACTAGCACTAACCCTCATTTCATTTTTAATTTCTACAATCCACAGAGAAATTAACCATATTGTGTAGACTATCAGTTGATCTAAATTATTGAAGAGGAATGCACACACATGGCTGTATGTGAGGATATGTGTTAGCTCAATAGCTTGGGAGTAGAAGGGAAAATAAGGTAAGTTTTCTAAGTATATGAGATGACCTTGGGGTGTTCTTGGACTCTTTCCTTTCTTTTATGCCACACATTCAGTCTCAGAAAATTGTATTTGCCCTATATTAAATTTTTATATCCTGAAGCTAACTAACACTTCTCACCTCCAGTTGCTCAGGACCCTCATTCCTTTTTTAAAATTATTTATTTATTTATTTTTAATCATACATGACATCAGAATGAATTTTGACATATAATACATACATGGAATGTACATACATCAATCATATTGTCAATTCTATCCTTTTTATTATAGAAGACTCCAGTTGGATTGCCACTTCCTTCCTTTCCAACTAATGTTTATTCTCAATACAACATTCAAAAGGATGCTGTGTTCTCTACTCAAAACTTCCCAATGGCTTTCAGCTTACTAAAGTAAAGGTTGCCATCAAGCTTAATATCGGACCCAAGGTGACTCCTTAACTTCAGCCTATTCATTCTTCCCAACCAAACTTCTATCCTAGAACCTTTTCCTCACTCAGTCACTGTATCTAGAATGTACCTCCCCCAAAATGTATTGCTCTTCAAATACTTGCTTGAAAACTATTTCAGTGAGTTTTTCCTGGATCACTGAGAACATTCATTAAGGAACTCAGCTAATTAGAGTTTATTTTCAGAATGTATATGAAATAGAGTAACTATAAAATAAATAAATAAATAAATAAGCAATCCTTCCAGTGTGTGAATTCTTAGTTTATGGTGTAAGTTTAATTAGAATTGGATTAGAATCAAGATCAAGGGTGGTCATACATTTTGTAATTAATTTCAGGATTTAGCATTTGAACTCTTCTACAAATTCAGGTCAATTTTACTTTCTTGGTTTCTTGATTCTTGCTAGAAAAACAATGCAGCTAGTAAATGTTCATTCTAGATGGTAATTTCAAGGTTGCAAAACCTACTTCCATGAGTGTCAATAAGTACATATGGCCTCACAAAATAGAATTTTGTTATTTAATTACTACTAAAATAATTGAATACTAACATTGCAATAAATGCTCACATTTTAACTAAATAAAACAAATGCACTTTTGACAATGCAGAAAAACATATGTTCCCCTTTCCATGTCTCTAATACTTGGCATTTCCATATGCACTTTTGATTTCAGAGATATAATGCATCATTACCAATGGTCATGATAAATGAAGTCATACTACTAGTGTTGTTAATAAATATTGAGAACATTATTTACTTTATATATAAATTAAAACATCAATACCTTTTTAAGATTTTTTTGGTCATTTTTTGAGTTACATTAACCAAAGAAAATGTCCTGTAACAGTATTGCCTTTATCAGATCATTTTGTTTTTAACATAATTTCTTAAAGCAAATGAGGGCTTCTTACATGAATGTAAAAAAAAAAAAAACTAAGACACTTATGTTTCTTTCATGTTTTAGCATTTTAAATAATGATGTCAATAAACTACATATTAGTTGTAAATATCACAGTAAAAAAATGATCTCCATAGGGAAAACACATACAAGTTTAACCTTCTGTTCCAAGGAGAGCTTCTATATATTTTAATTAGATACTTATGGTTTGGTACTAGCCTTTATTGCAGTATAACTTCCTATTAAGTACCTCTGCAAATATAATTTACTCAGAAAAAAAATTAGTAGCTCTAAATAATGTTGCAATGATATTTACAGAAAGAGTAGAATCAATAAAAATTATCAAAGTTTTATGTTTCACTTTGTAGAATATAGCACAATAATGAACCATTTGTATTTGCATAAGGATGAAGAACATACTTAAATATCCTCAGTCAGTTGATCTTTTGTTTCACTGTACAATATTTGTCCTTGTTGAGCTTTGTGCCAAAAGATTATTGCATTTTAAAGCCATCTCAAGTCTAAAACTATTCAGAATTTCTACTTCATAAAAGTGTAAATTTGCATAAAGTGATATACACTCCTAGAGCACAATGAGCATGAAACTACATTCTTCTCATTATATTATGACTTCTGAATGTCAGTTCGAAAGTATACATTTTGATTATTATTTTTATAGGAATATAATAAAAGCTCATCTATTTCACACTTTTAGGAAGATTCAGCCAATTCTAGACCAATTAAATCATCTTGATTTGTTTTCTCAACAAAAGCAGAAAAAAAGTATGGAAAAATTATCTCTAAAATGAGTTCTCTATAACGAATGTAACAAAATCAACAATGAAACACTTTAAGAATTGTTAGCATAATGTATGATGTGTTTACCCTTGAAAAGTTAATTATATAAATTTGAAACACTTTATAATTATGATCTTTTTAAAAAATTTATTTGTTCTTTTTAGTTGTACATGACAGTAGAATCTACATTGACATATTTATACAAACATGAAGTATATCTTATTTTAATTAGGATCCCAGTCTTGTGGATATACACAAGGTTGTGATTCACTGTGGTGTATTCATATATGAACACAGGAAAGTTATGTCAGATTCATTCCACTGTCTTTCTTATGATTTTATTTTTGTTTTGTTTTAAAGATGAGTAGTTTGTATAAGAGGGAGTTATTGTCCATAACACATACTAAACATAATTTTAACTATAGGCCCAAACTATTTAAGGTCATGATATTCTAGATACACTCCTCACTTGAATATTTTATTTTTGTTGACAATAGCAAAGAATAAATCACCTTTCATTAAATCCCCTGAATCATACATGATAATCAAATTCACTAATTTTATTATGTTATGACTAATAGTCCACAGCTAAGGTTCTGTGGAGACCAGGCACTGTCAAGTTTTAAAAAGTCAGCATGTCTTATCTGAAGGATTGTAGTTAACTGAGCTCACTCTTAACCTCTGCCTTTGTGTCAGCATCCTCACCCTTATCTTCAATGCCAGAATTTTTCATAGCTTCTGATTTGTGATTACTCTCTCACACATTTATACCTAAGAAATTGGTACTATATACATAAATAGATAGTAGAAAATATGTAGAGATTTTATCTAACTCTATTTCCTAAGTCTGCCTATGAGTAACTTTCATCATAATTTCTCATTTCTTGGTATTCAGGTTAATTTTTCATCTCTATGCCTTGTATTGATTTTGTAACAGCTCTCTGGTATGAATTTGGATATCTCAAGTTTCACATGATCTTTCATAAGGTGATTTCTATTTTACTTCTGGGATAAAGACTCAAAAAATATCTTATACACAGATATAAAGCAGTTGAGATTATATTTTGGTAGAAATTGGGGTGTGCTATTTATGAAGGTATAGACCAATCATGGGATTTAAGATCCTCCACACTGTAATACATGGAATAACTGATCTTTATCTAATCTTCATGGTCAATAGTCTTTCTTTTTTTTTTAAAGAGAGAGAGAAAGAGAAAGAGAGAGAGAGAGAGAGAGAGAGAGAGAGAGAGAGAGAGAGAATTTTTAATATTTATTTTTTAGTTTTCGGCGGACACAACATCTTCGTTTGTATGTGGTGCTGAGGATCGAACCCGGGCCGCAAGCATGCCAGGCGAGCGCACTACCACCTGAGCCACATCCCCCCCCCCCCCCGCCCAATAGTCACCTCTTTCATGTTTAAATAAATGAACTCATGCTGGGGGGCAATGACTAGAATAAAGAAAAGGTATATGACTTCTTCCAGAATCCTTCACATAGTAACATAACACTCCTACATACAAATATTTTGATCCAATTCTTACTCCAGATAAAAGTTGAGGAAAAGATATTTTGAGGCTGGGATGGAGAGCCACCATATAATTATCACATCTGTTGTAAACATGTGCCACCTCCTGCTCAATGCCAATCCAACCCTATACACTGAAGCATTTCACATTGCTATCAAGTGAGATCTTAATCCTGTTTCCCTCTGGTTCTTTCTCAGTTTTATAATACCACTCCCTCTCACTAACTTGACTTTCAATGGTCACACACAATTAGTTGAATATTAATTTCATTTTGCTCCATGTCGTCAGGCAGCTGTGCAATAAAAAGGGAAAAATATGTATGAATGTTTTTAGCCTCACATTGCAGCTGGGAATGGAAAGAGTTTGTCTACTAGGCAAGGCAGCTGTATGAAGAGCTTGGGTCATAGCACTGTTCCAGGAAGTAATTAATTATAAGAACCAGATGATCGTTTGGTGCAACCACTGAAATGTCTTCACATCTGGTCCAATAACACCCTCTATTCTCGTAGTTATCACTACTCATTCTGTCAAGCTTTACATTTCAGCTTTTGCAACTGGGGCATTGGTTCCTAACTTTGGCCTGTATCAGAATCACAGGAGAACTTTCTAAAACAGAT
This sequence comes from Callospermophilus lateralis, assembly GCF_048772815.1. Classification (NCBI taxonomy): domain Eukaryota; kingdom Metazoa; phylum Chordata; class Mammalia; order Rodentia; family Sciuridae; genus Callospermophilus; species Callospermophilus lateralis. Next base: position 1,431,238 of record NW_027517992.1, on the reverse strand, counting down.
TGCTGGGCCCTGCCTCAGAGTACCTGACTCAGTAGGTCTAGGGTGAGTTCCCTCAAAAATGTTTGAGCCCCTCTCTCCCCAAGACAGACTGATGCTGCTTGTTCAGGGATCACACCTGAAAAATTACTGACTTAAGACCTGCTTTCTTTAACCACTTCCCTGGTGTGTTTTACATGTCAGTAATTGGGTGAATTTTTATTTTTGTGCTTTTCTTTGGCTCTTGTGCTACAGACCTTTACAGAAAAAAAAATACTATATATGCCTTGTTAAATTTGGCCCTCTACAAACTCATGTTAATCAAGTTTTCTGGTTTGCATTGCTACACTGTAATCTGATTTTCTATTTAATTATCTATATTTCTTTTTCTGAGATTCCTTTATACAATCTATACCTGCACCTTGAATACATATTTGGATTTTTCAGTCTTCCATTTGGTTATTCAACAATTATTCATTAAGCACTCATTAAATGGAGAGAAAGAGAATGCAAACAGTGGTGTTATCAGAATGGGATCTACATTCTAGTTGGAGAAACAGACAACTGAACAAACAAACATTAAATAGTTTGGTATAGATGTATATGGGAAAGGAAAATAGGGGAAACTGATGTTTCTTGATATGCTTATAATTAGATATAATTATATCTAATATGTTTATAATTAGATATAAGCAATATCCTACTTGCATCATCTGGTAACATAATTGTCTGGTTAACCATAAAAGACTATCCTTTTTCTTTCCCAACTTGCCTACCCACATCCAAAGCACCTGCTGCACTCAATGGGTCAGCATATAATTTCTATTTTCCCAGAATATTTTTTCTATCTATAGTTTTACCACAACCATTTTATGTCAGACTTTTGTTTTTAATCCTTTACTCAGAAGAGTTTAATAAATAACCACCAATTCCTGCAATGTATACTTAACTAGATTAACACTTTAGGATCATGGTAATACTCCATCAGCACAACAATCCAAAGAGGAAGTACTTGTATTATTCCTATTTAGAAGGGAGGAAACTGAAATATTTTGCTGATAGCCATTTGAATCTAGGCAACTGAGTATAGAAGGTGGGCTCTTAGTGATAATATGACAGTGGGGTAATAATTAAAATAGGACAATAAAAAGTACAGGGAGAGTAAATAGGGCAGGATATCAAGTCTTCCTGGAGGACATGGGTTTGGTTTACAAAGATTGGTCACCTGGGGCAGATCTTGTATCACCTGGTAGTTTGAGTAAATGTACTTTGGGTTAAAAATTCCTTAAGGAAGTAAAACCTTCCTGTGGGTATTTTTTTAATCCTCCCAAAATATGATTTTCAGACATAGTGTGTGATAATTTACTGATCAGTTGACCAGATAAGTGATTTTTAATAATATCTAAATAGGAAAAACCTTCAGGTACTGTGATAAGCAATATGTCTGTGAGTTTTAATGGAAGCAGGTGAAACACTCCAATGATAAAAAAGGATGAATAGATTCGACCTACTATTTAAGATCTTCTGTAAATTTTTGCTCCACTGCCCACATACCCACAGAGAATGAGCAAGGTAAGCCGAGCTCTTAAAGTATAAGAGGAAACAGAGAGACAAAGGAGACATGGACTAGATCTGATGGTTTTTTTTTTTGACCCATCAAACACATGAAAGAATAAAGATCAGCATTTCAAAACCCTATCTCAAAAAGTTCTTATACTTTATTTTGCCTGTTTTGGGAAATTGTCAAAACTCTATCACCTTTAAAGCATGGTGACAGCTGTGCAAACTTTGATAGTTTGATTCACATTTTTACTCCCATTTTAATCTTAAAGAACACATCCATTAAGATATGAATTTTATATCTGTGCTTCAATCAAGTTGTGTCACTTTTCTCTCTCAGTTTATATGCATAACTATATTGAGAGTCAAAAGGAAAGCCAGATAACACCTTCATTGTTTTGAAGAATAGTTCCTGAGACTTGGCCTGCATGTCAAAAATGGTCATACTCCAGATTGAATGAATTTATGTGATAAATAGAATCCTGGGAAATTTCCAAATCATCATTTTAAAAATATTTTATATTCATACATATATATGTATATATAAATACACAATATTTGTTTTCTATCTCAATAAATCTCCAATGATTCAGTTTAATAAATCTACTATATTCAATTAGGCAAATTTACTTGGATGCTAACTTAAATTCTATTTCCCAGGCTGTAATGTTAGTTGGCATTTATATTAGACCAAAGTAAATAGTCTGTTAGGAAGTAAAGATTATATTTTGATAGAAATTGGAGAGTGCTCTTTTCTGAAGCATATAGCCTAACTTTACCTTAAATAATGGTATTATGGGCAAGAGTAAAGCTTAAAGTTTGACCAATTACAACAAAATATAAATACTTTTTTTTTCAATTATGTAGTTTCTGCAACTGTTGAAACCAAGAATGGGTTATTTTTCATATTTTTCTCATGGTACATCCTGTCTTCCTCATAAGAAGAATTGCCTTTCTCCTGTGACAGGGAAAGAGAAACATGAGCATTGAGCAAAAATCTCTCAAGTTGACAGCAAGTATGACTTTTATGGGTGCTACGAGCAGATGATCTATTCACTTGCAGCAGCTTGAAAAGATTTTATAATTCAGACCATATTGCAAAAGGTCACCCTTACTCAGATGAAACAGATGAGGGGAATTTTCATGTGCTTCCTGTTCACAATAGGTAACATACATCTGACTATGTGAATGCTGTTTCTGATAGAGCAGTCAAACTGCTGCATTAATCCATAGCTGATACACAAATGAGAATCCCAAGATTAAAAAGGCCCAGCAAATTGCCTAGGCCAATTCAGTCACTTCAGGAATGAAGAGATTTGGATTTATTGAGGTTGCTGACTTTCCATGGAATTAAGTGAAAAATTGAATGAGAACCCAACGTTTAAAATTCACTATATTTATTATAACAAGTATATAATTTATTATGTTCTATATTGAGTATATAAATTAATATGTACATATTATATTAAATTTATATGCATATATTATATATCCATATAAATATACATACTTTATTACTTTATATATGTATATGGACATATATACATGCACATATATATAAAGTAACATAATTATATAAATATATATATATATATATATATATATATATATATATATTACTATATATAGAAAGACACAGACATATATAAATTGCATGGTAAAGATGAGGGAGAGGACATAGTGGAACTATGGGAGAGGACATAGTGGAACTACCACCATTCTCTATCCAGAGAATGGGAGAAAACATTTGAATGACATATTTTCTACATTGTGAGGCAGAATAACATTAGCTGACTTTCATCAAGTATGTGCTATTAAGTGCCAGGTCCTGATGTAACTTCCTTACATTTATTTATTCCTCAGAGTTAATGACTGAGAGAAGTAGTACCCCTTGAAATTTGTTATATTAAAACGAAAAAATAAAACCGGGGAAAGTGCTCAGGTTAAGCAATGTGTTCAACCTACATAGCATGAAAGTGGTACCCAGGATAAAACTTCAGAGTTACATCTTAACTGTCATGTAATGCTCTCCTAATAACTGTTAACAAGATACCAAAAATGGTGACATTTCTTTCATTCAAAATCTGTACTTTTGCTCATTGACTGAGGGTAACTGTCTGTTTCAGCAGTTTGGATGAGAATATAAATACTGCTACCTGTTGCAGAATTTAACAAATTTCAAATTCATATTATTCTTTAAAACTTATTGAATCACTCATTCACTGAATAATTATTTACTAATTCCCTATTATTTATATGTGTCAGTCTTAGTATATTAACAAAAACAAAGATAGGGGATTTAAAGAAAATATTTATTCTAATTTGTTATGAATGACAGCAGAATGCATTTCAATTCATAGTACACACATAGAGCCCAATTTTCATGTCTCTGGTTGTACACAAAGTAGAGTCATACCATTTGTGTCTCCATACATATACTTGGGGTAATGATGTCTATCTCATTTCACCATCTTTCCCACACCCCAACTTGTCCCTTCCCCTCTCTCCTTTTTGCCCTATCTAAAGTTCAGAGGGGATATTTTATTTGGTTCACTTAAAAATATTAACATACATAAAATCCTTTTTGGTTGGAAGTACTATGGGTTTGATAAGTACCTCCAAAGAAAATGGAATATGTAACAATCCCATTACCTCCCATAAATCCCTTGAGCTGGCCTTTTGCCATCAAACTTTCTACTGCCTCCAACTTCTCAAAAACACTGATCTGTTCTCCATTCCTATAATTTTGCTTTCCCAAAATGTGATGTAAGTAGAACTATGGAGTAGAGAGTATGCTGATTCTGGCTTCTTTTACTTAGATATGCACAGCAAACCATACATGCAGTAACCTATCAGCTCACTCCTTTCTACTGCCATTGGGCCATTTGTTTATCCTTTCTCCAAGTGGGACATATTTGGGTTGTTTTTCCTTTTTAATAATCATGAATAAAGTTGTATAAATCTTCAGAGAGAGAGAGAGAGAGAGATTGTGTTGACACAATTTTAATTTCTCTTTCGTAATTACATGTAAGTCAGATTTCAGGGATCAATGGAAACTGGAATTTAAACTTTATAAGGAAATGTAAAACTCTTTTCTGAAATGGCTGTAACATTTTCCATTCCTATCAGCAATGAATGAGAGTTGTTCAGAGATGTGGTCACAAGCACTTGGCACTAATAGTAACAGTTTTCGCCCAGCCAGTCTAATAAGAGTGTAGTAGTATCTCACTGTGGTTATAAGTTGCATTTCCTTGAGGACTAGAGAATAATGATGTTGAATATCTTTCCAGATGCTTATTTTATATCCTTATATCTTCTTTGGTAAGTATTCAAGCCCTTTGTCCATTTTTATTGCATTGCTTTCTTATTGTTGACTGATCTACTTGTTAACTCCCTCAGTTATCTTTGATAATGCAAAATTCTTAAATAACTCTTTTTGTCACTGTACTTGACCAGACACCAAAACCACATAGAGATTTTGTTAAGCTGTTTCTGGGCCCTATCCAAAGTTAGTAAATATAGATCTTCAGAGGTTGGGACCCCAAATTTAATATATCTCTCTAGGTTGAAAAGCACCAATTAAGATCACAATGAGATTTCACTAGAATCTACTAGAACAGCTAAAATATTATTTAAAGGACAATACTAAATGCTGGTAAGAATATGATGCAGATTTTCTGGCCTGAAAAAACAAGGATCTCAGTGTTGGTGATTTTATGTATCTTAGAATATACTGACAACTTCTGTTATCTCATTGCTAGAAGTACTTAATCTTAAAATAACAGAGATGGAAAGATGTTATATGTTCACTTGCCATCTATTTGCATATAAAATTCAAACATACATAAATCCAGACAGGTGAAGAAGAAAGTCCCAAGAAGCTATTTTGTAAAGAAGAAACACAAGAATGAACCCCTGCCCCTCAGCCCATAACTGTTCATAAGTTATTCTGGACATGTCTCCTATTTTCAAACCTCAACCCCTAATTCTTTGCCAGCATGTTTCATGAACAACCATAATAGGTTTCATCAATATTTTTATCCTCACAACATCCTTTTCAAAAATTCTAATCCAAATTGTTCTAAACCTAAACTCCTGTTCATTTCTGGAGATCATCCTACCTGTGATTCTTTTGTTTTTGTTTTTCTTTTCACCTGTTCTCAAGACTGCTTGGTGCAATTTCTGTCATGACAGTAAGATTAAAGGGAAAGAATGCATTAGAGCTTGAAATAAAGACCTCATCTTTAGTCAGACTGACTGAACAATGACCTCTTTAACTTTTTTCTTTCCTATCCATTTTTCACTCTCCCATACTAGCTTTGAGAAATATATATATAATGTGTTCATTATTAAAACAAAAAATCTGTATCTTGTGTTTTGGTTTATTATTTAAATTTCAATTTATTTTTATGGTGAGAACATGTGTTTATTAAGTGGTATGCTCCTAGAGAGTAGTGACCAGTCCACAGGAAGCAGCTCCCTAGGACATCTCACAAGTTGTCATTATGCTTTCTATTAAAGGTATGATGATGGCTTTTGTGCAATGAGTTATTAATAATCAAACAAGGAACCGTAGCACATGCTTGTAATCCCAGCAACTTGGAAGGTTAAGTCAGGAGAATCACAAGTTCAAGCCTAGCTTGAGCAATTTAGCAGGACCTCATCTCAAAATTTAAGAATTAGAAAAATGGCTGGGGGATGTAGCTCAGTGGTAGAGCACCCCTAATACCCCCACCCAAACACACACACACACACACACACACACACACACACACACACACACACACCGGGTAATACTTACATTTCATGTTCATAAAGGCAACAAATATAAATTGAGTAACCTCTTTTAAACACATGGATGGTTATAATTTCAGTAAGTGTCTAGGAAGAACTATTGGAGGTCTTTTATATTTAGTAATTGTTTTCATCTTTTGCTCATTATATAAAGCTTTACAATGAAAAATGACTCAAATACTTTCACAATTAAGTTGACATTAGGAAAATAATGAAAATGAGATGGCTGATAGCTGAAGACTAAGAAGTCATGAAGGAATATTTTGGAAAAAAAGCATAGACTTTATCAACATCCAGCAATTTAAAACCCAAATTACTGAACTAAGCCTTCAGAGCACATATTAAAACTAGGGCCCTGCTAATAAAGGCACATGATAGATTTCTGTAGGGGATAGAATGGGGTTCAAGGCAAGTTTAAGAAAGTTGTTCCTGTAAAATTTTTATTAGAGATAATATGCCTGGGACTCACAACCTAGAAAGAAATCAGTCTTGATGGTAAGGGCCACCCTTGACGATATAAGTCATCTTAAAATAGGGACTGGTTGTTCTAAATAGGTAGTACCAAGTAGTGTCATTTAGGTACTATAGCTTCTTTCAGCCACTATTTATTAGATATTTAAAATCCAAATGTTCCTCAGTTCCCCTCAAACCTATTTTTATCTCAGCTGATGTTGCAATTTTTTCTTACAGACCTGTGAAAGAGAATTTTTTTGAGGTTACAACATAATTTCAAGCTTTTTTCTGCTATTTCTCATATCACCACATATTTTTAGTCTGAATCACGTATTTTAAGTTTTTTTTTAGAGACAGATTTTTTACAGGACTCATCTGTCTTCTATTTTTTTCTGTGTCTCTGTTAACTTTACTCATTAAATGATATGTCTGTCTTTCTTTGATGTGTGTAATGAGACACATGTGCACATGATAGACAAGTGTCAACCATCAAATCACCACAATAATTTGTATTCTTGTGATATTGCTAAGCTAAATTTATCTGCCAAAAGCAGATATATTTGGAGAAGCGCTGATTTTACTCATTCATTGATAGCATTTACTTATTGTACTGACTTTCTAAAGAAAAATTACATATTGTCATCTCCTCTTCCTATTCTCTACAATTGCTTTTCCAAACTTTCCACATCCATTATTCAGAACCTATTTCAGACTGAATTGTGTCCCTAAATTCAATATAATGAAATCCTAATCCCCAAGATCTGACTATGATCTGTAAATATAAATAGTTAATAAGATGTCATACTAAAAAAGGGTGCACAGTATGACCTGTGTCCTTATGAAAACAATGCCATGCAACATCTCTTTACAAAGCAGTCATGCACACAGGGAGAATGTTCCATAAAAATGGGAGCTGTATTCTCACAAGCCAAGGAGATACAGAGTCTAGGAAGAGTTGTGGAATGGATTCTTCTTACCACATTGAGAGGCTCTGCCAACACTGTGCTCTCTGGCACCATGAAACCATAAACACATGTTGATAAAGCAAGCAATGTATATGTCTTAACTGTTGTTGTTTAAATTGTGGTTTCTGCTATTTAAACTAAGTTTGTAGTTCATTGTTACAATAGCCCTAACACATGAAGAGAGCATCTATTAAGCAAAACACTCACAGAAATCAGCTCTTCCATTTCCTCTCCTTCCTACCTATGAAAACATCCACAGTGTTGCCCTTTTGAATGAATGTACCAATTCCAAGCGATCCTTTCCATCCTTGCTCTTGATCCCATCTTGCCCATCAATTCTTTTCTCACTTGCTATATCATCTGTCATCAATTTTCTAATGTGTTGAATTCTGTCCCGCAGCCCATAACCATACTTGCTACAGCTTCTTTCCTTTCACTTGATGAAATCTCATCTTTATCCTTCTTATCTGTGGAAATTATTGTCCCAAGTATCAGCAGTCACAAAACTGTCAAGTAAAAAAACAACTTTAATCATCTCCTTACTCTTTTTAATTTAATTTTTGGCGCCAAATAATATATCTTCAGGAGTCTGTGTGTTTCTCATTTATGTTTAATTTTACTTTTATTTTTTTAACAAAAATTATATTTAGACATACAAGGCTTTGAGTCATGCTGCCTGGGACTCCTCTTCCTAGAGAGCACCAAGGCTGTTTATAGTAAGGAGCTCATCTTGGGCTGTCCCCACCTTCAGCTCATCATGGGCACAACACTAGCTGCAGAGATACACAATACCTAAGACTAGAGACATCATGCCATCTCCTTTTCTTCTAATTCTCTCAGTGATTGACTGACAGACAATGCATTTGTTAAAGTTTAAAATTATTCATAATATGGTAATGTTGATCTCTCCTTACTTGAGGGAAATCCTTTCACCTAATTTCCACAATACCACTTGTCCAGGTTTTTCCCTCTGATGTCTACATCTCCTCCCCCAACATACTTCATCTTCATCAATAGTACAGAAAGTACCCAACCCTATGCAAAATGTTTTTGCTATGCATATAAATACATAAATATGATAAAGTTTAATTTATATATTAGTAGAATAAGAGATTATCAATAGTAACTGTTATAAACAATTTTAACTATACTATAATAAAATTGTAAATTTGGTCTCTGTCACTCAAAATCTCTTATATCTTATTGTGCTATACCTGGGCTTTTTGCTATCACAACATGAGATGATACAATGCTTACATGACAGGATGAAATCACAAAAACTGATTTTTGGAATAACACATTGCTGTCAATGAACATGATTTCTGTTCATGTCTCCTTACAAGTTAGATGACCTTTGTATTTTAACTAAGCACTTATTGCACACTGACCCATGCTTTTGCAGTCCAAGGTAACAAGCAAAAATTCTTATTCTTTCTTCATACTATCACACATAGATGTTGGATTCTTAACATAGATATTATCAACTTCAGCAAACATTTTTTTTCTCTATTAAGCACTATATGGTTTCCCATAGTCATATCTGAATTGCCAGCATCACTACTCTTGTGCTTTGGGGCTGTTATTAAGTAATATATGGGTTACTTGAACACAAGCACTGACTGAACACTTCTATAGTCAATATGATAAACAACATGGCTACTAAGTGCTAATGGAAAGATAGCTTATACACTGTAGTTAGGTTTCATGAAGGGATGATTCACATCAATGCCAGGAAAGAGGGGAACAGTGCAAATTTTCATCATACTATTCAAACCATTGTATAATTTAAGATAGATTAAATACCTGTTTCTAGGAATTTTGATTTAATATTTTGAGATCATGATTGACTACTGGAAAATGAAGCTGTAGAAAGTAAAGCCATATGTAAGATAGGACTATTATTTATTTATTCCTTCTGCTTGTTACCCCCTCCCCTTTCCTTGTTGAATCAGTGAAATCCATTTTCAGCTGTAGCTCATTTATAACATTTTGGGACCTACTCCCTATTAGAAATACTTAGTTTGAGATGAGGAATATTTAGTCCATACCACAAACATTATTGTACATAAGTTTTTATATATTGTATATCACTTGTAATTTTAGTACATTGATGACTATATATTGGATATTGAATTATCTTAAATTGATTAGTTTCGCTTTGACTCCTAGATACTAGAATCTTCATTATTCCCCAATATTGATTTAAATATAAATCTAGGATGCTTATTCAAATATATCATTTTAAAACAATGAAGAAAATACTATTTTGATAAAACTAAAAAAGTATTTGATACACAAGTGCAAATAAATTGTCATGGATAACTAAAGATCTACAGTCCAATTCATTCATTTTCCAGTCACTGAAAATGGGTAGGATATACTCTATTCTTTTTCATCAATATAACTAAAACCATTCATAAACTAATAAATATCAATGAACCAATACTTACTATTTTTACTTATATTTATTTTCTTTGTCTTGACTTGTTTTCTAAAAGAAAATCATTCCAATTTACAAATCATTCACAGGGATGCTGGTGCAGAATCGCAGCAGTTCCTCCATAGGACGGCATCCTCAGGTGCCATCCACCACTGGTGGGTAATGGTGCAGATGCTGAACCAGGAAACACATGGCCTTTCTCAAACCACATGAATGACTTCTCCTAGCACAGGTAGTTCTCAAATTTGACTGTTTATCAAAATTAGCATTGGATCTTTAAAGAAATACAAATGCCTGGTCCTTACTTATTTAGAGAAGAGGATTTCAGCATTTCTGGGTGATGAAACCAAATATTTTATATTTTTTAAATCTCCATAGCTGATTCTAACATGTAGCTTGAGATGAGAATCACTGCAATACTTAATGTCATGACCTTCCTAAGATAATTTCCTTCTTCTATTGCTCAGAAAAAGCCCCAGTGTTACAGGTTTTGTCTGACCATTCCCTTAATATAAATTCATGGGTAGGCTTGGTTGTTTAGTGACAAGTTCATCTCTCAGTTTTTCTTTCAAACATCCTTTAACTCTTTACAACTTACATTCTACTTCTGCCATTGCCCAATTTATTAACTTTCCATTTCCTACTTTAGAAATAATTGATCTGCCCCATCAGAAGTAAAGCTGGTAAGCATAGGAGTCTTTGAAATTAGTTATGTCCCTTCTCAAGAACTATCAATTTTGACCCATCACTGTATTTAGAGGACCAAGTATTTCATGGTCATTTGGGAAATGAGAAAGTTATGTCAATCACTGTCATTTCAAAAGATCATTCACAGGTAATAAGAATAGATCTAGTTCAGAAGCCCAATCTTATTTTTTTTTTTAAAAAAATCACTTTTGAAGAACTACTTAATTTTTTTTTGTCTTTTCCTCTAGGGATAGTTGTTCTCTTAATATTAGGTTTATTAATCTGCTTTACCTAGCAATTTGAATTCCTAATTATTGTCATTATTCCATTTAGCAGCAGGATGGCATTAAGTAAAAAATATGAAAAATACTGGTATATTGACTAAATTTTTTAAACTATCATTGTCTAGGAAAATGTTGAAAGAGTAACAATGTCTCTACGATCTTCTCATAAATTAGACCATTTTACATATTCCATACATTTATTTGATGAAAATTAAAATTGAGAAAGATCTTTTCATGGGTTAGCTATGAAACTCTTAAATTTTCACAGAAACTTTTGTATATTTCCAACACCATAGGCCAAATCCTTGATATATCTGCTTTATTCGTTCAGATTCAAAAGTGTCAAATTCATTAAGTATTACATTTAGTTATGTTTTTCTAATAAGGAACAAAGATAAAGATCCATAAGCCATTGTTATGCCTCTGTTTATGCTGTGCAATACACATGGGCACTACATAGCTCCAGAGATCCTTGGGTTTGTAAACTTGGTAAGGATGATGGATCACACAAAAAATATTTATTAGTTGATACGCATTATAATTGTTTTTCTTTTTTCTCAATTTATGTTTTTACTCACCTAAAGTAGTGGGATATTAAAAACAAATAAGTGGGCACATGGCTATTTTGAATTCAAAATTTCTGAAGAAAAAAAGAAATGAAAAAAATGAAATTAATTTTGATTTAATGCCTTACTGATTTCTCTCTTAGAAATCCTGGCATTTTTTTAGTTTTTCCAGCTTAGTGGCTTTGACCAGTGTCCTTTCCTCCAGGGAATGCTGGGAAATGAGTTACAAAGACTGAACACCACGCACATTTTGCTGTTTATAAGTCTGCATTAGAAATAAATAAGGGCAGAGGCACAGCTGCAGATTCACAGCAGGTAGAGAATCACTTAAGAGATAATGAAAAGTAGCAGGATAATAAGTTTATAGGAAGAGAAAAAAATTTGGAACCTGAAGTGAAACCCTGGAGGCACAACAAAGCCAGGAAGAGTAAAAGAAACAGAAATACTTAAATTGAACTTTGAAATCCCCAACCTGGAAAAAAACAGGATCATTAAACTATTACAATTAAAAGATGGAAGCATCTGATACCAGGGAAAGCACACCAGGCTTGAATATAAACATCTGACTGAAGTTTCCAGCCTAGGCACTGATGTGTATGTGGCATTAAGGAAGTTGTGTCACCTCTGTTGGACTTGTCCTCAAAATGAAGACAGTGAACAGAAAGTTTCAATGATGTGCTTGCTATATATGTAAACATTCATAAATTATAAACATTTTTGAAGCTGTACAAAGAGGTCATCAGATAATAGCCACAACTGAAATAAACGCAGAAACTTAGAGTGACTGCATGAATTTGCCTCAGAGTTGATGCAAGTTCTTGGATTGTTCCACATCCGTGAAAGGAAATGCCACCTAATGAGGTGGGTGCTCCATGCTGGGAGGGCTCTTAGATTTAACTTATCTTCATATTCTAGTAGTTTCTACTTTTGGATAGTTTTATATGCCTAGAATAATATAAAAGAATTAATTTTCCTCTTTAGTTATTGAAAACAGCATTTTAAAAAATCTCCTTGAGCTTAATCTTATTTAGGAAATATTCTTGCTTCTTTCAACTACTGCTCATTTTCATATTGTGTTACCTTGAGAGCACAAAGACTATTGATAACTATTTTAAATGGTGATACTTTGAATGGATATAGATATAGAATTTTTAGTCCCCAGTGTAACTGGGGATCTAAATTTTAAATTTTTTTTATGAGTTAATCCTAAGGATGGAATAGGAAACTGTAGCTTCCAAACACATCTGCTGACAAACTTAGAGAAAATTTACATGTGGTTAAACCACATAAAATTACTCATGTTCAGTTCATGTAGATCTGAAGAATACACAGTGACTGTGAAAAAAAATAGCAATTTTTAAAAATGGTAGAGTCAGGCATTATTCTAAATGCATTTTATTATTTACATCAGTTAATGAAGATAGTTTAATAAAACAGGTAATTTTCATTCTCTATGGAGGGGTTAGTTCTTAGGGAAGCCTACTTGCTGCATGAAGGCAGTTCAAGAGTTAAATCGGATTTGGACAGCATTTCTCTCTATGATGTCCAGGGTTGAAACTTTCATAATCTATATCACCCTTTCTGACCTTTTCAATTATGTAAAACCACCCAGTGATATCCTATTTCTTCTTATCTTTATGTAATTTAAATAATTCTTCCCATCTTTCACTTAAGTGTGATAAATACCAAATTTGATAAAAACTACTTTATCAGATATATCCATATATCCTGGACAGTAGAAAAGATCAAGTGTATGTGGACCTTGTGCTAGAATGTTAAGTAAAGTCTAGGTCAACCACTCTCTTTTTCTTGATAACGTTTACAGGATTTAAGTCACAATATACCAAGAGTCCACAATAAGCAATAATTCATATCAGAAGACTTCCATGCACCAATATTTATGATACAGCTACTTTCTTCCTTCTCTCAGTATTATCACTACAGCTTATCACAAAATGTGAGATTTTTATCAGGTTCCAAATTTTTCCTCTCCCTAGAAGTGGAAATAAGTATAAAATGTGCGATCCTTATAACATTTTTCTATGTTATATAGTCTTGGTTATTATGTGCCTCAGTGAGCCAAGCTGGAAAGACCATAAATAGCTCTTCTACATTGCATATTACCTTGATAATGTCAGTAAATAACTGTTCAAATCCTGTGAATCTATGTGCCACATTAATCTGTCATCCCTACATTTTCTTAGAAATCCATAGAAAACACCATCATATATGCATGTATGCACATGTGGCAGATCACTGGTTCTAGAAACAGTAATTAGGAAGTTTTGGATATGTGGTGGGGCATATATCATTGCATATACCAGAATATACTAGATGTGGGCATGACTAATTAGTTAGGAACAGGTGGAAGGAGCAATGTAAAATTGCTCTTTTATAAGTTTGTATTTGTTTCTAGAAAAAATTTAGAAAACACTGGCTTAAAATTCTCTTAGTTTCTGCTGATGCTCACTAATCTGGGTTATTCATGTTTAACTGAAAAGGCATTCTTCAGCTATGCATTTTAGAATAAAACTAATGCAAAAAAAAGTATTTCAAAATTCAGACACACCCATATACTGAAACAAAGTAAGAACTTTTTATTTTTACAATGATTGCACTGTGCCCAAATTAATCACAGAAAAATACACACATTTTCAAGTTCACTTCTATGAAAGTCAATTCCTTAGACCTCATGGCATGATAGCAATGAATAGATGCCCATTGGTCATATTTTTAATTAAATAATAAATTGAAACTTTATTCAAGGATGACAAATAGTTTTACAAGTAGTTTTACATAATGAAGCAGTAAAACCTTCATTATTTAGGACTGTAGGATAGATCTAAAGAAATTAAAACTACAAAATTAAGCATTTATATATTGGATGTCAGCAAGACAGTTAATAGATATCAAAGAAGTGAAAGAGAGGCCATATATTTTCAGTTTATTTGGCATCATATCCACAAGAAATTATTAACTCTTTCATTGATCAACTCTATTCTTATTTTATTCTAAAAATGATGTGTCTATTTTTCAACAGCTCAATGACTTTAGTCTTCTCTCAAAAAGGTATATATGCATAGAGATGTATAGTTGTTCATTATCTAAGATCCTTTTGTTAAAAGAATTAGCCTTTTCTTTCTATTACTCCTCCACAACATCGGCATCCAAATGAAGAGAAGGAATCATTTGCCAGGGTCATATTTGACTATTCAGTCAGGTTAAAATAAAAAACAAATAATTTAGATTAAAGGGTGTGGCATAAATATAGCAAGCCCTGAAGATATATATTTTGAATAAATAAATGAGACTTCTCCAGTTATGGGGAATTTACAAATTTACAAACTAACTATTAGCCATATAATATAATATGTATGTGTGATTATGTAAGGTATATTTTCAGTCTTCAGTATTATGTCTGTCATTATATTTTATGTCTTTCCATCACAATTTTGCTTTTTTAAATACCAGAATATAAACATTAGACATGATTGTCATCATATTTTTGACCTGGATACGGTGTCTTAAACAAATGAATTGTCCCATTTTTGTTGCTATTACAAGACAAACTAACTCCTTGTTTCAAAGGTACATGAAAGGAAAAAGGTAGTTAGATTCTTCTATCCATAGGTGAATTTCCACATGGCTAATTTCAAATCATAGATCAGGAAACCAGGCAACACATAATTAGTTCACATACCAAAACACAATGTGTATTGGCCCATGTAGCAGAGTCTAAAAGTAAACTAATACCTGATTCTCTAGGCAGCTAATACACACACATAATTCATTGCAATGATTAATGCTGATCTAATCTGTCTAGGCTCCTTCTAAGAACAGAGAAATGTGCACACAAGGAGCATATGAAAAAAGGTTTGAGAGTGATAAAACACTTATCTATACTAATGTCCTCTATAAATACATACCTATGGATAATTTCAACAATTTTATGTAAAATAAATACAAATCTAAAATGGTTATTTTTTCCAAAAACATATATTTTTGTATGTTATAACATAAATCACAAAATCCCAGGAACATTCATCAATAATAATGTTTTCTCTTCATGAGCATTTCCTCCTGTATCTTAAGTCAAGGAAAGACTTCAAAGATCATCAATTATCAAGAAAATGTAATAGTTAACAGTAAGTAAAGTTAGAATTGATAAATATATTTTAGGCTTGACCCATTTTACTTCTTTCTTAGGCATATAGACCCATGATAATATTCATAACTGTGCTAATTATAAAAATACCCGAGAGTAGCTGGATGGAGTCCAATTTTCTATAGAAGCTTTTTAGTTTCTTCATCAGTATATGCACTGACTTATATAAAAAGTGAGAGAAAGTTATGGTTTTGCTTTAAATGTAATTTCCTTTTTGAAACTATGCATATAAAGCTATGCATTTTAGTTTTCAATATAACTGACATTCTGTAAATGCAAATATGCATTTTCTACTTTACAATATTACCCAAGGGAAAAAAATCAACAAAAAAGGAAATGCCTGTGTAGGAGTAAGCAGGAATAGAACAGTCCCAGTATTGTACTGTTCCCACTGCGTTTAAAGATTGTCTTTTAAATTTCTGCTTTTAAATCACTTCTATTCCTATCACATCTCATAAAATTGGGTAAGAATTTGAATCTCAATTTCCTCATTTAAAATATATACCTCCCCCATTGCTATCAAGCTTGCTTTTCAAGGAAATTTTCTCATACCAATTGCAAATGTTGTGATAAAGCAACATATTTGCTAATCAGTTCGGATTGTAAACTTGCCTTATTAACTGGCATTCATAATCAATATTTGTCATGTACTTTTTCAACATTTTTACATAGGACTTATATGCTATTGGTGATCAAATGAGCTCTGAATTATGCTTGCTCGATTTTTGGATCAATGTATAGATGAGCTTTAATTATTGCTTACTTTGCAACTGTTATGATATTCAATTTCTGACAGTTATAATATTTAATGATATTCAATATATGTATAAATCATGCATAATGCATATGTTTATTAACATACATTATCTCCAAATTTCAAACAATGCTGGAAGTAAAATCCAATTGTTTTCATAGTACGAAAGAGTTAATAGGTTTTCGGAAGAGTGCTGTAACTTTGCCCAAGGCCACATTGTCAGTAAATGTCAAGCTTGGGATTTGAGCCTCTGTCTCTTTGGCAACAAAGTCCACACTCTTGAGGACAGAAAATTAAAAGTATGGAACACATGTTGACATTCATTATATGAGTACTAATGGTATATGTCTTCTGCTTTGAAAATGTCCAAAATGAAACAGGGATAAAATAGAAGACCTCTATCTGGGATAGTGATGCAATGATTTACTTCAGGTTTACAAACTATTCTTTAAGCAAATTAGCTGTACATCAGGGCCATATTTGATAGGAATAAAAGGAGAGACTAAAGAACTTTGTATCCATCCTACTTTCTTCTGCATTTTCCTGCATCTTCAGCTATAAGCAAAAACAGTTTGATGTGTGAGACACTCATTTGAGTCTCTTTCCCTTTATGGGGTTGTAGGAGAGTTTCTATAACATTAAAAAAGTAAATATAATATATGACCATATTTGTGGAAGCATTGCAAACAGAAGAACAAAAATATTTGTGGATAACTGTGGTGACTTCAGCAATATAAACAAAATAGCATAGTGCAAGGACTATGACACACCACAAAAAGGTGTTTAAACCAACAACTAACAGAACCCATGGAGCTGTTTCTATAGAGGCATCATGTCCACAATCTGGAATGGAGCTTTTTAATCTTCACTGACTCCCCTCCATCATAAAGAAAACTAGTTTTGCAGAGAGAGAGCGAGAGAGAGAGATAACAATAATAATTTTCATACAAATGATTTTCTGAATAGACAGAAATATATAACAGTATCCTAAAAAGGCCCTGACACATTCTTAATGCCCAAACTATGTTGACCTTGGAACAAAAAGACTGATCAGTATAATACAGAATTTTTGCCTACATTCTACTCTTTTCAGTTACCATTATCTTAAGGATGCCTGATGTCCTACCAAAATTCATATAATGTCTCCTCCCCATTCATCTTACAAAAGTACACAGCATGGGTTAAAAAGTACACGGTGGTTAAGTTTTTTCTTTTTGTTTTTCTGCCTTGTTGGGGGAAAAAGAACTTGGAATTTTTAGATGTCTACTCAGGTCCAGGCATTGGTGTTATGCCACCCCATACACAACCTTGTTTTAAATGACAAAAGTGTATATCTTGTGAGTTAACTAACCACTAGCATGCCTAATGTCAAAGTTAGTAATTAGCAAGTAAGGATTCAAAAATCAAGTATTTTACACTGAGACAAAGATTCTTCTCACTCTGTAGGAACTCATGCATAAAGCTTGGTATGGAGTGAATCTTATTTAGTCTAAATCATAATCATGCAAATTTCTATATTGTGGTCAGAGCTGTCTCACACAATTGAGAGTAGCAGACAGAGCCCAGCACTTGGGGACACTATATATATTATAATCTATAGAAATGGGTTCCTTAGTTCTGTGTGGGGGCCCAATAAATCTCCATGTACAGGGTGGTTTGGCTCTTCGGATTGCCACTGTTTTAACAAAATATATGTTTCATATGTTCTTATGTAATATGAAATCCAAATTCTCCTACAAAAGGTAGCAGTTCACATACTTCAATGGGAAAAAGCTAGGTTCAGATGATCTAAGGTGCTTTCTACCTTTGCATATTGCTGATTCTATTAGTGTGTTTAACTTGCATCAACTCCTTGGAATAAAATACACACATACCTGCATAGTGTTTTACTCAATGACAGGCCACACATACAACATCAGTACCATAGATTATAATGGGGATGAAAAATCCTTATTGCTTAATGGCATCGTATCTGTTGTAAGGTCATATATAGAGCAACTAAGTACCCATGTGTTATGGTAGTACTGATGTAAACAAACCTGCTAAATAGGGAGAAGTTATATAAAAGAATAGCACATATGTAATTTAAAGTACATGACTTAATAATTACTATGTTCCAGGTTTATTCTTTATACTACACTTCTCATTATTATTTTAGAGTGTGCAACTCCAAAATTTAAAAAGAAATGCTTACTGTGAACCACATGACCATTTGCCATGTTACCAGTATGATTTTCATATATCTGATATTTAACACATCTTCTGGCTATAAGAGGCCACACCAGGTGATTGACCTATTCCATCTAGGTCTGTGTAATAAGTATGCTACACAATAATCACAAATCAATGAAATTGCCTAATGATACATTTTTTGGAGCTCACTCTGTTGTTAGGGGACATTTACAACTTAGGGATATTATATGGTATTCACAGGATCTAGTGACATGGAATGAATCTATGAACCACAAAATGCTATGAAAGAAACTTGTTAGATGTTCAAAAATTATGTTTCATCTCTTTCTGAGCAGAAAACTATCCTACCTCTCCCAGACTATTTTATATTGAGATGGGACAATCTGAATGAGTTCTGGCCTATGGACTGTGGGTGGAAGTAATATATGACACCTTTAAAACTGCCCCATAAAAACATCCTGTGTAATACTTTGTTCTGCTTCTTCCGAACTATGCTGCAGAAATCCAGGGTCACATCAAGATTCTGGGGAGAGTATAACCAACATGAGCATCTGGTACTCTGAGTCCCCAGGGCCTGTACAGAACCATGTTTGCACAATTAAAACTTACTGAAATGCAGGGATTCTTTGTTACAGCAGTTGTCCTACTCTGAATAATATATGGCTTATTCAATTTTTAGGGGTCTATTAACACCTATCACTATTAATATAGTGTCCAAAATTCAGGTCCACTGTGCCTATATTCTACTATCACTAATATCCCTTTTCTTTGTTGTTGCTTACATTTTCTAAGGTTTCCAAGTTCTGCTGGAGCACCTCAATTCCACTTACAAGGATCGACTTGCTAATAACTAACTGATCTTTACTTAGCCTACTTCTGCAGGTTCAGCAACTGCCAAAATGAGGGTCCTTTTCTGAGCATTTTTCTTAAAGGAAGAGTGAAACTCCTCTGTGTGTATGAATTTTAAACACCTTAAATATTAGTGAATAGATCCAACAATTTTTTACCATTTAAAAAATATTTCATATCCCAAAAATACAGGTAAAAACTTAAATTGTTTACTTAGACTTGATGCTAGCCCAAAGCTGTGTCATTTCTATTTTTAATGCAATTATTTTGCATTTCATTTCAGAGATTGCTATTATGAATAGTTCCTTAACACATTCTGTATTTCAAAAGCAAATGATCTGACAATGAAGTCACTGAAGGAGGACCTTATGATTTTGGTTGAGTCACTGTTGGACAATGAAAAACCCATACTTAAAATACCAGTTTGTACACATGGACTAAAAAAGAGAAGTTTCATTGCCTTTGTTTTACAATATAAAATTATAAATTCTTAAGTCCAAAAAGTGCCTTTTAAAGGATAAAATGCTTAATTCACCAAAATTCTCCCTTCTATCAAAATGTGGAAATGTTTAAGGTAGGAATAATTTGTTTAAATCAATAGTTTCTTCTAACCTCATGTATTCAACAAATGATAATCTTTATTAAACTGATACAGCTACTATATTTAGAAACTCCACAAAGAGTTATCTTTAAAAAATGATCTCTTATTTCCTTATGAAAGATGTTAGTACTAAGCATAGGATCAATTCAAAAAAGGACAACAAGGCAGATAGCAGAAAATCTTAAACTTTCACATGTATTTTTATTATTACATGGAAAAGGCATAAATTTCTCTGCTAACACAGACATATTTTACAAAATAAAAACACATAATCCTTCCCTGTGGATGACTTTTCTCTTCCTTAGGGTGTGGCTTGCATCCACCCCTCTTACCATAGCCGGGTTCCAACTTTGTAAAGTTATCAAGGAATCATGATACAGATCACCTCAGCACAGGATTTAGTCAGCACAAGAGAAGACAGCAATAAGAGTGGCAATACTGTGCTAAGGAGCAGCTAGCAGAGTATATTAGCATGAAGGTATCTGTCAATACTGGGCTTTCATTAAGGTAGTCTATGTTGGTTGTCAATAGAAATATTCTCTCTCTCTCCTTCAAATTATGCACCTTCAAATTATCATGATTGCTAAACAACCTTTTGAAAACTTCATCAACTACTCTGAAGGAGCCCTCTTGCCCCATTCCCTAAATTTATATCAAATATTTAAGCAAAAGAGTCATGGATAAGAAACAGGTTCTTAGGGAAATATTGATTCTATTTAAGAGGGTCTAAAACCCATTCTATCTTCAGTCAGTTATTTTTTTTTTCTATTTTTACAAAGTTGAAAATACAGAGATAGGGGTTTGCTGTAGGGAATTATTCTTGTCCTAGATAAAATAAATTGTAAAAGTCAATGAGCTCACCTAACACAAAGCCACAAATGCTAGTTCTGTCATTAAGCCTTATGATTGAGGACACTGGACTCTAATAATCTGATAGGGTCTTTGAAGAATATTTACTCTTCTTTTCAGTTTGGACACTAAAGCTTTCAAAATACTTGTTTGGTTAGACTGTCCATGCTTAAAATATCCTGAAAGTTGACATGTGGACCAATGGTGGAGAATAGAAGACACAAAGAAAACCCACATAAATGCAGTTATCTCATACTAGATGAAGGTGCCAATAACATACATTGGAGCAAAGATAGCCCCTTCAACAAATGATGCTTGGAAAACTGAAAATCCATATGTAGCAAAGTGAAATTAAATCTCTATTTTTCACCTTGCACAAAACTCAACTCAAAGTGGATCAAGGACCTAGGCATTAGATCAGAGACCCTGCACCTAACAGAAAAAAAGTAGGTCCAAATCACGTTGGCCTAGAAATGAACTTCTTTAACAAGACTCCTAAAGTACAAGAAATAAATTCAAGAATTAATAAATGGGATAGAATCAAACTAAAAAGCTTCTTCACAGCAAAGGAAACAATCAAGAACATGAATCGAGAGCCTACAGAATAGTAGAAAATCTTTACACCTGCACCTCAGAGCATTAATCTCCAGGACATACAAAGAACTCAAAAAACTTAACACCAAAAGCCAATTAACCCAATCAATAAAAAGGCTAAGGAAATGAATAGACACTTCACAGAAGAAGAAATACAATTGATGAACAAATATATAAAAAAAATGTTCAATATCTCTAGCAATTAGAGAAATGCAACTTAAAACTTCACTGAGATTTCATCTCACTCCAGTCAGAGTGACAATTGTAAACAATACAAGCAACATTAAACGTTTGTGAGGATGCAGGGGAAAAGGTACACTCATACATTCATGGTGGGACAGTAAGTTGGTGCAACCACTATGGAAAGTATGGAGATTCATCAAGAAACTTGGAATGGAACCACCATTTGATGCAGATATCCCACTCCTTGGTTTATACCCAAAAGACTTAAAATCAGCATACTACAGTGATGCAGTTACATCAATGTTTAGAGAAGCTCAATTCACAATAGCTAAACTACATAATCAACCTAAGGTGCTAATCACAGATGAATGGATAAAGAAAATGTGGTATATATACACAATGGGATATTCCTTAAAGAATAAAATTATGGCATTTCCAGGCAAATGGATGGAGCTGGAAAATATCATGGTAAGCCAAATAAGTCAATCCCAAAGAACCCAAGGTAGAATGTTTTCCCTGGTATGCATATGTTAATTCACAATTGAGGGGGGGTGGCTAGAGAGAATAGAGATACTCTGGATTAGACAAAAGGGAGTGAAGGGAAGGGAGGGCTTATGAGGATAGGAAGCATAGTAGGATCAGATATTATTACCCTCTGTGCATATGTGATGACACAACCAGTTAATTCTACATCATGTACAATCAGAATAATGAGAAGTTATACTCCATTTACGTATGTTGTTTCAAAATGCA
Source organism: Callospermophilus lateralis (assembly GCF_048772815.1). Taxonomy (NCBI): domain Eukaryota; kingdom Metazoa; phylum Chordata; class Mammalia; order Rodentia; family Sciuridae; genus Callospermophilus; species Callospermophilus lateralis. The sequence goes on along the minus strand of NW_027517992.1, from coordinate 1,408,572 downwards.
TTCTACTGTCATGTATAATGAATTATAACAAATTTTAAAAAAGAAATGTTTATGGAAATAAAAAATCCTAAAAATTCTTTCCTGCTGAGTTACATAATATACATACTCATTTAGAAAAAGAACACTTTATGTGTGTACTTATAATATCACACAAATAGAGATCTCATATATTCTTATACATAGAAAATGTTAAATGTTTTATGGGAATCACCAATAAAATTGTGATAAATGTACATTTCTCATGGGTTTCAAGTAAAAGAAATAAATCCTAATTCTGTTACAAGTATATTATCATTAGAAACCTTAATAATTCCAATCTAGTTATACAATCTTACTTTCCAGCTTGCATATAGGTCATAAAAGTTACTGAAAACAATAGGAAAGCATTGTTTTGACAGCTGCCATTATACAATAAATGTCCTTCTATTTTTGTACTGAAGATAACAATTGCCAATCTGAATAAGTGATGAGTGGGAAGTATGAAGACATCAAATCTCCTACTAATCAACTTTTGTTTTTTAAAAAAAAACACCTGTCAAGATAAAATTATTGGCTATTTTATTTATCTTAGAAACTTACTCTTAAAAAGAGAATATTCAAAATAACTCAATTAGCTCAATTATTGGATTTAAATTTTTAACAACTGGCCAAGGAACTATTGAACATTAGTCCTTAAGTAGTAGCATACCTCAAATAGAATCCATATTAACAGATATTTCAGCTGATATGCTCTAACAGCAAACTCTGCAAACAGTATTGTCACTCTTATTGCTGTCACCTTTTGTCTTGACTAAATCCTGTCCTGAAGTGGTTCCTTAATACCTTTATAAAAGCTGGAACAAGGCAACAGTAGGAGGGATAGACATAAGCTATACCTTACATTAATATAAGAAAGAGAAGGAACGAATAGTGAAAAATATTGTTTTAATTTTTTTTCCAATATGTGTGGGCTAGCAGAAAAGCTTATGCATTACATATAATATATAAAAATAAATTTAGTAATTTCTGCAAAGTACTTCACCATCCTTTAGTCTTAGTTCCTTAAATGTTCACATACAATATACTGAAGATATTGCTGTAGAGACTGTGTCTTGTTTGAGGTAGCCAACTTCTGGTCTCTCTCTTCCCAAGTGAATTTCTATAGAAAAAATCATGAGGTCCCTTCCCCTGGCTGCACTCCATTCATGTTGAGTATTTTAATATCATTTACAAGACTACCAAATAATAATGTGGCAAGAAAATAGATGAGTTAATACTCAACCTAAAGTATCCAGGAAGAAAAGCAGCTCTTATTCAAGAAACTGTTCTTATTTTAGAAACTTTAGTTCTTATTTTCATAGAAACTGTGAGAAGGGAGAAACTGAGAAGGCTATTAGTGTAGGGGAGAGTGAAGTAGCCACCTCCAGGCAGCTCACAAATGAAGATGGCTTTCTATCATGCAAATTGCCAGTGAGGGAGTGGGGAAAGGACATGCATGACAGATATTGGGGGGGGGGTTATACTTGGATAAAATATCTTTGGAGGACAACTTGATACACTTAACCAGACTTCTGACTACGGAGTCTCTGTAACCCAGGAGTTTTACATTCAAGTATACTGAGTACAAAATTGCACAATAAATAAAAAGATATTAAAAACTTGCTTAAACATTGGAATAATGAATAAAAATTTAATTAATAGATAAAATAATTAAAGGGGGCTTCAGACTTCAGAATACTTCATAGATTTCCAAAATGCATGATAGATTTCTGGATTTAGGGACATATTCAAGTTTAGTCATGAGAAAAGATCCAATTTCAGAATAACATATGTAGAATATTTAGAATACATTCAAACATGTAAGACTGTTAGTATGTATATAAAGAAAGTAACAGGCATTATGCATAATTAATATTGTTTATTAATAAAGAGCTTTTTTGGAGGTAATAACAAAATTAATGCTGAGCATAAAAATAACACTGGGAAAATAAAACAACCAATTTTAAGACAGTGATAAGGCAAAAATAGAAATTTAGAAGTTTGGCCAATTTTTATTTAAGAAATTCAAAAATGCAAGTTTACAACTCAGCCTAATGTCACTTAATTTAAAAAAATCTAGAATTTTTTTTTAAAAGGACAAGATTTAATAAGTCATGCTCAGGGTAATGTTATTTTTGGTCATAGGACCTTAAACTTATGGGAGAAATGCTTGTTGAAAATACAAGTTTAACACTAACACAGGTGACAAACTATTTAATAATGATGGCACTGACACATGAATTCATGTCTGAGTTCTTTATGACCTTACATTGGGGGGGAACCACCCATTGTGACAAACTTCTTGTTTTTGCTCTTAGGGTGCTTAAATATTGGTTGGACCTGTGAGAATGATCAGGAATAGAATCTTATGTGAAAACTCTTTGTCTTCATTTAAAAACATTTGAAGAATTTTAAAATTCAACTAAGAATATTCAAAATGTCTCATGAGGAATTAGTTTTCTGAAAATCTTAAAAGAGTAAAGAAACTTCACAAAAGTGCCCCTGATTTTAAATTTAAATAAAATGATACATGAATTTAAAAATCCAATTTTTAGTCTGCTGCAAACGTCCCCCTGAGTCCCCAAAGTCAGGACCCATTTGAGATATCCTGGTGGGCTCCTTGCCCACAGTCTGTTGTCAGCTGGTTGGGTCAAGGAGGAAATGTAAAGGAAAAGCTACAAAGGAAACCTGCCTCTCACCTAATCCCATTATCCTTGACTCCAGGAAAACTAATGAGTGACCACCTTCTTGCAACCTAGAGATCATCCTCAAAGAGTTTTAGTATATTGTGTATATTACTTGCTGATTTTATTTAATATTTTAGGTACAGCCCAACCAATAAGCCACTTTCTTAAGCTTTCTGAGGAGCTGATTAAAAACAAAAACAAAAACTGTCACCCAAATCAGGGCAGATATCCAAGTGAGATCACAGGGTCTGTTCTGTTCCCTTACTGTGTTTCTCCACCACTCTCTTCCCTGCCCCCTCCTCCTCCTCCTTCCTCCTCCTCCTCCTTCCTCCTCCTTCTCCCTCCTCCCTCTCCCCCCCCTCTCGTCTCTTTTTTTACTTTTCTTGATCATTTCCAAGCTTTCTTAACATATGTTGATAATTTCTCAGCTTATGACGCACAAGTATAGGAATTTCCATGTACCAAAAGAAAAATCTATCAATATATTTCTTGATAAAAATTTAAGAAGGAAAAAGGTAAGAACTCCACAGGGGTTGAGCTAATTAATTTTCTTTATAAACACATAAGCAACTATACAAGTGACCATCTGCTTTGTCTGCATGAAGTTAATGAATACACAAAAGGAATCAAACTTAGAATTTACTGAAATCTTATATTCAACTGCCTAGATAGTAGCTTAGATCTGTCATAACATAAGAGGAAAAGTGATAAAGTCTGCAGGAGAAAGACTAACAAAAATAAATAGGATTTTTTGTCTCTTTCAGTGAGTGAGAAGCAGTGAAAGTAATGTTATTTTGTTTGCATTATCTGAAAGCACAGACATAAGAAACTAGTATGTGGCAGTGACATTATTTCCAAAGATGACTCTGATATTTAGACAAACTGAGACTACAATGCACAGAAAATAGTTAAATTTAATATTATTGTGATAATTATCAATTTTCTTTTAAAATTTATTTATTTTGTTTGGTTCAGCATGCTAGAAGCATGCAAAACCATTTCTTGCAGATAATCATTAAAAATGAAAAAGCATACCATAGATTAATTCAGAAAATCACTACCATAAAATATCACTCCTAGACTCCAATATTAAAAAGCATGTCCTTTCTATTATTTTTATTTCAATGGATAAAAAGTTTATATATGTGCATATATATGTGCGTATGTCCATATATAAAATATATTATGATTATAGATATACAGATTATATATCATAGTCTATATAATATACATGCAGATACAATACGAAACCAAAGATTTGCAGACACAGCATTTATTTCAACTATTCAAACTGAAGCACCCAATGTATAAGATTGTAGACATTCATGATAAAATATTTTGAATAATGAAATATACCTGAATTCACACATAAAGTAATATATAATGTATTCATAATTTGATAAGTAACATCTCTAAAATTGTTATGAAAATTCAGTCAATCATTAATTAACTCCACAAGTAACCACAGACTTGTTTCTGGTAAACCATTCAATTTTAGTTGCTGGATATACTTCATTGACCAATAATGCCCACACTAAATATATTTATTATCTAGTGAAAAAATCAGAATTTATAAGCATAATTACAGATGATGCAAAGAATGATAAACCAGGCATGATGGGACACTTATGCCACCATGATTCAGGGGGTTGAGAAAGGAGGATCACAATTTCAAGGTCATCCTGAGAAACTTAGTAAGACCCTGTCTCAAATAAATATAAAAAAGGGCTGGATGTGGAACTCAGTATTGAGAATCCCTGGTTAAATCTCCATTATCACCACACCCCCAAATATCCTAAACACACAAAACATAAGAGTACACATAATAGGGAGCTTTGTTGGGAAGTGTACCAGCAAATAGTAACCGACGGAATAACTTTAAGCTAACAAAATTCAAAGAATGGCCAAGAGTTCAGGGAAGAAACATTGGTTCTTGGTTTAGGTTAATGGTTTAGATTAATGGTGAACATCAAACACTTTATAGTCTATTCCATCATAGAATTTTTTTTCTATAAAAACAAAAACGTCTTCTAACATAGGAGAAAACATTAAAATTCAAGTTATCACTCAAGAAATGATATTCACAAGGAAATTGTTTGTTGATGCCATGTTTGTTTGTTGATGCCAAAATAATATCTATTTAAACACCAATATTTTAAGTCACTTTGTGCTTCTAATTCAAGTAAAATAAAATATACAATAGTGGCTTTTTAAAAAATATCTTATTTGTTGTTGGGGGACCTTTATTTATTTTATGTGCTGAGAATTGAACCCACTGCCTGACTCATGCTAGGCAAGCACTCTACCACTGAGCCACAACCCAAGCCCACAATAGTGGCTCTTAAACAGAGCATAAAGAGTATAAGATTTAAATGTGCAGATGAACTTCAGAGTATTGAAAATTTAAGATTTACCTCCAAGGTATCCAATCCTCATTTCTTGTTCCTGTTTTTCAGCAGTTTCCTAATAAATTCCAGGGAAACTCTTCCACATTCAATCCCCTGAATACCTCTGAATTTTCTCCCCTTGTCTATGCAATGTTCTTCCCTTAGCCAGTGGCCTTCCAGCACCACAAGGCCCATCTCCTTGGTGACTTTTTTTCATACCTCCAACCAGTTAAGTATTGTTCTTTATAAATACTATGATGATACATAGTCAACTTTGGGCTTGCATTGTATTTTTTTAAATATATGTAACTGTCAGATTCTTCTACAAGACTGGAAGTGCCTTTAATTATAGAACTTTGTCTTCTTCATTCTTCTATACTATATTTTATTTAATATTTAGGATCAAAATATTTGAATCAACCTTGATTGGCAGGCAGTTTTTCAAAATGCCTCTAAATCTATGGCAAAGTTGTGACTTCTGTGAACAGTTTTTCTCTCTGAAATGACTTCAGAAAAAAAGTCATAGGGCAAGATTTTAGGCTCAGGTCTCCTTAAAATTTGGAATATTTTACATAATCTTGTTTAAGAAATACCTTGATTCAAATCAGTGAATTTTATAAGCAACTAAGATCTTATCTTTAGAATTAGTGAACCACAGAGAAAGCTTATTGTATGGGATTAAACATCACTCATTCACTCTTTCCTTCACCAAATATGCATTATATCTCATAGGTACATCAATAACTATCCTAAGTGCTATGGATAAAAAAGTAAACAAGACAGAATAGTTTCCTCTCATTATCAAATATAAAGAAAAATAGGAAAGGGGAACTAAAAGGACATATTTGCAAAGAGTGGTCAGTAATATGAGATAAACAATTGAGGTATTGATACAGAGAATGATGAACAGGGGAATCTTGAGGCAGACATTAGGTAGATGTTAGGAAACACCACTTGTGATGGGAAAATTAAAATGGAGACCTGAAAAGTGTTGTAATTGAGAATAAAAGAATAATGTAATGGTATATTGAGTTCATCATATTGTTTACAGACTTCAGAAGACTCTTTGTGGAGAAGAAGATTAGAGAAAAAGAAAAACATAATGGAAACAAATGAAGAATTAACAAAATGTATCAGAGCTCCTTATAGTTACAATTGAAGTGTGGTTGCTTAATTAATCCATATAGACATTTGAGCCTTATATATAAACCAGCTAAATGTATACTCCTTCTAACTCCTTCACATTATTATATGTGATTGCCTCATACCTTAGGGGATTTCAAGAAGCTCCCATGTTTGTACCATTGTATCGTAACCAAACATAAATTTTAGCATTTCTAACTGATGACTCTAGTGACACACGATTCACATCATCACCCAAAATGTCCTTGAGATATTTAACCTACTCACATCATCTTTTAATACTAACCCCTGACTTGCTAGAAATGATGGCTCCTCAATACTGAAAGACTACTAAATGATTTTATATGAAACATAGGAAAATATTTAACATTTTGTAAGTATCTGCAGTTCAGGAAAATTAATTTGGATACTTTTATCTCCAATAAGAAAATATCATTTGGACTTGCTACTGCAAATATTATAGAAACCAACTCACTTTCTTAAGTCATAGTCCTCAGGAGTGAAAGAAAGGATATGGGGTGCCAGTGTTTTAAAAGGCAAACTAAAATTTCTAAAGATGCCAGAAGGGAAAACTGTTGTAATTACATAATGAGTCTCATAACCCATCATACTAATCTGGAAGGCCTTTGTCACTAAAACTTGGAAAGAATATGAAGAGATATGGATATATGTCTGTTAGGAAACAGTGAGGCAGCCCGTGGTGATGGCTGAATGCAACATAAAGGCATTTATTTTTTATTCTACATAGAGAAATGGCTCAGAAGTAAACCCCACCAGAAATGGGGACACAGACAAAACTGCTGCCTAAAAGTCCCATCCATATACATCAGAAAACATTGATGAAAAAATTTCTATATTACCATCATCTGTATTCCTGTCCTTCCTTCCTTGCTCTAGTCTTTATGGACCCAAAGAAAAGTACATGAGATTATCATAATCAGAAGTTGTTTAGTTATATAAAAATTAATATCAAATGAGCCTAGATCTCTCTTTTGCATTTTCTTCCTTTCAACCTGCTGCACTTCCTAAAATATAATAATTTTAACATTGAAAGATGCATTTCTATGCTTAATATTCTTTTTATTGCATTAAGTATTTTTGTTTATCCTGTGTTACCTTTTCAACTAAATTATGTGCTAAATGCTTTCTCAGGAAAACATAACTCAGCACTTTCATATCCCTGACAAAGAAAGAAAATTGAGTGTTATACTTTTTATGATTTCCTATTGCTTTTTGAATTCTGTCATCTAATGGGACTAATGTTCATGGTTTAGGAGGATATTTACCATAAATAGCTTTAGTGGTTATCAAACATCGCTGCCTCGGTTTGGCGTTTAACCAACCTCAACCACTATTTATTGCCTCATATGATTGTCTACAGTAAACATTACACCTTAATTATCCCAATCCCTATTTCTAGCCCTGATTTTAAAATCCTGAATGGGAATAACCATTTCTTGTTTCACTTATGTCAGAAGGCAGTGCCTGTATTCAGGCAATCAGAGAGCAGGGCCATGAAATCAGAAATGTGTTACAGTAGAATCTGCTTTTATGTTATTACTTTAACTCATTCATCTCATGTTTTATGGGGCATTCGAGTGTACAGTAAAATCACAGAACACAAAGCTCCAAATCAAAGGACAATAAGAAAGAGTCCTAGGAAACCATACAAAACTAGTTTTTAAATTGTTCTTCCTTTAAAGTGGAATAAGAGATCATTCAGTATTAAGGATTTTCATTGAATTTCATCACAAGAATGCTGACCAAAGAGACCTAGAAATCTCCAATGAGTAGTATTTGGAAGGTCTCTGTAATAATATTTCTCTTAATATTTATAATCAAACTCTACAAATGCATTTATTTCTAAAAGAAAAGTAAGAATTATCAGGTCCTGAAAATGATATGCATTATTCCCAGGTATTAGGAATTTCATATAAATATGTAAATTGTAGGAATATATATATATATATATATATATATATATATATATATATATATATATATATATAGAACAATTTTCCTAGTACAAATCTCATTCACATCTAAACATTTTTAAAATCTAAGATAACAAATGACATCACTTAAGTTCTTTCTCCAGTCATGTAAGGAAAGAACAGAGGTGAGTGTATCATATAATCTTTTCATGATTATCCACACCATATAAACCTGCTAATAGTTTTTGCTTTAAGTAATCTTGAATTTAATGAACAAGGAAAGTCTTACAGGTAAGTTGGACATATGATCCTACAAAGAGTAGGAATTCAAACATTTTCTGATAAGAGAGAAAGACACTGAACAAATCATTAATTCATTCATTGCATTACTGAGCATTATTTAGAAAAAGATTATGCCTTTAATTTATAGCCCCCAAATCCAGCACAATTGTGTAGCAGAGTATATGTTCTGTAAATATTTATAGTGAATGGACTTTTTGAAAATGCATCTTCACTTGCAAATAAACATTTTATTTGTATATTGAGAGAAGTTATGCATATGAAAACAAAATATCTATTATTAAGAAGATAAAGAAAGTACACTGTTTATTTAGAAAGCATCGTAAAAGTTTTCACCACAAAGAAATGGTAAAAATATGAGATAGGTATGTTTTCTCTGATTTGAACACTATACAATTATACATGTATTGAAACATCACATAATACCTCCTTAATATGTATAACTCTATGTGTCAATTTAAAAATAATGCCTTCAAAGGAAAGTTAAAATAATAAAATATCATTGATAAAAGTGAAAAAAATAAAGCCACCATTCATGGTATAATATAACCATCAATATTTCCATAATTTCCTGTGGGAATTTATTTTTAAGGTAACAATAGTTATCAGTTATCACTTCCAGGTTCAAAGTGGGTTTTTTCTTTTGTTTTGTTTTGATTTTTAAGGAGTAAAAGACAGTCAGTGACAAAGCCCTCTCTGCAGGGGAGAGTGTTTGGGAGTATAGTTTCCTTGGTTCCCTACAGGATTTCAAAATCTTTCTCTGCAAAAAATTGGTCTTCAACAATGTCTTGTCTATTACATCTGCCCAGAAGGCCTTAGAAATGCTCCATTGCTGGTGGTAGGTCATAGATTCTAGAAAAACTGAATTACTTTAATGACAAAACTAAAATATGTTTGCCCAAAAGCTCCTTTACAGAACCGTATTACTCGAATATTTAAATAACATAATTATCTAGTGCTTTGAGTAATACTTGCAGTGGAAAATTACCCTTGAAACGTACTTGGAGCACACTGAGGACAGAAATGCCATTTTTTCTACTCTGCTAGTATTCCCACCTGCATGAATAAGCTAACCATGCTTTATTTTGCAACATATAATCAAAACATGCCCTGCACTTTGCTCTCCATCTCTCACCATGCTTATCTGCCACACAATTCACCGTGCATTTATTTATTGCAGATTTAGCCTGGTGCTAGGAGCTCTCTGCAAACTGATTGAAATGTACATTTTCTCTACCTCCTTCATTTAGGAAAAGCTCAACGACAACAAATATTCTCAGCCATCATTTTAGGGTTCAACATTTTCTTGCCTTTGTTTATGCTGTAGATTTACTAAGATATCCTCCCTCCCTACATCAAAAAGCTGAGCTATTTTTCAAACCTAATTTAATGTCAAGCATATTCAACTTAGTGTTTTATAACCATTAGAGACCACGGTAATTTTTTTTGCATTCATCAGTTGTTCACTATGTTATGTATATTATCATCTATAACATATTTGAGGTCAGAAAACTTGAGTTTGGATTCAGGTTTGGCATTTAATAATTGTATGAATTTTTTAATCTATTCCTAAATTTTCTCCCTCTACAAAGTAATCATACCAATGTCTATGAGATCTGATAATTTCCTTATATTGACTGAGAAAGCCTTCATAGAAATCCTTAGCAGAGTCAGTGCTCTGTTCATAAATTAGAAGTAGTGAGGCTAAGAGAGAAGCCTCAACTGCACTTATTTATTAGATACATGTGCCGCAGCCCGGTTGGCTGGGCAAAATAACCGAGGGGTGACGAATGACTTGTGTACCTTGATTCAGTAGGAATGGAAGCCGTTTATTGTAGGACAGCCATTTATTATGAACATTATAAAATTAGCTCTTCTGAGTTTTCTCATCCTTTCTCATGCCCCACTTTCCTTATCTTTCTTCTGCTAATCTTCAGTAAACTTCCCTTCCTCTCAAATAGAACTTCTTAAGTAGGCAGTGTCTATAATGCAATTTTAAAAGTAGAATTGTCATAAATAAATATCATATTTTAAAGAAATGAAGTATGATCAATTATATTTAATGATTATCCCATAATACTTCTGAAAAGGCTCTTGGAGATTTTTTTCATGCAAGTATGCATAAACAAATAGTTTTTAGATAATCTGTTTTACAGTTAAAAGAATATGGTTTCTCTCAAGAAATTTAGATGGATATCCAGTATATATTTAGTATATCCAGTATATATTTATCCATCAGGAAATTAACTATAATTTCCTGATGGATAAAGAAACTTGAATAACCCATTCTAAATTTACATGAAGCAAGAAAACATTTTAAAATAGGTGTCATTTAAATTTTAATTAGTGCATCTTAAAATTGTGCTAGATAATACATTAAATAGGGCAAAAAGTCTTTATCAAATGTCAAGACTGGCCTGTGGCTATCACGTTTCTGATTTACAATCTGTTCTTTAAACAAGGAGAATAAAATTAAATGAATCTGTCTTTAGTCATGTATTACAAAGATATTCTAAAAGGTGTTTGGATGGAGCTACATCTTCCCAAACTTCTGTACTATATTTGGCACTGTTATTCTTGCCTCAAATTTCTCTACACTCTTGTTCTTCCTGACCCATATTCTTCTGTTTCTCCTCTATCTTCTCTGATCATCATCCCCTTTTCTTCCTATTCTCTTCCTGAACTTCCAATTTTAACCTTTCTAGGCTTCTGTTTTCTTTAAAGCTCTTCAATTTTGCTGGTGTTCGTTAAGGCAATCTCGCACACTCTCACCATTTCACCCTGAAGTTGATGAGTGTTATTTCATTTGTTCCAAAAATTTACAATTTTCCCCAAATTTTCAAATCCTTCCCTACAACTTGTCTTTCAGACATTTCCGGATTCCTCACTCTTACATTGTATCCATCACCAAGCACTATTACTTTTACCTCTATAACATTTCTTCAACATTTATATCCTAAACTCCACCCTCAGTCAACCACTTTTGCCAGTAACTTTTCTGCCCTTCTCATCTCATCCTTAGATTACTGTTACAGTTACCTAAATTGTCCCCCTTGCCTATAATTTTGCCCCTCATAGAGCCATTTCCCTCATAATTGGAAAAATGTTCTGCCTAAACAGCATATCTGACCTTTATAGGTCCTGCTTAAAATCTGTCAATGGTTCCCAGTGGTTTATAGAATAAAGTCCAAGCTCTTTAATCTTAAAATGAGGCCCTGAAACTTTTCAGCTTCAATTTTTGTCTGATTCTCATTAAAATTTACACCTCAGAAATATTTACTTCACTGAAGTTCACCACATCACATGGGTTTCTTCTCACATCCAGCTGTCTCTCTACAGACTCTTCATCCTCTCACATACTTTCTTGGGATAACTGTGTTTAATTCACAGGTCAACTATCTCAGGATGCCTTTCTGGCTTCCCAAGTAGAATTGTTATTTGTGTCCCCTCATTTGCCTAATATTAATATGTAATATATGACAATATTTATCATGACACCAGTAATGGCGTGCTACTTTTATGCCTTTCTATAGCCATCTATTCCACTGGACTGTTAGCTCATTGAAGGTAGAACATCTATCTATTCATTTAATCAATAATCATTGATGGTTACTTATAAAAAGATAGGTACTGAGTTAGGTACTAAAGAAAGATGTTAACCAAGTATTCTTCACTTACATGTATATAATTATTAAATATGAATTTAAGGTATACAAAAGATAAACTTCCTTTTCTCTGTTGGCACCACGTATTCATATCTCATATTGTATTATTTATACACTTTCTTATTAATAAAAGCATCCAGTAGAAATTTCTCTCTCTCTCTCTCTCTCTCTCTCTCTCTCTCTCTCTCTCTCTGTGTGTGTGTGTGTGTGTGTGTGTGTGTGTGTGTGCGACTGAGAAAGAAAGAGAAAGAGAGAGAGTTTGCCCATATTCTTAGAGGTTGTACATAGGACCATTGTAATACTCAACCTAATTTGGTCTTTATTACTAATGTAACTCATATTTTCAATTCTTTAATTTATATTTGTTTATGGTTTGACTATGTACACGTAGTGCTTTGCATGTATTAAGGATGAGTGGTGATTGAACAGTTAACCAAGATAAGGTTGATGCCACTGGACTGCAGACTTCTGTACCTTTGGGCATTCTCATCTAGAAGCCATAGTTTGATATACATCTGAGAGTATCCTGGCAGTCATTGCTCAATGGCTACATTATTTGTAAACCTCTAACAATACTTACTTAGCATTCATGGGCCCTGGTTTCCATTCCCAGCACTCTGGAGGGGTGGGATTGAGAAATATGGGGTAGTTACACTGCAACCTGCTACCTGTGATCTAAGTTCTAAGGAAATAAAAAGTTGCATAATAGTAAGACACCTTATATAACCAATAAAGCACTTAGCATGTCTAGAAGAACCTCTTCAAGAGCAAAAATGGATCATTTTCCAAGGGTGAAATATTACTGCAGCTGGTCAACCTCTTTTTGAAATATGTGAGTCTTTAGAAATGGACATACGTATCCTCCTTAGAAATGGATACTGTATTGATTCTTTTCCTTTGGCTATGGTATTACCCAGAAAACAGGAGAAGATTTCTAGTAGAGTTAATATCTTAAAATATAGTGTGTCTCCATGTAGAGTTTCTGGATTTAGAAAATAAACCTATATGATTTCAAACTAAATGTAAATTTCAGATGAGCAATAGAACAATTTAAGGAATCTTTCTGTGCTGTTTCAATACAAAACTCTTTTTCTGAACTTAGCTTCATATAAAGCTAGGATTCTGTAGGCTTGACATGTCTTACTTAGGAAGTAATTCTAAAAGGAAATATAAATGAAATATTCAGAATTATTTACATGAATTATAATAAAAGGGCAAGTTATTTCAGTACAGATCTCCAAAGAGAAATTATGAGAACAAAAATCAGAGGGTGTTTTTCTCTCTGAGTTTCTGCCACTTATTAACATGTAAACATATTCCAGCAATCATTTTCATTTCATTAGTAAAATATCACACCTTTTCTGCGAATTAAGAATAATACTCTGTAATTCTTTTCTGCCTAACAAAGACAAGGAACCACAGAGAAAGATAAAGTGTCTACTAAGCTAGTTCCTTTGTAAATACCACTGTATTGAATATAACAGCTTTTCTTAAGCCTAAGAAGTTATAATTCTGTTTCAAGCAAGAGATAAGCTCAATTAGCACACAGATAGCAAGCTGTACTTTACAGGAACACTATCACTTCCTGCCTAAAATGAACTTTTGCAAAGTAAAGTAGTTGAAAAATTAAATCTCAGGTATTAATATATTTTACTCTCATTCTTTCTGAAGAATACACTTGTATAAATGTTTTATGGTTTAGGTATTAGGTGTTCCCCAAAACCTTATGAGTGCAATCATGCAAGCAGGTTTAGTGGTGACATGGTTGGGTTATGAGAGCCTTAACCCAATCAGTGAATTAATTCCCTGATAGGGGTTAACTGAGTGGTAACTGAAGGCAGGTAGTATGTGGCTGAAGGAGGTGGGTCATAAGGGGGTGTGCCTTTGGGGTATATATTTTGTGGGTGCCACACTTTTCTGCCATGATATTCTACCTCACTTCAAGCCCCAAGAAATAGAATAGGTAGTCTATGGACTAAGACCTCTGAAACTGATCCCCCAAATAAGCTTTTCCTCCTCTAATTTTTCTTGTCAGGTCTTTTGTTTGTAGCAAAGAAAAAGCTGACTAAAACAACAAAAATATGTTCATACATACAATATTTCATTGTAAAAAAATATGCAAGTTAGTAATTGTTCATATGTCAAAAGCCATTCACCAAAAGATTAAAAGCTTCCTTCTAACAGAGTGGCTTTTTAATATAATCATATTTTACATACAAACTGCCTTTGAAAAATAAGCGTTCCATATTGCAAGATTCACCAATGTCCAGTATTACATTTTCCACCAAGAATATTAGTTAATACTGTTAAATACATAAAAGGTAAGGATAGGGTCCCTATATTAGTTACAAATCTGTCTCTCTGTCTCTTTGTCTCTCTCTTTCTCTCTCTCTCTTTCTCTCTCTATCACACACACACACACACACACACACACACACGTGTGCACACACATAGAAAAAAGAACACAATTATCTGTTTATCTCAGAAATCAGCGCTAAAAAATCTTCCTAAATACATTTAATTGGCATACATTATTTGTTGGTTTTATATTGTCTAATTAGGGATAAATTTTGCATTTTGAATAGTACATGAGCAAATAGGATGATTGTGTTGGTGAATAAAATTCATAAATGTGTGTGGAAACTCTATCTGGTTAAATGAAATGATTGAACAACAGTTCAGTTATCAGTCATCATGATATTCTTTCAAATCAAGACACTCTTTCCTTAAAGCTAGTTATAGATGGTCAAAGCTGTCTGTCTAAAATAATACTTTATTAACATTATTAAATGGCAAATTAATTTTAAAATAGTCCTGATTTTATTCAGTAATTATTTAACTTATAAATACAGGTGCATTATTATAGGCAGTAAATAGTATGATTTTGTGTTGCAAATACTTTTTTCAAACACTGGGAATATACTTAGTGAAGACAACAGATCCAAGTCTGTCAACAACAGATCCAAGTATATAAAATTCATGGAGCTTACATTCTTTCAAGTGAAAAAGAGAGTCGGCAAAATATAGCATTACAAACACAATCGATATTAATTAAGGTTTTTTTTTTCCTGTAATTACTTCTTGAGAATGTACAATACTCTTTGATAGATAATGTGGATCATTCAGAAATTTATATAATATGGCCTTCTTCAAGACATTTACGCACTCAAGCAGAAGACAGACACAATTATAATAAGACATAAGATAGAATGAAATGCATAGATCCGAAATATCTTGCAACTGCTAAGAAGCAGAAGATCTTAAGACTTAAGACAGACTGGAAAAGTCTTTATGGAAAATGATTTTTGTGTAATAATTATGAATAAAAAGGACATCCCATGCTTTAGAAATATAAACACAAAAAGTTCAGGCCAGGTGAGCACCACCAGCACGCCAGCGGTTCCCCAGAAGGTCATCTAGCACTTCCCTGCTGCGGGTGTTCCACTAGCCGTCCTGCCAAGTTGTCTCTACAGACTTCTTGGACATTATGTGTTGGATGAACAAGAGGCAGTGGCAACATGGAACCTGCATTTCATAGAGGAGATCTCCTTCTATCAAATCTGAGTTGAAGCTCCCATATGAGTGGGAGAAATTGTTGTTTGGGGAATAGAAGAAAAGTCCCCTCACCAAGTTCAGCAAATCTTGAAGATTCACAAAAAGCAAAATGGACATATCAAATTTTTGATCAAAGATAATAAGAGATAATAATGCTGTTGATGACCAAGGCCTCTATAAACAAGAACAACACCAGCTAGAGAAAAAAAGACGCTGTGGTAGAGCCAGAGGATTTCTTCTTTATATTGGAATTGAGAGGATCCTCATAAATGACTATCCTAAATTTAAGTATGCAGTACTTTTTTTTGTTGGGTTTATTCATGCCGGTCCATCTTGAGTTAAGTCTGCCTTGCTGCTCCTGGAAAGATGCTGTACATTTTGTTACTGAAAGTTTGGAGTAGCTATTAGTCTGTGATTGGAGAACACACATGTTGGTGCTTCCCAGTAGCCCTGGTTTACATTAGTTTATGTTTCCACTGCAGAATCTATTTGGGCAGGTGCCTGTGCCCTGTAGTGCACTCAAGGGGACTTTTAGTCACAGGATTTCATATGTTGTTATTGTCACACTTTCACAGTTTTGTATATAACTGAATTTTTATATTAAAAGTGTGAGCCAAAGGGGAAAAAAAAGTTCAGGCCAAATTCTTTGGAGGATAGGAGGGGTCCATCTACAAAAGTCATGGTGTTGTTGACCAGTATAGTCTGAGAGAAGGAAGAAACAGTAAGTTGAAGGTAGATTATCATGCATCTTAAATGTAATAATAAGAGTTAAATTATACCCCTATAGACAGTTAAAAGCTAAAAATCTCTCAGGAGTATGATATATTGATACAAAAAAAAGAAACAAATTTAACCAGCAAACTGGAAAGAGCAAAGTTTAAGCCTGCTCAAAAACTCATGATATGTTCAGGAATATTTTTCTAAAAGGTCAAGTATTAATCAAATAAACATTACATACATAATAAAAACCTTCTGAGAGTTTTATACTTCCACACCCTGTTATGATTTGGTCTTTTCCCCCTCATATCTCTAACAGACATGGTTTGGATTACATATCATATAACTGGCTTCATGTTATATCCAAAATCTTTATTTGTGAGTTACTATCACAAAACAAACAAACAAACAAACAAACGAAATTGACAGATGTATTTTCTAACTAAGTAATGAGAAAATATGTAAATGTTAACAATTTCTCTTTTCATATTATATTATAAGCTTTTAGAGCATCATTTTGTGGATTACTTAACAAAAAAGCTAAGCCTTGCCGGAAACAAGGAAAAGTTGAAAATCTGATTTCTGAATGTCTTTAAAAGTTACTATAATACTATTTTATCATTTATTTATTCATTCATTTTTGCACCATTGAGGTTTGAAACAGAGCCTTCCATATATCAAACATTCTATTCTGAGTCACATTCCCAGCCCCCCCAAATTATTACTTATACACACAATTTTTGCATATAGTTATAAGACTCAGTTTTCTCACTATGAAAATTATATCAGTTAAATTTCAAATTGTTTTGAGGATCACTTATATTCACTTTACCTATGTTATGTCAAATCCTCATACCAACCTTGTAATTTAGAAATTTGCATTAATTACCATTTTACAGGTGAGAAAACTGAGGCTTATAAGTATGTCCAGAAACAAAGTCTTTTCTACCTCAACCCACCCTCCACTCTCTCCCATCTACCTGGCTAACATACCAATTGAAAATCACACAGAAATGAGAATAATTACACATAGGGAGGATAATGAGAATGTGATATTTTTAAAAATATTCAAGACTGCATTTTATAGGAGATATATTCAAGATTGGAAACAAAAAATATCCAAAATAATCTCTCACCAATTATTTTCACATTTTGAATCAAGAATGTGAATTATTTATATGAATCATATGGAACTGTGAAAGCAGAATGTGCAAGTTGACTTAATGAAAAATGAACTAGCAATACAAAGTACTATCTACTTGGTATTCTTGTTTCTAACTTATTCTTAGCCTCTAGGGGAATTTCATCATATAAAAACTTAAGAACTTTAAGTGGATGTATAGTTTCTAGGATTTAACTACAGTTCATTTATGTGCAAAATGAACTAATATTAGAAGCTCAAGAAATATCAAGATAGGGTAAATGTGAAATGTGATGAACACTTTTTAAATTTAAAAATGATTTCAATTTTATTCCAACAGTTCTTCCTTAAAGAAAAGACATATTACATTAAATTTATATATAAGGCCAAAAATTCTTTAGGGATTGCATTGAAAATTTCTCTCATTGGTTATGTTTTATTTTTTGATTAACTGTTGAGTAGATAAAATCTGCCTTAGTTACCAGTAGTATTTTCTGTAATTACCTGCTCTTTAAGCAAATAACTGAATAAGAAGGGTGTTCTTTTTAAAAATGAAGTATAAATGTCATTTCATATTTACCTAACACTTCTATTTTTGGAGGCAGGCTCACATTTTAAGCTTTGTTGAAAGTATTTATATTTTAGAGCTGGAGTGTTTAAAGAACCTTATGAAGTTAGAAAACCCTGCCACTATTTGATGTATTAGGTGCTCTTGGTGATAAACTTGGATTCAGTTTTTCTCCCTTGATATTATGATATAGTAAACAATATGGTTGTTGTTTTCCCCTTTTACTTTAGAAATTAAGAGAAGAATTTTGTATCTTAAAATATAGCTAAGTCTTCTGAAAATGATGGTGTTTTCCTCAAAATCTCTTAGACATATAGAAAGAGCATTAAAGAGTCTAATGATATGGATTCAAGATCCTCTTCTGCATTTTTAACTATAAGAACATGGGCTAGATTTCTATTACTGTGTGAAAGACACATTTCATTAACCAATTTACTGCTTCTATAACATGCAATCTTTACCTATCATAGACATTTTTTTCTCTTCCAGATAGAATAGTTTTTGTTCAGGAAGACAATATGTCCCACCCCAAAGGTTGCATTTTAATTGGTCTAAAACCCATGACTATTATAATTTCCCTTTCCAAAAATTCTCTTTTCAGCTTCTCTTGCAGTTAAGGGTAAGTATTTGACTTAATTTATACCAATAAAAGGTTAGCAGAAGACTGTTGAAAAGATTTTAGAAAGATTTTCTTCAATGATAAAAGGTGAGAAATATACTAAGGAGTTTCCTTCTGGTATCACTTCTTCCTCCTTTTCTCCTTTAAGTGGTAATGATACCCATAGCTATGATGACCATCTTACTTCCAAGAAGTGAAAAGTCAGAGGATAAAATCCAATATAGTGAGAATGGCAGAGCAACTGAATAGAAAGAATGTTGATCATAATTGTGCCCAATATCATCTTCGCAATGATTTTTTTTATAGGCGTGTGATTTAGAGAATAGTTCAGTTAACTCCTTTGCTTTGGGGCATTGCAAATAAGATTTTCTGTTTCATACAGCTAATATTTGAATTCCTTAGTTTGTGAGAATGCATTTAGGTTATTCATTGTCACTTAAATATTTATAGTAATTATTTAAAAATAAATATTCTCTGCCTGGTAACTAAGCCTGGAATAATGAAAAAGTTGCTGATTTGTGCTAGTTCTTAGTTTTGGGATTTTTTTTGACATTTTGGCATTATAATATAAAATGCATATACTAGCTATTTACTCATATGAGTACTTCATAATGCTTCTTCAGAAACTATTCTCAATTTTTTTAAGTCCCATAAGTTTTTTAGAAAAAAAAATTTTAATAATTACTTTTAAAATATAATCTGGTGGAAACAAATTCAATAATAAAAAATCCACTGAACTTAGGATCAGAGAAGGAACGATAATTACACAGAGTCAAAAAGAAGCAGGGATGGGGGTATAACACAGTGGTAAAATATGTCTGGCATGTATGAGTCCCTGGGTTTAATTCCCAGTGCCACTTCAGGTGTATACTAGAATCAAATATAAATTTGGGAGAAATTTAGGTAGTACTTTTCTTTCTTTCTCTTTTTCTTTCTTTCTTTTATTTCTGTATGTGTATATGTGTGTTGAGGGGGATTTTATATCTCACATAGGCTTTAAAAGTTTATAAACAACAGTTCGGTGTTGGGGGAAAATTATATATAAAATCCTATTCCCTATTCCCTTTCCTCTAATCTATTGGTCTTCCTTCTATTTGTTTATAGTATTTTTTAAAGTAGTGCTTTATAGATATACATAAAGGTGAAATTCACTGTGGTACATTTTTACATGTACATAGGATAGTGTAGCCAATTTCATTCTACCATTTCTCTCTTTACCTGTTCCTCCTCCCTCCCTATCAATCTACTTCCTCTAGTCCACTGATCTCTCTTCTATTTTATGAACTTTTCCCCTTGTTTATCTTTTCTTATTTTAGTCTAGTTTCCAAAAATGAAATATTCTACCTTTAACTTTCTGAGTCTGTCTTATTAATCCTAGCATGATGTTCTCCAGTTTCTTCCCTTTACCAGAAAATGCCACAACTTCATTTCTCCTTACAGCTGAATAAAACTCTATTGTGTATATGTATCACATTTTCTTTTTCCATTCATCTGTTGATGGGCACCTGGGCTGGTCCCATCATTTGGCTATTGTGAATTGCACTGCTATAACATTGATGTGGTTGTTTCACAATTATATGCCAATTTTAGATCTTTTAGATAAACACTGAGGAGTGAGATTGCTGGGTCATATAGAGGAGCCAATCCTAGAATTTGAAGAATATTCAAACTGTTTTCAAAGGGGCTGTACTAATTTGCAGTCCCACCAAAATGTATGAGTTCACCTTTTTCCTGATATCCTCATCAGCATTTAATATTGTAAATAAAATATCACTTATTAATTAAATCATCATTGCCTCGCTGACTAGAGAGAGAGATGAAATCTTAATGTAGGTTTGATTCATATTTTCCTGATTGAAAATAATTTTGAACACTTTTATATCTTCGTTGGTCATTGGTATTCCTTCTTTTGAGTTCTTTTGAGAAGTGATTAGTTCTTTTACGGATTTATCAATTGGGAGGAAAAATTAATAAATTTAAATATATATATATATTGCCCTGGCCAATATGGTGGGAGCACAAATCCTACATTTACTCCTAGCCCTTGCAAATTTTCTGGCCTAAGTCTTTGATCCATTTAAGAGTTGTGCACGGTAAGACGGTAAGTGATAGGAGCTCTACTTTCATTCTTCTACTTATGGATATTCAACTTTCCTCCCACCATTTGTAAACAAAAAATAAATAAAAGGATATCTTTTCTCCAATACATATTTTTGGCACCTTTTGTCAAGGATAAGATTGTTGCAAGTATGTGGGTTTGTCTCTGTGTCTTTTAATCTATTCCATTAGTCTTTATGTCTATTTTGATGTCAATATCATGCTGTTCTTATTACGATAGCTCTGTAATATAGTTTGAGATGAGGTATTGTGTTCCCTCCTGCATTGCTCTTCTTTCACGGGATTGCTTCAGCTCTTCTAATTTTATTATTCTTCCAAATAAATTTTAAGACTGTTTTTCCTAGTTCTGTGGAGAATTCATTGGAATTTTGATGGGAATTGCATTAATCTGTATATTGCTTTTGGTCATATGATCATTTTGTGAATATCAATTCTACCTACTCAAGAACATGGGAAGTCTTTCCATCTTCTAATATATTCTTAAATTTCTTACTTCGGTG
Source organism: Callospermophilus lateralis (assembly GCF_048772815.1). Classification (NCBI taxonomy): domain Eukaryota; kingdom Metazoa; phylum Chordata; class Mammalia; order Rodentia; family Sciuridae; genus Callospermophilus; species Callospermophilus lateralis. Next base: position 1,387,220 of record NW_027517992.1, on the reverse strand, counting down.
TTCCATAGTTTTCATTGTAGAAGTGTTTCACCCCCTTGGTTAGATTTACTCCCAAGCATTTTGTTTAATTTTTTTTTAGGTCATTATGACTGGGATGGTTTTACTGATTTCTTTTTCAATAGATTCATTGAAATATAGGAAAGTGACTGTTTTATGTATGTTGATTTAATTCCTGATATTTTGCTGAATTAATTTTTCAGCTCTAGGAGTCTTCTGGTACAGTTTTTTTTTTTTGGGGGGGGGGGTAAAAGCTAAGTATAGGATCAATTTGAAGTATACTACCTCCTCTAACAACAAAATCACAAGAGAGCAAAGGACATACATTTCCAATGCATGCTTTTCCATCTATAAATCTGTGCTTTCCTTTTCTTAGTATCTCCAGTCATCCAAAATGTACTTTCTTAGAAACAACTTATTTTTTATCACCTCATGTTAGAATTGCTTTGAATGCCCTTTTCATTTTTTCACCATGTCTACATATTTCCTATAGTAATTAAAATTCATGTGATGGCAAATTACATTACATATCTGCATAATTTCCTAGTAGACCTTGAGTTTCATAAGAACAAGGTCAATTTTACTCTCTTTCTCTCCATAATCCCTAGTAAGCTGTTTATAATGTTCCCTGAGGGCAGGATTACTTTTACTGACTTGAAAATGTAGGAAATAATGTCTTCTACAGGCTATCACAAAAATTGTCCTTCAGCCCACTTTGATATAACACACTGGAAACAAAAAATGGATAATTAGTATAGATCATTCCTGTTTTAAGAGCAGAAAACTCTCTTGAAAAAGTCAAAGGGAATAAATGTGAAAATACAGTTTAATTTTTTTTCTCTTTTGTCTGTCCATATCACCTATCCACTGACTGTGTGAACTACAAGTAGAAAGGCAAGAAAGGGGAGGAGAAGGAAGGTGACAACCAAAGGAGCAAATCAAATATCCAGAAAGTTAGGTTCATATGCATGTGTGTTGGCAGCCATGGGGTGGGTGGAAAAGAATAGTGCTCTCTACCAACTGGATTAAAGGTAAACAGAGTTTGGGGAGGTTAGGAAAAAAAGAAAGAGAGAAAGAGTTACAGAACAGTGTTAGATCCAACAAATGACATTATCTTTATATAGTAAGATGAATCTGAAAGTGATTTGCAGAAAAATATGGTGAATGCAATGCAACTCAAGGTAGAGAAGCTCAAAATCAAGGTTCCAGGAGATTCTGTGCCTGGTGAGGGTCATCTTCTGGTTCAGAGATGACATTTCTCACTGTAACCTAATATTATGGAAAAGGCTAGATAGGATCTCTTTTATATGAACATTCTTTCTTATCACCTTCTAAAGGACACCACTTTCTAATATGGTTTCATTTAGGCTAGGTTTCAATGTATGAATTTGGGGTAGGGGCAAAAACATTCAAGCTATAGCACTTGGATAATGATTTAAATATTTTTCAATAGTTTTTGGCTATAGGAATTGTGTTTCTTTGTGACTTCAGGTTTTAGTTGACATTAGGCCAGTTTTATGTGGGAACCACAAATGTAAACTGAAGTTTAAAATGGTCATAGATATTTAAGATCAAGCATTCTGAATGACTTTGCACAGTTGTAAAGTGCTACAATTGAAGCGTGGCATAATGAAGGGTACTTATTATAATTTTGTACTTAAATGACAAAGACTGTGGGATAATTTTTTAAAAGTGTCTGTCCAATGGGAATAGAAAGTAGATTGAAGATGTTTATTAAACATGCTTATGCTCCACTGCAGTATTTTTAAACAATGTGCAAACTAAAATTATTTCTAAGTTAAATTACTATTATTAAGTTAAATTAAGATGAAACTATACAAAGATTTAAAAGACACAAGTTTCTGTCATGATTGTGACACTAATCTGTGTTCTAGAAAATAATTAAGTCACTTCTCTGCATTTCATCCTCTTTATTTTTAAATGTAGACAATTTCAATTTAGTTATTAAACAAAACTGAATGTGTTTTGTTTCACAATAGATTCCATTATCTAATAAGTAATATTTTATAGGTATTCTCATAGAATGCTTTTACTATCTAATATCTTTTTAATATCTAAGTTTCCTTATAGTACTAATATTTTGCCATCAACAAGCAAATGGATAATTGATAACAGAAGAAATATTTCTGGAAGAAAAATAAATCAGAATTGTTTTGGATGCCATGTTTCTTTCAACTAGTATAGACCAAAACTGCTAAAGTGCAGGGAATATTTGTAGCATTTAAATGAATTTTAAAAATTTGTCAGACTTTATGTACTATGATTAGGTAAGTAATGTGTTAATTTCAAACTACAAATATTGACTAAAATTGAAAACATCGTTTTCTATTTCAAATTCAAAGAGAATAGAAAAAAAGTAGATGCAATATGCACATATAAAAAAGCCTTTTTCAAAGTCAGCAGATGGACCCCTATATTTTAAAATGTATCCACAGTGGGATATGTGTATGTTTTTAGCTAAATGTGAACCAATACACAAGAGTATATGTTGCCAAATGCATATTGTATTGCAGCATACTCTTTAGCACCTCATAGTAAGAACCTGCTATATGCCATTACTGTAGGGTAAATGGTTTCCAAGGGAGTAAGTACTTCAATAGACTCCATAGTTTACAGTTCCCTAATATTCATTAAGTATTTAAAATAGATAGTATACTTTCATAAACAACCACTTAGCTTATACAGGAATACATGTGTGTATCCTTTAATTAAATTTTTTGTTTCATTATATTTGAGAAGTACACAACAACTAAGGTGACCAAACAAAAAGAGTCAGATGTAACCAATGACCTAAATATTCTGGGAATTCTCAGCTGTGTTACAGGTCTGAATTAATTACTATCTTCAGGCATTGAAGTGCACTCCGGTGGCTAAGTTTTTTCTCTAAATTTGCCCTTTTTGAAGTCAGAACATGTCTTTTTTCAAAATATATTTTTTTAATTAGAACAGAGATAAGCTAATGGTAACATTTAATATTTAATATAACCAGTGCTATATATTCAACCTTGTATGACCTGATCCCAAAGTAGATTAGAAAACTCAGAGGTTAGTTGCTAAATTGCTGCGTGTAGTATCTCTGGTAAAAGCCAACACCAAGAAACAAAAATATGTTATTATGTCAAGATCAGTCAGACTCCAATATGAAATTAGTTTTTAGTCCATTCAATTCCTGGTTAACAGTCCTATATATCAGCAATTGTGAAAACAAGGTGACATTAACTTGGAATCCAAGTGTAAGTATCAGGTGTCAGTCTATTTAACTGCCTTTTCTGTTCCAGAACTTATAACTTAAATCCCAATAAATAAAGCTTGTGTTACACTCATTTCCTCTTTTGGAGAAGCTCACAGAATTGTACAGTGCTGTTTTATGCACCTCTAGCCACGTTCTCCTACATCAGAAGCAGGGACATTGTCACTCAATGCAGAGATTATTAAAGAAGAACTTGCCAATTTACTGGGATATCAATGGAATAAACAAAGAAACTAAACTTCTTGGTTTACTAGGACTAGATTTGAGAGCATTTACTAAGAAGCTAATCTTTTTATATATTAGAGTAGGAGGAGACAAAAAAGTTTATAGGAAGACATAAAGGAAGTAGAATGTCCTGAGTAGAGTCAAACTAATCCAGGAAGCAAGCAAAGGAGACAGTCCTCTTAGTCACATGACCACCCCAAATGATCTATGCTCTACAAAGATCCTTTTGTACAAATTTCATGGTGATATTAATTGAGCTTATAGTCATTTGCCTTTATGGTAAATGTATTTATTCTAATATACGGTCCACAAAATTTATATTCTGATGGGTTTGGGGTGGGAGCCCTGGACACAGAATTCAGTGTCATTTCTGGGTATGAAACTACATGAATATTAATCTACTTAAAATTAAAATTATCACCTCTATGCTAATAGACTTTTGCATATATGCTTATACAGTCTATAAGACTTTCCTACTCAAAAATTTGCTGCAATTTAACATGGTGAAAAAAAATCTGTTTTCCCAGAAATACTTCTGTATGTATTTTGCCTAGTACAAAGCCAGAATTTTTAATGCTTGAAACTCTTCTATAAGAACGCAAATACTTTGAGGGAAAGGATAATCCCTTATTCATAACATTAAAAAGTACTTTTTTTCATAAGAAAACTTTCAAACATGTATGTTAAAATATAATTAATTCCAACTTAATTTTCTTTTAAAATTCTTTCCTCCCTTATAATGAAGTAGGTCAAAGATGATTCAAATGCTTTTGAATCATTTCAAACATTAGAAAGGCAAGTGTGCTAATTTGTGTTTATAAAAAAAGCATTGCATTTAATTTGACAACAGTTCACATGAGCAAAAAAAAAGCAGCAGCAGTTTAATCTCACATATTATTTTGATTAGCACTTAAAATTTAAAGGTATTTTATGAGTTTTGGAAAATACTTAAATTCATATCTAGGTCTTTTCAATTTTAAAGGCACTAAATGTACTGCTAAGTAGATCTCCACTTTTCAAAACTTAAGGAATCTATTATGTATTTTGAAGGACAGCAGGATGATTTAATGTCAGTACACACAGAGCTATCTACTGAGAAAATATGCTACAAAAGAAGGGAAAGTATGTTTTTGAACCTTATAAGTACCATTAAATAAAGAAGTTACTTGTTTGAAGATGATTCCGTAAATCTTTATGAAGGTTCTATATTCCAATTTTGAAGCTCAAATCCTGCATTTAGAATAAAGAACACAACATGTAGAGATGTAAATAATGTAACAATAACAGATTGAGTTTTTTTTTTCGTGATTTAGATACTAGTTTATTGAGCCTCAGTTAAGTTCAAAATTTTCTCCCTTTAGAATCATTTAGGGCTACTTATGAAATATGTTCATTTGGTGACATGGCATAGAAGCAAATTACTGAACACAGTACAAATAAAGAGGAAATTCATTAAAAATTTGGATTGCTTAAAAACTAAATAGTACTTTTACTAGTTTCTATAAAACTTTTCTCAAGAAAATTAAATTCACATAAAAATGAAAAAAATTCATTGATTTTTTTGTGTCTAGATTATTTTTATTAACAAAAAGATTGTTTTTAACATTAGGAATTTGGAAAGCATAACCATCTAACCACAAACCCATCAGATACTTATTTTTTAAGAATTAGCCTGAAAGTTTGTTTTGGACTGGTTTAAATGAAACCAGTCATTTTCTTAAGTAAAGTATTTATTTAACTGTCTTGCAACTTAAATGTATCTTTAGTTTTAAAAATAAAACAATATATGAAGAGCTGGTTTACTCTTTTTTGATTTATTGTAGGTAAAAGTTACTTACTTGAGATGGCACATTGGCAGGTCTGGTGTTTCCTGACACTATGAATATTTAAAAACGAATTGCCCTTGAAAAGTTTTATCATCCAGAAAGAAAAAAAAAGGTGACTTTCCACAGTTGAAAATTTCTTGAAAAAAGGTTGAGAGGAAAATAATCTAAAAACCACACCACTCTTGATAAAGAACTGAGGCAGCTTTGAATTAAAACGACAAATTTAAATTAGTTTTAAAAAGTACTGAAAAGTAGGTGAAATTACATGCATAGGCATTTAATCAATAATAAGAGGAATAGCAGCAGAACTTAAATATATGATAGTTTATCAACAATAAATAAACATTTTTAGTGCAAACAGTGCAGAAAATTTTCTCAAAGCAAAGATCATAGCAAGTATTTTGATCTATACAAAATCAGTCTCAGTTCTGTATACAATCTATATAGTATATCTGTGAATTTAGCCCCCATGATGAAATGCCAATTTGCAAATCATAAATATAAAACAATGTGCTTAAGTTTTATGTCTCATTTTTCTCTTGGCAGTTCATGTTTTCGGGAAAATCTATAGTGGAGCATGAAATTGGCTGTGCATTGCTATCACCTGTTGAAGTTTCTCTTCCTTGGCTCTTCTAACAGTGGCAAATTGTTCTCTTTTCCATGAAGCTACTGAGAAAATCGCCTATTTCAGTTTTTCCCTCCAAGAAATCTTCAGCGATATTATCAGATTCTTCTTCAGCATCGTATGCAGCTACTTTCAATCTTGCCTGCAGGGCACTTGCACTACAGCTCTCACTAAGTTCATGCTGCCTTTGCATCTTCTTTTCAAAAGTAGATTTTATTTGTGTAAGTAATTCATACTTATCTAAAACAATCTGCCTTTTGGCTTCCAAGCTAGGTTCCAAAAGGAGATTTTTTCTTGCTAATTCCTCGATACTGTTTACTAAGTCATCCTTGTCTGCAATAATTTGTTTCAATTGAGGCAAAGTCAGAAACTGTTCTAGTAATACTTCCTCTTGTTCATTAATATCTGTGAGTTGTGATAAACTTAATTCTGAGAGTTCTGGAAATGTATCAGGAACATCTGGCATCTTATAACCAAAACCATTCTGACTTATCGGAGCTGAAGTGTCCGTTGTGGGAACAGGTAATGGCAGACTTGAAAGGACACCAAATGAAGGAGCAGCAGGCTTGGCTGTGGTATAACTTGTTGTTGAAGAAGAAACAGCGTCAGCAACAGACAAAGAAGTGATATTCCTGTTAGCGTCTTGTGGAGGATTTGGAGGAAGAAATGGAAAGCCCTGAGAAGCATAAGGAGGCATACCTCCTGGATTACTGTACAGGTATGGAAATGCTGTCGATGCAGGAGCTAAAACTGGGGGATTCTTCCAGAACTCATCCAACAGACTTTGAATAATTTTCCCAAGATCTGAATGCATTGTAAAATTGCTTACTAATGGAGAAGTAACATACACTCCTTGTTTATCCATTAAGTGATGTCTTATTGGTGGATAAACACTGATCACTGGTTTTTCCTGAGGAAATTGTGGAGGAAGTAATATATTAATGTTAATAGTCAGATTGTTTACAGTGAATGGCAATCTGTATTCCACATCTTTCTGTATTTCAGCTATACTGGAGTGTGAGTTCCGGAGGGACTCGATCAAGCGCTGCTTCTGCTGTTGGAGACTGGTGAGGCCACCAGGAGAACCAGTCGCGGAGGAGGAGGCGCTCTTGGTTAGGGAAAAGAGCCAGCTCATCCTCCTTGGGTCCCCGGGCTCAAGGCCCTAAAAGGCTCTGGCCTGCTTCTCCCAGCTGCTCAACCCGGGCGTTCTCCAGCGACAGAGAAGCGGGCTGAGACGCAAGTGGCCTAAACGCTGGGGGGCCGCATCTTCACTAAGCAAGCCCGGCTCACGGTCTCCGGGTTCTGGGGGACATGTTATAATGCAGTTAGCTGGAGAGGGGCAACGTGCCGCCTGGGATAGGCAGTCCTACCTTCGCCGCCCAGACGCCCAAACCAGCCAGTCAGGGAGGCTGACCGCCCAGCGCTCCACCACCCTAGCCTTCGTCCAACAGATTGAGTTTTTGTACTTCTTGTTCCCTGTACAATTTTGTCATAAGAATAAATCACATAGTGTCACTTTTCTTCTTACAAGTCACCTCTGAAAATAAAGCATCAAAGCCTAATATTATTTCTTGTCTAAATTCTCTTACTTTTTAATGTATGTGAAGAGCAAGAATAAGCTAGAGAAAAATCTCACTGTCTTTCACTGACCCCTTAAAACAGCCTATTCCGCTGTCTGTGTGCATCCATCCTCCTCATCACACTAACGCCAACTTGCCAAAATAAGAAGAAGGACATTTACTTGAGATCAGATACTGAAAACATGCTTTATATAAAGGTTTTCAACGCTTTTTAGGACATCATCATAAGTGCCACATACATTTAGACAAAAACAATTCTTAAATCTTTTTTTATGCTTTTTAATGAAACATTTGCATTTGCGAATATTTAAGAAAATGTTTACAACAGTTCAAAATGTATTGATGCAATCTTAAAAGAATATTTGAATGACTAAGATTCTACCATAGTTTAGGAATTATTTAGAAATATACATTATAGGAAACTATCTAATTTGAGGATTTTGAAAGTTAACTTCAACTTAGAGAACATGTCTTACTATCATCATAATAATACTCAAGTGCATAATGAATTAATTTTTAATTTTAGGATCCTATTGCAAAACTAAATACAAAGCAAAACCTGAGTTCTACATTTGAAAAAAAAATCTGAACTGATTGTATTTAGCAGGAACATATTTAGTAAAATAAATAAAGTTGCTGTTTACATTGTGAATGTTCAGAACAGTAAAGCCGGAATAAACAGCTGCACAACATTTTGAAAGAAATTATAAGGCAATCTTAAAGTTAAGTCAACCTTAATTGACTTGGTGCCTCCTTTTATTGTGAACCATCTCAATGGACTGAACCATAGTTAAATGAGAACTCAGCGCAAAAATGTGTGTAGAAGAGCACTACAAAAATTTTTCAGACATAACTTTAAAATTGGAATCCATTTTTGTTTATTCAGATAGTTGTTCTTTAATTAGAACAAACTTTTCTCCTCTTCACATATAATGTTAACTCTTGCCATTATGGATGGATACTTAAATAAATAGGCAACTAGATCTCAGGCAGTAAATTAGGACATTTCTACTTAAAACCTTTTTTCATACAGAATAAAAAGGAGAAAAACAGAATTTAATATCTACCACAAATCATACACATGGCCTTACCTTCTTTCATAAGCCATATGTATAATATTGGGAAAGTTTCTTGTTTTACAGTAATGCATAAATAAAACCAAACTAAACACAGTTTGATTTTATTGAGATATTTTAATCTATATTCTCCTTTTGATGGCTACCATTCCAGTAGGCTTTACCTATAAAGAGGAAACACTGAAATTGTAGTTTAAAATGATGATCATGTAGCAATGCAGTTCCACATTTTATTTCAAAATCCTGTATGTAACCTTCTAAGCAGATAATATTATTACACCATTGACAAAAGTTGGAGGGTGAAATATTTTCTGCTTAAATTTCAAGCAGAAATTTGATAAAGTTTATCGATAGTTTAAAGATAAATTATCTTTCTTATATTCCAATAGCAAGTTTATTTATCCAATTGTATGTTAAAATGACCATGTATTTAAAACATTAATGAACTCAAATCAAACTGATGGTCACAGATTGTCTAACACTGCATCTCTGTTGGCAAAAAGTGTTTGCCAGACCAAATTCTTCTCTGAGCTTTAGCTCTCTGCCATAAATTTCAAAGGAAACCAAAAATCCATTTTCTTCAATTTTCAAAAGAATTAGTTGTTCATGTGGATTATATCAGATAGAAGAATAATATACTACTCATCAGAATTTCTTCTGTTATTGAATCAAATTCTGATTTATCCATACCGTTTAGGTTTCCCATAGTAAGAAATGGGCCATGTATTGAAAAGTTTCTATGGAAACAACCTCTTTATAACACCACTCCTGGGATAGTAACCTAAGTGTTAAGGAGATGATGACTATAATGGAGACTAATGCAGGAATGAATTAATGCACAGTCTATATGTAAAACAATTTGTTGATTTGTAATTTCTTAAGCAATTCAAATAAGTGCCATGTTGCCATAGTGTTTATAATTGGGTTTTTCTACAATTGTGAACCTTATTTTTCCTCGTTAATAACATTGTATTTTTAGACAATTTAGGTATACAAAATTTTGTATTATATCCATCTAAAAATGGATCTATGTATGAAAACCTCCAAGGAAGTACAAGGTTGTTATTTATAAATGAATGACTTCTTCATGATCTATCAGGGGGACCATTGCATCACACTGAAGTGCTTAGAGAACACAAATGCTGTAGGAAGTTACCATTACTTCAGTCAAAAAACCATTAGCATTGATACCACTTTGTCAACATTTTATTCCTTGGGGAGAGGCAACACCGACATCCAGAGTCAGTTTCTGAAGTGAATACCAGCTTTTAGAAACTAACATCTGCTGAGCCCCAATGCTCCAGCTGCCACGGAAAGCAGATTTTCAAAAGTAAATCTGCCTCATTTATTTCTTTGGGAAGTGGGCATTCAATGGTTGAAATCAATTAATGCTTATTTGTGTTTTATCTTAAAATCTATGATTTAGAAACTTTAATTGACAAAAATAATGAATGACTACAATGCATTTTGGAGTTTGGGTTGTATTTTAAAACAAGTGAAGGTAATTGTAAGTGAAAAATGAAAGAAAGCTGCGTATCTCAGTAAATGAGTGATTAACCTTTCACCTTCCAAACCAGAGAAGAAACCCTGATGATAATAAACAAACTGCTTTAATAGTTCTTCAAAATGATAATACAATTAAATTGATAGTTTGAAATTTATTTTCATTGTTTTTAAGCTATTTAAAATTTAGCCTTCCTCATATGAGTAAGAACTTAGTACACACATCTCTCCACCCCCTCAACATATCTCTGCCTTCCTTTTGCTTTGATAGGAGCAGTGATCAAAAGGGAAGGGAGAGAGGAAGAGAGACAGCTCACAGCAGAGAAAAAAAGGAAGAGAGGAAAGAAGAAGAAAATTACCAATAAAAATAAATTCCAGAGGCACAATCATTTTAAAATTGTTTTTATAATAATTGAACTCTCCCAAGTTGTTTTTTTGGAGAGCATATAGCTTTTGAATTTGGGGAGAGAAGTAGGGATAAGTGTGCTAATGTACAGCAGAATTTGTAGCTGAAGTAATAAAGGATCAACTGTAGCCTGATTCATTCTCAAACAGTGGCTATTGCTCTGGTGATCTGGCCCATAGCCAGGCTGGATATCCCCAGCATCATAGGTTGGCAGCTGGATATTCTCACATACTACTTCACAATCACTCAGTGACAGGTTATTCCTTTGGGAAGAGTTTAGGTAATATCTAAATTATATAGGAGAGCTGAATGATTTGGATTGAAGTTGGCCACACTCACACTTCATAAAAATGGAATAAAAGATGTGTTGATGTGTCTATCTCTATGTATATGTTACACATATTTTGATATAAAGCATATGTTATACATATTCTGCATATGTTATATATATTCAGATATAAAACATGTTATATAGATATAGCCTGATAAAATGAGATTCTAGATGACTTTTCAAGTCCTTAAGAATCCAAACAAAGTTGTCATTTAAGGTAGACATACCTTAATGTTTCTTTTCAGTAGCCAATCTGTGAACTGATATTTCCATTAAAGTAATTAGAAGCCTATAATCAATATGATTAATTTAATACTTTTAAAAATACTTACATCAGCAGCTTTACTCTTTCTACCCAGAAAGAGATAGGAGCCTAGCCCTGAATGTCATATTGATGTGATTAAGACTACATAAAAATATTTCTCCTAAAATTGCCTTCGGATAACACCATTCACTTAAAGTTAGGTTCAAAATTTGAAAGTCAAAATAAAAATACCAAGTCTAAACATTTTCTCCACTCCCATATTTTACCTTTATATTATTTCTAATTATTGAAAATAATTTCATTATACTTTACAAACCAAGATTTAAAAATGGTGAGTTGAAAAGAAAATGCCATAGGCTCTAAAGGCAATTCCAAAATAAGAATTACAAAAATGTTCTGTGCACATAAACCATTACTGGAACATGTTTTCAGCCTCCCATGGGGTCTTACCTAGTACTGAAAGAAAACGTTTACACAATGTACTTTGAGTTCTGAGATATTTGTTATAAAACAAAACTCTGATAGTACTTCACTGTCATAAGACAATATTTTATTAAATATTAATGTAGTTGCTCTGGGAAGCTACACTTTGATTATGGTTGAGAAAGAAAGGGATTGAAGTTTAGAAGATCTGAGTTATAGTCTCTGTGGTTCTCTGACATTTGATGTTAGACTGTGTGGGTCTAGGTTCTCTTTAAAGTAAGAGGCAAATTTTTTTGTTGCTAATAATGATATAAAGTGTGCAAAAATGCATTTTAATGTCTAAAGCAGTTTGTGACATCAGTAGCCTTACATGGGCTTACAGTCAAAATATAATGAGCCATGTTAAGCTCCAATTAAAAATCCCTTCCATCTTCCCTTCAAATACCTTAAAATGATGTCAAAAGAAAAGTTTGAAGATTTTTTTGTTCAGTATTGCATTTGTGTTAAACTTGAACTTTCACCAGACAAATTCACTTAAGATCTAGTACCTCTAGTACCGTACTATGAAGCCAAATATCAGGGCTAGACTCCTATTTTCTTCTCTGTAGAGAAAGTGAAACTGCTGATATATTTTGAAAGTATTCAATTAATCATATTTATTACATCCTTTTAATTACTTAAAGGAAATGTGAGGTCACAAATTGGCTACTGATAAGAAAGTTTAGAATACAAATATTTTATTATTAAGCTCATATCACAAAATTGGATCATGGAAGATACATAGAAGAGAATGAAGTATTTTACATATATGGAAAAGAAGTCTTTCCCTAAATTTATTTCATGTGTTTAATCAGGTATAATAAAAAACTGATAACCATAACAAAATAAAAATATTAACAGTAACCAAAATGTTTGTTTTTTAAAAACTAAAACTTTTACCTTTAATTAATATGAAAGAAAAAAAATACTAAGAGTAATGACTGTGTTGCTCATGCCTTGAGTTTCTGGGCTTATGTCTGATGAGCAGAACTGTGTAAATATTTAGACTTTTTTTCTTTCTAATCGTAAAATAAAATACATGGTTCTCTGATATGGAGTTGGCTCTTTGTATCAGAAGTTTAATTCTGGTAAGAAGAATTTTCTTGCTATCTCTTGCTGACCATAAGATCTGTAAAGAGTTGAGGGCTTGTTAACTTGTCACTTTAAACACCATATCTTTAGTGAAGGATTTTGCTAACAGATTACCTATGTTTTATGTATCTTAATTTTCCTCTAGATGAAAAAAACATGCAAATTATGAACGTTGACTAAATTATTGAAAACAAATTAGGCAAATTATTTGCATAAATGTGTTTTCTTATTACATATTAGCATTAGTCCCTGGGGATCTACAAGACCAAACTGTTAAGTCAATGTATAGACACAAATTTACAAACTGTCCCTTAAACATAGAAGTTACTATTTACCATTCTTTATAACCATCAGTTATAAACCTTGCTTCATTCTGGGACTCCTTAGAATTACTCTTCCCTCAATAAAGAAGCCTAATCCTAACCTTTGTGTTCTTTAAATATGTGAAATGATATTTTGAGTTTAATGTGTTTGCTCTTGGCAGTCTATGAGACTAACTAGAATAATTTGTTATGTACAAATTTTACAGTTCAAAAAAAAAAAAGAGAAGTCTTAGCCAAACAATTAATAAAATGTTTTCTTCTTTCATAAATAGCACTTAACATTCTAATCCTTTAAGAGATGGCACAATGATTTTTTTACAAATAAGCATACACTGAATAGCACCATATTTTAAGGTAGAATATATTGCAAGCTGTAATAAAGACAATATGCTAAATAAATGGCATCTCTGACCTCATGCTATTGGCTGATTTTTACCTGCTATATATAAGGAACACCCAAATTAAATATTGTGCCAATCCAGGATTCATTCGAGGACCTGTCAGCTGTGTAAAAGCTTCCTCACAAGTGTTTGATCCGTACTCTGGTGCATACTTGTTGAGCTTCATTTACAAGATTGTCAGAAAACTAAATGTATTTTCACAGCACCTTCCAAATCTTTAATCATGCAATGTCTAATGAATCTAAAAAGCAATTTCTCAATTTTTTTCCACTTTCTTTTTCTCCCAATAGGATATTTGCAAAGAGAGAAAGAAGACAACACACAATTTAGTGGTACAAAGGAAAGATATCCATAATCCACATATTACCAAACCAAAAGTTCCAGTGTCATTCTTCACTTCAAGGAGAACTTGAAGGAGAATTTCTTTTATTACAGGGTCCACTAATGCCAACTCTAAATTCCCATCCTTTCACAGAGGAGTTTATAAAATCCTTCTTCAATTTGTGAAAAGAAAATTTTCACAACACTGATGCACAAAATGACATTTATTGACATTAAAAGCCTCATCAGTTATTTCTCAGTAGTCTTTATTCCTTTTGCTGAGGGCTTTATTGTGCTGTTTGGCAAGAAGGAAACTGGCACACTTTGATTTAGCAGAGTCCGGCCAGAAACCAATACTCCAAATAGTTTCTTTAAAGCCAGATATTTCATAAATATTGGATTAAGTCTTGTGGGTACCTGTATGGGGCAGAGACGAGCATGATATAATAGAGTCATAAAGATCTTTTGAGGCATTTTCTTTGTATTTAACTGATTAGTTCTATATTTGCATTAGAAATTGTAATAGGCTGCAATGTATTGAAAATCTGTCTTTTCAGCTCACCAGAGTTTTTCTACTTGTGTCTCATCCCAGGAAATAATGGTCACACATTTTCTCATTTTTGCAGCTTCATTCTCAACCAGTCTTTTAAAAAGCAAGCAATGACCAATTTATGTCTTTATTACTTAAACATCTGGAGAGCATCAGAGTTAGGGCCTACCCCCACAAGAAGCTCTTTATCAGGCATTTTTTTTTAAGAACAACCAAGATCATTGGTTCCATTAGGGTTCTTCAAAGTCAAAGGATGTTTCAGACCGTGCACATTAGAGATAGAAATAAATATAGATTCCATATCCTCAAGGAACACAAAATATAAAAGAAAAGATATTAACACTGGGCAACAACTATAATAATTTTGGGGAAATGCTATAAGAAAGGCTTTGTAGGCTGATTTTCAATGGCAGGAAAGGGCTTGACTCCACCTGACTGGAGGTGAACCATCATCATGATCCCAAGTACCTTGCCAAGAAAGTTTCTGTTTTTTGTTTTGTTTTGTTTTGTTTTTTCCCTAAAGTTAACTGGAAACCATTAAAGGGTTTGGGATAGAAGACCTGTTAGGGGCTATATGGATTTGACTTCTGATTTTTCTTTAGTTAATAAAATTGAATGGATAATCTACTCTGGATTCAACAATAATAAAGATGTGTCATTTTCTTTGACAAATTCCATTAAAGAGAACTAGTTATAGCTGAGATTATACTTTTCTTTGTTAACTCTTATAGGGCTGTATAGTTTGAAAATGTAGGTTTTAATAAGATGAGTAAAGAATAAAATAATACATTTCTAAATAATTTTCTACATATGATGGAATATTTGGTAGTTATCAAGTGTAAAAGACAAATCATTAACTGTAAATATGTGGTTCAAAAAATTAGTCAAAATGATAGCATTGGTAAAGACTTTCAGATTCTAGGAGATAGTTTATTAATACTAAATATGTTCATTTTTCGATAAAGGCCCAAATTCTATATATTTTAAAAATTTCTTCAGGATCTTAAATTTAAAAATATTCTATTGTCTAGCCATGATTTATACTCCATATTCACTTTTATATTTCATTTATTAACATGATTTTTTTCATTAAATGTATTTTAAACAGTGGTATATTAGGATACATGTCCTTTGAGATTACATACTGATCTGGTCACCTACAGCTAAAGTGGAAAAAATATCACTTACCCTCTGTCTTAAAAAACGTTTAGACTCACCAATGACCTGAACTGGATCTCCCCAGTGCTTCATCACCATTTCCTTTGGGCACAGGACACCATGAGAAATGAGGTGCGGGGTGACTTGTGTCTCCATTCTCTACCTCTGGAACCCTGTTGTCACCCACACAGGTTGTACTGTGCAGTGCTGGTATTTTTTTTTTTTATTCCATCCTAAAAAACGAACTTTGATTTTCATTATTGCATCACTCACATTGCTTTTGGAATTTCAATTTTATTTTGCATACATGTGATAAATATTTTTGAAATAATAAATTGTGATTAAGCTGAGCTTTCTGCCAAACATAGAAATTAAGAAATTAATAACTAAACAAAAAATCAAAGATCTCAAAATTATATAATTATAAAAATTATAAAAGTGAACTGACTGATTATTACCATTGTGAAATGATGAAGTGATAATTCTGTAAAGTGCTGTAGAATTTGTGAAGCACTCTCATTATCTTATTCAGTTTTAAAACAACCCTATGTGATAATTGTCATCATGTTACATTTTACAGATATGAAAACTCAGTTTTGAGAAATTAAGTGATTTTCTGCAGTTACTGTACCAGAATGTAGCAGAATCTGAGGCCCAGATATTAATCTAACTCTGTCTTCAGGGCAACCACATTCCATTAAAGCTTTTATGTCATTAAGGTATAAAACACATCATGTACTTAATTTTTTTTCTTTTTTGCCACTTGGAATATGATATTGCTCACTAGAATCAGTCTCTCCTCTCCCTACACCTCATCCACATATGGTGGATCATATTACATTATGCTAAGTCAAATTCTAGAATAGAGTAATGGTGGTCATAATGATGACATTAAAAATTCTCAATAAAAAGTTTTAAAGGGCTGGGGATGTAGCTCAGTAGAGTGCTTTCCTATAATGCCTAAGGCCCTGGGTTCCATCTTCAGCAACACAAAAATTTAAAATGTCAAAAATTATATTACACTTAATATCCATTTAATACTATGCAGCTATAATTGTATGTTACTTCTTAAAAATACATCATTATTTAATGTTATTATACCTGCTCTCATTTAACTGATAGGTTATTAATGAAACAAATACAGAAGCATAAAGACAAAGCTAGCACACAAGTTTATATTTATACTATTATATTTTTTGCCTCAATTAAAATAGACAAATGTTCTAAAATGTAAATTAAAATTTAGTTTTCTGAATAAAATTCAGTTTGTTTTTTCTGTTGGAAGATGAAAAGAAATAAGAAATTTTTGATACATTTAACAGTATAAAAATTGAAATTTTAAATATATTTTATTTTTTATAAAGGTTCTCTCAGCTAAAATAAGAATATGCTGCTCAAGAATATTGGTTTAAACATATGCACAGTTAAATAAATGAATTATGTTTTAACGTAAATTTATGTTACATATGTTTCTAAATAAGTCATTTCATAATATTATTTTCAGATCAAGGTCTTATGTTTTAACTATTTAATATTACAAATATATCTTAATGATTTCCTAACAAACAAATTTTCTAAAAAATAAAATATCAAATTTCTTAAAAAAATATATAAGAGGGATGAGATGGCTCAAAAGTAATAACTAATTTACGGGAAACTCTCCATAAACAATAGGGCAGAAATGTCCTCTGAAATGAAACTTTTCTATGATTTTCAAGGCTTTTATCATTTGCCTAGTTTTTCTTTTTTTTTTTTTAATTCAGGTATGTTTAATTTTCAGTACTATGAAAAGAACAATCTCAAATTTAAGATCAGTTGACAAAAAATGTTCATGGTCACTCCTTTAAACTTCTCTACTAAGAGTGTAATCTGCATGTGATTTATCAATAGATGTGCAATAATTAAAAGAAAAGTGAGAAATCCTCTAGAGCATGGGCTGCCAATGCCACTATTACTCCTCTCTTATGGAAGAAGAAAAATCCAACAATGAAAGAAAAGATAGTTTGGATTTTCAGAGTCTTTTTTTTATCTTAATGATTATTTCATGATACCATTGTTCTAATTTCCTATATTTGCTTTCATTGGAAACAAAGGTTTTAGGAGAATCTGAATGAGGAAAGGATTCAAAGAATGAAGACTGACAAAGCCAAATGAAGACACTTGGACACTCCACATGTTCTCATTCACTATCAAGTGATTGGGAAATTTTTTTCTTTCAATATATTTTTTAAGTTGACCATGGACCTTTATTTAATTTATATATATATATATATATATATATATATATATATATATATATATATATATATATTGCTGAGAATCAAACCCAGAGCCTCACACATGCTAGACAGGCACTCTACCACTGAGCCACAATCCCAGTTCCAGGAACGTTTTTTCTTTATCCATTCTTAGTAGGCCTTGATTGCTAGTACACTTTTACAACCATTTTTTTTCCTATCACTTCTGAATATCTTATATAGGTAGATATAAAATTAGTAAATTAGTTTTTGTTTCGTTTTGTTTATTTTTAAGGAAGAAAACTTAAAAAACAACAGGGATACACACTTTACTCCATACACTCAAGATCTAGTTGCTTTTTTATTTTTTATTTTTGGTTTCAGCCTTTGGCTAAATTTTGCCCTGCTGGATTTATTTACCAAGTTAACTGGTGTCATATCTTTTGTATCTTGTCCCCTAATTACTTCAGGTAAAGACATCTGAGTAGGTCCAATGGTGGGTGTCTCATTGGTCTCAGAAACTATGCACTTTGAAGAACCATCTTATTGAACCTAAATCCCTATTTTTCTTTTCAATTTTTGAGAGATCAGTATCTTAATTTGCATGAGGCACAATTCTTCTGTAACAAATAAAATCAGCGTACACACAGAGACAGAGAGAGGGGGAAAAGAGCAAAATGACCTGAGAACAGCATGAACCTCAGTGGACGAGATGAGAGTACATTTAGAGTGGACTTTGGGAGGGAGGGGAGCAACACCTTATCACAGACTGTTATTGCTTAATGAGATCCATGACCCCACATTCATTGTGTGGGATCAACCTGGATCCCTGCTGGGTCCCCACAGCCTGCTGATGGTTGGTGGTTATGATGTTAACTCACTTGAACCCCTAGAAATGTTTCATATTTTTTTTCTGATTTCTGCAATACTGAAATAAAACTTGAATTTCCCAAGAATATACAGAAGCAATATTGAAATAGCACAGTTTGGGCATTCCCAGTAGCTGTTCTGTGTTGTTACTTTAAGTAACATTTATGTTAAGAGGTCATCTTATTTAAATTTGTGAAATAATTTTGAGAATACCTATCAGCTAACCAGATATGAACAGCTTTCAACATATTAAATTTCTAATATATTGTGACCCTTTAGTCAAAGGAAGCCCTGGATTTACAAATGTTCATATGACCAGATGTTTTCAGACACTGCATAGAATAATATGGGTAATATTAAGAGACAATACCAAGTCTTGATTTTAGTCTTCATTCTGATTTTCTGACAGAAAATCTTTAACATATGGATGCTGATGAGAAAGCCAACTACCTTTTATGTAAATTTATCATGTAGACACAGTGAACAACTACTTGATATGATGCAAGCATAACATTCTTCCTAAAAAAAAAATTGTATTTTTCAAGAAGGACAGCCATATTCCTGGCCAAAAAAGAAAAGACACATCAGATATCCTCCCTTCCCTCCCTGCTGATTTTAAAGAAAAATCCCTATATGGGTGAAAATATATAATAAAAATGTTGAATCTTTATTTTTAATATATAAGAGCAAAAATAAAAAGCACCATCTTTCATACTACTATCAAGATCAGAAAACTATTCTAGACTGGCAATTATTTGTTCTGGTGACTTTGAGAATCAAGGATAGTGAGGCATCCCCACAGCACACTCAGCATGAGGGCAAAGTCAGGACTCAAAGCACCACTAGTAAGTTAGTAAACAACTCTGTTCTAATGTAGTCAGAATGCCATTTTAAATCATTTGATGAAAAGTAAATTACATTTTGAGTAACTAATCTCAGGAGAGAATATGAAAATCAATATTAAAATATATTCTCTAACAAGTATCTTTTCACTTATTGTAAATTAATTAATTAATTTTATCTATAGATTTTTTGAGAGTTTCTTCACAGACATTGTGTGTGTGTGTGTGTGTGTGTGTGTGTGTGCATGCATACACGCGAGAGTGTGGCTCTACATGCTGTGTATGTAATTACTCTACCACTGGACTACACTTTCAGTTTTTGAAACAGTTTTTAAAAAGCAATGTTGGCTTCACTGGATGGTAAAGAGCATCTCCTATATATCTTACTACCCAAGATTTCTTTGGGCATTATAATGAACTACTGAACCGCTTATTGGATTGGTACTCTGGCTCTTCACTGACTTTGCACCTGAAATTCCTTCTGCTCAGAAAAATCTCAGCTAGGGCAGCAATAGTACTTGGTTCTTATGTGCAGTGCACAGACCTTATAACAGCCAAGATTCCTACTAATACATTTCATAGGAATATGAGCATTCATAACTTCCCACTGCAGTACCAGTGATATAATAAAATTATCATAACAAAAAACATTCATTAAGTACATATTTTGAGTCAAATGTTTACATGTCACCACTCAGGTTAAACTTTTGAGCTTTTCTTCAAATGTGTACATTCACAGAAATTCTAAGTGACTGTGTATCATGACCAATGCTATACTGAAAATAATGATAAAGTCTAGATTTGAATATATGGTGATTGACTTCAAAGGTTAATCTCTTAACCTCAACCCTAATGTGGTTTCACAAATTTATTAGGAACAGCTCAAGGGTAAGTTTCCAGGTCTTCCGTGTACTTGTACTTCTCTCCTTGTATCACATGTATCCATGTACTTCGCTTCTTGTATCATTGTAGCAAAGCAAAAAGATAATCCTCAGACAAAGAAGTCTGAAAATCACTAGAAAGTATTTTGTTGATGAATAATGTTTTAACATTGTTTATGGAATTATTAATGACCCAATTTATTATGGAAATGATTTAAATATCTCTCACTTAAATCAAACCAAATGTGGTGGTATATTAAGCAACCAAACAAGTAAATTGGAGCCATTCATATATTTCAGTAGAGAATCTGGGATGAACAGCATTGGTTCTCTGTAGAATAAATGCCAATCTTAAATCTCTTCATCATGCATGACTATGAGACAGAATACTACTCCTAAAACAACAGATATATTACTACTAATAATAATAGGCTGCCATTAATTGAATATCTTCCATGAACAGGACACATGTAGGTATTTTCTCGAAACCTTAAAAAAATCACATATGGTAGCTTTCAGCCAACCCTTTTGTACATAAGGAAATGATCTGTGATTACTTACTGGTTAAAAAGAAAAGACTAATAAAATTATAAAAGACACTTAGGGAAAATCTGAGACATATAAAATGAGCCAGCAAGAATAAAGAAAAGGGAGAGAAATGAAGGCTAAAAACATTGCTGGAGGAATTAGAGAAGACATTATAGAATAAGACTATCTATTTAATAATATCACCTATGATTTTCCTGCCTACAATGATACCCCTACTGTCTAAACTGAACAAAAACATTTTTGAAAAATATTGCTTGGTAATGTTCCCTCAGTTTCCTCAAGCATAAGCCTCTCCTCCCCAGGACTCCATCATCTACTCTTGGAATGGGTTCAATACAAGACTCCATAGCTGGCACTGAAGGGGACTGAGACAACAGATAGTTTTGAATCCACATGATCCAGGAATGCTCCTTCCAGCCAATGAGAGCATTATGATGAAGTAATATGTACTGCAATAAAATTTCAGTGTAAATTGAAAATCTAAGGATTTCTGGAAGTTAATTGTTATTCTGTATGATTATTGCCTATTTTTAACCAATTACATTCTAATAAAAGTAAGTTTGACGTTAACAAACAGAGAAGGGGGATTCTCTCAGTGGTTACAGATAGAAAGGAGCCTCAACACATCTTGTTGAGGTAGGAGTCTTCAGGCATTATTCTCCTTATTTTTACCAGGCAGGAAATAGACACACAGAGAGGCTAAATGACTTGCCCAAGGACAAAGAGTAAGTCAGAAGCAGAGCTGGGAATCGAGCCCACTTCTCCCGGTTCCCAGTGTACAGCTTTTCTCAGCAAGCCATAATGCCTTTCAGATGGATCTTTTCCTAAAATGTATTAAGTTGTTAAAAATTCAATATGGGTGTTACAATACTTTTCACACAGCTCTGTTTTTTACTACCATAGTAGAGCTCTTATCAGAAGCTAAACTGATGGTCATGTGAGCTATTGCATATCTAAATATTATAGACAATACCCCATTAAAAGTGGCTATACCCAAATACCTAAGTTGAATCAAGTTCTTTACAGAATAAGGTTGTGTTTGGCTCTCACAGCTTCAGGAAACATGCATGCAGTTTCAAAGTTAAGAACTGGAAATGATCACCCAGACAGGACCTCACCAGCCACCAGAAAGTTCAAAACAAACACAGAAAAGCACAGTGATATTGTGTTCACGTGGGGAGAAGGAAACTAAGAAAATAAGGAAATAAAAGGTATGCATATAAAATATGGCAATTTTAGGACATTCAGATACAATCTAGATGCTCATTTCTGTACAAAAATGTGTTGTTTCATTAGCTGGAAGTTTGCAGTTACTCTGGAACATAGACAGATACCACTCTTTGTAATAGCAATTACCCAAAACTCTTTTGGGGGCTATCTAAACCAGAGATGGTCAGATATTAAAACTCATTATAGTTCTGCTATGCTCTTTGGAAGCATCAACAATTTGTCATGGTACACTTTACAAACGAAACCAGACCCAGCTATGAATTGCTATTCTATATAATAGTATGCAGAGTCATGAAGTAATTGTTCAATATTGGCCTAAATGATCAAACACATTTACTCTCCCTGGTATATACTTTTCTTTTCATCTCCCATCTGTAGAATCAGTGCATACCTCTATCTTCACCCAACAGGTCTGCCTAAAACCCCCAATTTTCCTATATATGATCTATTTATATTTGCATAATATTTCTTGTCTGAATTAGATCATCAGCTCCTTGAAGACAGAGATGTCTGTCTTTCTTTATTTCCCTCCCTCCCTCCGTCTCTCCTTCCCTTCTTCCCTCTTTCTTTCTTCTTTGTTTCTTGTACTGAGGATTGAATCAAGAGACATTATACCACTGACTTATACCCACAGTTTTTATTTATTTATTTACTTTAATTATTAAGTTAGGGTCTAAGTTTCTGAGGCTGGCCTTGAGCCTGGGATCCTCTGGCATCAACATTAATAGTTAATGGGCACAGAGATATCTTTTTTTTTAAGCCAATGTTCTAGGATATATTTCTTGAGAAAACTTCAATAATTAATAACAGATTTTATAAAGTGTTTCTTTAGAAACTCTGCAGGCAGTGAAGTTTGAATGTCTCAATAAGTACCACCTTGTATAATAACACTAATTCAGCATTTTAATTATCAGAAAATCAGTCATTGCCATAAGTATACTGTTGAAATGAAAGCATTAAACAAAATAATACCTCTTGGAACATCAAAACATATTAGCAGAAGAATTGTTCTTGTAATTGGTTATTACATTTAAGATAACCTTATTACTCTTTGGAGAATGCATCCAATTAAAAGTTTCTGATGTTTTGATATCCTATGAAACCCTTGAAGAAGTGGTTGATTCCAGGGTAGGGACAAGGACAATACGTGATGAATTGGGAATATCTGGTAGCATTAGAAAGTTAAGAAAAATGTATGTTAAAGGTTGGAGTTGTTGACCTGAATTTTTTTGCAGTAGACAGCAAGGAAAATGCATAAGCAAGAAAATAAACAATGATGGTATTTGATTATAGTAAAAATAATGAAATAAATATCAACGAGTATATATTGGTAATAGATATTCACTGGTATAGATACATATGTACATAGAGTAGAATTGGCAGCTCTGACAGAATTATTCCAACTAACAAATGTAGAAAGAATGAGTAAGAAACCACCTCACCCAAGTGATAAAGGTTAACATCACCAAAAATGACTCAGATTGACTTGTTTCTCCTGATATGATAGAGGGCATATATCTGTGTGTAATGCACTTATCAAAAATATATAATCTCCATCATGAGAAATTATCAGGCAAAATTAAACTGTGAGACATTCTAAAGAGAATGACCTATAGTTCCTATATAAACCCAAGCCATGAAAGTAAATGATCAAATATTACTCAGCCCTAAAGAAGAATGAAATTACAGCATAATGCTAAGTAAAATAAGCCAATCCCCAAAATCCAGTCTAAATGTTCTCTTTGATATGAGATGCTAACTCACAATAAGGGGAGTGGGAAAGAATACAAGTTCACTGGATTAGACAAAGAGGAATGAAGAGAAGGAATGGGAGTTGGGAATAAGAAAGACAGTAAAATGAATTCGATGTAACTTTTCTATGTTCACATATGAATAAATATATGACCAGTGTAAATACACATGGTACAACCACAAAAGTGGGAAGTTATATATATGTATGATATGTCAAAATACATTCTACTTTCATGTATAACTAGAAAGAACAAATAAAAAAACATTTTTAAAAAGAAAGTAAATGATCAGACAGAGAAATTGTCACAGATTGGAGGAATCGAAATAGATATCACAAAAAAATGCAGTGTTGAATCTGAAATGGATATTGAGCTAGGTAATTAAGGTCAGCTTAGTTTCTATTTGTGGAATAAAAATGGAAAAGATTTTGCAACAAAAAAAAAGATCAGACTGTTAAAAGCTGAACAAAGTGTGAATATTATATATTATATGAATATTATATATATGTATATATATATATATATATATATATGTTTGCCTTGTATTACAGGTATGCAATATGTAGAATTAAGGGAATTGGGTGAAGAAAGTATGGGAGCTCACAATATTAATTTCACAAATTTTCTCTGAGTCTAAAATTACCTCAATACAAAAACTAAAAAAAAAATCTCTGATTCAAATAATTAGTATGAATATACTGAGCTAATGTAAAACATAGTTCTGAAATCTAAAGACCATGTGTGGTAATAGAGCACACAGTTGGCCCTTATTAAGTCACAGCATTTCCAAGGAAAGGAAAGATGAACCACAAGCCTGGATATGATCCATTCCTGTCTCAGCACAAGAATTTGTTACCCATGAGGATCATATCTCTGCCCTCTTCAGTTCACTACACAGTATTTTTTCTATTCCTTCCTGTCTTTTCCTTTTTTTCCTTCCATATTTCAATAATTATCTGTGTGTAGCATGGCAATGTTTTATCTCAACCATGTGACTATGTATCATAAAGAATATTTTCCATGCTTCAGTTTCAGAGGGCAAACCTGACTAAAATCTCTTCTTAGCAGTTCCCCCCTTTATTGACATTTTTGTTTCTTAGATGATGTCCTGTGCTGTGTTCCTAAGTCACAACTGGGTTGAATCTAATGAACCCTCTGCTGGGTCATTAACAAGGTTTTCTATTACTATTTTCTCTCCTCCTCATTCACATCTTTCTCTCTAGTGCTTTATGTCTAACAGGGGAGAGGAAGTTGTGAAGCAGGGATTCAGGGCACTGCTGAAACTCATCTGTGGTTTTCTTCTGCCCAAACCCAGGCCCTACAACAATAATGCAATGAAGATTTCTAGGCAGTATGCTTCTCTCTCCAGTCTGCAATGCATCAAATAAAATGTCCTCTGTTGCAGACTCTGCTGTTGTCTACACTCAGGGGCCCCAGAGAGGGTCACAGCCTATCTGACTCAGTGTTAAATCTGTCACTATTTCTTTATAGCATCCTGTTGTTATTTGTGCATTGTGTCAGTGGTTTATCTTGATCAGAAATGTTTAAAACTTAAGAAATTTTACATACAAATCCAGATTCCCATCCTTTCTTGTGTTACCCAAAGGCCTGGCTACCCTGGCTGCCACTTTTGCATAAGGCCAAAAATATATTTATATTGTATATCATCTGCTACTATGGACAGTCCAGTTGCTTCTAATTTGCATGACACCAACAGCACTGCATCTTCTGACCAGCCTGGGTGCCGTACATTTTTGCATTTGTTAAATATGTCCTATGTCTTGCCCCTTAATTCATAAAGGTCAATAAATGAGTAAGAATGAGGCTACGTTATATGATGAGCAAAGACATTTAAGCAGTCAATTTTCCTCTGGATTTTGGGATAACATAATCTATAAGTGAACATTATTTTCCTTGGTGAAACAATAGAAGTAATGCTGCCAATCATTTTCTCTTGCCACAGAAGGCAGAGAAAAGGGCAGAATTGCTACTTTGGGTTCCTTTATTATATTTCTTCCTTTTTAAGGAAATGTTATTCTTACTGCAGACTGAACTCAACACTCACTCAGTGACTCTCAAGCAAAAGTTTGTGATGTGGCAATGGAGCCATTACTGCTGTATTTCACACAGAAGAGAGTTTTGCTAATCCTTCTTGGCATTCATCTCTAAATCTTGGTTAACTGGAGTAGCTTCAGCCTCAGAAAGTTTATTTTTACTTAAGTGATTTTCTTGCTATTGTTAGATTTTTCAGGTATCTTGCCAGTTTAACTGTCATTGGAATGAGCTTTGATTATTCTCCTTGGCTCTTTATAGCAGGGTTTAAGTTCTGTTCTAAGGGGTCACAACATTTCCTGCCCAAAAGCCTTTTATTGTAAGCATGTAGCAGTAATTATTTTTTACTTTACCTAAAATATAAATAACCTCCTCATGCTGATTTTGAACCTTTTCTAATAGTACATTGCTCATGAAAGAAATAAAGCCCTTCAGCAGACCCCCATGTGATATGAGCAGAGTTCTAGTCTGGGAGCATAAATCATACCTTTTACTCACAAATATACAAGTAACCCTTCCCCTTCCTGCGGCTTTCAATTACTCAGACTAATTTCTTTCTATACTTTCTGGCACCTCTCTGCTAAAGTACACAGCAAACAAATGTACACTGAGCCCCAAATTAAATATTAATGCAAAATCTCCCAGCTTCAAATTTCATTTGGTTCAGACACACTAAAATTTAATAAAATTTTGGTGTTTTTCATGTTTAACTTATTTAAAGGCATAATGTTGATTTTAGTCCTGAAAATATGGAGCCAAATTATCAAAGAGGGTTTTGACAACATGAATAAAAAATGGACAGAACTGGGCATGGTAGCATAAGCCTGAACTCCCAGCAACCCAGGAGTCTGAGTCAGGATGATCAAAAGTTCAAGGCCAGTCTCAGCAACTCAATGAGGCCTTAAACAACTTATTGAGACTCTACATTAAAACAAAAAATAAAAAAGTAGGGGGCTGGGGATGTGGCTCAGTAGTTTGGAGCTCCTAAATTCAATCTAGGGTACCTACAAAAAAAAGGACTAAACTTAAAGTCACACACAAGTTATATTTTTTATACATGCATCTAGCATATGTCTACTATATTCACAAGTAAGCTTTCTGCAAAATAAATAAATCAGTTGAGATCTTTTACTTCAGTATTTTATTTAAGTATTTCTAAAATTTTATATTCCTAAGTTTTGGATCACTTTTTATTTTAGTCTTATCTGTTTTGTATAGGTCACCTCTTAAATTTAAAGCCATACCATGTTGAAATCTAAGAACAGAATTCATTTTTTTTGTACACAACTAGTAAAAATTATGCAGCATTTCCAACGTAATTTCCCCAGATGAGGTAAAGTATTTCTTTTATCATGTTACTGACTTTTCCATCTAAAGAAAAAAAAAAGTTTAAAAGAGTTGAAGACTCACTCCAAGGTGCCCTTTTGGTTCTCTATTTAGGTGATCTACATAACCTAACAAGAAATTGAGTAAAATATTTTGGGAACCAAGGTGGCATTATGGTCATACTTTGGAATTCAGATTTTACTATCATATTTTAAAACTAACCTATGCCTGTGCTTAATGTAAAAAACAAAAGAGAGATTAAATGAGAAAAAAATAAAAAAATGTAGGTATGAAATCTGAAAACTATTTTCTAAACCTTAGGACCCAGCAGAACTAATCAGCTTAACACTAAGAATTCTTCCTTCAAATGTTATACTAGCTTCTTTCTCAGAGATCTCTAGGTTTTGATATTTTGATATTTTTCCTTTTCTGTCACTTTTATAAACCTCTCTCCTTTCTTGTTTTTCTCCTCTCATATTCTCTTTCCCTTTTTGACTCCAAGAGTTAAATAAATCAGAAGTGTTTGATAGCCACAAGCAATGATTATTGAAAAATCCAAAGTTGTATTGTTGCTGAACTAGAGTCTGTAATACTTGTCCTGGTTTTAATTTAGCTGTTTCTGTCTCCAGGTCTAAAATCTGCACTGAGACTGGCACCTACTGTCCATGGATATGTGCAGGGGAATAACCCCAAGGGCTCTGATAGTCCAAGAGGCAACACCCAGTCAGTCATACATTCTTAACTAGTAGGTTCTCCTGGTCTGGTAGATTGTATAACATTTGCTGTCAGCACCTTTTTTTTCTATAATTTTCTTGGAATTTTACAATCTCTTCCCTTTACTAACCTAATCGAATATTCATAACCAGGAACTTGACTGTCAGTACAAATTCTTCTCAATCATGTCAAGGATTGGGGGACAGTTGAAAAGGAGCTCTTTCTTAAAGACACTATTACCTCAAGAAGAAAACACAAATGAGTCTCTATAGGTGATTTTCTGTTCCTTTTTGCTATTATGCTGGTTTATATTGGTAGAAATAACAGCAAAATAATTGATGTGCATTTTTCAATGTCTAGAATGTCTTTAAATATATTATTTTAGCCAAACACCAAAGAATACTATGAGTCAGACTCTATTAATTCCAATTTAGAGATGTGTTAATGATGAATATGGAATAATAGGGAAGGTGGAATTCTGACAAAGAAAAGTAATAAAAGGGAAACCAACATTACCGGGTCCATACATGAAGGCCATATGCCTTATGTTATGAAACATATTTTATACAGTGAATAAAAGGGGCTTGCAAAATAGAATGCAATCATTTTATTTAAAAATAAATAACCATTTAGGTTACTACACCTAAATTAGATATTAAAGTGTTTAGAATATTAACCCTTACCTCCAATAATTATGTTTTGAGGCTTTATTTCATGTTTATTTCCAATATATTGGATGGTGCTACATTCATTTTTATAGAACATCTCCCTAAAATAAAGATGTGAATCTCTGCTCTACCTTATCTGTATCTCCACTGCTGTCTTTCTCTTTAAGTCACCATCATCTTCTCCAGGACAGTTATGATGACCCGTTAACTGGATCTTTTCTCCTCCTTTAAATTAGTTTATGAGCATGATCTCTTAAAAAAAGTTTATTATGTCTTGCTGTCTCTGATTAGATATCCAATTGCTGCTCATTGTAATCAGAGCCAAACCCACACCTCAACTTGATTTGCATGGTCCTAGCTCACTTAAACTGACTTCATTATAAATATGGCTTTTTTATCTCCCTCTCTACCAAACATATGCAATTTACTTCGGACATATAGATCTTTTTTCTTTCTCTAAGAAAATGCCAATTTCATGACTCCCTCTCAAGGGTTTGCATAGGGAGCTCCCTCCTGAGCACCAGTCATAGATCATCTCCTCTCATCACTTAGTATAAGTAGCTATGTCACCCTTCTCCAAAAGATTCTGTGATTGTAACCATAGCACACCAAAGCATTTTCATGAATCATGTACACTATTTTTCCTTCTTTTTAGCTTACATCTTTATTATCTGTCTCCTCCCATGCTAAAAGTCCCATTATTCTGGTTGCATTATTGAACTTGCCCACTTGCTTCTTTCCCATCACCTAGAACAATGCTTTCAACCTATTTCTTCAAATTTGTTGACTAAGTATATACATGAATGATCACCAATCACAAGGCTATTTGAGGGATCAAATGATTTCAGCAGGGAAAACTGAAAAAAAAAGTTCAGGCATCTTGAAAAAATGTAAGGCTTTTCTTGCCATTAAAAACTTACATTAAGTTAATGCTATCATTGATAAAATGGGTATTTATGGAATGTAATATATGATGCAATGTGTTTTCACAACATTAGCAGCTGTGCTAATGGAAAGTGGAAAGTGTAGGGTTGGTGCTGCATTTCTTTTTTCAGAGTAGATTGGAGCTGTATTCTATAAAACTCAGGTGATACCCCAATTAAAACAAAGATAATATAAAACCCAGTCAGTGTCCTTCATTATTTCCCATTCTCTAAGCAATGAGAGCAGCAACTGAGGTCGTTGATGGGGAAAGATGTTAGTTTTCATTGTCAGGATTAATTTCAAAACATCTGACAAGATCTTTAGAAAATAAAAACAGGAAGAAAACATCCTATAGAATAGAGAAATAGAGCATAATGTGATGATGGGCCCAGGAAAATGTGTAAGTTCTAAATTGTACCTAATTCTTGATGTTGGTAAATGTCAGAGGAAGTCAAGATACTTTTCCCAATGGAGATCAGTATACCATTGTATTAGAAACCATCAACACGATGCTAGTGTATTATTACCATTTGTGTTACAATTATGAGAGCACAAGGGCTCAGAGGGAGGCTGGATTCTAAGTTAATAATTCTAACTACAAATCTGACTTGGTTAGTATTTTAAACAAAATCTCCTTTTATAATACTTTCATCCAATGAGGCAAGAATCTCACCCATGAGGTGATATCGTTATTACTGTACTTTCAGAGCTTAGTCATGAGAAAATGCCTTAAAAATTAATAGAGTTGAATAAAGTAGGATACTTTAATAAAGCATACTTGCTGTTTTAGCATTTTTGTACCAATAAAATATGCTATTAAATAGAAGCTTTGGAAAAATGCACACAATGTCTTAGATTATCTAAAATCTCAGCTTTTGAATTCCTAGAGTTTACATTTCAGCAAAAGTTTGAGGTTCCTAATTGCTTCAGATGCTTGATCTATGTGACTAGAAGCAAATAAATTCAATAAATGTCAAAAGTTCTCCTTCTTAGCATCTTTATGCTTCCTTTCCTTATACATCTTAATTTCTAAAGAAAATAGATCTTTCTAAACATGTTTCTGTTATCAGCATTATACCTACAGTTTTTCTTTTTCACAAATACCTTATAATAACCTAGGAGCCCTCAAAGCAACCACAACTATGTTTCATTTCTCTTCTTCTCTGCTCGCCCCCTCTTCATTTTTAGTTCTCTTTTCTCATTTTTAAGAAGAAAAGGCTAAGATGACAAATTGTCATTAAAGAAAAACTCAGCGGTAGAAAAATTCTTAAGAAATTATGCATTTGTATTTCTAAAGTTAAGCTGTCTTGGAAGTTTTGAAGGATGTCAATGCAATGTAGAAAAGTTAGGAAGGAATGTCCTATTGCTTGTAAGAATAAAACAAGAGAGGATCTGGGGTACCTTGATTTTACCTAAAGAAGAAACATATTCTTTCCACTAAAATGAGGTCGGGTTTCAATAATACCTGCCTTTGGTCTGAAGGCTAAGCCAGTCAGGACAATGAGGTGCAAGCCACTCAGGAAGAGATGTCTGACTGTTAATAAGAATTCACTGTGAGATAAAATGTAACACGGGCATCTTAGCAAGGCAATATTCTCTATCTCCTTCCAAAAGTTTTTTTTTTTTCCTTCTTTTTCTCTTACTTAAAGCTAGAAGAAATCATATATAAAAATGCACTTTCTCAGTATACCTATGAAAGGTACTTTGTCTCCCACAAAGAATTCAGTTATAATATTATTCATTTATAAATGTAAACTTTGATGTACACATGACTATATTCTTTTATCTTAGAAAAAATGTTAAGTAAATGAGCCTATGCTAAGGATCTATTAATTGAAATTAGTTTTCTTCGTTTCTATGGGTAAAGACACCTATTCAACATATTGTATATTTAAAACTATTTTGGAATATGGGAGAAGAAAACCTAGATGTTGATAATGTTTCATTATTCAACAACTAGACCTTAAGGCTATTATATAATAGTCAATTTCATCAATTAGTTTTGTCTGAGGACTCAGTCAAAATAATTTGATTTGTATAGAAAGAGCCTAAATCAATAGAGTGAAGAGAGAAAGAAAGGGACTATATTTTGACAGTAATAAATATTACATATTTTCTAACCTGGCCTTGTAGATATGCCAGGGGAAAAC
Source organism: Callospermophilus lateralis (assembly GCF_048772815.1). Classification (NCBI taxonomy): domain Eukaryota; kingdom Metazoa; phylum Chordata; class Mammalia; order Rodentia; family Sciuridae; genus Callospermophilus; species Callospermophilus lateralis. Next base: position 1,355,614 of record NW_027517992.1, on the reverse strand, counting down.
CAAGTCCACAAAATCATTTATCAGAAGACATAGATCTAAAATTGTTAAGGCAGCTTATAGAAGAAAAATAGGGAGAAAAAAAGCGTATAAATTTTGAATGTCTAAGCTTAATTGCTGCATTCCTCTTTCTCTTACAGAGAGGGTTCAGGTGTACCTAGTGAAATTAACATGTTATTTAAATGAGAGCGCCCAAAATAGCCAGAACACTGATTCAGTATTACTATAAGCATACTTTTCAAAAGTGATTGAGGTAAATATGCTCATTAATACATATGGGAATTAGATCAAGTTCTAAGTTTTAGTAACTGAAACGAATTTTTAGATATATTTTCACTTTTTGTATTATTTAGGATTAAATAATAGATTTTTTCCCCCAAGAAATCAATTAGTTTTAAATATCTCCTTCCAAAAGAACTGGTGAACTTTCCCAAGGCCTATAGATTGTTATATTTCTGATTATTAGGTTGAAATTTTATTCCTATGCTTCAAGTCAATGGTTTATAACATAGATTAAACTTGTGAATGCCAATTCCTTTAAAAATATACAGCCACTCCTCATAAAAGGATAAAAAGTATGACTTGATGCTTTTCTGTTTGGTTAGTCAGATTAATTTTGCCTCAACCCTCCGAAACCAAAAATAAAAAAAAATAATAATAATAAAAGAAAACCTTTTTCAGTATATCAAGTTAAATTCATTTTTTGGTCATTTGTTTTAGATTAAATATGGAGAGCTGGATTTCTTTAGGAAATTTTAAAAAGTTTTTAAACTACCTAGAGTATAGATAACTATTTTCTGATAGAAGTTTGGCCATGCATATATTCTAATTAATTTATTAGGAGAATACTCAACTTTTTACTTTATGTATCATTAGCATTCCAAAATATTCTTTAAAATTATATGCATTGGCTATATCATAAACATGGAAATTCTATAGCAAAAGCATTTTGACATTTATTTCCTCCTCCATCAGATTCTTCAACAACAAAATATTTGTCAAATGGAAACCCATTGGAATGTTCATGTTGGGAATTGAAAAAATACCTTAAACATGTTTTCATTTCACTTTATGCTTCTCAAAGAGGCAGTAATCATAATAATAAACATTTTATCCAGGTTTTTAAAAAATAAAAGTTTAAGTAATAAAAACCCTCTCCAATTTTCAAGATAGAGTGGTAGTTTTAAAGGTGTTTGTGCCAAAGCAGCCATTTTGAAGGAGAATGACTTCATGTTGGTACAGGCATGTTTAACTTTTAGTTTAAATTCTAACTTTCTTTGAATGTATCTATCTAGAATGAAGACAAGTGTTTCCTTTTAACAAGAATTGTTTTGACACACAGCCATAGAAGATAGAGAAATCTATCACTATGTCTTATTGGTACTTTTTACTGCAAAGAATCCCTATAATCAGGAAGGTGTTGAAGACAGGGGAAGGGATCTATTTTATGGAAGGTGTGAAAATTTACAGCAGAAACATGAGTAAAATAGATCATATTCAAGTATAGACTGGAAAAAGATACAGAGATCCCTGAACATTATAATCCTTAGAGAAGACCAAGATGTATTCATGACAGGAAACCATAAATGCAGTTTATCTTTATAGTATTTTCAAGGCTCATACAAGAAATTCACAAGGTAACTAGCAAGTAAAGTCTTAGATCCAATATACTTGCAACCTACAAATCTCTGCCTATTCCTAACCTGAGTGATAAGTAGTGTTTAGAAAATGTAATTTCATTACTAAGAATACATTAAGAATATCATTCATCAAACACCCTAAGAGGATTTCATTCATGTTCAATTAATTTTTTTAACAACTCCCCCTCTTAATAATTCTAGATTAGTTAACATTTAAGTTTTCTACAATGTTCTCATGTATCTCTCCAACATTATGGTTTAAATATATCAAGTCTCATTGATAGAATTTTTTATACTATTTTTACTGCAAATATTTTCATAGTACATTATGAAATTAAGAAAAAATATATATTAAGAAATTATTATTTTGTCTCAAGGTATTTTAATGTAATCTTCAAGAAACACTGATTTGGATTCAGCTCCTTCCTAAATTTATCTGTTGGGTTTCTTTCCACTCTTTTTTCCTTCCTTTTTCTGCAGCCTGCATTGTTTCTTATTATTTTAAGGCAATTTTTTTCTTTATTTTTCTATAATTTTCTTATCACCCATTTGCAATTTAGGTTCAACATGGGTAGGGAAGAACATAACCTCAAAGAATACAAACCTCCTCAAAGCAAAACTTTAATGATATTCTGTTGGCTACAAAGAACATGGACTTCAGTTCACCTTTTTTGGAGGGGAAAAAGATTAAAATTTTGACACATACATGACTGCCATATTTAGGTGGTTTTGTACACATGCATATTAAAATAATAGCAACATGAATTTTAATTATTTGGAAATATGTTTCCACCTGTTATGATATTCAAGAATTTAAAAGAGAACTAGCATCAGGTCTCTCAATCACTTTTCTTTTCAGAAAATTTGACAATTTAAAACATACTTCCTTTTAAGTCTTAATCCTTATCAAGCAATACTTTGATTTAATATGACATTGTTAGGTGACAAATTAGTTGATTCTAAGTGAATCTAATTTACTCTCCAATTTTGACTGTTAAGAGTCACAAACATCTTTCTCTTTTCACGTGAGATGGAAACTAATAAGAACTGACATCTCTGTTAGTATGACTCTGAATCAAAAATCAACATAAACTAAAAAAACATACAATATATAATTAAAAGGCAAGTAGATATACATGGATTGAACTCTAAAAGTGAGTTAGTTTCAAGTACTTTTCTAATTAGTAAAATGTTTTTAGCTTATACATTCCCAAACAACAGAGGTAGACAGTAGTATAAACACTTTCTATCTAATGTGTACAGTTTAGAAAGCTGACCATTAGTCACTAAGTACTTAGAGAACCTAAAAGTGATTTCACAATTTTGGGCATAAAACTAGTTCCCGCACTATGGAGCACACATGTGTTTTCACGTAACTATTCTATTCCTCAAGGACAATTGACATAAGCATGTGCTGAAAGTTACATCTCATTAACCTCTTACTTGAGTTTATATTCCTATATCTTCTGTTAAACATTTTAGTGGGGGAGGTCTGTCATAATGCAGCAGCACCTTCTTTTTTTCAACTTTCAACAATATTTCTTTCTCTTATTCCTCCCCCCACTTTTTTTTTCTCCCAAATGGGGCCCCCTCATTTCCATTTTGGTAACTAGCTATGGCAATTAGCTATTTGGAAAAATGTGTATACATACATCTTCATATATTTATATAAAGAGCAATAGGTTGTTGGCCTACCACTCTTTACTTGTGCTGCATGACAAAGTACTTCTTAGGATGGTATTGTTAAGGAAGAAAATGAACACTGAAATAAACAATAACAACTCACAATTATTTTCCATGTGACTGGCTTATATCTTAGATGTTCCTTTCCTTCATGGAACTAAATGGCACTAAATACAATCCTTTAGTTATGTAATTTTCTCTCACAAGAAAGTTGGTTATCTCTATGCTCAACTTTTTTATTATATAAATAATTCCCTTCAAACATTCATTGTGATCATTGTAGCAACAGTACTACCCCACATAAATATACACAAAAGCCCAGAGGACTTAGCTCCAGATGAGGTCAAATTTCTGGAGATAGGGAACTCCTTCAGAAAGAACCCAACAGCTGTAGTCTGCCAGTGCCATTATATTTTGCTAGCACACTGGGCTGAAAAGCTTCATTCTGTTCATCTGCTGCGGTCCAACTTCAAACAATCCTAAGAAAGGTTGAGAGCCGATTGTTCCAGATCAAACACATCATCATTTCAAGTTAGAGCTATGGGCTTCCATTTTATCAGTACAGTTTTCAACTATTTCACACCAACTTCAAGGCAAGTTAAGCAAGTTCAGAAGCTATGTGATTAGGTGACATTGATATGTTTAAAAGATTATGTCTAGCAAGTGTCAGATTTCCTAAAGGAACTCTTATTAGTCCCACTGCTGGTAAAGGAAATGGCATGTGTGGGTATATTATAAAGAGTATGGTCTGGTTGCCAACAGCAGGTTGGATACAAACACTACAATTTATTCCCCTGCTCTTTCCTATAATGAAGCAATAATTTTCAGTCAGTTCATAATTTGCTTCATATAAACAAAGACACTAAGTCTCCCAATGCAATGTTTTGCCTGTTGGCTTGGCACGAACATCTGAGATTTTCTTACTTGCTTTTCTTTATTCCTAATTAAACTTAAATTTGAACTATATTAGTCATATAAACTCATTTTATGATTTGCAAAACTAGATCTATGATACTTCTGATTTTACTTTAAGCAGTTAACCATTCCAACCCTGGTTCCTGTGTCCCAGATATTCATCTACTCTTTTTTCCTTTTTTTTTTTTTTTAAACGTGCATCCGTTGTCAAAGGTTATTAAATTTGTACAAGAATTACTGGTTTTCCAGGTTAAAAGTTCACAGAAGAAAGGTTTATTATAATATCCACATCCTTTCTCCTCTGCTTCCCATACCACTTCCCTTCTAAACTTCTACCATTTATCAGCTACTGGAAGGAAGAAAAAAAAAAAAACAGAGTAAAGCACCAGGTTGGATCAAGGTACTCCAATAGTGGGCAAGTCTCTTAAGTTACCATGGGGCTGGGCTAAGACCTTCTGAATTGGAGGAAAAAAAAAAAGTCAAGTTCAAGCAGGTGCTTGTGCCCTAAAAAGCTTCTAGGCTGATGACTCGAATCTCTCTGGATTCTGCCCCAGGAAGGGGCTACAGAAACCAAATGGGGTCGTGTAGGCTCTTTCACTCTCCATAGACCCTGTATCCACCAGGTAATGAAGTTAACCCAGAAGGTAAGTTGAGGGCTGACCCGCTTAACCGGAAGAATCTGGAGCCTGCACAGCTCATGAGTTGAGAGCCCAAGCGGAGGGGAGTCTCATGGAAATGCGATTTCTGATCCCAACATCTGCAGCGCTTGGGATGCGCGGGCAGAAGCGCACAATCAAGTCCAAACGCTCCTGGAGGGTACAAAATCAAGACCCATAAATAGCCAAAGGAGGGGGAAAAAACTATGGCGGTGTCCACAACTCTGGCACCTGGTTCAGAAATTCCCCCACCGCACCTCTCACCCCTGAGAGGCCAGAGCACAGTGGCCATATGGTCCTGGGGAGCGGGAAAGGGGCTGCAAGGACTTAAGTTTCCACACTCACTTATCTGCAAGCATCGCCCAGAGCAAAGCCGAGGGAGAAAAGGGAGGTGGGTGTTCTCCTTACCTTGGTGGGCTCCCACAATCAGCACCTTGGCTCGACATTGTGGTCCCCCGGAAAGGAAGCCTGCGCTGGAGACTGCTTGGTGGCACCCTTGGCCCGGCGTCGACAGCGACGGCTCGGAGCCCGGAATTGAGCAGCGTCATTTACAAGTGTTGGTGCGAATTCTTCAGCTCAGTGAGTCCAGCTAGTCTGCCTTCTCCTGCCTGGAGCAGCATGTGGAAGGTGTAAGGATACGCGCTTCCGGGAGACTGAGTGTGTGTGAGCGCGAGCAAGCCGCTCGTGTGTCTTGACTTTTCAATGCAGGGTATGTCTGATCTTACATCACGCAAGATGGGCAGTGAGAGATGCCAGCGGATGGGAATTCACTGATTAATCACCGAATCCACCACACACCCCTTCGTCGTCCACATAAATCACATCGATTACTTATTAAGAGGCATTTAACACAACAGGAAAATACCACCACAAACTGAGAATGCCACAAATCACAATTATTTTAGTCTCCTTGAAGGGAAAGTAACTCCAAGCTGGTTCTGTAGGGAATTGGGTCTTTAGAGAAGGGGTAGACTTCTGCAATGGGCTGAGCCAGCCAGCCGCCTAGAATGCTCTGCATTTACCAGCCAGCTGAGAATTATCAGCACTGGGCTGCTTTTCTGGGCAAATTGGATTTGATTCCTTCGGTCCTTGGAAGATTCCTAGGAAGGAAAGACAAGCCAAGTAACTGAGCTTCTTAGGGAAATGGTTTCCTCCACTTAACAATATCGCAGTGCTTTCTGAATTGCACTTTTAACTTTTATGCTGAACAGCACTTGGGGACAGGCATGCAAAATTTAGTGACTCAGCAGAAACAAAACCAAAACACCTCCAAAAGTCACTACCATTTCCTAAGATGGGAAGGTGGATGGAAATGACTATTGAGTTCCCTAAGCAGGAACAATTGGCAGTGTGTTTTTTAGTGGCTTTCTCTCTTTAAGAGGGTGCCTCCAGCCATTTTAAACAGGTTTTGAGGTGGGTTTGATGTTACTTTGTTTTGTTTCCTTTTTTCTAAACAGTACAGTGGCAATTTTGGAACGTTTCCAAACCAACAAAGGCATCAGAATGAATCAGTGGAATTAAAAATAAAAGTGGTTTGTGTGACCACTTAAGTTTTCAACATGATCATCCAAGTGTTTAAAATTTTACTTTGCCATTCAAAAATAGCTGTGTAGTTCAAACTCAGAAGTCTGAATAGTTGAAGGTTTACTTTCTTCATAAAGCACAAGTAATTTGTCCAGCAACAAATTGAAAATAAAAATGTTTTACATTCAATATTTTAAAGATGAGATGAGTAAAAGGGAAAATTGTAACAAACAAACAAAACTAAGCAAAAGAATAATTTAAAAGAAAGCTATTTTAAGCACTTTATGCAGTTTACTGATTGAGACTTATAGATGAATGTCAGCACTATGAACTAGTTGTTTATGTTAATAGAATTATCCAGACACACCTTTAGATGCTCCATTGAACTCATTAAAATTAGACTAGATCAAAGAACATAGAGGTGATGCCACAGAACATTGCCAAGAATCTCTGGATCTCATCTTTTCACAGTTACGATGATTGTAAAGGCATTATCTATGTCAATATTTCCATATTTTAAAATGTAGTTTATATTTCCTTGTAAACCAAATGATTTAGTGTCTAAAATATAATTCCATCTATATTTTAAAGAGTGTGCTTTTTCCTTCTAGCTGTTACTCATGCAATTTTCCATAGATTTTTTTTTCATAATAAAATGTATTACATAGAGAGATTCTTCCTCTTTGAATTCATTTCAAAATTTTACAACTTAAAAATGAGTGAAGGGGGCTAGGGATGTGGCTCAAGCAGGAACATGCTCGCCTGGATACACAGGGCACTGGGTTTGATCCTCAGCACCATATAAAAATAAAAAGATGTTGTGTCCACCAAAAACTAAAAAATAAATATTAAAAAGTTATCTCTTTCTCTCTCTCTCAAAAAAAATGAGTGAAGGTGTGAAAAAATGAGAGAAAGAGAAAGGGATAATGTGAAAGTTATAAATATATCTTTCTTTAGAGTCCATGTCCCATTATATTCTATGAAGTAGCTATTCATTGGGAAAAAAGTAAGCAGGTGTCTTTTCTACAGCGTCCCATTTAATCAACTATGTGGCCAGCTATTATGAAATATCTATCCACTTGTGTATTGGCAAGATATAAGATGCTCTCACAAACCATGCTAAAAACACCCAAATTCTTCCTTTTCTATGCTATTACTACCAGTACCCTTCTACCTACACATTGCAAGAAAAAGGAAAAACAGCCAGTTTCCATATGTTCCCCTAAAGTCACTCAGCAGGTAAAAATGCTACAATGCAATGAGCAAGCATCAGTAGACTCTGATAATTTAGCAATAGATGGAGCAGTCCGGGATTGCACCATTCGCTTTGAAATGGAAAAAATCATTAAATATAATCAGAGAACCAAACTCCTAAGAGATATTGTATTCTTCATGTACCATACTTAATACATACAGGGGTCACTGATATTAAAACTTTTGAATGGATTAAACAAAATAAAAAACCATATGATCTCTTTTAAATCATTTGGTTGATATTTTTTATTGAAGGGAAGAAAATCAAGGATACATTATTCAAACATTGTGACAAAGTAGTAAAGTCAAATAAGAAATTTTTAAAAGTTGTCATCAAATAGACAATCAAGGATGAAAAATGACTCAAAATAGTGCTATAAAATGGTGTAGAAAATATATAAGCCAGAATACCAATGAAAGGTGACTTGTTATATTTATTGTCCACTATGATGAGTTTCAATGAAGTATTATAAATAAAATAAAATTTGAAGATTGATTTTAAGAAAGCAAGTGGCTGTGATTAATAAAAATCAAAATGATATAAAAATTTTCTACAGCAATTTTGACATGGACATAAGATACATCTAAATACCTGTCACAAAGAATATTAGATAGTAATATAATAAGGACATTTATTTACATCCCAATTAGTATATATAACAATTTATCCATAAAATATAATGAATAGTTGAAGTATTTAACATTAGATATATATACTCCAAAACTGAAATTAAATAGGATAAAATTTCTATCCCAAACCAAATAATTTGTATTATGTGGATCTTCTTCCCAATGGCCATTGAAAATGACCAGTTTATCAAGAGATATTTTTATAAACATGAGTGAGTGAAGCTGATAAAAAGTCTACCAAATTTGAGCTTTAAAATTAAATCACTTATTCTTATATGTTGAGTTTTAATGGATGAAGAAATGCTGGGAAATCATAATTTTCTACAAAATACTTGTATTTCTCCCTAATGTTTTGATGAAAAAGGATATTAATAAAGTATGCTGTTAGTGAATAAAGAATACCTAGAGTTACTGTTCAAATTTGTTTGTTCTTATGGCTCATTATAATTTCTTCTTTGTAATCAGAGTTATTAACACTGACAAGTTAAATAAATTAATTCATCAAGCTATAGAATACTATGAAATATTTCAATGAGATAAATTATACAAAGTAGAACCAATCATTCTTGCTTTCCGCTGTAAAACAACACAGGAATATTAATTATCAGTCAGTGATAATCTTATACTTTCTAATTAGAGTTATGTTTTGTATACATGTGATCAAACATCAGATTTCACTTCTGCTAACTTGTTTTGTGTGTGTGCAGTTGTGTGTCTTAACATAGTTGATAACAATTCATGTGCTACACACCTGAAAGTGGTATGGTACAAAGAGGGCTTTTGTATAAACAAACTGGGGCTGACAGTTTGCCTCCTTTAAGAGGTGTGTGAAGGAGAGTTGGCCTAGAAGTTAGGTTGCTAGGGATTTCTGTAGCTATCCTTCCAAGGGTTGCTGAGTTTCATACCCCACCTTTTCAGATAGAAAAGTTGCCAGGCAGCAGCAAAGAGGGGATGAGAAGAAGGAAGGAAAAAGAGAAATAGAAAATATTTCAAGAAACATTATCACATTATCAATGCTTTAAAATGGAAACAGAGTTACTGTAGACAATGCCTTCAAAAAAAAGACTTCATATTCCTCTTACTTCACAAACTGTGTCATGTATATATTTTGCATATTTATAACTGCTGTCTTTTGAAAATGTACACTGTTAGTAGCCTACTCTTTCAACTGGGTTTTGGGATTTGATTTGGTTAAAACATTTTGTTGCAACATTAACTGCCACCACTTGCAAAGTATTTGAGGGGTATATACAACTTAAGAAAAATGCATAGCAATGCAATTATCTAATTAAGTCTGGGAAGTAAAACTACTTATAACCAAGTTAAATCATCCTCTCTTTAAGTAGTCCCAGTGCTCTGTACTATCATTATTTGTAAATATTGTAAGATAAATGTATTATGTATTACATGGGAAGCACAACTGATAATTATAACTTTCAAATATCAATTAAAATTTTAAGACTGGTGGTTGTTTTAGATTTTCTTTGACTCTTGTTGGATAAACTTTTGTCATTAGGAAACAAAGGAGTCCTTATTCATTTATACAACATCAGCAGGCAACTATAAATATGAAAATCGGTCATTTTATTTTTAATGAATTAACTTTCATAATAATATTGCATCAAGATACAAATTATCTTTTGCTTTTGTTGTTGTTGTTGTTTTCATTTTGTTTGTTTGTTTTCATATAAGGAATTAAACCCAGGGGGAACTTACCACAGAGATAAATTCAGCCCCTATTTTTTTTTAAATCTTAGATTCAAAGAATTTATAAGACCAAATGACTACTCAAAAACCATTTCCTTCAAAGAGTTAAGAAGCACTTACATGGAAGGCTTTCACCAACTGTGGCTGTGGATGTCTTATTACTCATGTTACAAAGAGCTACAGAAAGACACAGCTTTTTTAGTTTAAGACAGGATCTCACTAAGCTGCTTAGTTCCTCACTAAAGTGTGATGGTTGATCTCAAACCTGAGATCCTCCTTCCTTGGTCTCTCAAACTTCTGGGATTACAGGTATGCTCTCCCACACCTGGCTAATTTTGCCTCTTAATATGTGATCAGAAGGCACAATCAGTAACATTGCTATCCATGTATATGTAATACAGAAATGTAAACATGTCACCAAATCCTGTCACTACATTCATGTGAAAGTCACCCTTAGGTTTAAAGTGATTTGCTGATTATAACACATGGTATTTTGGGTGCATTTAGAACCTAACAGACCTGCGGTCAAGGTGAGCTCCCTGGTCACCCTCACCAGTTGCTAGAGCAGCCTCAGGAAATGGTACTGAAGGTTGTCTGTAGTGCCTCCTGGTTGGGTGCATTTTTAGTAGACCCTGATGATGCTTTGATACCTGATGATCTTTGGCTTTTAGTCCTCATCTCATCACTTCTTTACTGTTTTTAGAAACTTTTAGATTGTTGGAATGGGAAGGAACATTGAAATCATCTATTCCAATTTACTGTATTTAACATATGAGAATCTTTTTTTTAGAGAATTTTTAAAATATTTATTTATTTTTAGTTTTCAGCGGACAACATCTTTGTTTGTATGTGGTGCTGAGGATCGAACCCAGACCACACGCATGCCAGGTGGAATGCACTACCGATTGAGCCACATCCCCAGCCCATACATATGAGAATCTTAAAAGACAGGCAAGGGGACTAGTCTGGGACCACACATTTCATAAATGTCAGAACTAGTACTTGAATAAAGTTACCTGACACTGTTACCTTGTAGTTGGACCTAATGGTTTTCTTTTTTAATGTTTTCTCCTCTATGGAGTGATAGCTTAAAAGATATGAATTCAATATTCATTTACTAAAATTTTATGTGTTATATGGCAGGCACTGCATTCAGCACTGTGGATATAATAATATGAGACATGGCCTTTGCCTGAAAAAAAAAGGGGGGGTACAATCTAGATCAAATATTATATATGTGCCAAAGCATTGACTTTCCAGGATTTAGTAGAAACTATGCTGTCAAAAATCACAGGTACAAGGGCTGGGGTTGTAGCTGAGTGGTAGAGTGCTTGCCTTGCACGTGTGAAGCCATGGGTTTGATCCTCAGCACCACATAAAAATAAACAAATAAAAACAAAGATATTATGTCCATCTACAACTAGAATAAATGAATAAAATTTAAAAAAAATCACAGGCACAATGTAAGAAGACCACTACCCAAGAATATCCCTAAAATCAGTACTCCATCTTTCCTGGAAAATATATTTATAGTCGTAGAAAAATTCAAGATTTCCATTAGAATTAGATCACAATCAAGAAATAACAAAATATATTTAAGTATATTGAGTTTTAGAACATGCGTTTTTCATCATTTGGCACACCATACATATTTTGATATAAAACATGATAGCAAATTCAGAGATATTCAGAATTCGGAACACAGAAATGTTGTCAGTGATAACTCTAAATGGATTTATAAGACTTTGAGGATTTTATGTTGTGGATTCACATAAAACCAGAAGACAAAAGAACTTGGGAAAGCCTTTTTCACCTTTGATAACTTATCATTTTATTGATAATGACAACAATAAAATAAAATATTGTCTTGCTAATTTGAGTATGTGACTCAAAAATATGACAGCTGAAAGAGCTTCTAATAGAAAGCTGATTTTAGCTCTATGTAATTTTCTAAATATTTTTATTTTAAACTTTTTATTGAGGAACTTGGAAACTAGATGAAAACATTTAAGAATAAAGAATAAGAAATGGTCTTTCCATCAGTCTTTTGGAGTACGCTGAAGGCATTGCCTTACCTATTCCTATGAGACCTCAAAAGAGCACAAGTAGAAAAAAAAATAGTCCCCTAAAATTCTGTAAACCAGACTGGTCTCTGCCCTTAATCTGCGCATAATTTGTGAAGGCTAACAACTCCCAATGATATTTAATTTGAATAATTGTATGGATCTAGAAGCTAAAAAAATGTCAGGATATTTACATCATTAAATATAGGAGACAAAGTTATAAAAAATATTCACTAAAATAAAGTGTTTATATATATATATATATGCCATAGACTATTATTCAGGCATAAGGAGAATGAAATACTGTCATTTTAAGGAAACTTAATGTAGCAGGGAGTTATTATGTTAAACAAAATAAGTTAGACAATAAAAAAATAAGTATTTCATGTTTTGTTTATGTGAATACTGAAAAAAAAATGACCTGAAAGTAGCAGAGAAAGAGGGACTATTACAGATCTACAGAAGGGAAAAGAAAAGGAGGACTAGACCAAGCAGAGGAAGGAGAGAGCAAGGAAGGATGGACATGATCAAAGCACAACACATCCATGAATGGAAGTCACAGTGAAATCCACTAATTTATACAATTTATATGCATTAATTATTAGTAACAAAACATGTTCAAAGAATTATTCACTAGATTATAAAACTCATAGATTATAAATCCATGAGGGTGGAGACTACAGTTGGATTAACAATTAGATATTTTATAGACCCCTTCGACCACTCTGGGGGACTCTGGTCTCTGTTGTTCTGAAAATAACCTGGTTATAGTATGATAGATTGTTTATTTTAATGATGCATTCTAAGGTAATTCCATAGTGCTTGTTGCCATTAATTTGCTTAAATAATTCAGTAAGCATCAGAGCTGGGGTGGAGTGGGTTTGTGTTTAAATACCTGCTCTCGAACATGTTAACTGTGTGATATTGGGCAAGTTCTTAAACTTTACAAGACTTAGTTCCCTTATATGCAAAATCAGGATAATAATTTCTGTGCCCATTAATATAAAGACTGACACACAAAGGGAATTCAGTGCTTCTCTGATCATTCATTATGCTAAAGGAAGTATTGAAAGAGAATCTCCATCTTAATTGAGAGACAGAAATGTTCACATCCAGGGTATTCTCATTATGAGGCCTACTGTAACCACACTGAAACAGTTTACATGACGTTCTTTTACTGTTCTTAAACATTCTGTAAACTCTTAACAAAGTCTTACATTTTATTTCATTTATACACACCTAGAATGCTTAAAATTTCAAATGAGAAAACAGCCAATGATGATTTAATAGCCAATTTACTACTGATAAGTTTCTATTTCTTCTTTAACTACTCAAATGCTCTTTTTAATGACATCCTACTTCTCACTACCCTACAAGGTCTGCTCTACCTTATTCCTGTAAATGACAGTCAGTCTGAGAAGGGAAATGCTGTAAGTTAACAAGCATAATTTAAAAATGACTCTGAAGACCAGCAGATGAATTGCTCATTAGAATTATCACTGTTGCCTCAATAATTCTGTTCCGAGATCTGAATTATATCAGGACATTAAAAGTAGAAAGTTCATTAGTGTTTTTAATGCACATCTACTATTTATAAAGCAAGTATGAGCTTGGAATATAGACATGAGTATATTACCTGTTTTTCACTGCCTTTGTCCAAGTTTGCTATTTTTCCATTCAGGGAGAAAGAATAGAACAGGAGTGGACTCTATGTCTAATAGGTTGAGGTTTAATACCCAGGACAAGCATGCATGACCATGTTCACTTGTATGACCTTGAGCAGGAGATTTAATTCTTTGACCTTCATTTTCTTTCTTTGTCAAAATCTGGGATAGCAAATAACCCACTAGTTAAAAACTTGAATGTTTGGGGTAGATATTCTTTACATGGTAATGATCATGTGCCTATTGCTATTGTCAGAGTTTCTGTTTTCCTATCTTCATCTCAATCAAAGATTTTTCTTTTCCTATTGAGACAATGCCAGTAACCTCTCAGTTAAAGAGATGAGAGCTCTCTGGTCTCTCTTTTATACATCTTTGAGCAGGAAGCTGCAGCCACCTGTCAGAGCATCAGTAGCCCTGTTAACCCACATCACCAACATCTTTACGACTTAGTCTTCATTGTTCATATATCCCAAGCAGACGACAAATGACTCAGTTTCTATCAACATACGTGTGTGTTTTTGCATAGAGAGAAAAATATTTCATTTGTCTATAGCAGTATTGTAAAAAAATACACAATTAAGATAATAAACCTGAAGTTCCTGAGATAGTGAAGGTACATTAGCTTTTGTAGATTTACAAATAAAAGAAATCATACTATTCCATGAGTTAAAATTAGTGGGAGAATGGGACAAGTGGTTTCTATCAAACTTCTAGAAAGTAATGCTCATCTCAAAAATCATATTGTTGCCTCAGGATTTTTCCCCTCAATGTGAAGTGGCACCCCCTTTCTCCACAGAAAAGCCCTCTTCACCATGGCTGATATTAGGACTGTCAGCAAAAGAGTCCATTGTTGATAAATTTCCTATTTTCATGTTACCCTGTTTACTTGGCCACTGGTCAAGAGGATACCAGACTCCAGGTGCTGGACACCCCCTGACTAGTTTTTCACAAATGTATCCAGTATAGTACTTTAAAGAAATGTACAAACAAGGCCTCTGGCCTTGAGCTGGGCTTCACAGTGATGTCTACATTTTTAAGAAAGTTACAAATGGGTTCCAAGGTAACAGCTAGCGGGGGGGGGGGGGGAGGATAGAAAGGGGAGAAGAAGCTCTCCCCTTCTCAGGTGTTGTCCTTGAAGAGTTAACTTGCCCTGAACAGTGAAAGAAAAAGCTGCTTTTATGTGAACTTCTGCAGATTGTGAACTTCTGAGCCCCTTCCCTTACATGCTGGGTGTAAAATTCTGAAACTCCCTGAACTCGGGGTTCAGGGGATTGATTGATTACAGCAAAGGCTGTACCCTCTGAACCTGGCTGTGGCCAAATAAAACTGTTTCCTGCTATCTTCGGTGCCTTGCCTCATTTGTCCCTACAACATATGATGCTGTGTGAATGCTTTTAGTAGCAAATAGCTGAGGATTTGTAAATTTTATATTTTTTCTCTTTTATATATGATGGTCAAAATTGATTGCCAATTAATCTTTTGGAAATAAGATCTATCTCTGAAAGAAAGATAAACTAGTCCAAGCTTGAGTATGGCTGACTTAATTGAAACTCAATTAACATAGTTATTGTGTAACTGATGGCTTGAAAATGGCAATGTCTTGAGTCATTAATTATGGATTAGTGTAAAAAGAGTAGGTGCTGTTGACTAGAATGTCACAATGAGCCTCAGGGTGCTTTTTGTAAAAAAAAAATATATATTTATCTAAAGTATATTTGTCAGGTTATGGCATGACATTAGAGTAGATTAAAAATGACAAATATAATGTCACTAATAAAATGTTTTCCATTAACACAAAACAAACAAAACAAAAACACAAAAATTGTTTATAGGTTTTTAAAAGATTAGGGTATTTTTATCAGGATATCTATATCTATATCTATATCTATATCTATCTATCTATCTATCTATATATATATATATATATATATATATATATATATATATATATCCTGAATAATTCATTTACCAGATTTTTACAAATAGTTCCAGAAAAAAATCTGAGGTCTCAAATACTTAGAAATTTCTTATGTTCCTTATATATATGAAGTTAATGATTGTTTTTATATTTGGGGTAACACTATTTATGTTTTGTGAAATGATAGTCTACTCTGCCCTCTTATGACAAAACTTCCAAAAATTCTGTTCTCTTCTAAAATTGTTTTCCTTTTCTTCCTATTTTAAATATATTTGAACTTTGATGTTTCTTTTACAAGCCCTCCTCCTTCAAACTCTCTTGTCTAAAAAATCACACACTTTGATTTAAAAATTTTGCTCTTTTGCCTTACAGAGAATTTTTTCTCTTTTCCTCAATAAATTATAAATTCTTCAAGGATTGTATATGAACCATTCAGTTGCTAATCCCCTCAATTCTTTGTATACACTATACAAAATGCATAGCTAACAAATGGCCATTGGAGTACATAAAATATCTAACACATCAGTGTTAAAATATTTTATTTAAATTCATATTAAGGAGTATGTTCAATATAACCATGCTTCTGTGAAAAGGTCAAAGTTCAATATCCACATGTTTTTGCAAGGGAAAATAACACTTTCTGCTTTAGTGGATCTTTTTGTACTGAAGAATATTCAGTTATTTAAAGTCTAAAGTCTAAATATGGATATAAAGTATAAATATAGCTTTAGACTTTAAATAAGTCATGGACTCTCCTTGATGTAAAATATATCATGTTTTTTCAATAATATTCCATTTTTTTTGTCTTCAGTTTGGGATTTTCCTGTTTTTGTTTTGAGGATTAAGTTAATTTAACTGTTGACTTCTGCTTGATGCATTTGTACTGAGAGGTTTCCTAAGGCAGGCAGATAGCTGTATAAGATAGATGGTCCAGCTTCTCCAGAAATCTCAGCTGGGTACATTCACTTGACAAATCTTTGTGCTAATAAACAGGCAATTCAGGGAAGCACGCTGTGAAGCAAATTCCAAATGTTGTCTTTCCAGGTAAGAGCTTATACCCCTTGGCAAAGTCATCACCTAGAATTCTCAGATACTTCAAATGCAAATAGCCTACTTGAGACAAGGGTGCACCTGTTGTTCTGCCTTGATTATGTCCTCAGGCTTCAATTTCAGTAAATGAGAGAACAGAAGGAAGGTGTTCTTTTGATGAGCTCTGCCCTTAGGATAATAAAGGCCAAGAAAGGATGCTGGTTGGCATCCATTCATAATGGCTTCCTTGTCATAGGTAATTACAAACCACTTGCTGTCATTTTGTGAGGTGTGTAAGGGATAACTTCTTCTATGCTCCTTGCTTGTCCATAGTTGTTAGCAGTGACAGAGAACTCAAAGAGAGTTCATTTGTTGTCTCTGGGAAAAGCAGGGAAGAAAATATCTAGGAAGAAATTGTCACATACACATATGGTTCTTGAAGGAAATAGAGCACCAAGGAAGGGCGGACAGGATGGCTACCAAGAGGGAGTAGGTTCTAGCCCACAGATACTTCAGGCCTACACCACCCAGAAAATCATCAGGAGATACTAACTTAAAAATATCCATTGATGACCTAATTCATGCAAAGGACAAGAGAGGGATCCATCAATGATAAACTGTTATGCTCAAATTTGAGTCCCCCAAAGACCACCAGAGACCCAAGATTGATGCAAGCAGCAAATAGGTATTTATTGCGAGCTAGCTCAGTCCTCTGCAGGCACACACAGAAACTGGTGACTCTGAGAGGCCCTGAGCCCATGGTTTGCAGTATTTTCATATGTTCTTTGGAGAGGGCAGGAACTTCACATACATCATAGCCTCTTTTAGCAAATCATCACACACCACGGGAAAATCAAATAACAACTCTAAAACATGATTAGCACATTCACTGGTGGGAACAAGTTGGGTAAGGGTGATTGGTCAGTACAAAACGGGTATTCATTTGAACTGATTGGTTTGAGCCAAGAGGGGTGTACGTGCTGAACTACATGGTTTCCCAACTTGTTATCAACCACCATAAACCATTGGGAGGGTTATCTGGCATCCCAGGTATTTTCCTGTCTCATGCTGATTGGTGGCTGCTAGGGGGCTGCTATGGATTCCCATCTAGCCTGACTGAGTCAGGGACACCTGGCACAGCAGATCTCTCCTTTTATTTGTAGATAAACAACTTAGAAAAGTGGAAGTGTGCCTAGGAGTGTTCTGTGGGTTTTTCCAAGGACTAAGGTCATGTCCCTTCCTTGGACAGGCTTTGCTCTGAGGTAGAGGCTGGTTTTTCAAAATGGTACATATGTCATTCACATTATTTATTATTCAATACTGTTCATCAGTAATTTTGCCTGTCCTTGGATAACTCTCACATTTCTCTGAGTTTATCATCCATTTACCTACTTCTTTAACACATATTTGGCTTGTTTCTGAATCCAAACCAAAAGAAGAATTTAATTAATGTATTGTGGTAAAAACTAATTTAGTTTCTGTCTTCCCCATTTCAGATGTGTTGACATCTTGCTTTATTTCCAATTTATCTGCACTTTCTTATCTCATTCACAGGAGATGCAGTGCTCCTTCCCTCAATCAAAGCTAATCTTTTCACATTTACATTTGATCTCATCCCTTTTCTGGCCAAGAGATACTTTACTCTGTCAATCTCTCTTCTTTTTCATTTATCCTTGACCTCTAACTCCACCAGTCATCTCTTTCATTCTGGCTCTAAAGAATGCTATCTTCCTTTCCTACATCCCTCTCCCAGTAAAATCACTGTTTTAAATCATATAAACCCTTACTGTACAGCCTTCAATTTCTTCATTTTTACCTGATTCATGAACACACTATAGTTCATTTTAATCCGCAAAATTCTAGTTAAACACCACATAGACATCAATAGTGATTCCATATGGTCAAATCCAATGAGAGCATTTATTCAATGTTACTGGGCCTCTCTATTGTATACTGTTTTTTAAGCACACCTTTCTAGAACTCACTGCACTCACATTCTGTTATACTATTCATATACATTTTACTTGTTCCTTCCCACTCTGTGTATTCTGCCGTTTGCATAAATGTTGAGGTTGCCCACAGTTCTGTTCCAATTTTACTGCTGTATTCTATCTATGTGTTATCTCCTCTATTCCTGGTTTTACATATGAATCATGAATGGCTTTAATGGTTCCCAAATCCACATCTTTCATGCAGGCTTCTTTCCTAACTTTCAAATGAATACATCCACATATAATTGGGTATATCCACTCAGAGTTTCTCTGTCCTCCACTTTTGACCTATTTTTTCAACCCTTGACTTATTTCACTTGATGGTATTTTTATTGGGTTTCTAGACCATGAATGATCTGACTTTGAGTAGTCCTAACAAACCAGGTTCCATCACTTACCCCAGAAACTTATAGAGAAAGGCATAAAAGGAATTGATTTGATACAGCTATTTCAAGAAACAATGGGGATCAAGTATTCTCAGCCCCATCTAGCAGGTACTGACATGAGCTTCAGGTTTGAATAGGGTAAGAATTGGGGGATAGGATGAGAGGGATGTATTAATAGCAGTCTTGGTCAAACTGGTCTCTTTGATAATTTATCTCCTGATTGGGTTTGCAAGATGGCTCTGGAGAAGTCATTAGTGCTTGAGGGCCATGAGGGCCATATGAGTTCCCATCTTGTGATGATTGCTCCTACTTAGGTGGGCACCTCATCGCCATCATGGAATAATTGCTCCTGCTTTTTTTTGGTGTGAGTGTGGTAGAGTCTCATTATGAGTGATCTGCCTGAAGTCTTGATTACTGGCAGGTGTAGGACAATTACTAGAGATTTCCAAGCACTGATTCACGGGCCTGGAACAGGACATTGTAGAAGCTGGCAGTTGAAAGTCTAATTATGATATTCTTGAAAATACTTTAGTTACTCTTACTTTGGTGATTTCTGCCTTAAGGGGACAAGAGAAGTTAGGTAAATCCAGAAATAATTATTCTTAGATTACCAGTTTTTAGACAGTCACTTCTTTAGAGATTAAAATTTCTATGTCTAACTCTTTAACAGGAATCCAGCTCAAAGTTTGAAGAAGAAAAGAGTCAGAAACAAAATGTATAGCTTTGTTCCAACTTTTAGCTACCCACTAGGCATCTAGGCACAAATGAAAAGTAAATGCTTTCAGCAAAATTAGTTTGTGATTCCCTATAGTATCACCTAGATAGTCAAGAAAGACATTTTGGTGTCCTGTATAAGCACTCTGTCCACCTTCATTATCTGGCTAATTCATATCCACTGTGGCCCAAAATGTATCTCTGTTTAGGAATAATCCCTTTCAGACAACTTTCCCGTTAATATCAGATTAAACTAAGTGGCTTACTCTATTCTCCCTTTGTGCATTTAATATTGCTTTTACTTCAACAAATAATACCTTTTTCTTATATGTCTACCTGTCTCATAAGAGTGTTTTTCAGGAAAAAAAAAAAACAGCATTGACTTGTTATCTTCATACCCAGCAGTGACTAAAACACCTTTAATGATCACAAATATTTATCAAATTTACTTGGATTTATTCCATATAAACTATGTAAGATTTCCATGTTTTTTTTTCATTCTGAAAGAAAAATAAAAGTTTCTTGTCAAATTAAATAAATTGTTGATATTTGTTTATATTTTTTTAGAATCTTCATGTTTTAAGGGGATTTTCTTGCCAATAATGACCAGAAATTGTATTTTGACTGAGTATATGTATTCCCTTCAATTAGTGATCATAAAATTTATGTTGAAACTTTTCATGCTGTTATTACTTTCCTTAGCTTAAATGTGTTTAATATCACTTACTTGCATTAATCTGAAAATTACAAATATAATGACATCTGTGAGAATAACTTCCAACATACTAATGGTTCAGAAATTGATGTTTTTTTTTTTAAATTTTTTTCTGAAGAAATGTGGTAAATTTTGGTCTGTAGTCTTGGTCTGTAGTTTTCTTTATTTGAAGTGTCTTTGTCTGGTTTAGGAATCAGGGTGATGTTGGCCTCGTAGAATGAATTTGGAAGTTCTCCCTCTTTTTCTATTTCCTGAAATACCTTGAAAAGTATTGGTATTAGTTCCTCTTTAAAGTTTTTGTAAAACTCTGCTCTATATCCCTCCGGTCCTGGGCTTTTCTTAGTTGGTAGTCTTTTGATGGTTTCTTCTATTTCCTCAATTGATATTGGTCTGTTTAGGTAGTCAATATCCTCCTGACTCAATCTGGGCAGATCATATGACTTAAGAAATTTATCGATGCCTTCACTATCTTCTATTTTATTGGAGTATAAGGATTCAAAATAATTTCTGATAATCTTCTGTATTCCTGAAGTGTCTGTTGTGATATTGCCTTTTTCATCCCATATGCTAGTAATTTGAGTTCTCTCTCTTCTTCTCTTCGTTAGCGTGGCTAAGGGTCTGTCAATTTTATTTATTTTTTCAAAGAACCAACTTTTAGTTTTGTCAATTTTTTCAATTGTTTCTTTTGTTTCGATTAATTATTTCTTGCCTTCTACTTCTTCTGCTGTTGTTTTGCTCTTCTTTTTCTAGAATTTTGAGATGAAGTATTAGATCATTTATTTGTTGGTTTTTTTCTTTTTTTAAGGAATGAACTCCAAGCAATAAATTTTCCTCTTAGAACTGCTTTCAATGTGTCCCATAGATTCTGATATGTTGTGTCTGTGTTTTCATTTATCTCTAAGAATTTTTTAATTTCCTCCTTGATGTCTTCTGAAACAAATTGATCATTCAGTAACCTATTGTTCATCCTCCAAGTGATGCAAAAATCCACAATAAAATTCTGGCAAACTGGATACAAAAACATATCAAAAAAATTGTGCACCATGATCAGGTAGGATTTATCCCTGGGATGTAAGGTTGGTTCAATATACGGAAATCAATAAATGTTATTCACCACATCAATAGGCTTAAAAATAAGAACCATATGATCATCTCGATAGATGCAGAAAAAGCATTCGACAAAGTACAGCATCCCTTTATGTTCAAAACTCTAGAAAAACTAGGGATAACAGGAACATAACTCAATATTGTAAAAGCAATCTATGCTAAGCCTCAGGCTAGCATCATTCTGAATGGAGAAAAACTGAAGGCATTCTTTCTAAAATCTGGAACAAGACAGGGATGCCCTCTCTCACCACTTCTGTTCAACATAGTTCTCAAATTACTGGCCAGAGCAATTAGACAGACGAAAGAAATTAAAGGCATAAAAATAGGAAAACAAGAACTCAAATTATCACTAATTGCAGATGACATGATTCTGTACCTAGCAGACCCAAAAGGATCTACAAAGAAACTATTAGAGCTAATAAATGAATTCACCAAAGTGGCAGGATATAAAATCAACACACATAAATCAAAGGCATTCCTGTATATCAGCCACAAATCCTCTGAAATGGAAATGA
The DNA here is from genome assembly GCF_048772815.1 of Callospermophilus lateralis. NCBI lineage: Eukaryota > Metazoa > Chordata > Mammalia > Rodentia > Sciuridae > Callospermophilus > Callospermophilus lateralis. The sequence goes on along the minus strand of NW_027517992.1, from coordinate 1,333,506 downwards.
GGAAAACCTCTCCATTCACAATATCCTCAAAAAAAATAAAATTCGTGAGAATCAACCTAACAAAAGAGGTGAAAGACTTATACAATGAAAACTACAGAACCCTAAAGAGAGAAATAGAAGAAGATCTTAGAAGATGAAAAAATATACACTGTTCATGGATAGGTAGAACTAACATCATCAAAATGGCGATATTACCAAAAGTTCTCTATAGGTTTAATGCAATGCCAATCAAAATCCCAATGGCATTTCTTGTAGAAATAGAGAAAGCAATCATGAAATTCATATGGAAAAATAAAAGACCCAGAATAGCAAAAACAATGCTAAGCAGAAAGTGTGAATCAGGCGGTATAGCTATACCAGACTTCAAACTATACTACAGAGCAATAGTAACAAAAACAGCATGGTACTGGTACCAAAACAGGCGGGTGGACCAATGGTACAGAATAGAGGACACAGAGACCAATCAACAAAATTACAACTATCTTATATTTGATAAAGGGGCTAAAAGCATGCAATGGAGGAAGGATAGCATCTTCAACAAATGGTGTTGGAAAAACTGGAAATCCATATGCAACATAATGAAACTGAATCCCTTTCTCTCACCATGCACAAAAGTTAACTCAAAGTGCATCAAGGAACTGGATATCAAATCAGAGACATGGCATCTGATAGAAGAAAAAGTTGGCTGTGATCTACATACTGTGGGGTCGGGCTCCAAATTCCTCAATAGGACACCCATAGCACAAGAGTTAATAACTAGAATTAACAAATGGGACTTCCTCAAACTAAAAAGTTTTTTCTCTGCAAAAGAAACAATAAGAGAGGTAAATAGGGAGCCTACGTTCTGGGTACAAATCTTTACTCCTCACACTTCAGACAGAGCCCTAATATCCAGAATATACAAAGAACTAAAAAAATTAGACAAAAAGATAACAAATAACCCAATCAACAAATGGGCCAAGGACCTGAACAGACATTTCTCAGAGGAGGACATACAATCAATCAACAAGTACATAAACAAATGCTCACCATCTCTAGCAGTTAGAGAAATGCAAATCAAAACCACCCTAAGATACCATCTCACTCCAGTAAGATTGGCAGCCATTAGGAAGTCAAACAACAACAAGTGCTGGCGAGGATGTGGGGAAAAGGGTTCACTTGTACATTGCTGGTGGGACTGCAAATTGGTGCGGCCAATTTGGAAAGCAGTATGGAGATTTCTTGGAAAGCTCGGAATGGAACCACCATTTGATCCAGCTATTCCCCTACTCAGTCTATTCCCTAAAGACTTAAAAAGAGCACACTATAGGGACACTGCTACATCCATGTTCATAGCAGCACAATTCACAATAGCAAGACTGTGGAACCAAACTAGATGCCCTTCCATAGACAAATGGATAAAAAAAAAATGTGGCATTTATACACAATGGAGTATTACTCTGCATTAAAAAATGACAAAATCATAGAATTTGGAGGGAAATGGATAGCATTAGAGCAGATTATGTTAAGTGAAGCTAGCCAATCCCTTAAAAACAAATGCCAAATATCTTCTTTGATATAAGGAGAGTAACTAAGAACAGAGTAGGGACGAAGAGCATGAGAAGAAGATTAACATTAAACAGGGATGAGAGGTGGGAGGGAAAGGGAGAGAGAAGGGAAATTGCATGTAAATGGAAGGAGACCCTCAGGGGTATACAAAATTACATACAAGAGGAAGTGAGGGGAAAGGGGAAAAATATAAGGGGGAGAAATGAATTACAGTAGAGGGGGTAGAGAAAGAAGAGGAGACGGGAGGGGAAGAGGGGGGAGAATAGAGGATAGGAAAGGCAGCAGAATACAACAGACACTAGTATGGCAATATGTAAATCAATGGATGTGCAACTGATGTGATTCTGCAATCTGTATACGGGATGAAAATGGGAGTTCATGTCCCACATGAATCAAAGTGTGAAATATGATATATCAAGAACTATGTAATATTTTGAACAACCAACAATAAAAATTAATTAAAAAAAAAGAAATGTGGCAAATTTTGATGAACCAAATTTATTGAAGTAATTGGTAAAAGGAATTTTGAGTATTTAGACTTTATTTAAATAAGTCATGTTTTTCCATGGAAATACATAATTGGAACAAGGGGGAAAAAAAGCTCATACAAAATATCTTCAGCAGATAATGGGCAACAGAAGGCAAATTTAATTTGACCCTCTAAACTCCTTTATTGTTTGTTTGGTTTTGTTCATTGTATTTGGAACTCTTTGGGTCTAATCCCACAAATGTCATTCATAGTTACATGTGATCATTATATTTAGATTTTATATTTATTATAGGTAGTGGCAAAGCAAAAGTTGTACCAAAGTTAAGTAGGTGAGGAAGCCTTTAGTCAAGATGGTTGCATTAAGGTAAAGAAGCCACATTTAAGTTAAACACAACTCCATGAAAAAAGAGTGGGAGGTGTTTTAAAGGTGTGTTGATGTGCGCTATTGGCAAAGTACTGGAGGAGAAGTTGATCGATGGAAAATTTTGAGCACTTAGAACTCTTTCTTGAGTTTATAAATGTTTTCCTCTGAAATTAAGCTAAGAATGTTTCCTGGTGGGAGCCCATCCAATTTAGGTCCTAGAGACTGGGAGAAAAGGGCAGCACCTTTCTTGCTTATATTGCAAAGAACGGCTCCCTGTTCCATCAGAAAGAAAACCCTCCCTTGTAAACTGGCAAGAGAGTTTTAAAAAGATTTATATATATTTCAAAGGAGTCCCCAAAGAATTTGTAATTACATGTTTGCTGAAGAAAATTCTCCAAGAAAACAGGCATTTGAACCAAGAGTCAGCAAGAATCCTGCCTGAGTTTAATCAAGCTAAGAGAAACATTAGGTCTTCTTAGTCAAGGAGCCTATAAAGAATATCCAAATTCACTGGAAACTTGTTAAATGGAGGAATACGCCTGTGGCTTCATTTTTTAAACTTTTCAAATTTGAGCCAGTGTAACAGAACTCAAAATGTTAGTTCAGAGAAAAGCAACATAATGAACAAATTTATGTTAATGAAGAAATGACAGCCTAACATGTCACTTGAGTTTTTAGATTAAAAAAAATGTATATATACATATATATATGTGACACCTAATGAATGTGACAAAGTAAACCCCCAAAAAAAATAAAATTTTTGGAGAAAAGCATAGAAAAGTAAAATCAAAAAAAAAAAAGAAATTTTTGGAGAAAAGCATAGATTTTACTATGTATATTTATGTATGTTCAGGATGTTCAGTAGACAACGTTTAAAATTTTACATGTCCTTTAGCAAAGTATTGTACATTTAAAAAATGTTCTGTTATTTTTGTTTTTGATTTCAGCTTGGTCTTTTATTTTATGCTACAAAATATGCTGCCATTTTTTTTTTCATTTTCTATTTTTGAATTAACTATATATAGCACGGCGTTAAATTGAAGTATTACTATGATTGTTTTTATATATTTAGTATTTCCTTAAATTTACACCATATCATAGTTGATGAAGCATAGTGGCATATTATGATAAATTTGCATTATTTCTAGTATAAAGTTAATAAACAAAAAGTGAAGTATAACATTTTAGTTTATTATTTATGTTACCTTAACTCCTTATATTTCCTGTTTGTTGTTATTTTTAGATCGTGGAATCATATTGCTGTCAGTTATTCTGTTAATTTCTTTTCACTAGTGTAGAGAAAAAGCACCTGGATCAAGAGTTTAAAAACTAATTTTATTATGCAAATAGCTATATAGTATGTGCATGCATTGCCTGTAATTTGGATAGTATCTGTCAAGAATATTATGATTTCATTATGCATTACACAGGGATATTCAGAGTACATTATTTTAAAGGTTGATTCTTAGTAGATTAATGATGAGGGACATAAATTGACAACATTGCAGTATTTAAAAAATGTAAATATTGGCATTTAGCATGGTAAATCCATTTTAAAAGCATAATAAATAAGATAAAGCAATCTGTATATTTCTAATGTGCAGAAAACATACATACAAAAGTATACTTAACATTTATTAGACCTACTGAGAGAGTTAGGTTCTTACAATGGCATCTTGAAGAACAAACTACATATTCCAGTTAAATCTTTTGGAGTAATATATGGACTTGTTGGAATCTGTGTTATTGCAGATGGCCCATAGTCAAAAATTCAATATCATGATTGGCTCCATACATTTTAGATATTGACTCAGCAAGGAGAGTGGGTGGTTTCCCAGCCATCTTGGATTTTCAAATGTCCTAACAATTTGTCCTGAATTGTATATGAATTTAATAATATATTTAAAATTCACCCTGTAGGAAATTAAATTATAATTCTTTATTTTAAAATTCCTTATGCTTGACACTGCCATATTGGGCCTTCTATTTTCATCTTCAGATACTTGTAATTATTTTATGCTTACTTTCATATATTTTCTTGGGTGCTATATAATCTTTAGGATTGTTTTAGCCCATACCTTTCTCTAGGAAAGTTGCTGTCTATGAAATATGTTCATATTTTAAACACTCATTCAATTCTGATACATTAATCATAAGTTTTCTCTATTAGACTCATCCCCAAAAATGTGGTCAAGTACCTTCTGTAGTAGTACTATCCATTATGATATCCACTAGAGTTATGTGACCATTTAGATTTAGATTTTATTAATAAAATTAATGGAGTTTAAATTAGTTTCTCAACCGTATTAATCCCATCTCAAGTCCTCAAGAATCATTGGTAGCTATTGATTAAGTTTGTACATTATGCATGAGAATATTTCCTTTGTTGCAGAAAGTTTTCTTAAACAGCCCTTATATTTTTCTTATAGATATTGCAACTTAGTTTTCAAGTCTGCCTAATTTCCCCCACAGTGCTACTAACTAGCAAAGTATTCCAGATCTTCTTATACTAAATGTACTTTTTGAGAGTTCAAATAATCAGGAACATGGACCATGTGTAATGCCCAATTTTCAATTTTAGGTTTTTCCTTCATTAACACTGCAATGTGAGAGAAAGGTGTCAGTTTAATTTATTTTTACAGTGAAGATGATTCTTTGGAACTCCTAAAGTTTTTTTTTTTAAATATATAAATTTACCTAGATTCTTAGATGTGGCCTTAAAATGTGGTTGTGCTCCTTAAAATATCTGCATAATTCTTAGTATCTCTTTTGAGCTTAGCAGTGAAGGATGTAAAGTATGTAAGCAGAATGACTTTAATTTGTGCCTCAAAGACAGATCACTTACAGATAAAAAAAATGTATGATAGACTTCCTCTTCCAGTTTTCTAGTGCTTCTGATTTGGCATTAGATCTCAAAAGGTTTCTAAGATGTATAGACCAGGTAAATAAATATGCTAAGCCTAAACTAGTACATTATATTGAATCTTCAGTAAGGGAAAAATGAATTTCTGTGAGAAATCCAAGCAGAATTTTAGAGGAGATCATTTTGTAATGCCTATTTATTTATTTGCTGGTGCAGTAGAAATTATATACTGTTCATCTTCTATACAATTTCCTTCAAAAATTGTGATTTTTCAAATTATCCATATGAAGTAGTGAGATAAAAAATTATTATACTCATAGATATGCAGGTCTCCCTGTGTACATGTTATCATAGCCCTAATTATTTTTTTTCTTTTGAAAAATGTAGGCTCACTTTCTCATTGACATAGCTAAATATACACATCCTCAATGATGTGTTTTGCAATAGTGACACTTATATCTGGCCTGTGGTCAGTACATCCTATTGTGCCTTGAACTATGGGAGACTATTGGGTAACTCAGCAGAGCATCTGGGAAACTGAGCTTTTTATCTTTATGTTTCTGGAAATGGTGCTCCACTTCAGTTCAGACAAAATAGAGGAGGGGGGAGGGAGAGAGGGGAGGGAGAGAGGAAAGAGAGGAAGGAAGAAAGAAATTAAATAATTCAGCATATATAAAAATTATCAATTGTTTTTAGGATTTTTCCCATCAGTGCTGATTATTTTCCCTTTCTTTACTGCATAATAAATGTACATTTTTATTTCCTTTATTTAGGCAATTTTATATTTTATGAAAAATAGCCCATATCACTTCAATTTCTTCTTTCTTTGCTATAATTCAGTAATTTCATAGAAATACTCCAGAATGCTTATGTTACATTAGTAAAAGTGTTTGATTCACACTGAACTCACATTTAAATCACTTATTTAATATCTTCTTTTGTTCATGTGTCCTCTTTACACAAGTGATTTTTGATCAGTATATGTATTCTAATCATCTGATGAACCTCAAAAACCAAAATATTAGTTTGGATTACCCCCCATGACAATTAATAAAACCCTCTATCATGTATTTTTATTTGACCACTCTTCTCTATTTTTCTGAAATACACTATACTTACAAACTTCACGTAATTTAGTATGTTTGTTACAAAGTTAGTATATACACATGTATACCCATGTTTGTGTTATATCACTCAAACTCTAACTACTAATTGGGGATTATTTAAACAAATCATAGATCATTAAGAGTTTAAGAAAGTTTTTTTTTTTTCCTTCATGTCTTTCAATTATTTAATCACTTCATTATGTGATAAGTAAGAACCAGGTTTCAGAATGTACCATTGTCTGATTCAAATGGGAAAGAAATGAGAATTAATATATCAGTTTACATGAGAATTTGGGAAGTATCTCTAAATTTATATCAGTTATTCTCAACTCTAAGACTGAGTTGAATAGAGAGCACACTTCTTTAAGGACTAGCTCAGTTACACTGGTGTTATACACTAATAATTTTATAATTAAAATACGTACACATCCTTATTTATGACCCTTCCTCTCTAAAAGAAGTCAGTTGATAGCATTAAAGGATAAAATTAACACCAATTTATTGTTAAAGCATGAACTTTTATTACATCAAATTAACATTAAAGACAAAATTATTAAAATATTATCAAATTCTTGCAACATTCCACCGCTTAAAATTGGTGTTCATCTTTTACTTTTGCAGTTACAATATGAGTCATTAAATATGATGTGTCATGTACATGTTGGATATGTAATTGGATACATTAATTCCAATACATTGAAATTGTATTTTTGATGAATATTGAAATGGTATATTCAATGCTTGAGAGTATAATCTGAAAAATAATTATCCTAGACTCTTAATAGATTTAGTTTCCCAGGCTCGCCTTGAACTTGAAATTTTTCTGCCTCAGACTCCCAGATTTCTGGGGAACTCTTTTTTTTTTCACTTGGGAAAAATACTTTGGATACCATCTGTTCATTGAAAAAATTATAATCCTTGTTTTTCCACAAAAACCCAACTTTCCACTCTGCTTTTTTTTCTCTGGTTTTGATTAAACAATGTAAGAAATTAGAACAAAGAGGAAAAGGTTATATAGACTTTTATTGAAAGGTCATATTTCTGAATACTAGTTCAATCTAATTTATAGCATCTTCATTATATAGAGAGTTAGGTGACTCTTTTTGTTGTATTATAAGCATATTATTTTCCTACCTTTGGGTTGATTGCCCTGTTCAGAATTTTTTTGAAACCAAACCAAGTTGGTACTGCTAGAAGAAAATTTTGATGTATCTCCCTTAACAAACAAATACTTTAAAAATACAGTTTACTTTAAAATGCTAAATAGATTAATTTCTCCAGTTTTACTATGACCTTACAATTGTTTCAAAAAAAGTCTTATTGTCAGAAAGATGAATGGATTATGTCCAGGAAAATTTGCAACTATAGAATCAATGGAGTTTTTCAACCAATCTTTTTTAGCAGAATGTCCAAAGTTTCTAATTAAGGTCAGTCTCTGAGTAACATGTAAATTTATTCAATCTAATTTTGATGAATTTAGATACTACATAATGATTTACTATGCAGTGCTTCTACAAAGTTTTCAAGTTAAAGAGATTAATTGTCACTATATAAAATAACTGGTTATATGGAGTACCTGGTTGAAAATAAGTTTCTTTAGTCCTAATAACACAGGGTACTTCAATTATGAAATTGTGAAAACCATTGTTACTATACGAAGACTTTTATCTTCTTGTTCATTTTAAATTACTAATAGAAACTGGAACTGTTGAATAAATTTTCTTGTAATTTTTAGCCAACTTATATGAAGCATTAGATATAGATTTATTGTTTGCTGATTTTAACAAGCAATTATAGAAATTTAATTTAAATATTTTCAATTATATGCTATTAAAATTTCTACAAGGGGCTAGGGTTATTGCTCAGTGAGAGAATGTTTGCCTAGCACATGTGAGGTCCTGGGTTCTATCCTCAGCACCACATAAAAGTAAATAAATAAATAAATACATTGTGTCCAATTACGACTAAAAAATAAATATTTAAAAAAATTCAACAAAATTTAATAAATGAAGAAAATTTTAAAAGAATTAGAAATGCTCTTGATCCTCAGCAATTGTTGAATTTTAAAGAAACTAGATAGATAGATGCATGCATGCATACATACATTGTTAAAGACTGTGATAACATGCACATATCTTTGTACCCCAAACGATTTGTCCAAACGAAGATATTTTTATTCAAAACATTTTCTCCCTTTTTCATCATTTATTGAATTCTATCACCTAAAATATTATAAATTTAATTAAATTTCATAGGAATATCTAACTTCATAATGCCATTTCAAAGACCCACACTATACCCTGAGATAAAGGAGGAAAATATTTTTATATTTATTTTTAAGAAAAGAAATAGAGTGAACAACAGGCTCTATTTCATGACTTCACATGCATCAGCATTAATAGTCTCAATATTCATGAGAATATAAATAATTTCTAAGCATTCCTCATTGCATCACACCATAATGGTCCTTTTAAAAAGTGATGACTTCTTACAAAGGAATTAGTGATAATGTTCTTATTTTAACTCACTATTTATCAAATAATGTGTTTCCTGAATTGATACATTGTGACTACAGGAAATATCCACAGATATTGCCATATTGTTGAATTCTGTTAAAAAACTAGGAAATCTGGGTTAACAAAGTGGCTACTTAAAAGGCACAGGGCAGTCCAAACACACAGAAAATCAGGTAAATTGTTTCTATGGTACAAACACATAGATAGTACCTTAGAAGAAAGTTTGAAATGATATAAATAATTTCCTGTATATAAGAAAATAATACTTGAAATATGATTTTGTTTTATTTAGTAACATTATTTATGATAAAAATGCTTTTCTGAAACTGGAATGGTATATTTATTATTCATTTTTTAAAAATCTTATTTTTACAAACAATCATTCAAGGACATAATACATTATAAATCATGCTTAAGTTCTATTTGACTTTTATTCAGAAAAGATGGATCTCAAATTTTTAGTAACTTGACAAGTCTCTTCAGTCTTTCTCTGGTATTTTGGTTAGGACTGTAGCAGCACCTGATCATTGACTATCAGCTCAATGTGCTCTGTGACTGCCAGAGAAAACTGACTGACTGCCAGACAAAACTTATTTTAAGGAACTTCCCAGACATATAAAAATGTGTTCTAAAAATACCACCTTTTGACATTTTGTAGTCATGTAAATTTGATTCAGTGTTCATGGTACCACCATTAGCATGTTGCCATTGTCATAGTTCACATTCAGTACATTATAAAAATATGCAAATAACACACTTCACAATTAGTTCACAAGAACAATTAAGTAAAAATATATAGATATCTCTTCTTCAAGATACAACTGTGTATTATATTGGGGTATTATAACATGAAAATATAAATAAGTAATCTAATCTACCCAGGATGTCTTTGGGAATTATTTTTATTCTGTTTTCCTGAGGGTATGGTGCATAATTAAGACAAAAATTAAATTAATTAAGTGAATTATTTTAATGTATGTGCTCAAAGAAATGAATAATTTGTATTTTTCTTAGTTTCTAAAACAGAAAATTTAGTTATTTTAGTACCTAATAATTACAAATAAACTATTCTAAGAAATTTGCATCTTTTTACTCTCTCAGGACTTTTTTATTGTTGTAAAAAATATTATTTTTCTACTTTCACAGTGGTTTAGAAGAATGTACTTAGTGGAAAAACTTAAACCACAATACTTTAACATTTATACTAACAAGCTTAGCAACACAAAATGTTTTCACAAAATATCCATATTTTTCTTGGAATTTTACAATGTAAAACAAATTTTCACTAGTAGTTTTCTGGTGCTTGTATAGATTTTATAGATATTCCCTTTCTTGGAGATTTAGTTAAAACACCTGATATTTTGATTATGTCAGGATATAAATGGTAATAACTTCCTGAGTTTCCAATATTTTTACCAGTGAAATTTAAAAATCTTTGAACAACAGTCAAACTGTAACAGAAATAACTTTACTGATTTATTTTGAAGGCATTTGTATTAAATCTTGTTATAATTCTATTCTTGGAAGAATTTGATATTATTTTAGAGTATAAAGAAATTTTTGCTAATTTTCTACTATACAATGGCAACAGTTAATATGCTTATGAATTTATTAGGGTATATACTAAAGCATTTAAATACACCTTATAAAATGGTAGAATACAGAATTACTGGTGTTCTGATTCAAAATATTTTACTTTCATATGAATTCACATTTGTAGAATTAAATTGTAGTAGAGGGGATGTGTTCAATGTTGATCTCATTCCACCTAATCAGAAAGAATAGGCTAAATTCATTTTATGATTCATAGGGTGGAGCACATTTTGGTTACTGGTAATTGAGCAGGTAGAGTCAGTATTTTTCAGTGAGTCATGTCATTGTTTCCAGCTGTTCATTCCCTTGTTGCATTCTGAGCCCAGCTGGGAAAACTGCACCTATACACTTGATTGGCAGTGTCATGAAACATGTTCTTAAACTTTTGCTCCTAGTGTTGGCTTACACATTTTTCTCAACAGTGAGAAACATGCTGCTTTTAGAAAGGAGGTAGAACCTGCAAAAGCTGAGACAATGCAAACAGATTAAAAACAATGTCAATATCTTACAAGATATTTCTTAATTTTTCAATGCTTATTTTATTACATAGGATGCAGCTAGTATCTGTAGTTACAAGTGTATCTTCCTATACTTATAAATCTAATCATAAAACCAAATTTGGGGATATCAGTAATATATCAGTAACAACTGGTAAAGATAATTTTTGAAAAATAAATGGTAAGGCCTCACTAAGTTTCTAAGGCCATTCTTGGAAACTAGTGAGGCCTTAAGCAAATTTGTAAAAGTGTGTCTTGAAATAAAATATTAAAAAAAAAAACAGGTGAGAGGCTGGGGAAATATCTCAGTGGTAAAGTATCCCTGGGTTAAATACCCAGTACTCTCCCACCCCCAAATCTGCTTTTCTCTAAATAGTGTGATGTCTCCACACAAATTCCACATCTTGGAGGAAACAGCATAATCTGATGGACTACCTAGGTTCTAGGATTTGCTCAAGCAATGTTACTTTGGCCACATATCCATAGTCCCTTAATTTTAGTGCTTTACTTAGAGAAGAAATAATTAGGAAGCTATAGGGTTTCTAAAGCCAGTGTAGAGTTTATTTCTTCAATACACATTTAGGTAGTGAATGGAAAAGTTGAAAAACTGTAGGAATCTTGGAAGCATTGTGGAAGTACCAGTTCTGCATATTGAGCTCATTATAACAAAAGGCCTCTATGTTTTAAGTTTGACTGTGAGGAATGGGCCCAATATCCAGAATTGACCCTGCTGCTGTTTGAAATAGTGGTACTCCTGTTGATCTTTCAGAAAATTTTACTTTTTTAAAAATCCTGTAATCAATTAATAAGCTCCTTGAAAAGAAGCAGGTCATGAAAATTCTGTTTGTGTTTAAACAATGACAAAATGTGCAGATGTACTCAATATATAACTTTCTAACATGAGTCAAGAAAACATTTTTGCAAGTGTCTTGAATTTCAAATGTCAGATCTCCAAGTATATCAGTTGAGACAAGATAATTGGAGATTTAAGAATTTTACCAAAACGTCCAATTTTGACTTTGGGGGTTCTTTCTTTTCTTTTCTTTCTTTCTTTTTCTAATATTGGTCTGTTATTTATTTGGTTGTAGTGATATTATATCATTGTACATATTAACTTTTTTCAGTGTACTTGTGTTTCATTATCTTCTATCAATTAATAGTATTTTATTGATTTTTCTGCATTTACCATTACAATAATATATTTGTTAATTGAATTGTGTGTATATTACACATATATTTTATTTATCAGAGCTATCGATCCTATAGGTTGTCATGTAAAAACACTCCAAAGAAGACTAAGAAAATAACAGTATGAGCTATATTAGAGCATATTCAATGGATAAAAATGTGAGTTGGGCTAGGATGTCTAATGTTCACTAGTGAGTAATTGCATGCAGTTTTATGGGATTTGAAAATTTTAACATTAATTAGAGACATTTTAGGGGCACATTTTTCCCTGTAAATTGAGAGGTGATTACATTTACCTCCAAAAGGGTTTTTTCAAGGATCAATTATCTTGACAGAAAAGAGAAAATTTGTGAAGTAACATGGAAGTACTAAGTAGGAGTGGGGGGAGGCTGAACAGAGAGATGACAGAGCCAGGCTGGACTTTGAGACTCCTAGAAAGGGAGGGCTGTTAGCAGATGGTCACAAATATATAATTGCCTAATGATGACATACTACAGATCTGGCATATAGCTAAATTTCAGAAACCTAAAAGAAATGAGGTTCAGTAATAATGTGGAGAAAATAAGTTTTCAGAAAGCTACAGATGGTTTTTGGTTTTGTTTGATTTCTTTTTCTTTTCTTTTCTTTTTTTTTTTCTTGTTGTACCAGTGATTGAACCCAGAGGCACTTAACTTCCAAGCCACATTTATAGCCTATTTAATTTTTATTTTGAAATGATGTCCCTAAGTCATGGAGGGTCTTACTAAGCTACTGAGGCTGGCTTTGAACTCGCAACCCTCCTGCTTCAGCCTCCCAAGTTGCTGGGATTACAGAAATGCATCACCAACCCTCGCTACAGATGTATTATTAAAAGGACTTTCTTTGATCAGGTTTTATAGGGTTTTGTGTGATTTATTCATATATTTATTTGCAGCATGTATGTGTAATTACTTTATCTCATGAAACTGAGATTCACTAATTTTCTTTGAGATGTGAAAACTATAAAATGTATAGTTAGTAATTTAATTCAAGTTAATATAAATTAAATTCTTTATTAGCAAACAATAGCATTTCCCATAAAAAGATTCTAAGAGCAAGATAGATGTCGTTTTTTATTATGGCATTTAGTAGTTAGTCAAGAGCAAAGTAAAATTGTGGGGAAAGTGGAAGTAGCATATAACTTGCATAACTTAACTTGATAAAGTGGGAGTGTGTCTTAGAAAAAGTATCTAAACACAGCTGTATTCTCAAGCACCTTTTAACACTGTCCTTATAAATCCTCTCATAGCTGGTAACACGCCTGGAAGTGTCCAACGCTTTGCCACCATTATCTCACTTAATTTCACATTGATCCTGAGGTAGCATTATTGTCTAGAGTTTGAAGATCAGGTTTCAGTGGCTTAAGAGGTTAAGTAACTTGCTAAAATTCACACAGCCAGTGATTGGGAACTCATTTAACAGGTAAAACGTGGACTTAAAACCAAATGGTTTCTCTGGGTCATATGTCCTTATAGAACTGCAGCAGCTTCTAGCTGCATGCCAGAATATCACAGCTTGTCTTTAACCTGGCAAGATTCACAGTCCTGCTTTTAATTAGCTAATTATAGACTTTTATTTTCTAAATTAGCTGTTCTCACTCCTTAGGGGTGTGGAACCCAGAGAACTGTCACTGACCCTGCTCTGGAGACCACCAGGTCCCTGCTGAAAAAAAACTTACACAAAATTTATCATGTTTAATCCTCTTCCTTTAACTATAATTTCTTGACAATGAAGGTAAATTTAGGCAGAAACTAAATACATGATGCATAATGTTTTCTGTGTCATTGGATTCTATCTGACTTCATATTTTGGCAAAAGCCTGGGGTTCATGTCAGACCAGGTTATTTTATTTAAGATATTTGAAAGAAATTAACTGTGAATCATTATTGAACAGCAGTACATTACAGTTTTAAAAAGTAAACATTTGAGTCAGACACCTGGGTTAAAAATCTCATTTCTACCAATCATTTCGAGTGTAACTTTGGACAAACTACTTCAATTGTTTATACTTGAATCTCTTAATCTCTTAAATTAGGGAAACCCTTTTCATAGGATACATGTAAAGTGCTTAGAAAAGGATGTGGCATATAAGAAGAATTGTAAAAAAAATTAATACTGTTGAGTAGCAGTAGTAATAGTAGTAATTTCATTAGTGCAATTAGTGAAAAAATGCATTCTAGAAACTACTTGTATCTCAATAGTAAACTCTATTATGTATCATATTTCAAGTATAACATCATCACTACATAATTATTATTATATAGACAATTATATACTATAATAATTACGAATATATTATATATACTTATGTAATATAACTTATATTATTATAAACAACAAGTTTGTGCTTCAACAAGTCAAACAACTCATTCTAGCCATGCCCCTAAAATCTTAGTGATTTTACCAATGCAGATATAATTATTGCTCGGGCTGGACTCTCCAGTGTGGGTTGGAGAAAGATAGCTATGTAGGTTCCACCATGTGCTTCCACATATCCTTTGTTCTCCCTCAGAGAAAGTACAAACATGTGAAGTTTCTAAAGTTACCAACAAGAAGAAACTTATCACTTTATTCAGGTATTTTTGTCCCTTTGCTTTTGCCAAATCAAATCACATAGTCACACCTTACTTCAAAGAAGAAAAGGATGACATTCAGTCTGTAGAAGAAGAAAGGCTTTTGACAAACAGCCCCATGACCTCACCCTGGGAATGAGCTCATCTGCTTTCTTGCACTGTGATCTTAGGTGCATAGCCACTGACATTTACCCAGAGCTTTCTAATGAAATTAATATATACCAGGAACCAGTTAAAATGCTTTAACTCATAATTTGAATATGTGTTTTTTTAAATGGTCAGGTTGCTGTAACCAAACATGAAAATATGAATGGAAAATGAAAATTCTCCAAAAGGATTTAGTACTGGCAGAGCACCTCTTAGCACTATGATGGCATGAGAAACCTTTCCCCACCCCCATTGCTTACAATATGTGCATAATTGCTGTGAATATTTTTGGATTATTTTTATTGAAATAGTTTAAGTGGGTATAGACTTACAGCTACTATGAAGAAGAAAATGAACTAATTATTCGCAATGAGTTAAAATGAAGATAGATTGCATCAAATTTAGGTGATGATCTACTTTGCATCCCTGTAAAATGAAGAATCATAAGCTACGCACCTGGTAACTGAATCTCTTCATGGAAAATGAATAGGGCATGGCAGAGTCAATCTGTTCATTTCAGCTATATTAACCAGCCTTGAGAATTCCTAGACTGTCTCTCAGAGTCAATATACATCAAGACGATGACATTAATGAACAGATTTTCCAAAAGTTAGTGAGACTCACTGAAGTGTAAATGCAAAGATTGTGTTTTGTGTGTTTTTAAAGTAATTATTTTTGGAATTTATCTTATTATCACATTTGATAATGTATTTAGAGAAAATAAAAATTCTTTTAGCACAGATATTGGAAATTATAAGGAAGACATTAAAATTACTGGTCAAGAAATATTCCAACTGATCTTAAGCAAGTCAAAAATATAAACCCAGTCATAGAACAATAATTTAAACATTAAGCAACCTTTTCATTTTAGGATTTACTATTGTAGAATATTTATAAGGAGAGAGTAAACAAAGGTAAGAATAATTTCATTGTGAAAATGAGTGTATATTTTAGAGAATTTTTTAAGACCTTTTAATCTAATTACTAAAAGGTATTGGTTTGGTAAATTTCTAATGGCATGCTGCAAATACTTGTGAGAATTATGAGACCATGACCTTAAAATAAATGAATCTCTGAACTGTTTCTGTTTCATGAAGAGTCCAAGGGAAACCTTCTAATTCGTAACTCTGTGGTTGAAAATTTAAATTTCCTGCATCTCTATCCTGAAGTATTGCCCTAGCTCATAATTGGTCTACTTATTTCTACTCATCCCACCTACAGTTCATTTTCAACACTGTAGCCCCAATTTCTCTGATATATAAATTAGAGAATACAATTCCACAACTCAAGCCTTCAATAATCTCCATTTCACTCCAAACCAAAGTCTTTCTCACAATCTACAAGGTTATACACACTCTGACTCTTTCTGTCCTTGTCTCCATTCATGCCCCTACTACCTCTCTCTGCTCCAGTCAAGCTAGCCTCTTTGCTATGCCAGGAACATCTCTTCCTCAGCATTTGGTGTGTATTGTTGATTTCCTCAATACTTTGTAATCCATATTGTTTTCTACTGCACCAAAATATGTTTCAGTCCTTTCTCAAAAGCACAGATAGCCCTTTACAGACCACCCTCCCAAACCATTTCCTATTCTCCTTACCAGGTTTATTTTTTAATAGCACTTGTTACCATCTAAAATAGTCTATGTATTCCACCCACCCACTTGCAATCTTATTTCCCTAAAATATAAGATCCATAAGAATAAGATGTGTTGTCTATGATGTTCAATGCAATCTCTCAAACTTGGCTAATGCTAATATTCATTCTTGAATAAATGTTTTTGCTTGAGATTCAAGGAGTTAAAAATATTTTCTTCACTTGATTAAAAAAATTATATTTTAAGTGAATAGAGATATCATCTTTAGATAGCATAATTACTGCGAGAGTTGTAAGATAGATAAAAATAAATACAGAGCTGTTAAGAGACAAAATAATATGGAAACATGAGTGGCGAATAAGTCTTTTAAACCATCATAACAGAATTTATCAAGTCAAGGCCCCTGTCACCTGGAGTGTATAATGTGATGAGCCAAGTGTATGCTGAGCCTTATGCTGAGCCCTAGGGTATACCATGCATGTCTTTCCAAATAGTCACTTTAACCCAAAGATATGAGATTTTGCTTAAAACGGGCCACTGGAAGATAAGTTCTAATCGTTCTTGAATGTTTTCTGTATTAGGGAGATAATTTTTTGGAAAGATTAGAGAGACACTGCTTTAGTACTACCTATGTTTTAGAGCTGAATTGGATTTACTTCATTAAATGTTTATTTGATTACTTACTAAGTGCCACAGTACGGCTGCAGCAAAATAACCAGGGGGTGACGAGCAACTTGTGTATATATACATTGTGGTATATATACATTCCACACAGCTTATCTTAATTAACATAAACTAGATACAGCAATCAAATAATAAGGAATCTCCACACTTACTGGCTTGCTGGTGCCATCTCACAAACCACTCCCCCTGGAAAAATGCCAGGTGCCATGCTGACTTGTTTACAGACTCTAACATTTCCCCCTTTTGTTTAATTTAAATAACAACCATAGTGGTTTTTACACAAACACCATAAATAAGCTGCTACAAGCAGAAGGGGAGGATACAAAATGCCACAATACCAAGCCAATTGATGGCTCCATGAAAGAAGCCCTTGGAAAAATTATACCAGAAATGACACCGTTAGCAAAGATACCAAGTTACAATTTGTTTTAGATTACAGTTTGTTGTCTCAGTCCAGGTAAAGCATTGTCTCAATAGACTAACTCACAGTCCAGGTAAGTAACAGTCAAGGTAAGTTCTGCAGGCAGCTAGCTTGATCCGAAGTCTCGTCTGGTTCTCAGCAACACTGGAAATTCTTCCACCTTTGTCTTCACTCGTGATGGGACAAAAGCAGGAACTCTGGATGGCTAAAGAAAATCCTGTAGTATTCCAGCAGGGGCTAAGAAAACAACCTTCTAAACAATTTAGTAAATTATCTCAAGGTTTTTTTTTATATTTGAAATAAGCCTTAATAGTGCTCTTTACTCATCAGCCTCCAGGTGTGGGAGAACCATTGTAGCTTAGTTATTGGCATTGAAAATGACCAAACATCAGGGATACTTGTAGTGTCTTCTGCTGGCTGTAGTGTCCAGGGCAGCCCCAGATGGCCCTGGGGAGTGTCCCGGACTCAAATTGCTTCCAGGCACAGGGAGCAAGAACCCGCGAGACTGTGCCTCCAGGTCAGGTTTGGATTTGGGCTCTAGCAGTGGCGTCCCACTCCCTGAGTGGGGGGTGGGGAAGAGCCCACTGCTGATGCTTGGAAAGTCCTTGCTACGCCATGACCGGCTTGCGCACGTGGCAGCCTCCGAGCAGCTTCAAACATACTCCAGTAATGAAAAGTATTTAGTAGTAGCCTTTTGTAATTCTTTTTTGATAATCCTTCCTCCTCTGAACTTTTTTCTTCTTTCTGACTATAATTCCTGAGCTTCCAACAACACATGCCCTAACTGCTCTTGGTTCCACTGGGGTGCCTTCTTCCCTTAGTAATTTATTTAACACCCCTTCCATATTTTCATCACAAAGACAATACAATACACCAAGACAAAACAAGACACAAACATATTGCATCAATCTTCTCCATTTTCTCAAAATGGCCATTTTTCCTCTCACCCTATCTGCCTAGGGACGAGCAGATTTGCTCCCATCCTATCTAGGGACAGGCAACTTTGTTTTCGTCACTTACCCCCGAGTGTCCCAGGGCTCCCAGTATGGGACACCACCTGCTGCAGTCCGGCTGCAGCAAAATAACTGGGGGGTAATGAGAAACTTGTGTACATCGATACAGCAGGAGTGGGAGCCATTTATTGTAGGACAGGAGCAGTATATATACATTCCACACAGCTTATCTTAATTAACAAACTAGATACAGCAGTCAACCAATAAGAAATCTCCACACTTAATGGCACGCTGGCACCATCTCACAAACCACTCCCTCTGGCAAAATGCCAGGTGCCATACCGACTTGTTTACAGACTCTAATAACTAAGGGCAAGAAAACCATTATTGAATTTGCTAGATTTCTTTTATTACTTCACTTCCTTGTATAGCATTTGTTAAGGATAGATTGGCTCTAATTTATCAAGTTCCTAGAACAATGTCATACACATACTAAGCAATAAATGTTTAATTTATCCTTCCATATCTGTCTGCCTTTCTATAGTAGGATCCCTATGTTTCAAACAAATATTTTCACTTTCTCAGTATTATATTTCTCTTACTGTTGATGTATAGAACTGCATAGAAATCTTTTATTATTTTTAATTTTACATGGCAAAATCGGGACTTTGTTGTGATGTTCAATGCTTTCAGGCTTATAAGAAAGTTTGAAAACTATAGAGTAGGCAAGAAAATCTAATAAAAGTCAAAGACCATAAATATTTTATATAGTTGGGGCTTTAACATCCTGATGTCAACATGGCAATGGTGGAAACCCTGTGCCAAGAACATCACCTAGATATATCTTAAACCCCCCCAAAATTCTTTCAGCCAGTTTGGCATAAAAGAGTAAATATAGACAATAAAGATAAATTCTCTGAGTTCCAGCTTTGTTACTCTAACCATATTACTTTGGGTAAGATATTTAATCTTCCTATGACTTGATGTCCCTATCTGAGGGAGATTAATGTTTATACACCATAGGATTTCACTGAGTAAATATCTGTACACATTCTAAAGAGTGTCTGCATGTACTATGTTAATAAGTAGACTTGGCATTCACAGACTCTTATGGCTCCCAAATTACCAGATAAGGTTCTTGTTGGCCTTTTGTAATATTAACAGTAATTGTATTTTAATATCTCTATGTTTTGTACTGGAGTATAAATTAACACATTTTTATGGTGACTCTTGTTGATAAATGTCTTACCAAAGCACCATCATTCTCTCTTTGATTTTTAATGAGGTCTTAGTTTTAAGCAGTGGCAAAAGCAAGCAAATAGAATTGAGACACCCAAGCAAATTAATTTTAATAAGTATTTTAAATCTATTAATTTTTTGGCTTTTTTCAAATATCATGATAATTAAATTTTAAACGTCATTTCAAGAATAATGTTAAATATTCTTCACAAAAGTAATTACTGATTAATAGAAATAGAAGTTACTGTGTTGTCACATTCTTGATTATATTTGGAATTTCATTTACTTTCAAGTAATGTAGCTAAATAAAGCCCAGATGTAAATTGCCAATTTTTCATTTCTGTGAATACATCATTGTACAGATAGCTTGTATGGGATTTTCAACCCGAGAAAAATAAACTATAAATAAGTGGTTTTAAGGCATCGTTTCACAGAAAATGGAGACTATATTCTGTGGAGTTTTGAATTTATATCCATAAGGTTTGATTTGTGAGTTGTTATTTCTTATACAGCACCTTGGAAGCACAGAAATGAAAGGAAATGAAAAGAGCTTGAATAAGATAGTGCATTGAGGAAAAAGCACAAGAACCAGCTAATGCCCCACATGTGTAAGGAATGAGAAATTTCATTAGAGGGTTATGGGACTGTTTGGCAGTGATAAACAGGTTCAGCATTGGAAGGAAGGAAGGGAGGCATCTGCACTAGAGAACTCAAGTTCTGTCTTTGAAGTAAAACTCTTCAGTTATTAAATCATGTACGTGATTGACCTTAGAAAACTGTAGAGTGCTAAGCACTATTACTATTAACATAATAATTGTTTGTTAATTTTCTCTTTAACTTTATGGTATTTTTTTTAATCCATATTGGTTTTCTCTCCTTTATGCTGACTATTTTCAAATGCAATTTTTGAGCTGCTCACAGCCTTCAGAGATAATTTATCCATTTGACATAGTGAGAAAACAATATAGATCAATTGAATAAAGCATCAATACAACATTGATGTCTATTTATCTGTCTATAAATATGTCATGGTGCTGAATAATTAACAATTTTATGTATGTTGATTAATTTTTACTATTTCCATTCATGTACTTAGCAGCACATTTTAAGTATATGATAGAAGATATGAAAATAGGGATATAAGTTTTGAAATTTAGAAATATTCTTTTAGTATGTTTAATATTAATATCTAATCACTGGGTATAAACTAAAATATTTATATGGTGGTACAATGGTAATATTATTAATCCAGGTACTACAAGGACATGATTTTATAAATATATAATCCACCAAGTTCCTGTCACTTGAGCCATGATCATACGTTGAAGTTATAAACTTAATAAAACAGATGTTGTAGTGCTCACAATTTTATTGGTGGAAACATTATTGACCCAATCATTTAGGCAGGTCATTTGATAAAAATTGCAGAGTGTAAATAGACATGTCAGGTTTAAAAAAGCATTAGGTTAAAATGAGGTCAACATAGGTTGATTCTCTCAGTTCTGTGGGCAGCTGAGCCCTCTCCAGATTCCAAAGCCATGCTTCATGGATATTAGAGGTTCTCAGGCTGCTAAAAAATGAACAGGTGAAGCAACAACAGGGCAATTTCCCCCATCAAAAACTGCTTGAAAGAGGGGTAGCACCTGCTTATCCTAAGATTTATGAAGATTATGAATTTAAAAAAATTTTGAAAATTAAATTCTTAAACTTTCAGATATATGTCATGTATTGTTTTCTGTGTATACTATATTGTGCTCTGTGTATCAATCATAGATTATAATTGTTGGACAAAATGCTTAATGTTTAAAAATGCAAAGCACTGTATTTTCCTTTAACCATGTAGATAAGTGAAAAAATTTTAATATCTCAAAAGCTAAAAAAACCCCTTACAACATACTTTGTTTGACTAATGTCTTATCTCAGTTGGTTGCTGTCCTTTAAATTTCTTGTTTGATGAGCACAGGTTCTTACTTTTAACAAATTTATCAATCTTATAGCTAGTTCTTTTTTATATTTTGTTATAAAATCTCAAGTTAGATTTTTTTCTCTAATATTTTCTACAACACTGGGTCTTTCATAATTAAGACTTCAATTCCTCTTTGACATTATTTTCATAAGGTGAGAGATAGGATAGTCTTGTTTAATTTTTGTTGTTGCATTATAATCACACATACAGCAAACCACACAATTTAATCAGTTTAATTCCTCAGTACCGCTCCTCATCCCCTTTCTCTGTTTTACTGGTCTCTCTTCTATTTTCATCAGCATAACTACTTGTTCCGGACTCAATCTGTGAAAAGTTCTCTTTTCTACATTCAGCTGCAGGGCAATGTCTGTCATGTATTCATTTGTGTGTTCTCTCAGGCTTCAATTCTACTCTACCAGACAGTACAACTACCTCTTTGCAAACACGACAAACTCTAATCACTATAGATTCTTAGGAACTCTGGACATTTGCAAGGTGATATCATTGCAAGAAAAAAAAAAATCCCCTAACAGATAAAAGCACTTCCTTGGTTGTATTTTGCTTATTCTTTCAGAAGTCTCGACTCTATTTTTCATGGACTCCTCTCTACTCTGCTACATAATGAAGGGCGGTAGAGCTAAGAGTTTCTATCCTTGATGGTCCTTTGGAAGATCAGCAGTGCCTTGAAACAGTTGCCTACAATTACTATGCATCTGGACAGTCTCTTGGAACATCCAGTACACCAAAATAATTTAAATAGATGTCCATATTTCAAATAGTATATTGTCCAATATTATCTTTTAAGATAAGGCACATAAATAATTCATAAATAGTGATATTATAGATATTTCTACTTCAAAAACTTACCATTTAGTACACCTCATTTAAATCACTGTGAATTATCTTATAATGATACTCTCAGTCTCTTAAAATAGCAGATGAACTCTTGTATCTACTATATCTTAGAATCAAAATTTTTTCAATCATACACCATTTCCCCCTGTAGTTTCACAACATCTTAACAATGGACGTTGGAAGGTTGAGCTTTCTGATATCTAGAAAGGAACTACACGGTCTTTTCTGGTACACCAGCATGTATATCCGAATGAAGGTTAAGTTTAACTTAATTTCTCACTTCAGTTAAAGATCAGTTCTTCTACCCTTTTGTCATAATCCTATCAACTACGTAGAGAAGCTGCTCTATTCTTGAGTTCTATTTGAATTTGCACAGGGAATTAAATTTTAGCTTTCAGAAACTGAAAGGTTTTATAGGATGACAGGACCTTTTTGTCTGTATTTACCATAATAAGTAGTGACCCTGGAGTACTAAAGGGGTTTTCATAAGGGGCCTTCAAAGAATAAAGGGGAGTAGAGCAGGAAGGTGTGAGTGGATGGTGTTTCTGCTGCTGGCATATAGTGTACAAAAGGCATTGCTAAACTCATACAGGCAAAAAAACAATATTGTATTTAAAGAACATTTAAAACCTGGATGTTAGCATAGTCATTTACATTGATGTAGTTATTCTTGAGCAGTTGATGTTTTTTCATTTAAACATCAAACACTGTCTTTATCAAGTTATAAAATAACATGCAGGAGCAATAAATTGTCTCTACTACATTCTGAGCTAGAATTTTTAATTATTTTGCTGAAATTCAATCCATTAAAGAAAGTCAATCAGATGGCAAAGAAACTTCATGGAATATAAGGTAGTTGGCCCATCTAATTACATGAAAGGACAAATTTCATTTGTTCATTGGAGCTTTTTTTTGGACTTTACTTATGAGATCAACGAGCTGAGCACTAGTAGCCTTGGAAACAGGGACGTTCATAAAGAATGAAAAGCTCTGAGTATGAATTTGCAAACTTGCCTAGTTCTGAGAATGAATTTGCAAACTTGCCTCTCCCCAATTTGTAGGATCAGAGTTGATCTGATTTCAAGAATGCTACAGAGATTCTTCAGCCTATGACACACAAATTTTCGATACTTCTATAATTCTGGGCTTTCATTAAATTGTACATCAGTATATCTGACACCCTGCTCTTTTCCAAGAAGCACTTACCTTGGAAAATTTCCTTGTGAACGATCATTAATTTTTTATTTTCACTCCTGCTCTTACTACTAAAATATGCCCCGTTTCTTGTTGCAAGTGTCATAATTACTGGAAACTTAGAGATTTGCATATGGTGAAGAGGCTTTTGTTATTTTATCCAGAACAGAAAATGGATTTATTCGCTCTCACACACTAAAACCATTATGGGTTATGCTGCAAACAGACATTATCTTTTCAATGCATTGCCTAACAGCAGCTGATCATTGAAAACCTCCCCAAAGTCGACCACTTTGCTTCATCCCCAAACACAGGCCATGATGAATACCTTACATTTGCATTACTCTTTTAAAAAGTTTTAACTACTATAACAAAATGCAATAGGGTGACTTATAATGAACACAAATTTATTTCTCCCCGTTTTGGAGGTTGAAAATTCTAAGATTAAATCACCAGAGCATTTGCTTTCTGTTGAGGGACAGCTTCCTAATTCATTGTGCTTTAATCAACTTAGTTGACACTGTGACCAAAATAGCTCATAAGAACAATGTAGAGGAGAAAAATTTTATTTTCAGAGCTCTCAATCTATAGACTTCTGATTCCATTGCTTTAGATTCCAGGTGAGGCAGAATATCATGGCAGAAAGCCTTGGTGGAAGAAAGCAGCTCAGGATATGGCAATGAGGAAGGTGGTGGGGGAGAGAGGTCAACAGTCAACAGGTCACAAGGGACAAAATATATACAAAGACATGGGTGACCTAGTTCTTCTGGTCACATAATACCTGCCTAGGATTACCACCAGTTAATCTATATCAGTGGATTAATGCACCTATTAGACTAAAGCTCTCATAACCCAATCATTTCACCTCTAAATTTTCTTGCACTTTTTCATACATGAGCTTTTGAGGGATACCATATGTATATAAACCACAACACTAAAGTCTCTTTTTTTCCTACATCCTCAAGACTTAAGGAGGTAAAGAGCTCTTCAGGGCCTTTACTATGGGTACTAATTCCATTGATGAGGACTCTATCCTCATGACCTAATCAACTCCAAATGGCCCTATTTTAAAACCATCTCACTGGGTAAGTTTTTGAAATATGAATTTTTGAATGGAATATAAATACTGACTCCCTAAAACTTATTAAAACTCTTTATTCATCTTGGAACCTCCCTATGTTATGTATTCCCAGTAAAGTTTTCTTTTGGGGAATTTAGGAGGAATACTCAGGCTTTCTCCTTGCTGTTTCTGAGTTCAATAGCTGTTACGGTTGGTAATAGAAACTCAGAAGAGATTTTTGCATAGAAGTAATAAGTTTAGACACCAGATAGTTCTATATTACTATTTAGTTGTGTTTCATAAGGCATAAACACACATACCTAATATAGAAAACTTGCTTTCTATACCAGATCCTGGATAATTTCTTCACAAACAGGATTTCATTTCTCCCAAATAATTATTTTATCACTTTCTAATAAATCCCTGTTTCGTATCACAAAATATCTGAGAGAGGTTAAGAACTAGCCTAAGGTACAAGAAAATGCCTACAGATTCCATAGCCTAATGGATTTCAGCCACTCTGGAATCAGAATTACCTTGTGATATCTAAGGTACTAATAACTTTGTACAAAAAAATTTTAACTTACCCCTTTAGACAAATGAAATAAAAATCTCTCTCGGACCTCAACACTAATTTTTAGATACTATGTGTCATCCTATAGTTTCTGGGAAATGTTTAATATTTTATGTCATGCATTATTAACTTACAGAATTCAACTGCTTGAAGTAGCATTCTTTGGTATCAGTAATAGTATTAGGATGTTGGTATTTTTTAATGGAAGATTAGGATTTGGTAAGGATAGCTTAGAAAGAAACAATTTTTTTTTCCTATAGAAGAAACTATTTCTTGTTTTGCATAGTAATATAAAAGGAAATATTCGGAAAGTAGCCAATATTAATTCTAATTAATTTTTTTTCTATAAACTTAACAACTGTTTTCTCTTCATTTTCTCCATAAGGTGTACTACAGTGTAATATGCTTTAAATGAATTCAAAAAAGCAGACTGACTTACATGTTGCAGGTTTATAAGTTAGAACACATCAATCGAAGCCAATTATTCCAGTACTTAAAACTTTGCTTATGCAACACCCCATCAACCCTAAGGAAAATGAGTAGAGTATATAAAGAATTTTTACATTATTAAATAGTATGTTTTGAAATTTTTATTTTCAAATGTCTGTTAGTGATAATTTTAATATTTAACAAATTCTTTAATATCTAAATTTTTACATACTTCAAAATTTAATTTATGTCTGTCCTAAATCTTTTTTTCTGTCTTCCCCTAAGGACAGATCACATAGTGACTGTTATCTGTATAGTATTTCACCTGTCAAGTTTTTAATATCAGTCTAGGCTACTCCTATTTTGTATTATTTAATGCTAGTCTACTTTCATACCTATTTTCCATATTCTTAATTACTTTTGACAGTTGACTGTGCCTGTGCTTAAGTATGAGTGTGCCGGGCCAGTGGATGTATGCATATGCAAGGATTTCTGGCCAAAAGGGACTGTAGTTATAGTCACCTCCATGTGGGCTTATCATTCTACTCCATCACTCTGCTTTTGATTGTATCTGTGGGGACTGAGGCAATTACATTTTCCTATGCTACATTTGCTTGAAATGTTTCATCTTGTTCCTCAGAGCAAGTTTATCTGTAATTTCTTACAGACTGTGCAGTTTTTAGGTCATATCTTTCCCTAAGCCCCAAAATTCATTCTTATATCTTTTGTATTAGTCAGTTTTTTACAACTATAGCTAAATAACTAAAGCAGATTAATTGACAAAGAAAAGTATTTATTTAGCTAATCATTTTTTAAGCAAGTCCAAAGAGTATGGTTTAGTTTCTGTCCCCACCCTTGGCTTCCTCACATCAAAGATGTATCTTCCTGGGTGCCCTGGTATTTCTACCTCTCCTTAAAAAGCCATCAGTAATTCAATTGTGGATTGACTTAGAGCAGTACTCTAATAATCTAAGTGAATATTCACCTAATGATCTAATTGAATTTATTTACTTACTGAAGGCTCCACCTCAGAATTCTTTAGTCAAATTAAAATTTTTTACCTCTTAATACAATTACCAAGACTTTATTGATTAAAATGCTTCCTGAGTTCTGGAAAACAAACCATATTCAAGATTTTGCTTTTCATTTAGGCCCTGTAATCCATATCTTCTCATACAAGATAGAATTATTACATGCTCAATAAGTCCTAGATGCTTAATTCATCTCAGCACTAATTCAAAAGGGCAGATTCTTATGTGAGACCATAGACTTTTAGCTATAAGTCCTTCTGAAACCAAACACAAGTTACAAACTTTGATGATCTATCTCCTTGATGTATATGTAGAAAGTACCAGTTGAAATTAAATAAAGGAATGAAAGGAAGATCAGTAGAGGAGGGGAGTGGGTGGGTATTGAAATCAAATTACTTAAATGTATATTTCTGTCAAAAGGAACACAAATACTATGTATAAATTTAATGCTCTAATAGAAAAAAAAACCCAGTAGTAGGACAGACAATGGGTATACATTTCTATTTTAAAAGGAAGGAATGAGTAATTAGAAAAGAGTAATTGAGCCAAAATAAGACTGAAACCCAGCAGTCCTAAGAGGGTGGACAGTCTGGGCCTGCTGGCTTTGCTTGTTACAAGCCACTTGGCCACTCTTTGGGGCTTGTTCTGCATGTTTCCTGCAGCTTTTCTTGAGAGGTGTATCCCAGTGCTGTTTCAGTCTCCTCTCTGGGGTCTCCTCTGTAGTTTCTTTCTGACAGTTCCACAAGGCATTACTGCCATCAGAAGCTCCATGCAAGAATCCCAGCCCTGAACTGCACTTCTGCCTGCTCTTCCAAGGCTTCTTGTGAAGTCTCTATGAAATTTCCATCACCCCCTCATTTTGCATTCTGTGTCCCTGCAAAACCAACCTCATATGTATGATACAAAGGTGTGCTACCTTCATGTGGTATATTTGACTCCACATGAACAGTGGCTGCAGCTTTTGAGTGCTTTGCTGATCAAATGCAGGGAAACAAATCCCCAAACCATCCTGCATGAACCTGCAGAGAGCACCTCAGTTTCTGTGAAACATTTCTGCTCTTTCAGGATTCTGAGCCTGTGATGGTAGTGGTAGCCACAAAGATTTCTGAAATTAGGCTTTTTCCCAATTGTCTTACTAATGAGCACATGTCATTTAGAAAGTGGTTTTTCCACTCTACCCTTCTGTCATAAATGTGATTTTTCTCACTCCTTCCCTAACCAGGCTGTGAATTCTCCATATATTTCATTTTAAAGTATACATTTCAGCTTTAGATTATCCCATTGCTTCCAAGTTCTACAGAATACAATTGAAAATAACCAGGAAGAAGCCTGAATGCTGTTTTAACTACATATTTTCTCCATTATATATTATAGTCCATCACTTCTAGATTTGGCCCTCCATAAGGTTCAGAGCATGGACACAGTTCAGCCAAATTCACAACAGAGGTGTGACAATTGTTGATTCCAATTTCCAGTAGAATAGTCTTCATTTGCATCTGAGTTATCATCAGCATGGTCCTTTAATGTCTGTATTTCTATCAGCATTCTGGTCATGGCCATTTATCCAATCTTTGAGATATTTCAGATCTCTACAGGTTTAAGGCTCTGAGAGGAGTCCCTCTTGGGTGTATCACAACATGGCAGGCACCATGTTGTGTATCTCTCAAATCTATATCCTATCTCCTTCTCCTTATAAAACCACCAGGACTCCATGAAAGGGGCTCCATCCTAATGAAGTAATCAAACCTAATTATTTTTCAAGGGCCCTACCACTAATTAGTTTCTATATTCTTTAATATCATTGACATAAGATTTTTGTGATTAAATTCCTTCATGAGTTCAGAGAGACAACCGCTTTTCAATCATAGCCTCCCACGTATTCAATTCATCATAAAAGAATTATTTAGACAACCTCTGTCATACAGTCTTCCAACAATACTTTTAATAAAAAGTGGAGAAGTTTTTAAATACCCTTCAATTAGCATGGTCTCACTACAAAGGAAGCTAAAGCACAAAGCTATATTTCTAGTGCACAAATGTCAGAGGCAGATAGTCAAGAAGTCATTAGGCCAGCAAAGTTCCATGTTTGTGGAATGTTTACCCTGTCCTCTACTTTTGGGATCTCTTCTGCCACACCCAAGTTTGAGAGCTCCTCAGAATTTCCAATTCCAGATATGCATTCACAGATTTTGTTCTCTTCTCCTCTCATTGTGTCTCCTTTGGGGTGATGGTAATGTCCAGGGATTGTGGTGGATGACAGTGGAAGGTTTTTATGTGCCACGTGTTCACATATATATTAGACTCATTTTCTTTTTTGCCATTTGAAATATTGAATCTCTGACACTAACCCATAACCTTCTAGGCTCCGACTACTTATCCTAACATCAATAAAAATAATCCTAAAGGAATAGAAGTAGAGGAATTTTATAGGAGGCATGGTGTATACTTGGACTTGCCTTTTGCTTCATCAGAGATACATATTATAAAACCTGTGACACATTTTTCTCATTTTACTTCTCCATGAATTTTCAAAATTAACAAATATGTAAATTCCTGACTCCCTGTCTCTGTCGCCTGGGTCACAATGTATATTTTTATATACATATATATAATCCTACTGCCATCACAGGTATATTCCTGAGAGTACTCTCACTTTGGAAAATACAAATTTCATGAAGAGATACTGCCCCCCAATACACTGAGGTAACTGAAAATTCAAGCTGTGGTGAGCTTTATACTTCAACAAGTTTAGATATGAAACAATGTAGAGGAAAATGAATATTTTGGGTACATATGTGAAGGATATATATCTCCTTATGAATTTCGATTGGCAAACGTACTATTACATTTTAAAGTATTAAATATACATATATATATATATATATATATATATAGTATGAATTTGCAAACAGGAAATATATGTGTCATATACTTATACTACCTTTATTCTTTCATGTCCATCTGTGTGGATTTATAATCAACTTTTAACAAGATATTTTTCAGAAATATTCATTTTCTTGACATACATATTGATTTCTGAATACTCAAAATGAACTTCAGTGACTATTGAGTACTAACCCTAATATTTCTACAGTAAGTGACCCAGTTTAATATCAATGAAAGTATATTCATATGGGACATGATGTGTATTTTGAATTAAATTTTCATTCAAAATTGTCATATTCCTATTACTTCAGTATATATACATAATAGAATGTATCATTTCATCCACAATTCACAAATTGCTATGCATATGATTCACTTTCATTCACTCCCTGTATCAGATCCCATGTATTTCTCCATGTTGATTTACTTGCTTTTTCATGAGATTTCTTTTATATCACATAACTTTTGAATTCCATCATCATTGTTGAAGCAAAACCCAAACACAGTTTGTTATGATTAGAAACCCTAATATTACCACTACATGTATAACTACTTGGATTGTATGTTTGTATGTGAATACCAGATTTCATGTATTTTTTAAAATATCAATTCAATCCATCATGTAAAATAGTAACCTGTTATAATTTTCTTCACCGTATGGTCTATTCATGCATCATCTCTATATACATAAACCCAGGGTACACCTATTTTTATCCCCAAACTCTAAATGATAGGGTTTCAAATCATGCTCCCAGAAATGGTGGAAGAAATATGCATGTCACCTGCTCTATGTATTGCAGTCAACACATCATCTTCTGGACACAAAATGCAAAACTCACACTTATCTTATTCTTCTACCAAAGCCTCATTTTAATTAGAGCATGGATTACTAAAATCATCTACGTCTGCATTGGCTATTGTTTTCAAATCTCAATCCTATGGTGAGTATACACTTGTTTCTTTTGAGGATAGTGTGTTCAACCACCCTCTTGTTGAAAATCTCCCTGATCTTATCACTCATTTTGTACTTTGTGCAATCTCCTAACATCCCTATTGATATCTATTTCCCCAAGTGCCTTGTTGTGACTGACTATTCATGTGAGCTGACATTCCCAATTACACTTTAATAGAAATTCATTGGATTGCAAAAAGGGCCTTTGGTCCAAATCCTAAACTCACCCTTCTTTCTTACCCTACACTGGAATCCTGCCTACTATCTCTATTTCACTGCAAGTTCTCTTTTACATTCAGTAGTCCCAGGTACAAGATCTTAGGCCATTGTCTATGGATTTAGAGGATTCAACTCTGCAGAACATAATTCAAAACTATGTATCCAAATCAAGGGCCCAACAAACTTGTGTGCTTCAGATCTTACCTAGTTTTCTATTTTCATACTTACATTTCACCTTACATTTGTATAAATATCCCAGTTGCCCAATACCCGTATTCATCCAGCAGAATGACTCCTAACCCAAATGGAACATGATATGACCCTTAACCATACTCTGTTCCCTCAATCTATTTTCACATAATAGCAGGTCCTGAGTTGATCTTGCCATACAGGTATGTAGGGAATCCTCCAGCTGCTGAGAAGCCCCAAGGTAGATGCAGAAATGATCCCTGGAGCAAATGTAGGCAGCTAGGTAGGACCTGTGAGGTCTAAAGTCATATTACGTGGCAAACAACCCAGTCAGGATGAAGGGATGAGGCTGAAAGAGCCTCTCTCTTCTCAATGCAGGTAAGATGGACACAATCAGGTCTGTGTGGATTGCTGATCCCGGGCTCCTAGGGTATATAGATATTAATGTCTTGTGAAAATGTCACAGGAAGGTGGGGCAGCCTCCATCTCATGGGACCCTTGGAAACAACTGTTAGGACAAAGTGGTTGCCAAGGCAGTGACCTCATTCACTTCCCTGAAGGAAGTGACCTCACCTCACTTCCTTGGTGATAGAACAATCTGAATGTGGGATCCGGGAGGTGAGGCATCCAGAGGCAGTTCCACTCCCAGTGGACTCTCTTGTTTGTCTGTACCATGGCCAAAGTCATTCTTTCTTGGTGCACAGTGATGTGTGGATAGCCAAATGCCTTGAATGGTCTCAACAGGGGCCTTTCCTGAGAAACAAGTGTTGACACATCGTTGGCTCCTGACAACTACACAGAGATGGCCAAGGAGACGAGAGCTGTGACAGGACAGGACACTGCGGGGAACATATTTTCACCCACCAGTCAGAGGAGAGAGTGGGTAGATGCAGACCAAATACAGGGGTGGTTTGTGTGTCTCAGTGGGTGTGTGTTTCAATTTGTCGTTTTGTCTCAAGTTCTGAGAACATGAAGGAAAAACATTTTTTGTTGTTGTTGTTCTTGTTGTTGTTGGTTTGAAATGGACTGTTAGCTAGTGAGTCTTTTATGTCAGTGGGTCCCACTGGGTTTGTGGTTAAAGAGAGTAGAGAGAAGAATGCAGCAGTGAATGTGTCCTGTCTAGTGGAAATCTTTGCAGGACTCCTCATGGCCAATTTATGAATGGACTGCTGCTTGCCTTGCAGATGGGCAACACCTACCATGATCCTAAGTTCCTGTATTCTTCCTGAATTTTGGCCACTCTTTAAAGGGATTCGTGGATTTATGTCCAAGGTGTGTACCACATTCAAGCTCTGTGACATGGCCATGCACTGGATTGCTGAAGGGCATGCCAAGCATCTCAGAAAACTCAAAAATTAGCATGATTGGTAAGGATCTCTCTGGAGAATCCCTGCTTGGATAGATAGTAACCCAAGTTGCATGATTAGGAGCTGTCAGTGCCACAGTGTTTAATTAAAGAAAAGTTTTTCTCCAGGATTCTTTCTTCCCCATTGTTCTGTTTCCCTGAATGTCAGGGAGGTGTTTGCCTTAGGGCACTCCTTTGGGACTCCTCAAGAAAACAGTTTCAAATGGAAATGAAGAGGACTAATCTGTGCCTTTTAAGTAAGTGCTTTGTAAAAGCTGTGTCTGAATCAGACTCTTGGCCCTGTGTGTGGCTGTGAATTATATTCTCAGCTCCCCAGGAAACTCAAGAAAAATCCCATGTTTCCATCCAAATCTAAAAGGATGAAACAGAAGTGTACTATTGGATGAAGTCTCTTGCCTTCCTCTGGTCAGGCTCCTGACCTCTATGAAGTCAGAACAGGGATCCTCTGGGTCAAATGAGTTGTTGCAAGCCCTCCAGTAACTAGCACACAGGTGATTGGGTTTTTTCATGAGTCCAGTACACATAAAGAATCCACCCCTGGCAAGCAGGAGGCCTCTAATTTGAGAAGCAGAGCAGTATTAACTACAGGCCCATTTTATCTATCCTGTTTCTCAGGAAGGGTGTCCAGGCCACCATGACATTTGGCATATGATGGGCATGAGAGCTTACTTTGCACACCATCTTAGACAGCTCACCCTTTAGAAACCCCCAGCCAGAATGTAATGATGAGTGTCTGTATGGAAGAAGATGAGGGAGATGTGGGAGTGTTTTTGTTAGAATAGTGGTCTTTTGTGTGGTGGTTGGAAAAGATGACTGGGTCCACCTCAGCTTGAACTCTGGTGTGATGCCATTAGAGACTGAGTTCTGGAACTGATCTCAGAGAACTTTTGCCATAAATTGTTTTGGGATTTTAGAAGGCCGGGCATTAGAGGATCCTTTGGAAACTGAGATGTAGGCCGAGGGTGGCTTTCTCCACAGCACTGGGATTCTCAGCCAGGATTTCACATGATTTTGCTGTTAAAGCCTTTTCAGGTATAGTTGAGTGCCAAAACTCACAGGAACCTCATATTTTAGACACCAAAGGGCCTGGATTCCTGTGACCTTTCGCCACTCCTTGGGAAGCCTAGCCTGTGTGCGATCTCCAGAGCTTTTACTGAAAAGAGATTTCTCAACACTTAATGGCTCCTGAATGAATCAAAACCCACAGTGTCAACTTCTTCATTCTTGAAATATGGCTAGGCCAATACCATGAAGTTTTTGAGAATCCCATGACCAGAAATCCCTGGAGAACCTTTAGATCTCCTGTTGCTCATCATGACTGAACCAGCAAGTGCCATTTTTGACTGAGTGGAATTCATGACCATGGTGAAGACCAGAGATGCCAGTGAGTAGGAGCCAGCAGGGAACTGGGCCTGGAGCAATGGAGTGCAGGTGTGTGATCCAACATCTGTGGTGGGCCCCTGTGGTTCTGTCATTGACTTCCAAATGACATGTGACTGACAAGGTGCATCCAGGAGACCCAAAAATATAAAGGCATGTTTTTGTGGGGAGAGGATTTGGTGCGATGCTCAGAAACATGTTGCTATGCTCAAGTGAGAAAGGTATATGGGGTAGTAGCCCAGTTTAGGTTTTATCCTTGAGACCCTGACTCACCCCACGTGACAGAGCTCCCTCCAGCACTGTGTCCTGGTTGACCTTTTTGTATTTCAAAAACAAACACCACTTTTCCAGGGAAGCTGCAGGAAATGCCATTAAAACTGGGCGGTGAGCCAACGGCTTCACAGTCCACCCAGGGAGACATTCATACCCCAACGGCCACAGTTACCTGCAAAGAGAGGATTCAGCTCTGCTGCCTCCTGTTCCTATTGGAAAATATGAACCCATGTCCTCCTGTACACATAGACTGAGAACAAGCTTTCATGGTCTCACTACAAAGGAAGCTAAAGAACAAAGCTATATTTCTAGTGCACAAATGTCAGAGGCAGATAGTCAAGAAGTCATTAGGCCAGCAAAGTTCCATGTTTGTGGAATGTTTACCTTCTCCTCTACTTTCTTCTGCCACACCCAAGTTTGTGAGCTCCTCAGAATTTCCAATTTGAGATATGTATTCACAGAATTTTTTCCTCTTATCTTCTCATTGTGTCTTCTTTGGGCTGATAGTAATGTCCAGGGATTGTGGTGGATGACAGTGGAAGGCTTTTATGTGCCAAGTGTTTGCATATATATTAGACTAATTTTCCTTTTTGCCATTTGAAATATTGAATCTCTGACACTAACCCATAACCTTCTAGGCTCTGACTACTTATCCTAACATCAATAAAAATAATTCTAAAAAAATAGAAGTAGAGGCATTTGATAGGAGGCATGGTGTATACTTGGACATGCCTTTTGCTTTATCAGAGATAGATATTATAAAACCTGTGACATATTTTTCTTATTTTACTTCTCCATGAATTTTCAAAATTAACAAATATGTAACTTCCTGACTCCCTGTCTCTGTCGCCTGGGTCACAATGTATATTTTTATATACATATATATATAATCCTACTGCCATCACAGGTATGTTCTTGAGAGTACTCTCACTTTGGAAAATACAAATTTCATGAAGATATCACTGTCCCCCAATACACTGAGGTAACTGAAAATTCAAGCTGTGGTGAGCTTTATACTTCAACAAGTTTAGACATGAAAAAATGTAGAGGAAAATGAATATTTTGGGTACATATGTGAAGGATATATATATCCCCTTATTAATTTCTATTGGCATACGTACTATTACATTTTAAAATATTGAATATATATATATATATATATATATATATATATATATATATATACAGTATAAATTTGCAAACAGGAAATATATGTGTCATATACTTATACTACCTTGATTCTTTCATGTCCATCTGTGTGGATTTTTAATCAACTTTTCACGAGATATTTTTCAGAAATATTCATTTTCTTGACATACATATTGATTTCTGAATACTCTAAATGAACTCAGTGAATATTTAGTACTAACCCTAACATTTCTACAGTAAGTGACCCAGTTGTGGATGTGTAACTGATGTGATTCTGCAACTTGTATTTGGGGTAAAAATGGGAGCTGATAACCCATTTGAATCAAATGTATGGAAGATGATATGCCATGAGCTTTGTAATGTTTTGAACAACCAATAAAAAAAATTAAAAAAAAAACATCAATGAAAGTATATTCATATGGGACATGATGTGTATTTTGAATTAAATTTTCATTCAAAATTGTCATATTCCTATTTCTTCAGTATATATACATCATAGGATGTATCATTTCCTCCACAATTCACAAATTGCTATGCATATGATTCACTTTCATTCACTCCCTGTATCAGATCCCATGTATTTCTCCATGTTGCTTTACTTGCTTTTTCATGAGATTTCTTTTATATCACATAACTTTTGAATTCCACCATCATTTTCGAAGCAAAACTCAAACACAGTTTTTTTTTATAATGAGTAACCCTAATATTACCACTACATGTATAACTATTTGGATTGAATGTTTGTATGTGAATACCAGATTTCATGTATTTGTTAAAATATCAATTCAATCCATTATTTAAAATAGTAACCTTTTAAATTTTTTATTCACCGTATGGTCTACACATGCATCATCTCTGTATACAAAAACCCAGGGTACACCTATTTTTTATCCCCAAACTCTAAATGATAGGGTTTCAAAACATGCTCCCAGAAATGGTTTAAGAAATATGCATGTCACCTGCTCTATGTATTGCTTTCATCACATCATCTTCTGGACACAAAATGCAAAACTCACACTTATCTTATTCTTCTACCAAAGCCTAATTTTAATTAGAGCATGGATTACTAAAATCATCTAAGTCTGCATTGCCTATTGTTTCCAAATCTCAATTCTATGGTGAGTACACACTTGTTTCTTTTGAGGATAGTGTGTTCACCCACCCCCCTGTTGAAAATATCCTTGATCTTATCACTCATTTTGTACTTTGCCCGATCTCCTAACATCCCTATTGATATATATTTCCCCAAGTGCCTGTTGTGACTGAATCTTCATGTGTGCTGACATTTCCATTTACACTTTAAGAGAAATTCACTGGATTGCAAAAAAAGCCTTTGGTCCAAATCCTAAACTCACTCTTCTTCCTTACCCTACACTGGAATCCTGCCTACTATCTCTATTTCACTGCAAGTTCTCTTTTACATTCAGTAGTCCCAGGTACAAGATCTTATGCAATTGTCTATGGATTTAGAGGTTTCAACTCTGCAGAATATAATTCAAAACTATGTATCCAAATCAAGGGCCCAACAAACTTGTGTGCTTCAGATCTTACCTAGTTTTCTATTTTCATACTTACATTTCACCTTACATTCATATAAATATCCCGGTTGCCCAATACCCATATTCATCCAGTAGAATGACTCCTAACCCAAATCGAAGATGATATGACCCTTAACCATACTCTGTTCCCTCAATCTATTTTCACATAATCGCAGGTCCTGAGTTGATCTTGCCATACAGTTATGTAGGAAAATCTCCAACTGGTGAGAAGCTCAAAGGTAGATGCAGAAATGATCCCTGGAGCAAATGTAGGCAGCTAGGTAGGATCTGTGAGACCTAAAGTCATCTTCCATGGCCAAAAACCCAGTCAGGATGAAGAGATGAGGCTGAATCAGCCTCTCTTTTCTCAATGCAGGTAAGATGGACACAATCAGGTCTGTGTGAATTGCTGATCCCGGGCTCCTAGGGTATATAGACCTTTATGTCTTGTGAAAATGTCACAGGAAGGTGGGGCAGCCTCCATCTCATGGGACCATTGGAAACAACTGTTAGGACAAAGTGGTTGCCAAGGCAGTGACCTCATTCACTTGCTTGGTGATGGAACTCCCTGAATGTGGGATCCGGGAGGTGAGGCATCCAGAGGCAGTTCCACTCCCAGTGGACTCTCTTGTTTGTCTGTACCACGGCCAGAGTCATTCTTTCTTGGTGCACAGTGATGTGTGGATAACCAAATGCCTTGAATGGTCTCAACAGGGGCCTTTCCTGAGAAAGAAGTGTTGGCTCATTGCTGGCTCCTGAGAACTACACAGAGATGGCCAAGGAGACCAGAGCTGAGACAGGACAGGCCACTGCTGGGGAACATATTTTCACCCACCAGTCAGAGGAGAGAGTGGATAGATGCAGACCAAATACAGGGGTGGTTTGTGTGTCTCAGTCGGGGCGTGTTTCAATTTGTCATTTTGTCTCATATTCTGAGAACATGAAGGAAAAACGTGTTTTTTTTGTTGTTGTTGTTCTTGTTGTTGTTGGTTTGAAATAGACTGTTATCTAGTGAGTCTTTTATGTCAGTGGATCCCACTGGGTTTGTGGTTAAAGAGAGTAGAGAGAAGAATGCAGCAGTGAATGTGTCCTGTCTAGTGGAAATCTTTGCAGGACGCCTCATGGCCAATTTATGAATGGACAGCTGCTTGCCTTGCAGATGGGCAACACCTACCAAGATCCTAAGTTCCTGTATTCTTCCTGAATTTTGGCCACTCTTTAAAGGGATTCGTGGTTTTGTGTCCAAGATATGTACCACATTCAAGCTTTGTGACATGGCCATGGACTGGATTGCTGAAGGGCATGCCAAGCATCTCAGAAAACTCAAAAATTAGCATGACTGGTAAGGATCTCTCTGGAGAATCCCTGCTTGGATAGATAGTAACCCAAGTTGCATGATTAGGAGCTGTCAGTGCCACAGTGTTTAATTAAAGAAAAGTTTTTTCCAGGATTCTTTCTTCCCCATTGTTCTGTTTCCCTGAATGTCAGGGAGGTGTTTGCCTTAGGGCACTCCTTTGGGACTCCTCAAGAAAACAGTTTCAAGTGGAAATGAAGAGGACTAATCTGTGCCTTTTAAGTAAGTGCTTTGTAAAAGCTGTGTCTGAATCAGACTCTTGGCCCTGTGTGTGGCTGTGAATTATATTCTTAGCTCCCCAGGAAACTCAAGAAAGATCCCATGTTTCCATCCAAATCTAAAAGGATGAAACAGAAGTGTACTATTGGATGGAGTCTCTTGCCTTCCTCTGGTCAGGCTGCTGACCACTATGAAGTCAGAACAGGGATCCTCTGGGTCAAATGAGTTGTTGCAAGCCCTCCAGTAACTAGCACACAGGTGATTGGGTTTTTTCATGAGTCCAGTACACATAAAGAATCTACCCCTGGCAAGCAGGAGGCCTCTAATTTGAGAAGCAGAGCAGTATTAACTACAGGCCCATTTTATCTATCCTGTTTCTCAGGGGAAGGGTGTCTAGGCCACCATGACATTTGGCATATGATGGGCATGAGAGCTTACTTTGCACACCATCTTAGACTGCTCACCCTTTAGAAACCCCCAGCCAGAATGTTATGATGAGTGTCTGTATGGAAAAAGATGAGGGCGA
The DNA here is from genome assembly GCF_048772815.1 of Callospermophilus lateralis. Taxonomy (NCBI): domain Eukaryota; kingdom Metazoa; phylum Chordata; class Mammalia; order Rodentia; family Sciuridae; genus Callospermophilus; species Callospermophilus lateralis. The sequence goes on along the minus strand of NW_027517992.1, from coordinate 1,294,551 downwards.
TGTGGGATTGTTTTTGTTAGAATAGTGGTCTATTGTTTGGTGGTTGGAAAAGATGACTGGGTCCACCTCAGCTTGAACTCTGGTGTGATGCCATTAGAGACTGAGTTCTGGAACTGATCTCAGAGAACTCTTGCCATGAATTGTGTTGGGATTTTTGAAGGCCAGGCATTGGAGGAGCCTTTGGAAACTGAGTTGTAGGCCGAGGGTGGCTTTCTCCACAGCACTGGGAATTTCAGCCAGGATTTCACATGACTTTGCTGTTAAAGCCTTTTCAGGTATAGGTGAGTGCCAAAACTCACAGGAACCTCATATTTAAGACCCAAATGGGCCTGGATTCCTGTGACGTTTTGCCACTTTTTGGGAACCCTTGCCTGCATGCGATCTCCAGAGCTTTTACTGAAAGGAGATTTCTCAATACTTAATGGCTCCTGAATGAATCAAAACCCACAGTGTCAACTTCTTCATTCTTGAAATATGGCTAGGCCAATACCATGAAGTTTTTGAGAATCCCATGACCAGAAATCCCTGGAGAACCTTTAGATCTCCTGTTGCTCATCATGACTGAATCAGCAAGTGCCATTTTTGACTGAGTGGAATTCATGACCATGGTGAAGAACAGAGATGCCAGTGAGTAGGAGCCAGCAGGGAACTGGGCCTATAGCAATGGAGTGCAGGTGTGTGATCCAACATCTGTGGTGGGCCCCTGTGGTTCTGTCATTGGCTTCCAAATGACATGTGACTGACAAGGTGCATCCAGGAGACCCAAAAATATAAAGGCATGTTTTTGTGGGGAGAGGATTTGGTGCGATGCTCAGAAACAAGTTGCTATGCTCAAGTGGGAAAGATATATAGGGTAGCACCCCAGTCTGTGTTTTTTCCTTGAGACCCTGACTCACCCCACGTGACAGAGCTCCCTCCAGCACTGTGTCCTGGTTGACCTTTTTGTATTTCAAAAACAAACACCAATTTTCCAGGGAAGCTGCAAGAAATGCCATTAAAACTGGGCGGTGAGCCAAAGGCTTCACAATCCACCCAGGGAGACATTCATACCCCAACGGCCACAGTTACCTGCAAAGAGAGGATTCAGCTCTGCTGCCTCCTGTTCCTATTGGAAAATATGAACCCATGTCCTCCTGTTCCCATAGACTGAGACCAAGCTTTCATGGTCTCACTACAAAGGAAGCTAAAGTACAAAGCTATATTTCTAGTGCACAAATGTCAGAGGCAGATAGTCAAGAAGTCACTAGGCCAGCAAAGTTCCATGTTTGTGGAATGTTTACCCTGTCCTCTACTTTTGGGATCTCTTCTGCCACACCCAAGTTTGAGAGCTCCTCAGAATTTCCAATTCCAGATATGCATTGGCAGATTTTTTTCTTCTTCTCTTCTCATTGTGTCTTCTTTGGGGTGATAGTAATGTCCAGGGATTGTGGTGGATGACAGTGGAAGGTTTTTATGTGCCACGTGTTCGCATATATATTAGACTCATTTTCCGTTTTGCCATTTGAAATATTGAAACTCTGACACTAACCCATAACCTTCTAGGCTCTGACTACTTATCCTAACATTGATAAAAATAATCTTTAAAGAATAGAAGTAGAGGCACTTGATAGGAGGCAGGGAGTATACTTGGACTTGCCTTTTGCTTCATCAGAGATACATATTATAAAATCTGTGACACATTTTTCTCATTTTACTTCTCCATGAATTTTCAAAATTAACAAATATGTAACTTCCTGATTCCCTGTCTCTGTCGCCTGGGTCACAATGTATATTTTTATATACATATATATCTAATCCTACTGCCATCACAGGTATATTCTTGAAAGTACTCTCACTTTGAAAAATGTAAATTTCATGAAGAGATCACTGTCCCCCAATACACTGAAGTAAGTAAGTAAATTGAAGCTGTTCTCAGCTTTATACTTCAACAATTTTAGTCATGAAACAATGTAGAGGAAAATGAATATTTTGGGTACATATTTGAATGATATTTATCCCCTAATGAATTTCGATTGGCATAGGTACTATTACATTTTAATGTATTAAATATATATATATATATATATATATATATATATATATATATATATAATATAGTATGAATTTGCATACATGAAATATATGTGCCATATACTTATACTACCTTGATTCTTTCATGTCCATCTGTGTGGATTTATAGTCAACATTTCACGAGATATTTTTCAGAAATATTCATTTTTTTGACATACATATTCATTTCTGAATACTCAAAATGAACTTCAGTGAATATTGAGTACTAACCCTAATATTTCTACAGTATGTGTCCCAGTTTCACATGAATAAAAGTATATTCATATGGGACATGATGTGTATTTTGAATTAAATTTTCATGCAAAATTGTTATATTCCTATTTCTTCAGTATACATACATCATAGGATGTATCATTTCATCCACAATTCACAAATTGCTATGCATATGATTCACTTTCACTCACTCCTTGTATCAGATCCCATGTATTTCTCCATATTGCTTTACTTGCTTTTTCATGAGATTTCTTTTATATCAGGACACAGTGCTGGAGGGAGCTCTGTCATGTGGGGTGAATCAGGGTCTCAAGAAAAAAAACAGACTGGGCTGCTACCCCATATATCTTTCCCACTTGAGTGTAGCAACTTGTTTCTGAGCATCACCCCAAATGCTCTCCCCACAACAACATGCCTTTATATTTTTGGGGGCTCCTGGCTGCACCTTGTCAGTCACATGTCATTTGGAAGCCAATGACAGAGCTACAGGGGCCCACAACAGATGTTGGATAACACACCTGCACTCCATTGCTCCAGGCCCAATTCCCTGCTGGCTCCTACTCACTGGCATCTCTGGTCTTCACCATGGTCATGATTTCCACTCAGTCAAAAATGGCACTTGCTGGTTCAGTCATGATGAGCAACAGGAGATCTAAAGGTTCTCCAGGGATTTCTGGTCATGGGATTCTCAAAAACTTTATGGTATGGGCCTAGCCATATTTCAAGAATGAAGAAGTTGACACTGTGGGTTTTGATTCATTCAGGAGCCATTTAGTGTTGAGGAATCTCCTTTCAGTTAAAGCTCTGGAGATCGAATGCAGGCAAGGCTTCCCAAGGAGTGGCGAAAGGTCACAAAATCCAGGCCCATTGGAGTCTAAAATATGAGGTTCCTGTGAGTTTTGGCTCTCAACTATAGCTGAAAAGGCTTTAACAGCAAAATCATGTGAAATCCTGGCTGAGATTCCCAGTGCTGTGGAGAAAGCCACCCTCGGCCTTCATCTCAGTTTCCAAAGGCTCCTCTAATGCCTGGCCTTCTAAAATCCCAACACAATTCATGGCAAGAGTTCTCTGAGATCAGTTCCAGAACTCAGTCTCTAATGGCATCACACCAGAGTTCAAGCTGAGGTGGACCCAGTCTTCTTTTCCAACCACCAAACAATAGACCACTATTCTAACAAAAACACTCCCACATCGCCCTCATTTTCTTCCATACAGAAACTCATCATAACATTCTGGCTGGGGATTTCTAAAAGATGAGAAGTCTAAGATGGTGTGCAAAGTAAGCTCTCATGCCCATTATATGCCAAATGTCATGGTGGCCTGGACACCCTTCCTGAGATTCAGGATAGATAAAATGGGCCTGTAGTTAATACTGCTCTGCTTCTCAAATTAGAGGTCTCCTGCCTTTCGGGGTACATTCTTTATGTGTACTGGACTCATGAAAAAACCCAAACACCTGTGTGCTAGTTACTGGAGGGCTTGCAACAACTCATTTGACCCTTAGGATCCATGTTCTGAATTCATAGGTTTCAGGAACCTGACCAGAAGAAGGCAAGAGACTTCATCTAATATTACACTTCTGTTTCATCCTTTTAGATTTGGATGGACACATGGGATTTTTCTTGAGTTCCTTGGGGTGCTGAGAATATAATTCACAGCCACACACAGGGCCAAGAGTCTGATTCAGACACAGCTTTTAGAAAGCACTTTACTTAAAAGGCACAGATTAGGCCTTTTCATTTCCATTTGAAACTGTTTTCTTGAGGAGTCCCAAAGGAGTGCCCTAAGGCAAACACCTCCCTGACATTCAGGGGAACAGAACAATTGGGAAGAAAGAAGCCTGGAAAAAACCTTTCTTTAATTGAACACTGTGGCACTGACAGCTCCTAATCATGCAAGTTGGGTTACTATCTATCCAAGCAGGGATTCTCCAGAGAGATCCTTACCAGTCACGCTAATTTTTGAGTTTTCTGAGATGCTTGGCATGCCCTTCAGCAATCCAGTCCATGGCCATGTCACAGAGCTTGAATGTGGTACACATCTTGGACACAAAACCACAAATCCCTTTAAAGAGTGGCCAAAATTCAGGAAGAATACAGGAACTTAGGATCTTGGTAGGTGTTGCCCATCTGCAAGGCAAGCAGCAGTCCATTCATAAATTGGCCATGAGGAGTCCTGCAAAGATTTCCACTAGACAGGACACATTCACTGCTGCATTCTTCTCTCTACTCTCTTTAACCACAAACCCAGTGGGATCCACTGACAAAAAAGACTCACTAGATAACAGTCCATTTCAAACCAACAACAACAAGAACAACAACAACATAAAAAAACGTTTTTCCTTTATGTTCTCAGAATATGAGACAAACGACAAATTGAAACACGCCCCCACTGAGACACACAAACCACCCCTGTATTTGGTCTGCATCTATCCACTCTCTCCTCTGACTGGTGGGTGAAAATATGTTCCCCAGCAGTGGCCTGTCCTGTCTCAGCTCTGGTCTCTTTGGCCATCTCTGTGTAGTTGTCAGGAGCCAGCAATGAGCCAACACTTCTTTCTCAGGAAAGGCCCCTGTTGAGACCATTCAAGGCATTTGGCTATCCACACATCACTGTGCACCAAGAAAGAATGACTCTGGCCTTGGTATAGACAAACAAGTGAGCCCACTGGGAGTGGAATTGCCTCTGGATGCCTCACCTCTTGGATCCCAAGTTCAGAGAGTTCCATCACTAAGGAAGTGAGGTGAGGTCACTTTCTTCAGGGAAGTGAATGAGGTCACTGCCTTGGCAACCACTTTGTCCTAACAGTTGTTTCCAAGGGTCCCATGAGATGGAGGCTGCCCCACCTTCCTGTGACATTTTCACAAGACATAAAGGTCTATATACCCTAGGAGCCCGGGATCAGCAATTCACACAGACCTGATTGTGTCCATCTTCCGTGCACTAAGAAGAGAGAGGCTGATTCAGCCTCATCTCTTCATCCTGACTGGGTTGTTGGCCATGGAAGATGACTTTAGACCTCACAGGTTCGACCTAGATGCCTACATTTTCTCTAGGGATCATTTCTGCATCTACCTTGGAGCTTCTCAGCAGCTGGAGGATTCCCTACATACCTGTATGGCAAGATCAACTCAGGACCTGCTATTATGTGAAAATAGATTGAGGGAACAGAGTATGGTTAAGGGTCATATCATCTTCGATTTGGGTTAGGAGTCATTCTACTGGATGAATACGGGTATTGGGCAACTGGGATATTTATACAAATGTAAGGTGAAATGTAAGTATGAAAATAGAAAACTAGGTAAGATCTGAAGCACACAAGTTTGTTGGGCCCTTGATTTGGATACATAGTTTTGAATTATGTTCTGCAGAGTTGAATCCTCTAAATCCATAGACAATGGCCTAAGATCTTGTACCTGGGACTACTGAATGTAAAAGAGACCTTACAGTGAAATAGAGATAGTAGGCAGGATTCCAGTGTAGGGTAAGGAAGAAGAGTGAATTTAGGATTTGGACCAAAGGCCCTTTTTGCAATCCAATGAATTTCTATTAAAGTGTAAATGAGAATGTCAGCACACATAAAGATTCAGTCACAACAAGGCACTTGGGAAAATAGATATCAATAGGGATGTTAGGAGATTGCACAAAGTACAAAATGAGTGATAAGATCAGGGATATTTTCAACAGGAGTGTGGTTGAACACACTATCCTCGAAAGAAACAAGTGTATACTCACCATAGGATTGAGATTTGAAAACAATAGGCAATGCAGACATAGATAATTTTAGTAATCCATGCTCTCATTAAAATGAGGCTTTGGTAGAAGAATAAAATAAGTGTGAGTTTTGCATTTTGTGTCCAGAAGATGATGTGATGAAAGCAATACATAGAGCAGGTGACATGCGTATTTCTTCCACCATTTCTGGGAGCATGTTTTGAAACCCTATCATTTAGAGTTTGGGGATAAAAATAGGTGTACCCTGGGTTTATGTATATAGAGATGATGCATGAATAGACCATATGGTGAATAAAAAATATAACAGGTTACTATTTTAAATAATGGAACCTGTCTGTTCACTCCTCAGTTACACTGAGGAGGCAGGTCATGCAGAGGTCAAGGTGCTGGCCAGGAACTCAGGAGACCAGGATTGTTGCAAACAGCAGCAGGTTTGATATTTATGAGTTGCAGCTTTTTATAAGATGGACACATAACTTTGAGATATTTTTGTGTCTTAAACCTGGTGATATGTAGTGTCCCCCCCCCCAAGTAAACTGTTAAAGTTTTATATCACTAAAATCATTCTCTGAAATACTCAGTATCTGCTTGGTATGGTGAGTCACAAACACAGCTACCTGGAAGACTGATACAAGAGTATGAGAAGTCTCATGCCACTACAAACACTTTGAAAATGTCATTTGAAACCTTGTGTAACAGTCCAAAAATAAATAAATATAAAACTTTGGAAGAGTATTTGCCAATGTTGCAATATTCTGAGGTTAATTCACTGAGTACACACAAGTATACCTCACCAATAAAGAGTTAAAAACTAATGTCACCTAAAATTCAAGCTGATTATTACTTTTTATTTTTGACAGACAATCATTCTCTCTAAATGTTCTAAGTAGTTTAAGTAAATCTACATACACTTTACAGCTGAACCTCTTTGGTTCTCATCATCTGAAGAAGAGAAGGAAGGTCTTGATGACACCAAAAATAAGCAGCCCCAGGTGTGTTTATACATATATTTAAATTTTTTATATCCCCCTGTATTCCTTGTTTTAAGTAAGTAAATGCAGGCAAATTCAATTATCTTTCATTACAGTGTTTTGAAATCTAAAGATGATTTTCAAGCCTAAAAATATTTAACTGATTATGTATCTGAAAATAGCATTAGAATTCAGCATAACATGTAGGTATACATTATCCTTCTGTTTGAGGTAGAATTTTTTTCTGAATATTGTTTGGACTTCCATTTTTCTAACCCCCTTAAATGATAAATAAGTTAAAGTTAGGTGGATTTGTGTATACCCTTTTTTAAAAATTTTTTTTAAAGAGAGAGTGAGAGAGAGAGGGAGGGAGGGAGGGAGAGAGAGAGAGAGAGAGAGAGAGAGAGAGAGAGAGAGAATTTTTTTAATATTTATTTTTTAGTTTTTGGCAGACACAACATCTTTGTTTGTATGTGGTGCTGATGATCGAACCCGGGCCACATGCATGCCAGGCGAACACGCTACCACTTGAGCCACATCTCCAGCCCTGTGAATACCGATTTTAATTAATGAACACATATAGTGGTGATTGTAATTCAATGCATTTATGGTAAAGATGATTCATCCCAGTGGCTCAGTTTTAGTTAAATATGAACAAGTTTTCATTCCAAAGTGAAAGATTTTCATATAGCCTAAATATCAGTGTTTCTTTCAATTCAAATAGTACCCTCAAATAAGATACACAATGGCCAATTAAGGAAATTAAATCCTCCCAGAATGAACCATTGCTTTTGGGTAAAAGGAGGAACTCCCTAATTTTTTTTCTTTCCATACCATAAAGCAGTCAATATTATTAAACATTTTTATCCAACTTCTTTAGTGAAGGATAGGAAAAGAAGTCTTTGAATGCTGTTATTGGAGAATTAAGAAATTTGATGTGGTTTTTTTTTGCATTTTTTTATGTTGTCTTTGTTAGTAAGGTCAAGGTATTTTATGCATTGGGATGTATTTCTCTTCCTAGTATATTTGTGTGTCCTTTAATGCAAAGCTTTCCCTTTGGAAAGCACCCTGGGCAGGGGTGATATCTCAGCATCAACTACCCAACTTGACATGACCGAGTTGCTAGTTTTTCCCACCAGGACCTTTCTAAGAGTAGAGAATAAGCTCCAGTAAGAATGACAATTTAAAACAGAACATATATCACTTATTAAGAAATTGCTTGTTTAAAGTGATCTTTATAAGTCCACAAACTGGTGAGTTATGGTGCAAAATAGCAGTATACACCTGGCTGAAAAAAATAGGCAGTGGTGTTCATAAAATTATTTGGGTGAAATTCAAAAAGAAAAAAAGAATAAAACTGATGTCACTAAAAATAGCTATAGGAGGAAACAAGGAGAAAAAGAAACAAAACTGAGAAAGTATTGGATTTGAAGTGACAACAAGAGGTGATTTAGGGAAAAACATACAAGAAATAATCCAAAATCTTAGAAAATGAGATGGAACATGAGGAAAGAAATAATGAGAAAACCCCTTACACAATGAATCACACATCATCCCAGAGCAGCAAAAAAAGCATAAAATTTTTCTTTGTTAATAAAATTGGGGAATTTCTGTTCAGAATCTTCAATTATAGAAAGAAAAACCATGGTGTGATTGCTTCAAGGCAGATGTAGGCCAACTCTTTCCTGGTCTTTCCAGCTGAAACACACCTAATCTGGTAGTGATGTGATGGTGAAGTACACAAGCTGATCTTCTCTCGGTTATGCCCAGATACTTGCAGAGGGCTCTTAGGGAAGATTTCCAGTGCAGATGAAAACTCACCCTCAGTACTTTTTTTTTTCACTCAGAGATGGAGTATGTCTCTTTGATAAACCCTTTCACCATGGTGTCTGGGGACTGGCCTGTCATACCCCAGCTGGAGACTCCTTCAGTCAGTTATCTCAGGGGTATGCAAGATTCCCAGTGTCTTGAGGGGTTTTCTGGCACTTTCTTTGAGCATGGTAGATGAGGTTTGTTGATGGAATTTGTGCTTTGTTCTGGAAAATGCAAGAAACTATCTTCTCACCAGAACTTGCCCCAGGTCTCCTGGATCATTCTGTCTCTGGAATTACTACACAGGTTTTGTACCTCACAACCACTATTCTCAAAGTACCTATTTGAAATGTGCAGTGTCCCTGTTGGCCTCTACTGTATAGATTGTCTAGTTGGCACAACAAACCTCTTGCTAATGAGAGTATTCAGCACATTCCCTTCAGTCTCTGTCATAAACCCCTAGTATCAGGTAGAAGAGCTGCCATCTTGTGAGGAGAACTTTACCTGGATTCTGTGTGCTGCTTTCTAACAGTATGATAGAAACATTTCTTCACCATACTTTGTAATTTTTATTAAACTGGATTTCCTCTCAGTGAAACAAGACAGGCAGTTCTTTTTGATCTTTCACACAGAGAGATACTTCCAAAAGGAGGTGGACCACATGAGTCTATTGCAATCACTCTTTTCTTTTAAGGGAAGAGCTTAGAACCACCTCTGTGGCAGAAATGGGAGCAAATATTCCAAAAGCCACTGATCATGGTGGGTTGACTTTACCTGGGATATCTGCTCACATATACGGTGATGCATGGTGTGAGTTTTATACCAGAAACATTCATTCCTCAATGTTTCACATAACTGCAAACACCTACATCAGAATGAAGGTGCACTGGGTTTTTCTAGTTCTTCCATAGACCACAAGACATGCTGTGGCTGCCCAGAGCTTTCAGCATCTCTGCCTCTTATTTTCTCTCTAAAAACCAATCAGAATAGTGTTGGGATATGCCTCCAAAGACACTGAATTAATGATACAGTAAAATCTTGAAAATATTTTTAAAAAATTTTGGGGATTTTTATCTCCTATGATAAATAACTAGAAAAATGACCCTGAGTAAATATGGCTTCTTTCCAGCACCCTGATGCTGCTAGCAGAAATTTTTAGTCCATTCATTTCACTGGGCTGATTGTATAACTTGTGTACTGTAAATTGCACTGCTAAAAACAGTGATGTTGATGTGTCTAAATTATAAACTGATTTTTAGTTCCTCATGATAAATATCAAGGTTTAGTATGACTTGGGGTTGAGGTGGTTATATTCCTAGATATCTTGAGGAAACTACACACTGCTTTCCAGAGTGGAAGTTCTTATTTTCAGGCTCACCAACAATGTAGGTGAGTAAGTTTTTACTGTATCCTCTAATAATTAATGGGGTTGGTAGAATTCTTCTTCTCAGGTTAGTAGAGAGGAGCTTCCCTTTGTTTACACCATGGAATTTTCCTCTAACACTGCATCAGAATATTTTTCCTATTGTCCTGACATGTGACAGAATTATTATCACTTAAAGTGAATTGTCCTGGCACTAAATACACAGACACAGAAAATACTTTTCTATGAGTGTCAGGATGGCTCCTCATCAACCTCAGCTCATAAAAGGGAGCCAGAGAAAATTAAGAGAGGCATGCAAAAGAGAGCATGCCTGAAATTCACCTATTTATTGGGGAGAAGCCATTTATAGAATATTCCACCCAAATAAGGCAAGGGGTCAGGTTTCAGAGTGTGAAGTCTTGCTTGGTGATATGTTGGTAAGCAGTTTGAAATCTTGGAAAATCACACCCATCTCAGGTGCTGTGTGGGGATCACAGGCAGGGAGAGTGAAAAGACACACATACATTGCAGAGCCCAATCAGGCAGCAATTTCAGACCAGTTTTCCTCATATATTCCAATGTGAATAGCTCACACATAAAGCCCATGGATGGCTGGTGACATCTCATAAATTCATTTACAATTCTAAAAGCCAAACTTCTGGGTTTCATTTGGTCTGAGGCTCTCTACAGTGCTGCTCCAGGTCCCCCCCCCCCCAGATCCTGTTTTTTATCCAGAAAACACACATGAGCCAATATGACTCATGCTCTGAAAAATAGTCAGGAAGTGCTGTACATTTTTTTTTGCTGTCATCTTTCTTCATTGGTGTACTTTTTAGTTCTCTCTTGGAGCAAAATGTTGTTTACTCTACCCAAATTCTGTGTGCTGCTTTCTAACTGTATGATAAAAACATTTCTTCACCCTACATTGTCATTTTATTAAACTGGATTTCCTCTCAGTTAAACAATTACTGAAAGATCTTTAGATCCTGTGAGACTGTGATGATCAAAATGAGGTAAGCCCAACAAGGGTTTGTTCCTGCTAAACGTCATATAATTCCAACTCTCTTATCAAACCAAGTTTCATATTTTGACACTAAAGAATTCTGTAGGTCTATTGTTTAAAACATGTAATGCAACATAATATTAATTATATTTTTCAAGAATGTCCGGCTGCAGCAAAAGAACCGGGGGGGGGTGACGAGCAACTTGTGTAGATTGATACAGCAGGAGTGGAAGTCATTTATTGTAGAACAACAGAGGTATTTATACATTGCACATAGCTTGTCTAATTAACATAAACTCGATACAGCAGTCAACCAATAAGGAATCTCCACACTTAATGGCTTGCTGGCATTACTTCACAAGCCACTCCCTCTGGCAAAATGCCAGGCACCATCCAGACTTGTTTACAGACTCTAACATTTGCCAGGCGCCATCATGACTTGTTTACAGACTCTAACAGAAAGCAGCACACAGAATCTGGGTAGAGTAAACAACATGTTGCTCTGAGAGAGAACTAAAAAGAAATGAACCTAATAAACAGGGAATAATGAAAAATCAAGAAAGATAAGGAGTTGTCTATCTTAAGACCAAAGTCCTGCAGCAGGTTATAGTGGGAGTGTCCCTTTTCATTTCTATACAATACATGCAAATACCACCGGGAAGTTGGAAAACTTGAATTTTTATGTTTGAAAGAATACTCTTCTTTATATTCTACTTGTTTTCTATTCATTTCTCAGTGTATTCTCATTTTCCTCAGGGAATCTTTTCTGTAGCTCAGATTCCTCTATTAGATCACAAACCTCTTTTCTAAAATCATCTATCTGAAATTATAATGATCTTTTTTATGTGTCTGTCTTCTCCATTAGACTTTAAGCTAAATTATAAAGGGGACTAATCTCATCTGCTATATGTGCAGAGTACACCATATTGTGTCACATGTTTTATGCACTCATTGGTTTAGTGTATAAATAATGCATGTGAAATATACAGCATTCATATATGTAAATTAGTCAAGTATTTTACTTCTATCTTCTTTTATTTCTGACAGATTTTGTTAGCCGGTCAAAAACCCAGAAAGCAGTTTCTTTACTTCAAAAAACAATAAAACGCAAAAAAGTCACTGCACACAGTGTTCACTACATGTTAAAAAAATGCACAACTGGAAAATGAGATTTGTGAGCTTAAAAACAAGGGTATCAGAGTTTAAGCAAGAAAATATAGAATTGAAAAAACTCCACAATTTGGGGTATTATATACTTCATTGAAAGAATGGGTGGAATCTTTCCTTTATTCCAGTAGAAAAAAGGAGATATTTTTTAACTTATGACTTATCTGTTAGCACTTTGCAAGGGAGAAAACTTGAATAAATTATAAAATTCTTACAAATATGATAACATATTATTAAATGTGATTACTAAAAACTAAGTGCTTATTTTTCCCCATCACAATTTTAATGGCTCCATGGAACCCCATCTGTTAGAAACCTACTTATTTAAAAAACAGAATATGGGATTGTTATTTGTTTATATTTTAACTTTTTATTAAAATTAATGTTTCAAAAAATTTCTTGAAACAATTAATGTTTCAAGAAATTTAGAAAAAAATCATTTTCTACTCAGACACCATGGCATATGCCTATAATTCCAGCAGCTTGGGAGACAGAGACAAAAGGATCAAAAGTTTAAAGCAAGCGTCATCAACTTAACAAGCTCCTTTGAAAATTAGTGAGACCCTGTCTTCAACTGAAAATACAATGAAAAAGGCTTTGAGATATAGGTATGTGATTTAGCTTCTGCGGGTTCAATTCCTGGTACCAAAGATGGGAATGAGAACAAAAGAAAAAATAATTTTCTATATTTCTGTTTACTTTTGAAAAAAAATTTAATATAGAGTTATTTGGTTAAAGTTGGGAAACTTTAAAAAGATTTCAGGATTTATAAGTTGCTCTCAAGAAAGTTTGTATTCCACTAATGAGGCATTTTTCACTGCCCTAAAACATGTTTTTATATATTTATAGTTTTTATTCTGATGCTTGGGAACAAACCAGGGTTTTGTGGTAATGTGATATGCTAGTGCTGAGCTAGACCCTCAGCTATACTTTTAACAATAACATTCATTAAACAATGAAATGGAAACTGATTATAAGTTATTTTATTCAAATTCACTCTTGTTCATAAATTAAACTTGTTCAGATTTCTATATTGAATGGACATATACTTTTTTATGTTTTTTAGGTGTACATGACAATAGACTATATATTGTTATGGCTAATACTCTATTATGTGTGTGTGTGTGTGTGTGTGTGTGTGTGTGTGTGTGTGTACACACACAGACATATTCTTTATTCATCTGTTGAAGGATATTAGTCTTCATTATTAGATGAAATACTAGGTCCTTTCTTGTTCAAAAGTGGATATTAAGTTGTTTGTAAAATACATAGAGATCACCAAGGTAAGCTGAAAGTATTACCATAAAAGAAACATAAAAACTGTATAACAGGTTTCAGATTTCTTATCCCAGTTTTGGGTTATAGTAATACAAAAGATAAATTTCTTACATCTTTATTTTATTTATATATGGTGCTAAGGATTGAACCCAGCACCTCACTCTTGCTAGGCAAGCACTGTACTGCTGAGCTTCAGCCCCAGCCCCAAAAGATACATATTGAAAGAAGAATTTCTGAATATGCTTTTACACTGTAAGCCAGTTATAGGTATACCCGACATATTTTATGAAGATAAATCTATTAATACTTAATTCATAAATTTGTATATAAACAATAAGTCTTTAAAACTTATTTGACTTGAAATTATCTTTTTAACTGGGGAGGATCTAAGAGAGGGCAAAAAAAATCACCTTAAACTTGTAAATTTACCAAATTATTTCAAAATTCCTTTTCTGTACTATCTACTTTCAATTATGTTTGTTTTAGAAAAGATTAAAGGAGAAATTAAAAAGGTTAAACTAGAAAAGCTTCAGAGAATATAGAATTTTCATTAGGATACTAAAACAGTATACAAAGAGCCAGAACATAAAAATACATTTTTGTTTTCTAGGAAAAATCAATTTAAAGGTAACCATATTTAACTTCAGATATACCTCAAAAGAACATGCAGTAACTCAAAAAAAACATGCAGTCATCATGGGTGTGAACACCCACACACTTCAGATCTCTCACAATGCCAGGAAATACAAACTTACAGGACCTCCATTTATATGAAGTCTGCTGTTTTCCAAAGCTTTGGTATGTGGGGTGTGAACTCCTATTTTGATTTAAAACACAATGTTATCTGAGTCTAAAATTAAATGATGACATTTATGACAAAACTAGTTACAGCAAATCTTAGCATCTGATAGATGTTCGGCATTTGTTTTCTGAATGAAGAAATTTAGTTTAATCACTGACAAAAATACCAATTTAGGAGTTTTTTTTTTAAGAGAGAGAGAGAGAGAGAGAGAGAGAGAGAGAGAGAGAGAGAGAGATTTAATTTTTTTTTTTTTTTACTTTTTGGGTGGACACAACATCTTTGTTTTGTTTGTGATGCTGAGGATCGAACCTGGGCCGCATGCATGCCAGACAAGCACACTACTGCTTAAGCCGTATCCCCAGCCCCCAATTTAGGAGTTTTTATGTTAAGATACAGACTAAATAGCTCTCCAACTGCTTTAAAAATTTTTTAAAGGTTTCATAATTACATATCTGCCTGTATTTAAGAATTGTTTTCACTCACCCAAATTTGTCTGTCATTTGTGCAGTTGAAATTTAAGATACTGACTCATAAAGAATAAGTCTTTTTGTGTTACTTTTTAACCTTGAAGGTACCACTCTTAAATTAAGCTTTTAGACCTCTATCAGCTTCTGATATACAGCCAAAACCTTGCTGAAATAAATTTGTAGAGTTTAGCAGAACAAAATGAAACCTACAATTTCCATGAGATCAGATTGCCAGAATTTATACAAAGAAATTTCAGTAATACACTTTGGCAAACAAAAAGAGATAGATATGTGCAAAAAGAAAATGTTTCCTCGATTATTTTCTTCTGTTTTCAAATGTGTGTGTGTGTGTGTGTGTGTGTGTGTGTGTGTGTGTGTGTGTAACATGGTTAGAGAGCAACTCTATTAATCATGGGAAAGTATAGGGTGTTTTAAATCTATATGTTTATAACCATAATGTATGTATTTTGGAGGTGAGGGTGGCATTGTTTGTCCCATTGAATTAAGTAAAGTTCTTAATTCAACTCGGTTTCTCTGAAGCAGTCCCATGATGACTTTCAGAGTAGCCTTATAAAGAGAAAAGACTTTTAATATTTTCCACAGGAAGAGATGATTTTTCTATGATCTCAAAACCCTTGCTTCTAATAGTAGATCTTATAGTTT
The DNA here is from genome assembly GCF_048772815.1 of Callospermophilus lateralis. Classification (NCBI taxonomy): domain Eukaryota; kingdom Metazoa; phylum Chordata; class Mammalia; order Rodentia; family Sciuridae; genus Callospermophilus; species Callospermophilus lateralis. The sequence continues at coordinate 1,279,007 of NW_027517992.1, read as the reverse complement.
GGGAAAGTGATTTCACTCTCTTGTTGTGTTAATGTGTATTACTACTCAAACTGTTAAGTAAAGAGGAAAAGTGGGGACAGCAAATACCCTGGTTTTGTGTATCATTTTCTCACTTTTGAGAAGAGAAACAAACACTTTGCTCCAAGTAATCTCCTACTTCAGTACAAAACAACCTTGGAAACAGTGGCATACCATAATGTGTTCCTAGAAATAAGTTACTGGTAAGTATTTGTCCCTAATACATATGATCCATTTATTTCCCTTATTTTATATTTACTTATGTTTTAAACTTCACTGAGATAAAACAAATGCTAATGAGTAGCAATCTCAGGATTTTCTGAGTAAAGTCTTATACATTTTGCATTATTTGTCATTTGTATTTTGAGACAAAGCCTTCTTTAGTGTTTATCCATTCACAGGACAAAAATAACTGACTAGTTGCAGAGGCAAAAGTCTTGGAGAAATTATCAAACTTGCCTACGTTTTTATCCTTACGCTCCGTTTCAGAATTGTGATGCATTGTTCATTGATATACATTATGTGTTTAATGCTGTTCCTACATTTATAATTTATCAAAGATGCAATTCTTATTCTTGGCTATAAAAATGTTAGAAAACAGAATATACTAGGAATATTTTTAGGAAAAGACCTTGGGTAACTTTTGTATGTTGGGGTAGATGTAGAGCTATGGGCTGGTTGAAGACATAAGGTGTCAGATTGTGAACTTATTCTTCTTAAAGTTAAATGTTCTTTTTTTAATTTTTATTATTGGTTGTTCAAAACATTACATAATTTTTCACATATCGTATTTCATACATTTGATTCAAGTGGGTTATGAAATCCCATTTTTACCCCATATACAGATTGCAGAATCACATTGATTACACATCCACTCTTTTACAAATTGCCATACTAGTGTCTGATGTGTTCTGCTGCCTTTCCTATTCTCTACTATCCCTGCCCCCCTCCCCTTCCCTCCCATCTTCTCTCTCTACCCCATCTACTATAATTCATTTCTCCCCCTTGTTTTTTCCCAATTCCCTCACTTCCTTTTATATGTAATTTTGTATAAAAATGAGGATCTCCTTCCATTTCCATGCAATTTCCCTTCTCTCTCCCTTTCCCTCCCACCTCTCATCCCTGTTTAATGTTAATCTTCTTCTCATGCTCTTCCTCCCTGCTCTGTTCTTAGTTGTTCTCCTTATATCAAAGAAGACATTTGGCATTTGTTTTTTATGGATTAGCTAGCTTCACTTAGCGTAATCTGCTCTAATGCCATCCATTTCCCTGCAAATTCCATGATTTTGTCATTTTTTAGTGAAGAGTGATACTCCATTTTGCATAAATGCCACATTTTTTTTTATCCATTCATCTATTGAAAGATATCTAGGTTGGTACCACAGTCTAGCTATTGTGAATTGTGCTGCTAGTAACATCGAAGTGGCAGTATCCCTGTAGCATGCTCTTTTAATTTCTTCAGGGAATAGTCCGAGAAGGGCAATAGCTGGGTCAAATGGTGGTTCCATTCCCAGCTTTCCAAGGAATCTCCATACTGCTTTCCAAATTGGCCGCACCAATTTGCAGTCCAACCAGCAATGTACAAGTGTAGCCTTTTCCCCACATCCTCGCCAGCACTTGTTGTTGTTTGACTTCCTAATGGCTGCCAATCTTACTGGAGTGAGATGGTATCTTAGGATGGTTTTGATTTGCATTTCTCTGACTGCTAGAGATGGTGAGCATTTTTTCATGTACTATTTGATTGATTGTATGTCCTCCTTTGAGAAGTGTCTGCTCAGGTCCTTGGCCCATTTGTTGATTGGATTATTTGTTATCTTATTGTTTAATTTTTTGAGTTTTTTATATTCTCTGGATATTAGGACTCTATCTGAAGTGTGAGGAGTAAAAATTTGTTCCCATGATTTAGGCTCCCTATTTACCTCTCTTATTGTTTCTATTGCTGAGAAAACCTTTTCAGTTTGAGTATGTCCCATTTATTGATTCTTGTTATTAACTCTTGTGCTATGGGTGTCCTATTAAGGAATTTGGAGCCCGACCCCACAATATGTAGATCGGAGCCAATTTATTCTTCTATCAGATGCAGAGTTTCTGATTTGATATCAAGCTCTTTGATCCATTTTGAGTTAACTTTTGTACATGGCGAGAGAAAGGGATTCAGTTTTATTTTGCTGCATATGGATTTCTAGTTTTCCCAGCACCATTTGTTGAAGATGCTATCCTTCTGCCATTGCATGCTTTTAGCAACTTTATCAAATATAAGATAGTTGTAATTTTGTGGATTGGTCTCTGTGTCCTCTATTCAGTACTATTGGACCACCTGCCTGTTTTGGTACCGGTACCATGCTTTTTTTGTTACTATTGCTCTGTAGTATAGCTTGAAGTCTGGTATCGCTATACCGCCTGATTCACCTTTCCTGCTTAGAAATTTTTTCACTATTCTGGATCTTCTTTTTATCCATATGAATTTCATGATTGTTTTATCTATTTCTACAAGAAATGCCATTGGGATTTTGATTGGCATTGCATTAAACCTATAGAGAACTTTTGGTAATATTGCCATTTTGATGATGTTAGTTCTGCATATCCATGAACAGGGTATATTTTTCCATCTTCTAAGATCTTCTATTTCTCTCTTTAGGGTTCTGTAGTTTTCATTGTATACATCTTTAACCTCTTTTTTAGGTTGATTACCAAGTATTTTATTTTTTTTAGGATATTGTGAATGGGGTGGTTTTCCTCATTTCCATTTCTGAAGATTTGTCACTGATATATAGGAATGCGTTTGATTTATGTGGGTTGATTTTATTTTCTGCCACTTTGCTGAATTCATTTATTAGCTCTAGTAGTTCCTTTGTAGACCCTTTTGGTTCAGCTAGGTATAGAATCTGGCCATTGGCAAATACTGATAATTTAAGTTTTTCTTTTTCTATTTTTATTCCTTTAATTTCTTCCATCTGTCTAATTTCTCTGGCCAGTGTTTCAAGAACTATGTTTAACAGAAGTGGTGAGAGAGGGCAACCCTGTCTTGTTCCAGATTTTAGAGGGAATTCCTTCAATTTTTCTCCATTCAGAATGATGGTAGCCTGGGGCTTACAATAGATAACTTTTACAATATTGAGGTATGTTCCTATTATCTGTATTTTTTCTAGAGTTTTGAACATAAAGGGATGCTGTACTTTGTAGAATGCTTTTTCTGCATCTATCAAGATGATCATATGTTTCTTATTTTTAAGTCTACTGATGTGGTGAATAACATTTATTGATTTCCATATATTGAACAAGCCTTGCATCCCAGGGATGAATCCTACTTGATGATGATGCACGATCTTTTTGATATGTTTCTGTATCTGATTTGCCAGAATTTTATTGAGTATTTTTGCATCTATGTTCATTAGAGATATTGGTCTGCAGTGTTCTTTCTTTGAAGTGTCTTTGTCTGTCTTAGGAATCAGGGTGATGGTGGCCTCATGGTATGAATTTGGAAGTTCTCCCTCTTTTTCTATTTCCTAAAATAGCTTGGAAAGTATCGGTATTAGTTCTTCTTAAAGGTTTTGTAAAACTCTGCTGTATACTCATCCAGTCCTGGGCTTTTCTTAATTGGTAGTCTTTTGATGGCTTCTTCTATTTCCTCAATTGATATTGGTCTGTTTAGGTTGTATATATCCTCCTGACTCTATCTGGGCAGAATAAGAAATTTATCCATGCCTTCACTATCTTCTATTTTATTGGAGTATAAGGATTCAAAATAATTTCTAATTATCTTCTGTATTTTTGAAGTGTCTGTTGAGATATTACCTTTTTCATTCCCATATGCTATTAATTTGTATTCTCTCTATTCTTCTCTTCATTAGCATGGCTAAGGGTCTGTCGATCTTATTTATTTTTTCAAAGAACAAACTTTTAGTTTTGTCAATTTTTAAATTGTTTCTTTTGTTTTAATTTCATTGGTTTCAGCTCTGATTTTAATTATTTCTTGGCTTCTACTTCTTTTGCTGTTGGTTTGCTCTTCTTTTTATTGTTTTTTGAGGTGAAGTGTGAGAACATTTATTTGTTGTTTTTTCTTTTTTTTAAGGAATGAACTCCAACCAACAAAGTTTCCTCTTAGAACTGCTTTCATTGTTTCCCATAGATTCTGATCTGTTGTGTCTGTGTTTTCATTTATCTCTAAGAATTTTTTAATTTCCTCCTTGATTTGTTCTGTAACCCATTGATCATTCAGTAACCTATTGTTCATTCTCCAAGTGATGCATGATTTTTCCTTCCTTCTTTTATCGTTGATTTCCAGTTTCATTCCATTATGATCAGACAGGATGCATGGTATTATATCTACTCCTTTATAATTTCTGACAATTGTCCTGTGACATAATATAGCATCTATTTTTGAGAAAGATCCATGTGCTGCAGAGAAAAAAGTGTAACTGCTTGTTGTTGGGTGGTATATTCTATATATGTCAATTAATTCTAGGATATTAATTTTATTATTGAGTTCTATAGTTTCTTTATTCAACTTTTGTTTGGAAGATCTGTCCAGTGGTGAGAGAGGTGTGTTGAAGTCTCCCATAATTATTGTATGGTGGTCTATTAGACTCTTGAACTTGAGAAGAGTTTGTTTGATGAACATAGCTGCACAATTGTTTGTGGCATATATTTTTCTGATTGTTATGTCTTGTTGGTATATGGTTCCCTTGAGCAGTATGTAGTGTCCTTCTTTATCCCTTTTGATCAACTTTGGCTTGAAGTCTATTTTATTTGATATGAGTATGGACACTCCTGCTTGTTTCCGAGGCCCATATGAGTGATATGATTTTTCCCAACCTTTCACCTTCAGTTTATGTATGTCTTTTCCTATCAAATGCATCTCCTGTAGGCAGCATATTGTTGGATCATTTTTTTTAATCCATTCTGCTAGCCTGTGTCTCTTGATTGGTGAGTTTAAGCCATTAACATTTAGGGTTATTATTGAGATATGGATTGTACTCCCAGCCATATTTGTTTATTTATGTTACTTAACATGGTTTGTTTTTCCTCTTTGATTACTTTTTCCCTTTACTGTACTACCTCATGCTGTTGGTTTTCATTATTATTCTCCATTTTCTCTTCCTGTAATGTTTTGCCGAGGATGTTTTGAAGAGCTGGTTTTCTAGCTGTAAATTCTTTTAACTTTTGTTTATCGTGGAAGATTTTAATTTCATCTTCCATCCTGAAGCTTAATTTCGCTGGATACACAATTCTTGGCCGGAACCCATTTTCTTTCAGCATTTGAAATACGTTGTTCCAGGATCTTCTAGCTTTCAGAGTCTGTATTGAAAGATCATCTGTTATCCTGAATGATTTACCCCTAAATGTAATCTGCTTCCTTTCTTTTGTAGCTTTTAAAATTCTCTCCTTATTCTGTATGTTGGGCGTCTTCATTATTATGTGTCTAGGTGTGGATCACTTAAGATTTTGCACATTCAGCGTCCTGTAAGCTTCTAGGATTTGGGATTCTGTTTCATTCTTCAAGTCTGGGAAGTTTTCTCATATTATTTCATTGAACAGATTGCTCATTTATTTGGTTTGAACCTCTATACCTTCCTGTATCCCACTAACTCTTTAAGTTTGGTCTCTTTATGTTATCCCATTTTTTTTGGATGTTCTTCTCATTGTTTCTTAACTGTCTCGCCGGGCTGTTTATGTTCTTTTCAAGTTGAAATACTTTGTCTTCATTGTCTGATGTTCTATCTTCTAAGTGTTCTACTCTGCTGATAGTACTCTCATTTGAGCTTTTAATTTGTTTTATTTCTTCCTGCATTTCTACGATTTCTGTTTGTTTGTTTTTTATAACCTCTATCTCCCTGTATAGTTGATCTTTTGCTTCTTGAGACTCCAGATCATCTGAAGCATGTAAATCCTGAATTCTTTATCTGACATTCGATCTGCTGCAGATATTACCTCTTCTAAAGTTTAGTTGACCTGCATTGCTGTGGTCCTTTCTTTCCTTGTCTTTTCATACTGCTCACGTTTCTTTCTGCTTTGTGAAACTGTTGTGTTATTCAATTTTCCCCATATATATTTATATTGCTCTTGTATAGTTGCAAAGTCTCCCTTTTGTGGAGAAAGACAATGTTAACAGTTCTCAATATCAGTAGTACATCATCTAAGTGCACGTTTTCCTTATTACTACATATATAACTAGACTCTATGTCTACAAATGTTGGTTTTGATTATTGTTTACAAATATAGTCATTAGTTTCATGAAAGGCATACTGTTTCTGGTAGCTTGAAGAAAACTGAATTTTAGGTGTAGAATGTTATGTTTAGGGGGAAAGGAGTGAGGGTATAGGGTTAATCTAACTTAGTAACTTTGGAGAGCTCTAACCATTATATGGGCAATTATTGGAAGAATGTATAGATTCAAATTCCTATCTGTATTTATAAGATTATCCTACTTATGAATAGTAAAATTTAGAGGGTTGCAAGTGGGTTAGAGGTAGTAAGAGGTAGGAAAACAAATAACAAGGAAAGGAACAGAAAAAAAAGAGCGGAAAAAAGAAAATAAGAGAAAAATGAAAAGAAATAAAAAGGGGAAAGGGAGGTGGGGCATATGAAATTCCTCTATAGTATATTATTCTGGTGATTCAGTTGTTAAAGACCTTTTGCATGTACAATTTTTGGTTTCACATATGTTGAGGTTGTGAGGACCAGAGGGGGAAGGGTAGAGGAGACTGGGTGAATGGTTAAGAAAAGACAGAGAAGAGAAAAAAAGGAAGAAAAAAATGTCTCTCAGAACTCTTTCATTTCTTCTAGTTGGTGGCATTGTCTATTCCTAGCTTGAGTCTCTGGGTTCAAGATGGTGGTGGTAGTCAGTGTGAGAGGACTTGAGCTTCCACCTGTGGCCTCTCTACTCTTATTCTCTGAAATGTAAACCAGGTGCTTGATCTGCTGTAGAACCACGCTGATAGCCATGCCAACCGGTTGGTGGGTTTTAAGTGTTGGTGGGATTTTCCAAAATGAGTTCTATCAGTTTTTCTTATGAGGTGTTTGATGAGGTGGGGGTGTTGGGGAAACCTATGTTTGTCCAGACCTTGGTCAGGTGACTGCTCGGGCGCGCGGCAGGGCCCCTCCTCCAGTTGAGGTGGTCTGTCTACCGCACAGGCAGGAGGCTGGGCTCCTCCAACTGGGGAGGTCTGTCTACCATGCAGGCAGGAGGCGGGAGACTGGGCTCCTCCTCCAGCTGGGGTGGTCTGCCTAGTGCATAGGCAGTCGCTGGGCCCCTCCTCCACTTGGGATGATCTGTCTACCACACTGGTGGGCTGCTGGGACCCTTCTCCAGGTCGCATAATCTGCCTACCTTGCAGGCGCAGGCAGCGGCTTCTCCCCTCCTTTAATTGGGGTGGTCTTTCTCACGTGCTGGAGGGCCACTGGGCCTCTTCTCTGGGTCGCATAATCTGCCTACCATGAAGGCGGGAGGCTGGGCTTCTCCAACTGGGGTCGTCTGTCTACCATGCCAGCAGGCTGCTGGGCCCCTTCTGTAAATGTTCTTTTATTTGCAACTGAATTCATCCCAACAGAATTTTAAACTGTTTAACATGTAGATAATATGATCCTGAAAGTGGATCAACATGAAAAATAGTGAATTATTATTATTTTATTTATTTTTTTAGGTATACATTATAGTCTAGCTGCTTTAGCATATTATACATACATAGCATATAACTTCTTCTATTAAAGATCCCATTCCTGTGGTCAAAAATAGTCCTGTATTTACATTTGAACATAGGAATGTAATGTCAGATTCATTCTACTGTCTTTCCTCTCCCCTCTCAGCCCTTTATTCCCTTTTGTCTTATCCAACAAACTTCTATTTTCCCCCCATACTTATGTGTGCTAGCATACACATATTAAGAAAAATATTCAGACTTTCAGAGTTGGAGAACTGGATTATTTCACTAGGCATGATAGTCTCCAGTTCCATCCATTTACTGGCAAATGACACAGTTTGATTCTTCATGGTTGAGTCCATTGTGTATATATGACACATTTTCTTTATCCATTAATCTGTTGAAAGGCACCTAGGTTGATTCCACAGCTTAGCTTTTGTGAATAGCTGCTATAAATATGTATGTGGCTGTGTCACTATAGTTTCATTTGGTTATACACTGAGGAGCAGAATAACTGGGTCAAATTGTCATTCCATTCCAGGTTTTCTGATAAATCTCTATACTGCTTTTCTGAGTGATTGCTTGGTGCAATGTATGAGTGACTCTTTTCTCCACATTCTCACAGACATTTATTGTTACTTGCATTCTTTATATTTATCATTCTACCTGAAGTGACATAAAATCTCAGTGTAGTTTTAATTTGCATTTTTCTAATTGCTAAAGATGTTGAACTTTTTTTTTCATATACTGGTTATTTGTTTGCATGTCTTTTTCTTTGGGTTATTTGGTGTTTTTTAAAATTTTTTTGTGGGGTATCTTTTTGTGGATGTGTTAATATTTTGAGTTGTTTATATATTCTGGAGATTAATGTTCTATCTGAGGGGTCAGTGACAAAGATTTTCTCCCATTCTATAGGCTGTCTACTCACATACTTGATGGTTTCCTTCGATGTAAAGATACCACCCCATTTATTGATTCTTTACTTCTTGTGCTTTAAGAGTCTTTTTTGAGGAATTCAGTTCCTACACTGACATGATGGAGTGCTGGGCCTGTCTTGTCTTGTAAGAGGCCTAGGGACTTTAGTCTAATGTCTAGGTCCTTGATCCACTTTATGCTGGGTTTTGTGTGGGATGAGAAATAGGGGTTAAATCTCTCCTACTATATATGGGTTTTCAGTTTTCCCCACGCAATTAGTTGAAGAACCTGTCCTTTCCCCCAAAACATGTTTTACAGTGTGTTTGTCTAGTATTAAATAACTATATATGTGAGGTTTTCTCTGAGGCTTCTCTTCTGTTCTGCAAAGTTTTTCTTTTCTTTCTTTTTTCTTTTTTTTTAATGGAAATGAAAACTCAGTGTGCCTGAGGTGGCCAAATGCAGTATACCTGCAGGTTACATTTATGTGCTGTGTTTATACCTGTGGTTCATTGCCTTCTTGGAATTTACTTGTGAAATATAAGTAATAAGATAAAATCAATAAAAATTATGATAGCAACAGCAGAATATTCAATCAATGACAGGTCCACATTGAGCAGGAATCCTGACATTGTAGGAAGAGCATCATGGGGCTAGTCCTCTTTTCTCTGCCTTCTGCCTCTTCCTCTCTCTCCATCATCCTTCCCTTCCTCCATCTCTTTTATCCTCAGTTGCTTAGGGTCTGTCTAACTTGATGAGGCTGGCTTTCAACTTGTGATCCTCCCAGCTCAGCTTCTCAAACCATTACTATTCAGGGTGTGTCCCACTGTACCCAGCTTGTTTACTGGTTTTCCATAGGGATATTTTGTGTGTTTTAAACTTTGTAATTTGTTTGATTCTATCTTTTTTTGCTATTGTTACAATTAGCTACACATAACAGTATAATGCATTGACACAGCATACATAAATGGTGCCACCAGAAATGCTGGAGTTGCTGGGATGGTCGCCTTCACATCTGAGCCTGTTCTCTTCCCACCACTGCTCCCAGTGCACTGGGGCCACCGCTCCCAGCCCGATGTGCCAAGCTTTGGCAAGAGCTCGCCACTGTCGTCCATCCACAAGGACACGCAGGAGTGCATTAAGGCAGAGATCAAATGCATGGTAGCCTCCAAGTGTGGAAATCTCAAGCTGAAATGCATGGTCCCTGGAGGAGAAAGAGCTCAACAGCCAGAACACGGAGGAGGCCCCCACTGCAGAGCCTGCTGTGCGAGCAGGTGGCACAGCTCAAGCAGAAAGCCCTCAACCACGTCAACAGAAATGGCCAGCTGCTGCCCAAGCATCAGGTGCCCGTGTACTGAGCCCAAGTACAGGGCGCATGTGTGGCACCCCTCCTGGAGGGACCAGCTCCCGGAGGGGGACGTGGGCGCCCCCCACTTGGAGAGGATGCGGTTCCCGGGGATATCCCAGGGTGCTCAGAACTCAGAAACGGTGCCCAGGACTTGACAAGCTGGACCCCCTGCTCCTTGGGGGAGGGGGCAGCACATGACCTCTCCCCTCGCGCTGCCTTTGTCTTTACCTTGAGCTACCCCTGTTCCCTGGGCTTCTGCCCTGTATTGCACAGACCCTTGCCTAGGCCCCCTCCCTCGCCCCATCTGCCACCCCTTTGTACATGCCACTGTGGAAGGGGGTTCTGTAGGAAGCAGCCTCCAGCTTGCATTTTTTTTTTACTTTTTTTTTTTGCCTTTGGAAGAGAGAAGAACACAGTGTTCCATTCTGCCCCATTTATGTCTCTACTCAGGAACAAATGGTTGTGTGTGCTTGTGTGTGTTTTTTCTTGTGTTGGTTTTTTAAAGAAATGGGAAGAAGAAGAACAACAAATCTACTCAGCCTCACTCTCACTCCCCGCTTCTGTCCTCCTGATACCCCTCCCCCCCGCCCTATTTTTTTCTTTTTTTTTTGTTTTTGTTTTGCTTCAAGTCCACATTCCTGTTTGTAATCCTCTGTTTCCCCGATTTTGTTTTCAGTGAAGTCTCCATACTCCAAAAAAGACAAAGAATGTTTCCCTTGTGTTTACCATTGACAGCTTTTTTAGTCTTAAGATATATTTCTACTATACATAGTTTTCTAGTGTTTTAACCATGTATTTAGTTAATTTTTTTTCTGCATTTTTTGAAATAACTTTCCAATTTTTTTCTTTACATCTATTTACTTAAAAAAATGTTTATTGATTTCCATGTGTTGAACCAACCCTGCATCCCTGGGACAAAGCCCACCGATCATGATGCACTATCATTTTAATATGATTTTGTATGCTGTTTGCCATAATTTTATTGAGAATTATTACATCTCTGTTCATCAAGAATGCTGGTCTGAAATTCTCTTTCCTTGATGTGTTTTTGTCTGGTTTTTGCATCAGGTTGACATTAATTTCATAGAATGAGGTTAGAAGGTTTTTCTATTTTCTATTTCATAAAATAATTTTAGAAGAATTGGTGTTCATTCTTTTTTCAACTTCGTGTAGAACTGCACTGAGAATTCCTTTGCTAATTTTTTTGTAACTTTTTAGGCTTGTGATAAACCCTTCCTTGGGAGAATTAATGTAGTACACTCAAGACTTCATACTTTAGAGGAGAAATACCTACCTTAACATTAGCCTGCTTTGACAAATGTTAATCCTCAAATAACATTTTTTAAAACATTTTTTGTTTTCCTCAGTGTACTGACACCTCGAAGACCCCTTTTTTTAGACGTGTGTGTGTGTGTGTGTGTGTGTGTGTGTGTGTGTATGCAGTGTTTTGTGGTCACTTGGTAAAACTGCATTGAATAACACAGTCATGACTTCAATTTGAGTATTTTACTCAAGATTTTTAGCCCACACCTTAAAGTTTTGATCCATAAAACACTTAAAGTAGCTATAATTTCTGCAGAGTCTCTACATGGAAGTATGAAATGATGGGATAAAATATTTTAACACTCTAACTCTCCAATATTATCAAATTTATTGCTAATGGAATGTAATGTCAATCATACTCTTGACATAATGCTCCTAAAAAATATAAAAGCCTTTGAAATAAAGAAAACACAAGAGTACCAGTCAAAGAAAGTGAAAGAGCCCCCATGAGAGCAGGATGAACATTATGAAATACTTCTGGATTAAAAGATAAGTTCCATGAAAAGTGAAATCAACATTTTTCATGTGTGTATATTGGGATAATTACTACACTAAGATATTTAGGTTTTTGTAGAGTAAGAGAATAGAAGATAGTATTACACTTTTAAAAAATAAGGAAATAAGAGGAGCTCTGTCATAAACATCATGCTGAATTTAGCTGGAAGCCCAAATGTGAAGCCTAGAGATGTTTTGTAGAAAGCAACTAAGTTGAGCAAATAGATTATCAGTTCTCTTTCTGCTGAGGACAGAGTTGAAGGTAATAGTTTAAACACATACTTTTAATAAATTCAGTAGAATGCTTCATTTCAAGGGAAACTAATAAACCAGGATGTGGCAGAAGGAACTGTCAAGTTCAACTTGTTAAACTGTCTTTGATTCAATAATAACAGAAAGTCTTCTCAGATAAATGGCTACACTTTGAATATTGCTGCAATATTCATTAACTCTGGCACCTCTACAGAATAGTCACTCAGAGCCTGAAAGACTCATGGGTCCAAAGAAGTAGGTACCCTGGCCTTTAAGTCTTCTTCAAGAAAAATTTGCTTTTTTTTTCAAGCTTTAGATATTCTGACATGAATGTTTGAATTCATATATTTGAGGCAAAGCTGTACTCTGATGATCCAATTATCTTTCTCATTTAAAATTACAAAAATTTCTGTAGAAACTGCTTACTGTACCAGAACACCCCAAGTCTGTTGTCATTCATTGAATGAATTTAAATTGTCTTTGAAAAACATTTTTTTTCTTTAAAATTTTCAGTGAACAAAATCATCCTTTAATATTTGGGTAAAAAAATCACTGAAAATTCATTTGAAAATTTGAATACTTCTCAGGAAACGATCAAATAACTTATTCTAAATTATTATAAACTGCTCTTATTACAGAAAAGTCAGTAATGTAATAGAAAATAATCTGGTTTTTATTGCTGTTTTTTTTTCTTTTTGTTTCTGTTTTTAGCAAAACAATGTTAGGCCTCTCACTAGACCACGGATATGTATGGCTGGTTGTATAATAAAGTTAATTTTTAAAAAACTCGAAATAATGTTTCATGTGAGTGTGTATACTCTTAAAATATATTTTTTCAGGTTTTTAAATTGAAAACAACTCAGAGTAATAACAGACACTATAAATGTATATGCCTCCAAAAGAGCTTTAGTTTCCAAATGAGTAGTTTGTGAGAAGTAAGTATGGAGAATGAACTGAGACATCTTCTCTTAGAAAGAAATCAAGGAAAGGATGGAGATTGAGAGATAAGAAGGAAATAACCAATAAAATGAGGAAGGAGGAAAGTAGAGAAGAGAGAAAGGAAAGAAAACATTTGACTAATGTTTTTTTTTTCTCATTTGGGAATGAAGACAGATTAAAAGCACCTTCTTCCTGAGGGAGCCAGTTTTTCTCACAATTACCTCTTCCCATTGTAGTCCATCTTCTCATTCTCTCACCCTCATCATATTGAATATTTAGCAGATATACATTTTCATTATGAACTAATCTTGGCTTGAAGATAATTTCATCAGCTACTGTACAGTTCAGCTTAGCCATGAGCAGGTAGTTTAAGAACAGTGAAAAAAAAAAAAAAAAAGAACTGCAGATGCCAATCATGCAGGATTTTCTCTTTCCCATTCTAGGAACCAAAATGAGAACCTCTTTTCTGTTAACCACCAAATGCCTAGTATTTATCTTATCAATAAAACTGTGTTTTTCAGTAATATTACCGACAATTTATCTGCCTCTTAATGTGTATCAGTACACCTCTTTACTTGGACGATCTACATTTATTTCAACCAGAAATTTGTTGGGTAAGAAGAAGAAAGTAATCTCATTTTATACGTAGCATATTGGAAGTGAGGTGGACTTAAAAAAAATCTCAGATAATTTTCTCATGAATATAAGTGTAGTAAAATAAGTTAAGAACATTTTTTCCTTAGTTTTCAAAGAATTACTGCCCATGGAGCAGAGTGATAAATAATAATTTTTTATTGATTATAAGCATATTTGAAGGTAAAGTACTAATTTATTCACTAAGGGCTTATGTTCACTATTCTCTAAAAAGATAATAATAAAAAAATTGTAAAAATGGATTTTCTTGACTTTTTGTAGGAAAACACCAGCAATACTTCATAGAAAAGTATACAAAAAAAAAAAGAAAAGCAAAAGAAAAAAAGAAAAGAAAGAAAAACAAGGTTGTTGGAAATTAATTCTCAGAAGAAATTTTATTGTTGAGGGCCAGTCCTAAGCAGGCATGTTTGAGGCTAGGAAAACCACCAAGCCTTCTTTGTTTTAATTAACAGACTTTATTTTAAGGAGACTTGTAAATTTACAGGAAAATACAGCATGTAGTACCATGCTCCCATATGCTTTCCCTTATTCAGAGTTTCTACTATTGTTTTTCTTCGTGTATTACTGAGAAACATTTTATGTAAGCACAAAATCAAAATGTTTTGCCAATAGTGATAATATTAAATAATTATTGATATCAATAAATAGTTTAATTATTTATTAAAACACCAATTTTACAGTTTTTTAAGCATTGACAAAGAATAATGTCAATTACAATGATGGCATCTTACAGAGTGGATTCACCATGCCAAAAGTTCCTGTTTTTCACCTCTTTAACATTTTCTACTCCCCCAGATTTCTTGGGAAAGTTTAACATTTTTAATGTTTTTACTTTTCCAGAATGTCATAAATTTGGAATTTTACAAATATGACATTTCAGAGAGTATATTATTTCTGGCAGTATATATTTATGATGCCTCCATGTTCTTTCATGTTTGATAGTAAATTTTACATTTTAAAAAATTTTTGAATAACCGTCCACTGTATAGATATATCACAGTGTTTATTATTAATAACAGGTAAATAGCTAATGAAGTATCTCTTAGCTGCTTCCTGTTCTTGGCAATCATGAATGAAGAAGCTGTGGACATTTGTATGTGGGTTTTGTGTGGACATAACTTTCAATTCCATTGAATTAACACTGAGAAATACAATTAATGGGCCATAATAAGTGTACAACAAACTGTCTTCCAAAGTGGATGTCCTGTTTTGTTATCCCAACAGCAATGTATGAGAGTTCTTCTTGTTTCCCATCTTTGCCAGCTCTTGATATTTTCAGGTTGGAAATTTTGTAAATTTTTATAGGCATATTAATTTGTAATTCCTTAATAGCATATAATATTCAGCATCTATTTCTATGTTTTCCAAATTTATATTATGTTTTTTGGAGGAACATTTATTTTTTTTATTCAAATTTAAAACAATTTTATTAGGTTAATACTAAAATACAATAAACTATACATATGTAAGTCATTATTTGTCATGTTGGATATACCTTTTTACCAGTGTAACAGTGACCACAATCAAGTTTGTATTGATAGTTTATGCAGATTTTTCTTGGTACCCTTTTGTAATTTCTACCTCTTGCATCCTCCTCCCACCAGGGGAAAACAAAACAAAACAAAACAAACAAAACAACAACAACACTGACTGACTTTGTATTGTGATAGATGATACAGTAGATTGGATATCACACAAATTAATTTTCAGAGTCTTAGTCTGCTTCGATAGTCACCTTGGAATAATTATTCAACTCTCAAAACTACTGTACTCATCTGTTAGATATGAGATCTTCCAATCAGGACTCAAGATAGTGTAAAGATCAGGACAAAGTAAATAATGAATCAAGAATACTCACTGACCGGAGAAGGTTTTTGATTTCTGGTATTCAGTGTTACCATCCATGCCTTAGTTTGGTGATTCAGAGTACTTGTGGGAGACTATAACTCCATAGTTTTTTTTTTCCTTTTATTTTATTTTATTTGTTTTTTTAGATATGCATGATGATAGATTATATTTTGGCATATTATAAATACATGGAGTATATAACTCATTCTATTTAGAATTCTATTTTTGTGGTTCTACATAGAGCAGTTACTCTGGTCATGTGTTCAAATACAAAGATAAGTAATTTCTGTCCAATTCCATAGTTCATTTCTGTCACCTCTAACTATAATTGTATAGACTTCACTGTTTTCAAGTTTTTTTTTTTCTTATTGGTGTTATTGAGGTTGAATTCTCATAAAAGTGCCTATCAAAAATAATTTAAGTAGTGACATTGACAATGTTGTGGTATAATTACCACAATTACCTTTTTTAAGCATTTTAATAACTGAAAATAAACCATGTAATCTGTTAATCAACCACTGACTTATATACCTTCCAAGGCCTGGAAACAAACTCTCTCCTTTCCAACTCTATGATTCCCAATTTTTTGATATTTAATATAAATGTAGTTATAGCACAGGTGAAATTTCATGTTTCATTTTTGTTTACTTTTCTTAACATTTTTGAGATTTGTCTACATGGTCACCTGTATCAGTACTTCATTTTTATGGCAGAGTAATATATGTAATCAGTATATCTATAGGTATATCAATATATACCTATAGATATATGTATATATTTATATCAATATATCTATATGTACATGTGCTTACTCAGACAGGGATACATATAAATAAATAAACTCATTTGTTTATCATTCTTGATGGAAATTTGGATTTTCATATATTTCCTAGTGGACATGGTGATGCCATTAATATTCATGTTCAACTGTTTTAATATCTCTTTTCAGTTCATTTGGAAATATAGCTAGGAATGAAATTGGTCAGTCATGTGGTTATTCTATGTTTAAAATTTTAGTAATAATCAGTTTTATTCCTATACCTACTATACCATTTTATATATTTAACAGAAGTGTGGGTAGCTTCCAGTTGTTTCACATGGTGCCCAACACTTCTATTTTTAACATAATTAAGGCATTCTCTTGTTCATAAAGTACTCTTTCATGTTATTTGTTGGAATTCTGTTGTTCAGGTTGTTGTTGTAGTAGTTTTGATATAGGGAAGTGAACCCTACGTTGGTCCACCAATGAGATACATCTCCTGCCTCTTTTTTTCACAATTTCTCACTAAGTTACCCAAGGTTCTCAGACTTGAAATATTCCTGCAGACTCTTGAGTAGTTTTGATAGAGCATGCACATATTAATAGACAAAAAAGAAAAGCATCTAATAGAATATTAGATGCTAGCAGAGTCTACTATTAATTTTAATTTCATTTCCCATTTGGCAAGTGCTGTTTAGCATCTTTGCAGATGTTTTCATGCTCTTTCTAGAGCTTATTTGTGAAGGGTCTTTTCATGTCTTCTTCTCTTCTATATTTTTCATTCACTGGAACTCTTGTGGCACAGTATTCCACCATTTAAACTAATTGAACAGGATCATTAATTGAGGAATTATTATTGTGTATTTTGATTATTTTATTATTTAGAAGATATACGTTTACAACTTTTCTACAAGTTACCTGAACCAGTTCTCAATTTTCAGTTGTTTATTACAGCATAATTTTAAATACCAAATTACATGTACTTCCTAGCAATGAACAACTGGAAACTGAATTTATAAATTATTATATGGCACTCTAAAGACTCTAAAAATGTAAGCAAAAAGAAAAATTACAGTATTGCAGAACATTCACTACTCAATTTGAAGAATTTTTGAAACTATAGTTATCAAGGCAGGATTGGCCTAAGGATAAGCACTAGATTCTAGAAACAAATACAGGCATCTATGGTTCCATAGTTTTTGAAAATCATGCCAAGAAAATTCAATGAGAAGAAAGTAGTCTTTTTAATAAAACTGAAATGTGTGGTATCCATATGGAAAGATTAACTCAGTCCTTACTTTTATACACAGAAATAACTTGAAAGAAGTCCTGAACCAAAATATAAAAGATTAATACTCTAAAACTTAAATACAAAAGATTAATACTGTAGAAAGAGGAAATCACAGAAGAAAATATTCACAAACTTGGAGTAGGTAAAAAATAATTTCTAAAGAAAAAGAAAGTGTGAACCAAAAAAGATTAAAAATTGATAAATGTGACTCCATCAAAATTCAAAACATATTCTTCAAGGGATGTTAAGAAAGTATAAAGGCAGTCCTTTGCATTTCATAAAGTATGTACTTGAAAAATGGCTTATAACCAGAACACATAAAGAACTCTTGCAGCTCATTAATGAAGCTCTCTTAATTAAAGAATAGACTGAAATGGATTATAAATAGCTCATGTAGTACAGGAAAAGGTGTTTCACCTCATTACATATCAACAAAATAAAAATCAGTACAATAATAAGATAATGTTGTATACTCACTAGAATAGCTTAAATTAAAAATTTGAGAAGAGCAGTACCAGTGGCTGAGATGTGAACTAGTCAGAACTTTCTCATATTGCCAATAATGTAAAATGATAAAACCTTTTTGAGAAAACAGTGTGGTTGTTTCTTATATTACCAAAAGAACCAATAATTGTATTCTGAAGTGTTTACCTAAGAAAAATGAAAACATATCTTCACATACAGACTAGTACATAAATGCTTATGTAGTTAAAATAACTCTTATCTGAAAATTTGGGGATCAGAATAATTTCAAATTTTTTTTAAAGTTAGAATATTTTTATAGACTTTACCATTAGAGAGTCAGTAACCTAAAAATACAAATCTGAAATGCTCCAAGATTCAAAACTTTTTGAGCATCATATTGGCATTCAATAAATTTTGGATTTTGGAACATTCAGGTTTTGGAAATTTTGATTAAGGATACTCAGCCCATAACAGCTTTAGTTAATAGCCCCAAATTGGAAACAGATATTCATCAAGTAATGAATTAACAAATATGTGATATGTCTATGTCGTGGAATACTATTGAGCAGAAAAGAGAGTAAAGTGCCGCATATGTAAAAATAATATATATGCATCTCAGATACATGATGCTAATGGGCCAGACACAAAAGAATACCAACTGTGTGATTCCATTTACTGCTCAGATTAGTACATCAGAAATGCTAGAAAAGACATTTAATCTATGGGGACAAATGGGTAGACAGTTTGCCTAAAGCTTAGGGTGGGTTATGATGGACCTGCATGCAGTAGAAGGGAACTGTTTGGGATGATATATGTATTCTGTATTTTTTTGTTCTAATTATTTCTACATCCCAGGAGAATGCATTTTGGTGTAATGTACACAAATGGGGCACAAATGCTCATTCCTCTGGCTATACACAATGCAGAATCACACAAGATGAACAATTATCCTATATATATGGTAAGAATATCTTACTCACTCTACCATTTTTTCCACTCTCATTCCTCCACCCCTCCCATGATTCCCCCTACACAAACCAAAGTTCCTTCATTCTTCCCTATTCCTTCCACCCATGGATTAGCATCTGATTATTAGAGAAAACATGTAGCCTTTGGTTTTCAGGATTTGCTTATTTTGCTTAGCATGATATTCTCCAGCTTCATCCATTTACAAGCAAATGCCATAATTTCATTCTTCTTTAAGTATGAGTAATATGTATATGTAATGCATCTATCTATCTATCTATCTATCTATCTATCTATCTATCTATCTATCCAACTATCTATCTATCCATCCATCCATCCATCTATCTATCTATCTATCTATCCATCCATCTATCTATCTATCTAGATATCTAGATATCTCATTTTTTTTATCCATTCATCTGTCATACGACACCTAGGTTGGTTCCACAATTTAGCTACTGTGAATTGAGCTTCTATAAACATTGATGTGGATGAATCACTGTAATGTGCTGATTTTAAGTCCTTTGGGTATGAAGCAAGGAGTGGGATAGCTGTGTGTCAAATGGTCATTCTATTTCAAGTTTTCTAAGGAATCACCATACTACTTTCTATAATGTTTGTACCAGTTTGCAGTCCCACCAACAATGTATGAGTATGCCTTTTATTTCAACAACCATTTTAACATATGGTTGCTTGTATTCTTGTTAATTACCATTCTGGCTGGAGGGAAATGGAATCTTAGAGTAGTTTTGATTTGAATTTCTCTAATTGCTAAAGATGTTGAACATTTTTTCATTTGTTTGTTGATGGATTGTATTTCTTCTTCTGTGACATGTCTATTCAGTTCCTTAGGCCATTTATTGATAGGATTATGATGATGATGATGATGATGATTTTTGCTGTTAATATTTTTGAGTTCTTTATATATCCTGGAGATTAGTTCTTATCCTGAAGTGCATGTGGTAATGATTTTTTCATTATGTAGACTCTCCCTTCTTATTGTTGATTTTTTTTCTCTTTTCTTTTTTTTTTTTTTTTTTTGCTGAGAAAAAGCTTTTTAGTTGGTATTTTCAGTTTGTATTTGTATTAATCACTTTAATATGGCAGTGATTACATGAGTGTATAAATTTGTGTAAACCATTAAAAAGTATACTTAATATTTGTGTGTGTTTGTGCATTACTGTTTGTGAATTATTCCATAGTAGCATTACTAAAAAATTTCCTTGTCCTCATATTTCAAAAGTGATTTTACTAGCAAAAGACTTACTTCTGTTTAAAGTTAGAAGACATTATGTAAAGACTGAAACTTAGTTGACCTAAAAAATCCATGTGGATAGATCAGTGTTAATATAAACAATACATGAAATAAATACCCTTAAACAAGGAAAATGAATTCTTCACATATATTCTAGCCTATGAATCAGTGTATTGGAATGCGACTCAGAAATCCTGACAATGCATTGCTAGATTGATATTTGGTAGTTCTATTGACACTGAGAAGCTTCCAACTAATGTGAAATAATTGCAAATAATCTTTTCTTGGTTTTATTGTTCTTTTTCTGATTAGTGAGTTGAATTTTATTCCATTTTTGAGTGTGGAAACATGTGTGGAACATACACCAGTGTTTCTGAGAGTCTCTTCTTTCTTTTAGAAGCAGAATCCCTAGATTTTAGTGTAAATACCATGTAGAGCCTGTGCTTCTCAGCTTCTCTTGAAGCAGGGGTGGAGGTGTGACCAATGAGAAAGGAATGGTAATGTGAGTAGGGTCACGTAGGTCACATTAGGACTATTTCATAATCATTTTTGGTCAAGTCATACTTTTTGGGGGGAGGAGGTATGGAGATTGAACTCAGGGGCACTCAGTCACTGAGCCACATCCCAGCATTATTTTGTATTATATTTAGAGACAGAGTCTCAGAGAATTGCTTACCACCTTGTTTTTCATGAGGCTGGCTTTGAACTCGGGATTCTCCTGCCTCTGCCTCCTGAGCTCATGGATTTACAGGCAAGTGCCACCGCACCTGGCTAGTTAGTTATTTTTAATGTTGTAATTTTAAGATGCTAAGTATGCTGTTCAACTTTGCTATAATTATTTTTGTCTGAGCAAATGTTTAAAGTTATCCGTGATTACTTCCATAAATTTTGTTATATGTGTCAGTTTTTGTTTTAATGTATACTTTAATGTTATTTTTTTGCCAATATCTCAATTGAGGATTATGCCTTTTATCTGAATAAGATAAGTTTCTTCATGATTTTTAACATGTGCTTTGCGTATTGTTTCAGTTGATATTTATATTGCCAGCTTTGTTTCTATTTCCCTTTAAATCATGTACTTCTGATTATATTTTTCTTTTCTTTTTTATTTCTTTTAGGTTTGTTTCCTAAAAGTGTAGCACAGTTGAATTTAATTTTTATAACCTACTGAGAACCTTGTTTTTTAACAGATATTTTATGCATTTGTATTTTTTTGTCAACATTAATTTCATTAATCTTGTTTTAAGTCCTTCTTGGTTTTCATTGTTTTTAAGTGTTTTGCTATTCAATATAAAGCTTTGTTTAATTTAGTTTTGATTTTTTAAAACATAGCCTTTAAAAATCAGCTAAGGATTCTTTTTTAATTTTTTGAAAAGTCAAAGTCTGTATAATACCTATGGTTCTTGGTAACACAAGAATCGGGGGCTCCCGGCTACAGGTGCTCTGCCTACAACCCCTCTGACCCGGCCTCCGTGTCTCCCTGGCCGGGCCTCAGCTTCAGCCTCTGTTGTGGACCAGGGAACCCACAGGCAGCGGAGCCTCCAGCAGAGCTTCTGGTGCCCAGGAGGGGGCAGGGCGGGAGGTGGAGAAAGAGGAAGCCTGCGAGCAAGCAGAGCGAGGAGAAGGAGGACGTCCCCAGCTACCTCTTACTGGAGTGGTCATTGCTGCGGGGCGGACCGAATGGTGACTCAGAGATGCGAGACGCTGCAGCTGGACGCGACTCCAGACATTTGGGCCTCTCCTTCGGCCCTCGGGGCCACCACCGCAGCCCCCGGTGTTGCTGTCTGCAGACTAGGCCAGGTCTCTTGTTGTTCAACTGCTGCTGCTGCAGCCTGTGTTGTCACAAGCTTTTTGCTGCGCCCTCCAGAGCCCTATACTGCGCTGAGCACTTGGGGATCTTGGTGGCTTGTGGGATTGTGCTGCGCCCTATTGCGTGCTGGAGCTCCCCTCAGGCCCTAGTGCACTGCAGGAGTCCTGCAGTCGAGGATGCTTCTAGGGCGCCATGACCTCAAGGTGCCAGCAACAGCAACGATAGACCCAAGCCAGAGCAGCTACAGGCGTTGATTACCCCCACCGCCTTCTGCAACAGTTCTTGCTGCTGGGAAACCTCATGAAGGAAGCATGAGGAGACTCCAGGGAGCCTTCCCTTTGGTTTCGGCCACCAGCCCCATGGGTGCCTCTGGGCCCGGTGGCAGATGCAGGGAACCGACCCCGTTGACTTGCAGACCTCCAGCACCTTGCTCTGACCCTGTCCCCCCTGGAGAAGAAAGAGAACGCCACTGCTTAGAACTTGGCTTCCTGCCCCCATCAACCCTGATTTGAAGCCTCGCCTCTACTCCTGGGAGCGACAGCCTAGGTGCATGGAAAGCTTGGAAAGATTTTAAGCCCAGAAGTGGAACCAGCAGGGCAGTGATGTCCAAGAACTTAAAGTATGGTGAGATGCAGGGACTAAGGCATGTCCGCATGACCGTGTCCTATGAGAATTTCCCCATCAACCCTGGGCCAAGGACCTGGGATAAACTGGGGCATCTATGGCAGCTACTTGCATCCACTTGTACTAGACCTATCACTTGTGGGCATCCTGTGCTTGGATTGTTTAAAGAAAGGGCTGAAAAGGGCGGGAATCCTGAGAGCTTTCTAACAATGCTTGAAAATGAGTGATAAGGATACATTTTCTCCTTACTTTCTGGTGGAGTAGCTTACTGAAAAACCGTGCTATAATTGCTGTGCAGAGAAATTCTGGGTTGAAGAATGTAAAATCTTGGCATTGGGTGGGTTGGCATCGCCTCCTTTCTTCCACTTAATCAATGACAGGAGGAGGTGGGCGAGGAGAACTCCACTTAGGGAATCAGAGGGAGGTGCATAATTTGAAGGTTGGGAGATTAAAATTTGATTGTGGACTTTTACATGACTTGACCTTGCCACCCGTGGTTGAAGGTCATATTTATGCTCTGAATGAGAAGCAGTGGGGTTCCTGCAAGAGCTAACTCATCCTTGGTGTCTTTTTCTCTCCAAGAAGAGCTCTGACTTGCTTTGCCACCACTTGGAGCCTCCTGATGACACACAGGCTGGGAGGGATGTGTGAGAAGAGTTGCTTTTTCTGTGTTTCCTCTTTCCAGAACTCCTTCTCTTGCAAGGCTACTCATGGCCATGTCGCTAGCTTTCTCAGAAAAGGTCATAAGGTCATAAACAATCTCTTGTCCTCTCAGGCGACCTTTCTTACTCTGCCCTTTCTGTGGGGTTGGAGGAAGGCCCTCAATGCCTTTCTGCTCTGTTCTGGCCCTCTGGAGTGGTGGGCCTGAGCCTTTGCTGTTCCTCATGCACAGTTATTTTCCTCCTGCCTGCCAGCTCTTCTTTGTGAGTGACTGAAAGTTTTTAAAATATAACTCTCCTCTAGAAGAAACCACTGGCTTTACCCTTATAAAATTTGATGGTGCTTTAGTAAGGTGCCACCCCCAAACTTGAAGGGTAGCTGAACCAGTTTTTAAAGATTCAATGGCTTCTTCATCCTCCAGATGTAGCTATTGACCGTATACTTGCATCGGAGTGTCTGAACCTGGGGTGGTCCTGATTTATGTGATTTCTTAATTAAAATGTCTGCTGAATAAATTTTATTTTTGTTTTGGAAAAAAAAATCAGATGATATTTCTTGATGTTCATGATCTAATGAGCAAATTTATGTTTTACTTATCTCCTCAGTTTTCATTAATATGATTTGAGGATTTATCTAAGATTATTATTAAATTGCTATTTAAATAACATAACATTTTCATTAACTTTTATGTCAGCTTATAGATTATGAAAATCCTAAGGTTGTCACAGCCTTAAATAATTTGGCACTTTTCTAATTATATATCAAAATGATCCTTAATAAAGTCACTAAAATATACTCTTCTTAGTATTACTCATCATTTTCTTGATCTATTCCCATTTATCATCAAAAAATAGCTATTTTTCTTTCCCTGTTGCTCACCTTCAAGGCATTTGTTTGCTCACAAGATCACAAGGAAGAAGTATAAAAAGTCAGATTTTTAGATTTAAAAATCAAATTTTACATTTGATATTTTCTATAGCAAAGTGTAGCACCTAGAATACATTCGGCATCATTGTATTAATGGATTTTGTGTTAGTGAATTTTATGACAGTTTAATTTAGTGAACTTGTAAGCTTGTTTTCTAAGCTATGCCTGTCAGTTGTTATATCAGGTTACATATGGCCTGATATTTATATTTCTGAATATTTGTTTTAAAATCAAAGCCATTCTCCTGCTGCTTTGAGTCTCTGATAGACTGTCATGTGACCTCTACAAGTGAGCATCAGCTTCATTCTATCTATATAATAAAGTTGCTTGAGTGGGACTTCTTCAGTTTTTTTAGAACTTAGTTGAGGACCATTTGGGGGAACAGGGTCTTTGTGGACATGAAGGCTATTTTGAAACAGTCAGTAGCAGTTGCTAGGGATAATATCTTTTAGAAACCAATGTTGTTGCTAAGTTATTGGAAGTCTTTTCTATCTCAATTCTTTTTAATATTTTTAGTTGTATATGGACATAATATCTTTTTTCAAAATATTTAATTTTTAGTCTTAGTTGTACAAAATACCATTATTTTAGTCATTTATTTTTATGTGGCGCTAAGGATGGAACCGAGGGTCCTACACATGCTAGGTGAGCACTCTACCAGTGAGCCACAAACCCAGCCCCCATGGACACAATATCTTTATTTCATTTTTATGTGGTGCTAAGGATCAAACCCAGTGTCTCACATGTGCTGGACGAGCAGGGTTGTAGCAAATCCATGCCATGTTGTCTTGAGTTGAGGCCTGTGGTTCTCCCAGGCCTGAGCCAGGGGAGTATTCTGTTTGCCCACAGTGTCAACAGTCCACTCACTGGGGGCCACCCAGTCCCTTCCCACCCTGTGTCCTGTCTGGGGCTCCCTGGTTCCTTTTGTCACTGCTGTTCTGAGCCAGCCCCATCTACCTTCAGAGTCTCTGCCTGACTCTCACTCACTCTCTGGACCTAATCCCCACTCTTCCTCCAGCTACCAGAGGGCAGCAGTGAGAGTCCTTTCTAAAGGTAGAGCTTCATTTCCTTACTTCCTCTGGGCTCCTGGCCCCCTCCCTCCATCCATGTTAACAGCCCCCAGGGGTCAGCAGATGGCTTCACTTCACTCTGCAAACAGGCCACTGGTGTGCCTCCAATATGAAGGAGGATGTGCTTCTAGATGACACTTGGGCATTAGTGAAGGCCATCAAGGTCTCAGGGTGGGGGTTGAGCCTGTTTTAGGACATCTCAGGACTTCATCAATGGCCCCAAATTAAGGTATCATGTTCTGCTGCAGCCTGGCTTGAGGACAAAACAAGGCCACTACAGCTATCATTTATGGCTTTCCATGAAAGCTTTCAGATGAAATTTGTGTTGCCTTTAGCTTGAGTTTTAGGAAAAGGGGAGATAAAAGCCAGCCTGTTATTGCAGTTGGAATGTAAGTTTAAGTGACAGTAAAGAGAAAAGGTGCAGTCTTAAACTTCTTATAAATCAATTTTAAAGAGGTATCAGACTCCTACATATAAGATAAAGAAGAAGCCAATCCCTGAGGAAAACAGAGCATGGTGAGATTCACAGTTATTTTAATTTCTTTCCAACATTTGTAAGTAAATAAGAGTTTAAGTCTGGCCTTGGACTTTCCTTAAGTTATTGAGAAGGTAAAATGGGAAGCTCAAGTCCAGCTCTTGTGGGCTAAAGATGACATGGTTACACATTGAAAGGAGAAACACGTGTGACCAGTAGCAATTTTTTTTCCTTTTTGGCTTCATAGGCCAGGAACCCAGAGGAAGGAAAAAAATGAAGCCCTACCAGAAAGGATTCTCACTACTGCCCTCAGGTAACATGAGTGCATATGCATTTGAATACATACGCATATAAATTACTTAAAAATTTCCCCAATTGAAATCATACGTGATTGTCTTAGTCGGTTTTCTGTTACTATATTAGAGTACTTGAGACTGGGTGATTTATAAAGAATGGACATTATTCTGGCCCATGGTTCTGAGAGAATAGCATGGTTTTGACACCTGTTCATCTTCTGGTGCAGGCCTCCTGATGCTGTAATTCATGGCAGACTGTGGAAGGGCAAGTGGGTGCACCCAGAGAAAGAAAGGAAACTCAGCTCCTCTTTCTCTTAGGGAAGGTGAGAATCATTTGTGATGCTTCCCCACAATTAAAGAACCTCCCACAAGGCTCCACTGCCTAATACTGCCTTATGGTAAAGGTAAGGTTCCACATAGGAACTTCTGAGGGACACACTCAAGCAGTCATGATGACCAACTTGGTTTTTATATTTCATGACACATTGTGGACATCCCTCACGAGTATTAGTGACTCATTCAGTGTTTTGAACTTGTCTACAATAATAAATCTGGAAAACAAATAAAATATATAAATCAATTGTCCATATGTGTTTAACATTTTATGGGTCATATTTGGTCAATGGGAGTAATTGTTGTGACATCTATTTTTATAAAAATGGCATATTCTAATTCTTATAACTTTATTTATAATAAGTGAATATATTATAAGTATATTTTTATATTGTAAGTTTCAAAAGATCCATATTACCATGGAATAAATAACTTTAAAAAGTGTATTAGAGTTGGCTCAGTGGCACAGGCTTGTCATCTCAGTGGATGTGGAGGCTGAGGCAGGAGTATTGGTAGTTCAATGCCAGCCTCATTAACTTGGTGATGTCATGAGAAACAATTTAACCCTGTCAAAAAAAAAAAAAAGAAAAAGAAAAAGAAAGAAAGAAAAGCGGAGCTCGACATGGTGGCACACACCTGTAATCTGAGTGGCTAAGGATGCTGAGGTGGAAGATCATGAGTTCTTGGTCAGCATCAATAATGGTGATGAAATAAGCAAATTAGTGAGACTCTGTCTCTAAATAAAATACAAAATTGGTTTGGTGATATTGCTCACTGGTGGAGTATCCAAGAGTTCAATCGCAGAAGGGCCAAATAAAATAAATAAATAAATAAAATGTGCTGGGGTTGATGCTGGGCCTGTGGTTCAGTGGTAGCAAAATTTCATGGCATGTGTGAGGCACTGGGTTTGATTCTCAGAACCACGTATAAATAAACAAAATAAAGATCTATCAACAATGAAAAAAATATTTTAAAAAAATAGGGATGTATCTCAGTAGGTAACCACCCAAATGCACTCACCCTCTACCCTCTATCCACCTGGGATGCCCACCCCAAAACTTATGAAAGAACAATATCTCAGCCTGCCACCTATCCAGCAGTTCTTCTTTAACAGCCCATCAGAACCCAAACCTCACTTGATGCCCATCTTTTTATGCCACCCTTTGACTATGCACTGGGCCTGCACTCAGCCACCCCAGCACAATTGGTTGTTAAGGTCCAGGTGGAGGTATCCCTCATTCATTCCACTAGGACTTTATATTTTTAAAAATGGGTTGCTAATAATTCAAAATGACAGGTTTATGGCTAAAAGTACAGCTCAGTAGTAAACAAGTTTCACATGTGCCTGGCTCTGGTTTCCAACTTCAGCACCTAAAAAAAGCCAGGCAGGACTGATGGCACATGCCTCTTATCCCAGTGACTATAGAGGCAGAGGCAGGAGGCTCATAAGTCTAAGGACAGCTTTAGCAATGTAGTGAGGCCCTAAAAATCTTAGAGAGACACTGTCTCTAAAATATAAAAAGGGTTGGGGATGGTTTTTCAGTTCTTAAGCAATCCTAGATTCAGTCCCCACAACCAAATATAAAACCAAACCCAAACTAAAAGTTAAAACAAACTGTATTCCCCAACATCCTTTGCAGGTAGGGGTCTCTATGATTCTGTGCTGGCCAATGAAATATCATTGGAAGCCACTGGTCCTCTAGCTCTTTGTTTTTTTCTTCTTCCTTTCCTCCTGATTGCTGTATTGAATGGATGGCAGAATGAAAAACAGAAGGGGTCCTGGGGCATGATGGCATGGCTGGATAGCCATAGAAGTTAAGACTACCAACCACTGGGCTTTTTGATTGCATTGATTTTCCTCCTTGTTCTACTTTCTGTTCATTGTCCTCAGGTTCAGGAACAATGTAGGCCAAGAGAACCAGCCATCTTTGTCACCAATTGCTTTTCAGGTCTCTGGGGATGGAAGGAAAGTACAACACAAAACCTCTACAGTACCTAATCTGAGCCCTTGGAGTAAAGTTAGGCCTGAGTCATCTCCAGGACCCCTCACCTGCCCCAGAATGTTCACGGAGCATATCTTTCCTCTTGATGCCAACAGTCAAGTCCAAAATCTCACGGCTCTCATGGCTCTCCTGAGAACTGTTCCACAACAGGCTGACACTGGTCCCAATCTCAATTCCTTCATTGATGGGCCATTGGGAAAGTGATTTTAAGCACACCTTACTGTTCCCAATTTAGAAGTGGGTCTTCTCCAAAAAAGACTTGAAAATAAATGAGCACAGAAGGAAGAAGCCAGATTCCAACGACTGAAGATGAACCCTGACTCCAGAGAAACCTAGGATCTGAAAAGATGTCCAATTAAAATGAGTTGGCAGATAAAGTATAGACCTTAACATAAAGCAATAACCTGACAGCAAAATATCAGGTGTGGGCATAGACATCTGTGTGAGAGACTGACTTTTCACAGCTTCCACAAGAGGTAAAAATGAATGCTAAATTTGTAATACATAACATAAGAAAAAGGAACCACATTTTTTTTTTACTTTCCTCTTTTTTTTCTTTCTTTTCTTTTTTTTCTTTTTTTTTGTACAAGGGTTTGAAATTAGGGGTACATAACCACTGAGCCTCATCCTCAGGTTTTTTTAATGTGTTTTTTTTTTAACTTTTGAGATACACTGTTAATCACAATATTGAGGTATTCTTATATCAAACAAGCCATACTACAAAGGTTCCAGAGCTAGAGAGAAAAACCTGCAATCACAGAGTGTAAAATATGTCAGTGGAGGACGAGCCATGTGGACAGAATGCAAAGGATCAAATGGGTGGAGTGGGCATTGCTCTGCAGAACAGTGCAGGCAAGAGGCCAGATGCTGGGTGGAGCCTATGAAAAAAAGTGGAGAGGACCTAGTGAGGCTTAGTTGTTTGGCAGAGCTGGTGAGGCAGAGTCAGGTTGAGTGAGTGGAGCCCAACCCATAAGAACAGTGGGCGAGGAGAAGACAGGGGAAGCATGTTGGAGGCAGCATCCCACCCAGGACCCCTTAGGTGAGCACAGCCTAGGAACCAGGAGGTGCACTGATGCAGGAACAGAGGACATTGTGGGTGCATTCACAGGACGCAAAGGGAGTCAGAAGAGACATCTGGTAATTCTGTCAGAAGTCACTGTTGACCCAGTGGGGATGAAGTGTCTTTGGGATCTGAGATAGAAATGTGACCTCAGGGTCTGCTCCACAAGGGGCCTCAGTTTTCCCTCTTACACACTGAGGCAATGGAGGGAGGATGAAGATGCCACAGCACAGCCTTTCTTGGTTCTCCCCTCTAATGGGATTCTGTGTACTTTCCATATTTTCAGATTGATTGGGTTCCATGGGGTTTCTGGAAGGAATCCTGGGGATATCTCCTGAGACACTTTGTTTTTGAGGAACAACAATTTTTCTGGCATGTTCATAGAGACTTCTCTTGGTGTCTGCTGTTTACATACTGAGACCCTGAAGTCCAGAGAGGGTAAGCCTGTGATGTAGCCATCACTTGCTGGAGCCTGATGTGGATCCCACAGTCCCCTTCACGCACTCACTCACAGGCAGGGGTTTCCTAGCACCTGGGCAATGAAAAAAGCATTGATGGGGAAAGAGGCCTTGACCCTTTCCAGGGGCAACTTGGGGAAACTCCCTACATCTGTAAAGTAGGACATGAAGTGATGCCTGCCTCTCAGACTGGTGTAAGGCCAAGCCCCAGCTTCATGATTCTCTAAAAGGCAGTTTGGCATGGATGGGGCAGGGGGTCTATTTTGACAGTACTATCATTTCGTATTTTTTTCTTTAAACATTTATTTTTTAGTTGTAGGTGTACACAATACATTTATTTTATTTTTATGTGATGGTGAGGCTTGAACCCAATGCCTCATACATAATAGGCAAACACTCTACCTCTAGGCAAAACTACAGCCTTCATTTAGTTTTATATATGGAAACATAACCCCTTGAACACATACTAAGGTTTATCAAAGCAAAAAAAAAAAAAAAACATTTTTCAACCACTGTGCTTTACTGCCCCCTGGGGCAGCCCTAGACAGTATCAATGATCTCTTTCCAAATTGAAATTTGGCATATAGAAAATTGGAAATCTTTCCAAAGCCAGAAAGAACAGTATGACCTGCCCAATGAAACTCTTACCCAGCCTCAATAATTTTCAATAATTTATCAATTCTTTCTATTCCTCTATCCCCAACAGAATTCCTGCATCATTTCCAAATAAACCTCAGGCACTCTGTCACTTAATCTTTAAGTATTTTACTAGGCATCTTTCAAAAACAATTTCATTATCAAGCTGAATCTCTTCATAATTCCTGAATACCAACCAAGATCCAATTTAAGTATAAAGATACCTAATTGTCTCAAAGAGATTTTTTTATCACTTAAAAACCAAGAAAATTTATCTTTATCTCTTGTAATTTTCTAGGCAACCTCAGCAGATCGATGGTCCAGAAGATTGGTGTGACGGTTCTATAGAACAAATGAGAAGAAGAAAAACAACAGGGCAAAGAACAAAACTCTCTCTCTCTCTCTCTCTCTCTCTCTCTCTCTCTCTCTCTCTCTCTGTGTGTGTGTGTGTGTGTGTGTGTGTTTAAATTCCAAGATTAAAGTTTTTTTTTATTCTTCAGGGTATAAAATATACATACACCAATAATAATGACATAAGGAAAGAAAGTCCTATATTCTATGTCTTTTTAATTATAGAACAATTTGATCTCACTAGAATATTAACAATGGACAAATAGGCCTGACTTAAGAGAAGGGAGGGAACCAGGAGCGGAGACCTGACGAAGATTTTGCCCTGAGGTAGACTAGGCCAGTGTGGAAGGTGGCTGTAAGTGACATCATGAGGACTGGCAGAGTGAAGCAGAACAACAAAAAACAATGTACCAAAGAAAACCTTAGCTCAGTTGGCTAAAGTTTTGGTTCAAAGTCAAGTGACATGAATATCTTCAGGAAGTCCAACACTCCTCCCTACAGAAAACTCAATATTCATACTTGGGGAAATATCACCTTATGGTTTCCTTTTCATGCCCCAAATGTTTCTTAAAGATCTTTTCTCAATGCTATTGTTCTCACAGCTGGTTTCCAAGCTCTCTTCTTTCTGCTCATCACCTTTTATACTTTTCATTTTCCTCCCTAAATAATACTATCACTCAGTTTTTAAATTTTGGTAAAATATGTGTAACTTTATATATTTGATTATTTTGTTACAATTCTGACCACTTTTAAGTGTCCTTCCTGTAGCATTAATATTTTTGAAATTGTTGTGCAAACTTTGCCTCCATCCATCTTCAGAATTTTGTTGTCTTTCCCAACTAAAACTCTTTACCAAGTAAACACTATGTTTACTCCTTTCCCCTCCCTTCTACCCCACTAAATTAAGAGTTTTTACTGTGTTGGGCACCATTTTGATTTTTTTTTACATATATGAACCAAGTTAATTCTCTTAAAAATTTAAGAGGTATTGCTATCATTTCTTTCTACAGATTAGGTCCCAAACAAAGAAGTTGTATGAATTCATATAATTTTATAACCAACTGTATTATTAGGCTCAAATATTTTCTTCACCCTCCACTTCACTCTCCACTGCCCTATGATTACTAACAAAAGTGGGGGGTTCTCTCATACCTCATGGACATCAGGGTCTGTGTGATACTTTGGTCAACAGAATGTGAGCAGAAGTGACATCTGCACTGTCCAAGTAGTAGTTTTGACTCATGTTGTAAATTTATCATCATTCTTTTCCCTTTAAAAAACCTGAGATGGATGTTTTCTTTTTAGATTGGGTTCTAGAATAAAAAAAAGATATTGGACAAAACCAAATCTGATTCCATGACCTTTATATTGTCAGTGATAATATAAATGCTTGATTTTGTAGCCACTGGTATTTGGGGTCATGTGTAACTGATGCACAACCTCGTCAAGACTGAGTATTACAGTGATAAGACTTACCACTGGTCCAGGAACTTTAGGATATATATATCATTGCCTAGTGCTCTCTGCCACTTAGATGACTACAAGAACTTCCATCTTAGAATTCTGAGAGAGAATCCTCCATCTACCTCAATTGATCTGTCCCCTCTTCCCTATTCTCTGATTTTTCTATATTAGTTGGCAACACCAAACCCTACCCATTCTCGCATACTGTTCACTTGGGACACATCATTGGTGCTCATCTTTTTGCTTTTCAGAACAAATCCATGGCCAGTTCTTTCTCATCTTACTTTACATAGAGGTAGTTTTCCCACCCACAGAATCCTCTGTCCCCCTTCCACTGCTGCCTTTGTTCAGACTGTCAACTTTTGCACACTTCCTGACTCCATCCTCAGTGTTTGCATTTTATTTACTTGTTCTGGTTGAATGGTAGCTGGGACCAGTTGGTAAAAAAAAAAAACAAAAAAAAAACAAACAAAAAAAAAAACACTGTCTTCCCAGGGGAAAGAAGTGTAAATGAAGAAGGGTCACCCACTGGTAACTCCCTGATGGGAGCCACTGCTGACAGTATCCAGAGAGAGTGGCATGGTAGAAAATCAAACAACTGAGAATTTCCAGAAAGTAACTTTTCAGTAAAGAATTAATCTCTTTTTGAGAAAGCATAAGAAACCAATGAGTGTGGGGCTGTCTACCCTTCCCAGAGAGGTGGAGAGAGAAGAGAAATATGAAGTGAGTAGAGAATTCATTTCCAAATGATAAAGGCTGAAGGGGCTCTGAGCTGCAGAAATTTGCCTACAGCCTGGACCAAGACCTGATGCATTTCTGATAGCTCTTTTATTTTAAATGAAAACCAGTGTCATGTTCAGATCCACTCTTTTTTCAGGGTCCCCAAAGCTTTAGAGCGTCAGTAACCAGGTAAGCTTCTGTTATGAAGATTTCTTTCTTTCCTTTCTCTATTAATAGCTGTATGTTCTCCAGTCAGGTAGAGGAGACTGTGCTAGCTAACCCCTTACAACCACCAATAAGGAAATTGCCAATTATGTACTCTCTTGGTCACTACAGCACTAGAATTCCACCATGTACCTTCTCTCACTGTTTATCCATTCTCAGTCACATTTCCCTGAAAACTCTGAACACCTGAATATTTTTGAAACCCCTTCAAGAATATTTCAAATTCATGCCCTTCTTTAATATCACCATTACCAATGTCTGCTACCATATCTTTATCTCAGTCTTTGAATCTTGTGTCTGATCATTCTGGATGTGATTTCAACTTATGATTTCAGTTTCTGCAGATTTTCATTTGTTTAATTGTAGTAAGATTTCCAATCTGGAAGGAAGGGATGGGATGTGTTTCTGTAATGATTTTATTCCTAACTATTTTCATGAAGCCTGGAACATAATGAACACTAAATAAATGTTATTGGATGGATGGATGGGGAAATTTAAATCAGTGGTACCATCTGGATTCTAAGCTCCAAAAAACTCATTGCTGCACATATGAGCTATGTATGGGAAGCTTGGGACCAGAGGCTTGCTATATGGCTTTATTCAGACTAGCCCTTCAGAGACCACAAGGTCTAGCCAACTATCCTCCTGAAAAGGAAACACCTACCTTCTTTCTAATCACAAAAGAACTCCCACTGATTCTGTTGAACTTTTGCCTAAAATCTGAACCCTATCTTAAGTCTGGACAAGCCTGTCTTCTTTGACTAGAAATTGGAAAGCAAAACAGCTTTCAGCCCTGTCCTCTGACCACAGCAAGATTCAGAGGAGAGCCTACTAAGAGGCATAAAATCTACATATGTATGTCTCAGAGAGTGAAGCTTAATAGCCTGAAGGTGACAACAGGGTTTGGAGTAATATCTGATTAAACAAAGAGAGACATTGAATAATTGTCTGTCACCACAGGCCTAGCTGTGGGAGATTCTCTGTCTTTATTAGTTTCTTAACCAGAGCTGCTGGCTCAGGACATTGGGCTGTCCCTAGAGCTGGGGCCCACTCCTTGCTTAACTTTAATGTGACTGGAAAGACAGCAGGCTTACCTTGGGTCTGAGCACCCCCATGAAGCAAATCCACTATTGAATAGGGGTTCTTCTAAGCCAGAGGTTCTAAGCCTGTAGTTGGCTTTCTCTGCACCGAGCAAATTAATCACTCTCTTTAATGTGGTGCTGGGGATTGAACCAAGAGCCTTTTGCAGGCAAGGCAAGCACTCTACCAAATGAGCAATCTCCCCAGTCTGCACTTACCTCTCTTTGAGAAGTTCTAACAGGGGCAAATTCCAAGTCTTAAAAATTTCTCATGGTGCACAGGAAAACTTGCTGCAGACATTCATCATGCTTCAGACTTCCCTTGTGGCTACAAGGGGTGGTTTTATTTGTGTTTAAAAATATAATTTAAACTCAGTTTTCCAAGAATACAAATCCTGTCTAATGTAAACAGAACACCTGTCTGTGTACTGCAGGCCTGTGTTTGAGCTGGTATCTCTCTAGTGCATAAGTTTCTCTAAATCTATTTCTTTAATATTCTCTGCATTGCAGGGAAGAAATACCTCACGAATTATCACCTTCCTCCCCAGCTTCTATTTCATGGCCAAGTAAACACACACTCACACACACACACACACACACACACACACACACACAACTTGGGAGACTTGCAGGCTTAGGGCCTAATATGAATTCTGCCACACAGACTTACTATGTGGCTTTTGTAAGCCATCAACATTTACTGAGCCTCAGTTTTCATCCCAGTTACCTGCAGAAGTTGTGCTGATTACCTGTTACTTTGTACCCTTTAATGGTATGACTTCATTGATTGATAATTTTAATGCCCAATTTATTAATTTGGTAACATTTTGTTTTGTGCAACTTTGAAAAGAAATAAGTTCCACATTGCTGTGTTCGTCTTATGATTGAAACAAAGGGTGCTGTTCTAAAAAAAACTAGACCCCAGTCTTAATGTTATATGAGACAGAGTCTTGGTAAGTTTTTCATCCTCTTCTTGAAATGTCTTTTTTTTTCGTTATTATTTTTTTTAAATTTATATGTGATAGCAGAATGCATTGCAATGCTTATTACACATAAAGGGAAAATATTTTTATATCTCTGATTATATACAAAGTATATTTGCATCAATTTTTTTCTTCATACATATACTTTGAATAATAATCTCCAACATATTCAAACATTATTTCTACCCATATGCCCTCCACTCCAACCTTTATGCCTTTTTTCGAGTTTGTCTTTTTCTTCCATGCTCCCCCTCCCTACCCCACTATGAATCAGCCTCTTCATATCAAAGAAGACATTCAGCATTTGTTTTGGGGGAATTAGTTTTGCCATAACCTCTCAAGCAGTAAATATTATGATCATGTACCAACAAATTCACAATAAAACTTCCTTTTTTATAAGTAACTATTGAATGTTTTATAGTTACATATTGTTTATCTCTGAAATATTTATTATGTTGTATTAAACAATATTATAATCACTTTTTTTTTATACAGATACCCCATAGCTCCAGAAGCTTTCTTTAGAAGTAATGGATTTTTTTTTTTACTCCTAATCAGTTGAAATTTTTATTTTTCATTTTCTAAATGTAAAGTGTGTGTGTGTGTGTGTGTGTGTGTGTGTGTGTGTGTGTGTGTAAGATTCTCGTTTTAAGAATGGGATTATGGCTCAATGGTACAGTGCTTCCTTAGCACATGTGAAGTACTAGGTTTATCCTTAGCACCATATTAAAAATATTTATAGATATTGTGTCCACCTACAACTAAAAAATAGTTAAAAAATAAGATTCTCTCTTCAGTTTCACAAATCTGTTTATTTATAACATTATGTTGTGCACACTGATCGCTCTAAGTTTATAACATACAATACTGTGTAGCATATTTACCTTTTAATCAGTGATGGACATTATATTCAACAATAGCTACAAAGTGTAGCCTAGCATTGTAGTAATATACAATCTAAATGTCAGTACACAGTATGATGTTGGCAAAAAATGGCAAAATCACTTGGAGTGCTTTCCTTAGAGTATATGCCTGTCATTTAATAAGACATTTTTGTACACATACTGTACATTACAAGAATAGATATAATTTTAATATGACTATTATATCTCAGATTTACCAGAGCATACTTGCAATTTGATTTGACAATCAAAGCACAAACATTTGAAACTACTGACACATTAATGCCCATTACTGGGGATTAGTTTATTTTGAATATTATTATTATTATTATTATTATTATTATTATATTGGGGATTGAACTCAAGGGAAGCAACCCTTGAATGACGTCCCAAGCTTTTTTAAAAATTTTTATTGTTGGTTATCCAAAACATTACATAGTTCTTGACATCATATTTCACACTTTGATTCAAGTGGATTATGACATCCCCTGCTTTTATTTGCATTTTATTTAGAGACAGGCTTTCAGTGAATTGCTTAGTGCCTCACTTTTGCTGAGGCTGGCTTTGAACTTGTGGATCCTTCTGCCTTACCCATCTTGTAGTTTCACAAGATTTTTACCCCCTTTTCTCTTTGACATTAAGGCCCTGCTAACCTCGCATGGTGTCCATTGCTAGACTCAGCAGTTTTAGGTGTGCTTCCTCTAACTTTTTGTCACCATTGTTAGCAGATCCAAGATCCTAAACTAGATAGTCCTTAGTACACAGTTTCTCATTTTGAATTCTTGGTGTTCAAGTTCATGAAGAATTTGGAAAGTGTTCAATAGATAGCTAAAACTGATATAAAATGTGAAGGAAAAAAATGACCTATAAAAAGTTTAACCAATCTGAATTTTTATTTGGCTTAATAATGAATTCTAAATTAAGGTAGCACCAGCACTAACTTTTGGAGCAAAGTAAGCATCTTCCAAAAAAGATAAGAAAAAAAAATGAGAAAAGCCATAGAATAAAAATCCATTTTGACTTTAAGAGTTGATCTTTGAGAACTTTCCAGCTAAATCTGGCACATAGTTTTAGAAGGTTCAGAGAAAACCATGAAATTGATGCCTCACATGGATCTAATTACTAAATGTAAGAAAATTTTTGAAAGTGATACCAATAAAACATGAGAATAAATTAAAAAGTGTGACCAATACTCCTCTGTAAAAGTGCATATAAAATAGAATTTTTTCATTGAAGCCTAATGTAAATGATTAGTTGTATACATAGTGATTAGAAAGTACTTTCTTCAGATGTACAAACATGGGCAAATGCTGATTAAAGACACATCTTCCAGTAAAACAAACAAACAAACAAAAAACTGAACATGTATTTTAAAATTAAAATGAAACAAGACTCATATTTCAAAAAAATTGAACAACTAAAATATAAGATCATAATTTCATGCAGAGCTATATGTAAATTATACAGTAGGTTGCACTAATCAACATCAATTTAAAATGATCCAAATGCTCATGAAAGTTAAATAATACACCATGTTCTAAAAGATAATCATTGCAAATCTAAAAATAAAAAAATGCTCAGAAATTTGAATTATTATGAGAGGTGACATGATGCTGCATGTGGAAAGTTTCACATCAGACCTTATATGATAGGTCACAGTCAAAACACAGGTGAACTAAAATATTTTATAAAATTAGCTTCACACCATTTGTAAAAGCTATAAGCAAATTATACATTTTTGAAAATTAGAATGCCATCCACAAGACATTTCTCTCTGTTGCTCGCTCTTCAAATAAAGTTACAATATCCAAATATCTTTGGATATTCTTATTTGAAGAATTTTGGATAAAAAATATTGACTCCTCACAAGTGAGGACTTAATTACACTACTAAAACACTCAGAAGATGGACACATATCAAAATAATTATACTAAATGAAATAAATCAGACACTAAAAATAGTATCAAGTAGTTTGATTTATATAAATTCTTGATGATTTGAATTTAATATACAAGGACAGCAGGAGAAGAAGCTTGGTTGCCTGAGAATGTGGAAATGGGTCCATTGAATAGAATAAATGTGTGTATACAATTTTAACTATATCCCAATGATGATATTAGAAAATTTCAGCTATTTAAACAATCTTTCACTTAGTGGACAACGACTACATTACAAATGTAAGAGCTACCATTTAACATTTTTTCATGTTGCCAGCATGTCACACTAGACTTAACTAAATAGAAATGAGAAAAACACTCTTAAAATAAATTGGACACTCCAAACCTTGTGTTTATGAAACAGCAATGGCCACACTGAGCATCTAAATTAGGGGCCTGAGCTCTATGCAGAGCTACGTATGAACACCATCTTCACCACTACTTAAAAACCTTAGAGTGTTTTCTTGTGAAAGCAATTGTGGTGAGCAATAAACTGTTAGTGTCTCATACTGGTTTCTCTTATTTATTTGTTTACTTTCTTATCATTTTTTGTCAGAAAACCTATTTAATGTCTTCCATGTTTTGAGATTGTGGAACTGTCATTTTGGTAGGTCTTGGTTTTATTTGGAGGGGATGGAGATATAGAGCTTATATAATGCTCTTTGGAGCAGACAGAGGGAAGAATGGAAAGAGTCTCCTCACCCTGTGTTTTCAGGGATGTGCTCTAGGTGGAACCATAAAATTTCTGGGGGCCATGGTGAAGCTGAAACCTTTTGAAAATAACTTTGAATAATTGAAAATATGCCTATGAGCTTTTCCTGTGTAAATCTGAAAGGCCTTAAAACTTGTCTTTGACATGAGGAGAAACAGGATGAAGCTGAAAAGCCAACATAAAAACCTGAACACTAAAGACATTTTTAAGTGAGAAGATCCAGTTTTACAACTACTAATTTTCAACTGTATTGTCTAGAGCCAAGTTCAGTTGCCAACTCCTAGAGAACCTTTGAAAACAAGCACATGTAGATGATATAGCTAACTCTGAATATTTGGAAAGCACAAGGTTTGGAGTTCCTGGGCAGACAGAATATGTGTGTGTGTGTGTTCAGGCCTCCAGGGGTTTGGGGGGAAGAAACATTCTCCAGGAAATCACTTCTTGCTACTCTTCAGTTCCCCCTGCTGGCTAATGCCAGTAATGATACCAGTTTTACTTTGCTGAAGGAATTTTATAATCACTTGGATTAAAGTCAACCTTATGTGCTGAGAAACTTACACATTTGTGTGTTCTGGGATAGTTGATCCAAATCATCAGTTACTTCTTATTAATTTTCTTATTCCTGCGTTTTCAGTGGTGATTTTCACACTGTTAGGAATAGAATTCCAATTTCAAATTAAAGTCTAGATCTGTCTTGTCCAGTACAATAACTGCTGGCTCCACGTAGTTATTTCTGTTACAATTAAATTAACATAGATTAAAATCTCAGTGTCGTATTTGCACCATCCATTTCCCATGCTGAACAGCCTCTTGGTGACCAGTGACTCTTGTACTGGGTGATGCAGATACAGGATATTCCATCATTACAGAAAGTTTTATTGAGCATTTCAGATCTTGAATGGAAACTCATAGTGTGATTCAGATAGAAGAGAAGCTTCTCAGGCTGAGAGGCTAGGTTCTGTCCCCAGGAATCTATTTCTGTCATCTATCTATATCTATCTATACATACATATATAAATATACATACATGTATATGTGTGTGTGTGTGTGTGTGTTTATCTCCATTCAAGTACCAAACTAACAAAGCACTCTTGAAAAACTCTGGCTTATGTTTTGGGATGCTGAGGCAGGAGGATTGCAAGTTCAAAGACAGCCTCAGAAACTTAGCAAGTCCTAAGAAATTTAGTGAGATTCTGTCTCAAAATAAAAACACAAAATGGCTGGGGATTGGCTCAGTAGTTAAACATTCCTGTGTTCAATCCCCAGTACAAAAATAAATAAATAAAACCAAACCTAGAATACCCCACAAACTTATGGATTAACACAGAGTAACTACTTACGCTATTCATAATACACACACATTATGTGTGTGTGTGTGAGTGTGTATATAAACATTCAGTATGGCTAAAGAATGAAACTTCAAAATAAAATTTATCAAGATTTATAAAACATGCTTTTTGTTTGTGGGAGGTGTACTGGGGATTTAACCAGGAGGTACTGGGGATTTAACCCATAGATGCTTTACCACTGAAGCTACATCCCCAAACCATACTATTTGATTTTTTATTTTTACACAGGGTCTTACTAAATGGCTGAAGATAGTCTCAATCTTAGAATCCTCCTGCCTCAGCCTCCCGAGTCACTGGGATCACAGGCATGCAAAACTGTCAGCAAAACATGCATTTTTGTTTATTTCAAAATGGCTTACCTTAGGAAATTATACATTTTCCCCAAGAAATGCTATCATTTCAAACATCTTAAAACATTTTTTAAACTGTCTGCCAAAGTCAGTTTAAGAGATAAACAGTCCATTTTTATTATATATCATTTTGAATGCTATAATAAATTAATGAAAAGAATGCTGGATTACCTGTACATGTGATCTACTGTACTCATATCATAGATATGAGTAACTCTTTGCTGTTGGAAAATTTTATCTCAGAGGATGAGAATATGCTACATTCAATAATATTTTGTTTTTAAAAAAGAGTTCTCTGTCCTCTTGAAGGCATAACCTGAAGAATGCCAAATATTTAGGAGTTTCATAATTTCATAAGCTTGTTAGGGTATCACAAGCTGAGGGGCTTCAGCAACTGAAGTTTAGTGCCTTGTAGTTCTGGAGGTTAAGAGTTCCAAGTCAGTGTGTCAGCAGGTTTGGTTTCTTCTGAGGGTTGGGAGGGAGAACCTGGTGCAGGTCTTTCCCCAGGGCTGGTGGCTTGCTGGCATCCTTCCCATCTGGTAGAAGCATGCCCCAACTGTGCCTTCATCTTCATATGGTGATCTTCTTGTGTGTGTGTGTGTCTTCAAACTTGCCCTGGGAGCCCACTTTTCTTCAGTTTGACTTCCTAACTTTATCATATCTGCAACAAACCTATTTCCATTTCACATTCTTTGGTTTTGAGATTGGGACATAAATATGAATTTTGTGAGGATGCAATGTAACCCATGACAAGAATTATGGAAATAACTTGTTTATTTTAAAAGAATAATCAAAATTCCTTTTTTGTCTTTCCACACACAACTAAGAAGCATTGTGTTTGGATGCTGTGATTTTGAATGTATTATGTTTGGGAACATTCGGCTTCTATAAAAAGGAACACACGAGGTGTAGGTAATTGAACAAACCACATTGGGTCATACTTTTTAGTTACCTCTGATTATACCACATCTTTTGTTTTAGATGTGAACTGAATACCATGTTGATTTTTGTTAGTGTCTGTCATGGTACACTCAGTTAACAAATACAACAAAGTCATGATCGGTCCATAAAACAAAATAGTACTTAATTTTTCCAAGATAGTAGTAAGTGCAAACATAACTGTGGAGATTCATATACATTATAACTTACTATTAGGCATTTAAAAACAGGTAATTACAGAATAGATATATGTAGGACATGTGAATTGAAACCCATCAATTTCCTTAGAATGAATTTAATACATTTTTTTCTGTTTTTTAGAAGTAATAGATCAATATTGAAAATCATTGGGTTATAAAACAATAGCATAACTTCTACTTTAGTGATTAATATTGATGATGTGATTATAGCTAACACTGAGCTCATGAGAAAGGCAAAACATAAACCTGTTTACTGAATCTACTTGAAAAGTCTGAATGTGGATAAATTATCTTTATTTTACCTTATTAGCTGAAAAATGTTTAAATTAGCATTTAATATACTGTTCTTGTTGTAAATAAAGTTTCATTTTTACATTTGGATTAGCTTATTTTCACTAATAGTACTTTATAATGGAACACTTTAATTTTAGAATGTCTATAAAGGAAAGATGGAAAGAAGCCGCACTTGTGCATATGTGAATTGAAAACTCAGATTATTTTGAATATTTTTGTATTTTTAGCAAAAGATTTCACCAGCTAGCTGACATTGTATGTTATAAGATGTTATTTAGACACAGAATTCTGGCCAAGGAGAAGGTTTATTATATCATACTAATCTTACTTTGCATTTCACAATTAATAACAAACACTTACATTGGCAATGATATAGTACATAATTATATGCATAGTTGACTTACAAAAGTGGATCATTTAATAACTTTATGGCACAAGTACAATTAAATCCATAATTAAAAATAAAACTTTATTCTACTTTGCCCAGGAGAACATATGTTTCCTAATTGCAGTACGTCCAGAGATCATTCAGTAAGAAGATGAGTGTGTGTGTGTCTTAAAGAAGAAACAAGTGAATAATAACTGGAGGTATTTGGGATGTTTATTCTGAAGTCTAGAATACTCAGGGGAGATTTTTCAGACATCTTCAAATATTTCAAAGTTCGTAATTCAGAACAGGAACTAGACTTATGTGTTGTTTCTCCAGGGGCCAGAAGTTACAGGAAGGAAATTTTGAATCAATAGAAGGAAGACCTTGCTCATCAAAATCTGTCCAATTGTGAGACAGGTTATCTTGTAAAACAGTGTCTCATCACTAAAAATATTAATGTCAAGGCCAGGCAACCACGTCATTGGTGGTATTGAAAGCATTTTTAAATTAAGAATGAATCCAGACTAGATGAACTTCAAGGCCCCTTTTATCTTTCATATTCTGTAAACACAGACAAGAACTGGCTCTCTGTCTATAATCTTTCTTCAGTAGTCTGAAATTAAGGAAATAAATCATCTTCAACCATTTGGTGGCCTGCCTGGTCCCTGACCCAATATTATATGACACATTTTGAAACCTGTGAAAAATGATAGAGCAGAAATATAGCAACAATTGCATATTTCAGAAAGATTCCTATCATAGGTACTGTTACATTTGCCACAGAACTCCTCACTCCTCAAATAGCCAACATAAGCTACACACTTGTATAAAACTATCAGCTTAAAAATCACAGATGAAACTATTGCTGACCCTCAGTTTGGTCCCAGTTGTTCATTCATCCAAAATGTCTTGTGATTGTCTCCTGAGTTCCACATGGCTTTCTAAATGCTTGGAAAACCATGAAAAATATTGCAGACAGA
The DNA here is from genome assembly GCF_048772815.1 of Callospermophilus lateralis. Taxonomy (NCBI): domain Eukaryota; kingdom Metazoa; phylum Chordata; class Mammalia; order Rodentia; family Sciuridae; genus Callospermophilus; species Callospermophilus lateralis. The sequence goes on along the minus strand of NW_027517992.1, from coordinate 1,235,634 downwards.
AATCTCTCATTATAATTTATGTTCCAGTTTGCCATAGAGACATTTAACATGGGAAAATGTAATAGAAAATAATTACAAGTCGTAGTACAAAATTGAAGACTCTAAGCAGGCAGTGGGTAGGTCTTTGTTGGCAAGGGAGCTATTTGGAATAGACAGGAATAGACTGTCTTAGAAGATAGTATTTGACCTGTGGCCAATTTGTGAGAAGGAGCCAGCCATGAAGAGATTTGAGGAAGAGTATTTTTGGCCTAGGGAACTGCAGGTACAAAGGCTCACCCTCAGGGCCCATGAGTATTGACTATCTATAACCCTGTTTTTTGGAATTGTCTGTATAACCATGCTCTCTAAATGCCAAGTGTCAGATTTGGCCTCAGAAAAATGTCAGACTCAGAGTTTAAGTTCGTAATTAAGTTAGTAAATAAGGAATCGATGTGAGTTTCCAGCATACCTATTACTAAATATTGCATTTACCTTGATCTGGAGAAGAAAAGTAGAGAGATAGAAAGGAAAACAAAGGTGCCAGACAGAAAACAGGTGTTTGTATGGCAAGAATTCCAAGACTCTTGTCCATGGACATGAGCTATTGTTGGATGAACTTCAAAGGACAAGTGATATAGCCCATTTTAATTTTTAATAATTTATATGTGTTTTGTCACAGCCGTTACTTTCACCAACTTCTTTTAGGAATAGTTGCAGTTTTTAAACTCAGGTGGAAAAAGAAGCATAAACAGCTCCTCAAAGGACTGAAATGTCATTCTGCTCCTCTCTGGGTCACTTCAAGAAAAATAAATGGAAGTAAACAGGCTCAAAACAGCCCTACTTCCAATGGACCCACTCACAATAAAAAGCAAAGAGGAACAGACAGTCAAGCAAGTTCAGCCCTCTACTGTGCATTTTTCAGTTCATAGTACCAACTCTCATAAAATTAAGTCTGCAATACAGTGATACTCTGGGTTTGCTGTGTCTGTGATAAGATTCTTTTTTTTTTTTAAAGAGAGAGTGAGAGAGGAGAGAGAGAGAGAGAGAGAGAGAGAGAGAGAGAGAGAGAGAGAGAGAGAACTTTAATATTTATTTTTTTTAGTTATCGGCGGATACAACATCTTTGTTTGTATATGGTGCTGAGGATCGAACCCAGGCCGCACGCATGCCAGGCGAGCACGCTACTGCTTGAGCCACATCCCCAGCCCCTGTGATAAGATTCTTTAAAGCACAGGAAGAGTCGTCATAAAGCAGAGAAGGCATTTGGGATAGAGGATTCAGTACTTGAGGTCAGGTTTTGAATTCCTCCCTGAATTGCTCCATTTGCAACAACAACAACAACAATTTTTTTTTCCATTTTCATTGTCTGGTTATTGGCACATATGAGGTAAGACTCCCCTTTCTTGTGCTTAGCCTTATAGAAGATCTTCTTTGAAACATCAAAACATCAAGAAAGACAGAGCAAAGTACATTTTCAAAGAGTTGTAGGGTTCTCTGTTTCAGTATTTATAAACAGGCTTGAGTTTTCTTTAGAATTTTTTTTCTTTGTGCGTTTTGTTGTAAAATCAGAATGCAGTCTGCAAGCAAAGGCTACAGAAGACATGCACGGCAAGACTTTTCTCCCCAAACCGGTAAGACTGCAGCAGTCTACTCTAATAGGTCAGAGGCTTCCTCATTGGCTCTTCAGAAGCTCAAAGCCTAGGAGGACTCATTGTTAGAGACAAGGTCTCCAAAGCCTGGGGAAATCTTCTGTACACATCAGAAATTGGCAAATTTTAGTAAATTTGGCCTGACACAAATTTTCACACTGTTCGAAAGTTATAAATGGTTCTTAAATTTTAAAATGGCTGACACAAGAAAATGTCATGAAATTCAAATTTCAGTGTCTATTAATAAAGTTTTATTGGGACTCAGATACATTCATTTGTTTGCCTATTTTCTGGTTGCATTCATGCTATCACAGAAGAGCTGAGTGGTGTTGACAGAGACCGTATGGCTTGTCAAGCTGAAAATATTTACTATCTGGTGCTTCACAGAAAAAGTTTGTGGACTCTGCTACAGAGCACAATTTGCATGACTCTAACCTAAAAGTGACACTTGAGGCATTTTCATCTTTTTTTTTTTTTACATTAGCTATAAGCTAGTGGATAAATACATCCGTATGTAGTATAGCTTTAGTTTTGCAGCCCTGGTTCTTAAGAAAGCCATATCCACCCATGTGCTTGACTGACTCTGACTCAGGAATGTGCTCACCTGACAGGTCTAGTGACTCATCAGCTCCTACATATTTTAGTGCTTAGGCAACAGACCTATTAATAACAACCAAATCTATAAGGGTGGTGGGAAGGAGCCCCGTCTCTAGCCTTGGCTTAGGTATACATAACATCTCTAGTTTTATTCAGAAACATTTCTATGGCTACTTCTGGGCTCATTGTAAATTGCTTCTGAGCCTTAACTTCTATCTTAAATTTTACCAGAGACTATGGAGGGGTCAGTCTGCACGAGGGAGAGAGAGGAGTACAGTCGCAGGCGGGGACATCAGTGTTTACCGAGCGGTGGGGAAATTGGAAGATTTATTTAGATGTGCAGACACCCAGAAAGACCCTTTGAGCTTAAGGGGCATTCAGTGTGACTCCTTGCTGAGATTTTGATCGCTTGCTTAGGAAGAAGCTTCTGGCCAACACCTGGCCTAGCATGTGTGAGGCACTGGGTTCTATCTTCAGCACCACATAAAAATGGACAAAATAAAGGCATTCTGTCCATCTACAACTACAAAAAATTTAAAGAAAATAGGAGGGTCACTTGTATGTCATCAGAAAGCCCTTTCCTCATAGACTTTACATTCTAAGAGGACCCTTAGAAACCCACACAGGTGTACTGCATAGTGTACCAGGTGACAGGTACTGTGGAGAAAAATGAGAGGTGGGCTCTGTTTTAGGGTCACAGTTTAAAATGGAGATGATTCAAAGGGACTAAGAAGTTGACATTTGGGCAAAGACCTTTAAGGAGGTGACGCTGAAGATGTAACATTCTCCTTTTTTTCTACAATGTCTGTAGTAGCTTGATTTCCAAGATTTCTCTCCCTCTCTGCTCCTCTTTAATTTTCCCACCACTGTCTGTTTCACAAATGATGTAGTTTTCAGAAGGTTCCACTGTTTCTTCTCTCAATGCTCTACACCCTCCTGAGTGATTTAATCAACACCACTGCTTCAACTCTTTCCTCCACATGGCCCTGCCTATTTTATACAGATCTAGAGCCGCTCCTGAATTCTAGACCTTTATTTCCTACTAACAACTAGACACATTTAAGTGGAAATTGTAATTTCCCTGAAGCTTCTCCAAGACAAAAATGCATATTGCTCTGGCCCAAACTTCTTTTTTAAAAAAATATTTATTTATTTATTTTTTTAGTTGGGTACAATACCTTTATCTATTTATTTTTATATGGTGTTGAGGATTGAACCCAGGGCCTCTCACCTGCGAGGCAAGTGCTCAACTGCAGGGCCACAATCCCAGCCCTCTGGCCCAAACTTCTGCTTGTACAAAATTCACTGTTGCTCCAAATTTCAGTCTTAGTTAATGGCATCACCCTCTACTTAATGTCCTTACTGAAACCTGAAAGTCAACCTGAACTCTCTTTCTGCCATCCATTAGCATGAAGTTCACAGCCAGCATCATCTTTAAATTAGATTCTCATCTTTCTTCATCTCTTTTCTAATCACTCAGTTTCAGACTTGACCCATCTCCACTGCAGCTCTCTGCTCCGATCTCTTCACCCCCATTCCTTTCTTCCTTCTGAAGGTCATTTCCAAGATTAAAATAATACATCTAAGCATGTTATTTTCCTGCTCAGGAAACCTCTGTTGGAATCCTAATGCCTATAAGAACAACTTCAGATTCCTCAAATTTACATTCCAAATTTCAAAAATTCATTGTGGGTGTACTTTTTCAGCTCCACCTGTAGTACACCAAACTCATTACTTCAGAATACATCTGATTCATTCTCCTGCAAAGTCCCTGCCTTTGCCACATTATCCCTTCTGCCTAGGATGCTCTTCTTCCCTTCTCTAGCCTAACCTTCCTTTCCAAAGTTCTGCTCAAACATCAGCTCCTGTAAAGCATCTTTGACTCCTCTTCTCTCATCTCCTAAATCCCTCTTTCCTATACACTTTCTAGTGCCATTGGCCAGCTTTATTGTCTCTATAGAATTCAGACTGTAGGTTCGTCCATGTTGACCAGTGCAGTAGGGATAGGATCTTTCCCAAACCCTGCTATTATTTTTTTCATGATATAACAATGTCCCTACAGAGCTCTTCAAGCCTGACACAGAAAACCTCTGGTTCTTTCAGTGACTATCACCCCAAGAACCTAATCTACTTCTGTGATTTATCTCCAGAATTTTTGTGCATGTCTATTACAAACATGTTTTTTTGTCCCCTTTGGTAAATCCTGAGCCTATGGGGCATGAGCACTGCCACAACTTCCTCTGGATCTCTTCTAGTGTGCTACATGCTTCAGATGCTTACAAAATTGGAATGAATGAAAAAAAAAGAGGGGCTTTTGTGACTGGTTCTATGTCCTGTTTCCCAACCATTTCTCTCTTCTCTCTCTGCATTTCTGTCTGAATGTTTCCAACTTTCTCCTTCCCCCACCCCTACATTTCAACAGATGGCCCAGAGGCCTCTCCATTCACTCTATTTCTGCCTCCCCAGACCCTGGATGGCTTCATCTTTGTGGTGGCCTCAGATGGGAAGATCATGTACATATCAGAGACAGCCTCAGTTCACCTGGGTCTTTCTCAGGTAGGTGAGTGGTCTACACTTCCAGCCTGCAGTGTTTCCAGCAACAGTTGGAAGCAGGAGGGGTGGGGCTTCCCCAATCCTTTGATGTCTGCATTTCTGGGCTAGAGACTTCTCAGCTGATGGAGAGATTCATTAAACAGATCTGGATCTTCTCATTCCTAGACTTCCCTTATCCATTAGCTTCGACCCAAAGCCCAAGCAATTGCTACTTTTTTGAGGCTTTACAATAAGCCAGATACTGTGGGAAGAGATGCTTATCTTTACCAGAACTGCTACTACTACTACTACTACTACTACTACTACTACTACTACTACAACTACTAGTTATTGTTATTATCTCACAGATAAGGGAGCTGAGGTGTACCTAGGATGCAATAGGTAGCAAGGGGCAGAAATGAAATCAGAACTCAGGGCCAATTGCTGGCTCCTGTTTTCATGGCCCAACAGACCACCCCCCCAATCAAGTTTTCAGCTTCTTCACGGGACATTCTACTATTGCACAGAAGATGCTACTCTCGTCTTTACAGGTAGAGCTGACTGGAAAGAGCATTTATGAATATGTCCACCCTGCCAACCACGAGGAGATGCCCGCAGTGCTCACCGCCCACCAATCCTACCACTTTCACTTTGTACAGGGTAAGGCAGACATGTGTCTGAGATACTTAAGCCCATGGTGCTCAGCTTGTGGTTTTCCCCTAGTTTGTCCTGGCTGAAGACACCCAGTCGCATGTCTCATGTCCTGATCTTCCCTCTGCTCTCTCTCAGAGCACGAGATCCAGCTCTCCTTCTTCCTGAGGATGAAGTGTGTCTTAGCCAAGTGGAACACTGGCCTCACCTGCAGGGCTACAAGGTAAGTTGCTGAGGTGAAAGATTGACACCCAGCCACGGTTGGGTGTCTTTGGACGGGGCGGGACACAAGGAATCTGCAGCATCTGAGGGTCATTTCCACATCAGGCACCGCTCCTGCGTGAGCCATAGGTAGTACCTTTGTTTGAAAGAGCAGTGGGTCCAAATGCTCCATTAGTCCCCAAACTGTATGAACTACTGGGAATGAAGCTTAAAGACTAGGTCTGACTGGCCTAGTACTTCACAGCCACGGGCCTCTTAGAGATGGGTCTGAAGAATCCCGAAAACCTCTCAAGCAGTGGGGAACCCTTGGTGGATTCCTAGGAGTTCAAGCCTGGGCCAGATTTGGACCTCCAAAGAGGTGAATAATCAGAGCTTCAGCTCAAAGCTGTGGTTCTCAGGTTGAATGCGATTGAACGTCCTCAGATGCGTTAGGGTTGGTGCAGGTCTAGCATCTTCATTTTTAAAAGCTCCCAAGTGAATTCAGTTGTACCTGCAGTCACTCTCTTGAGACACTTTGAAGTCCTATAACTTTGGCCCCCTTCCCAGAAGGGCGTGGCCCAGACAATGTTTCTGGCTGAGTAGTTTCAACAGGTTTCAACCCCCTCCTCATCTTTCTGGGGCTCATCCTGAGTGCAGCTGAGTCTCCCACCCTCCTCCTCTGCCACAGGTTGTTCACAGCAGTGGCTCCCTGGAGATCTGCCAATACAGCTTGGACATGGCCCCCTTTGACAGCTGTTACCAGAATGTGGGCCTTGTGGCCATGGGTCACTTGCTGCCTCCTAGCGCTGTCCTGGAGATCAAGCTGCAAAGTAATCTGTTCATGTTTTGAGCCAGCCTGGACATGAACTTCATCTTTCTGGACTCTAGGTGGGTGGGCAGGAACAAAAAGGGCTGTTTCTAGTGTAACGCAACCCTTCTTAGCCAGGGAGAGATCCCCCTTGATCAGAATGAGCCCATTCTGCAGATGAGGTAACTAACCAGGTTCTGCCAACTGAGGGCAGGCACCCCGGTCTGAGACTGTGTTTGGTCGGGAGTTGAGGGCACCTGAGCACTCATCCCACCCGAAATCCTCTCCACAGGGTGGCGGAGCTGATGGGGTATGAACCTCAGGACCTGATTGAGAAGACCTTATACCACCACGTGAATGGCTACGACACATTCCACCGGCCTTGCGCTCACCACCTGTGTAAGGAACACTCTGCTCTGCACCCAAACAACCTGGGTGGCTCCCCAGGGTGGTGGGGAGTGGGAACTTAAGCACACGCAAACCGATGGACGGAAACTCTCATCCTGGTAATGGCCCTGGTGGTGCGTGAGGCCCCAGAGAGGGCCAGCTGGTACACTGGGCCTCATCTTGTTTCTCTACCTTACACCAGTCCTAGCACTGGTGAAAGGGATGCTTCTAGACGAAATATCTTCTATTGTTATGCTTCACCACCTGCAAACATCACTGAAGTTGTGAACAAAAACAGGTTGTTAACTTTCCTAACCTTACTCTTACAGAAATTTCCTGCTATTTAGGGTTGAACCCAAGACCTTGAGGTTGCTATGCAAGCAAGTACTCTACCACTGAGATAAATTCCCAGTTCACATGTTGGCTTTTCATATAGTTTTGTTTGAGCTCAATTTCCCCAGACTCTTCCTTCCATAGTTAGGCGAATTCAGGGAAACTCCCAACTTTATCCATCCCCCCCATTGCTAAAGGTGCAAACATCTGCCCAGAGATGTGCCATGGACTAGCATGTCTATAAAGAGTATCCAGGGCCTTGATTGATTTAACAGGGCCATCAATTGGGAATTGGCCTGTTGTTTTTCCCTCCTGCCAGGTGCAGTTACTAAGGCCCACAGGGGGTCCGCACTCTCACCACCTGGCATTTGGGATAAGTCTGGGCCAAACTGATTCACCACCATTTGCCTCTGTCTCTCCATCAGTGCTAGTAAAAGGGCAGGTGACCACCAAGTACTACAGGTTCCTGGCGAAGCATGGCGGCTGGGTATGGGTGCAAAACAGCCGCTAGTCCAGGCAACACTGCATTGTCAGCATTAACTACATCCTCACGTGAGTGCAAGCATGAGACCCCTTGGACCACTCCGGGGGGCTCTGGTCTCTGAGAGAGAGCATGTGGTGGGCACAGCCTGGTTAGAAGAGACTGGGATCATCTGAGTATTCAGGTTTGAACCCTAAGTGCCGGCTTCACTGGAAAGAGGCAGGTCGAGCACTTTCATCTTCCTGAAGAGGCTTTCTTGTTCCTTTCTAGAAGACAATTTAGAGGTTCTTCCATCGCTCTCATATTTGCTTTCTTTTCTTTCTCTTAACCTTTTAAGCGAACTCTGCATTAAATAAAACTTAATGCAGCAGAAAGAAAAAAGAGAGAAAGAGGACAGGATCCAAAGTTTAAAGCCATTTATAGTTAAAAAAAGAGGACATCTGTTTCACCTTTTCAGATCTAGGGTTTTAAGTTCTTAATTTTAAGCAGAGTCTTCAATCAAAGTGAAGAGTTCTGAGAGAGTGTTTCTTTCCCTGAACCACAAAGGGGGCGTAAGTGACCAAGAGGATATGACTTTAACTTTCAGGAAGCCAAGAGAGCCAATCATAAGCTTGGTGGGGCACCCCTCCTGATCCTGACCACTTCACTGGGTGAGGAGCTAAGCTCTGGGTGCCACCTGCGGGTGCGACCCATTGGGCAGCTGCAACAGCTTCTTTTCAATCTATTCTTATTAGAAACCATAATCCTTTCTGGTTTCTGGTGTGGCCCTTCAGTCTGATCACGTGGCGGGGTGTGCAGCTCCTGAGGCAAGCATGTTATGTTCTGTATAATGTTTGTAAAACTGGAATTGCTTAGGGTTGAAGCCTTTATAAGGAACCCTTTTGTGTACTCAGTTGCTGAATATTGTTTTTGTTGTTTTTTGTGTTTAAATCAGCTGGCTATCTCCTACGCTGTGTCCATTGGGAAAAGAAAAAAACTGTCACAGAAAATTGGAGAGGGAGCTAGGAAAGGTAAATTCTGTTCTCAGCTCTGTCACTGACCTAAGATAAACAAAGTCACATATTCAGATTTGAAATATTTTTACCTCTGTATTATGAGGAAGATGGAATGAACATCAATGAGTTTCCTCCATTTCTACAATTCCCTCTCTGAGCAAGCCTTCTATAAACATCGAAAAAAAAAACTTACAAAAAAGTTTGAATAAATCCATCCACTGGGATCAAAATGCAATTTTGCATAGCTCAGTAAGCAATCTGATGCTATACCAATTTGCAAGGTTCTGCACTCCGGTGAGCACCATAAAAGCAGAGCACATGATAGGGAAATGATGAACAAATAAACAAGAGGAAATTGGCATAGCCAATATTTGAGATAATGAATAGGGAACTTAGGTGGTAAAGAGCTCGTGTATTGAGAGAGATGGTGGTGAAATATTTTATAGTAGTTCTAATTTACTGACCAGGCTTAAGCAGTTTTTTTTAATATCATAAGAGGTCATAAAATAATTTGAATGTGTAGAAATATAGCAAGCCTTGGAATGATATAACCTGCTATATTAGATTTTCTTCTTTAAATAATTGAGATCTATATGTCATGGAAGATGTGAAAATAAGTATCTGAAATTAGGGTACTTTTAACTGGGAGGGGAACATTTTAAGTGGCAACATAACACATTTAGTGAAAAATTTTTAAATGAACATACAGTTTTCTTCAGGATGGCAGAGATAGGAGAAACTATGCAAACACAACACATCCAGTAAAGCCTTACTTGAGGGATGTTGAAAGGGTATTTTAACTTGTATCTTTTTACTTTCTATTCCCACTTTCTTTGATTCTTATTGTTGTTTTACTATTTCTCTTATTTAGTACTAAATATAAAAATGTTATAATTGTGTGCATTATATATCTTTAATTGTCATTTGTATTCATATTACAAACTATGTATTGGAAACTGATAATAAGTGATATCTCTGATCTTTTGTTAAACAGAGGGTGATAGTTCTTTACTTGAAGGGATAAAAACATTGATTGATTAATCAAAGTGCTTTAACAGTGCTTTTTATTGTAAAGCTAATCATTAGGTAACTTTAAAAAGTATTTTAGGGAAGCATGATTATCTGCCTGAAGGTGACTTTATGACACAGTAAAAGTACTAAATATTCCATACAGTTCATACTTCAAATTTTAAATTTTGATCTTTTCTTTGACTAGTGATCTGTGGTACACAATATTCTTTTTAAAAAATATTCAATTGATTTTATTTTGCAAATACATGACAGTGGAATGCATTACAATTCTTATTACACTTACAGAGTACAATTTTTCACATCTCTGTATTTAAAGTATGTTCACACCAATTCATGTCTTCATACATATACTTTGGATAATAATGTCTATCACATATTCTTTGGAGGCGCTGAGTGATAACAGTGAGCAGCAGCTGAGGGTAGCACCAGACCAACCACACAATCAAAATAATAAATAGCCATTACTTTGCAGTGAAGTATTTTGATGAGTTACAATGTAATGTAGGCTAGGTTATTGAGTGCCATTTAGACTTACTTTTTTTATTTATGTAAAGTATTTTCAACTTATGATTTTTGAGGGGAAAGGTAACCTCAAGTAATAGAGCATCTGTAGAAAGACTTTCTAATCCATCTTGCCTCTGTAGGAAGACAAGATAAGAACTTATGGAAAAAAAATTCCAGTATATAGGAGTTATTCTCATGGCAACTGTGTATTTGCTGTTGTTATGCTTGCTGTTGTTTTGTTCTAGAACCTAATTTTGTAAATGAATTCCTTTAACAAAGCATATTAGTATTCATTATGGAAAAAGTAGAAAGATTATTTTAAGGTAAAACTATCATTTCTTGGCCAAGTGTTACTTGTAATGAACTTTAAAATATACGTTGAATCAGGAATTTTAAGCTATGGTGGAATTTAATCTTACCAAAAGTAAAATCATTTCTTAGGACAAAATGTTGTATTATAACATAATATGCTAATTCTGTCAAAATATAACTCAACTATTGAATTAAAATTTATTAAATTCTTGAGAGCTTATAATATACCAGCAGTACTTTTCCACATACCTAATTAGATAATAACAGAGATATTTTAATATGTAGTTTCATATAAAAACACATTAGGATTAACTTTAATTACCACAATAATAGTTGCAATGCTTACCAATGAAGGCAGAATATATTGTTTAATTAGCATACAAAGAAACAAAATATGACCCCTGACAATTTTAAGAAGAAAAAGTCAAGATTCTCTTGCCTTCAGAAAAATATTGAAGTGTTACTGTATGCCAAGTACTTTTGTGATGTTCACCATGCATTACTTCATTTTATCATTACATAAATCATCTGGAACACATTCTATTATTATGCTTCCCAAGTACCTTAACAGAAAATTGAAGTACTATGAATTCAAACTGAATGTTTATGCAAGTGATGTGGCCAGGTTTTAACTTAAGAAATTTGATTCTTGCCACTGAGTTATTAACCATCACACTACAAAAAAGAAAAAAAAAAGAAAAAGAATCAAGTAAGAAAAGTTCAATAAAAGTAGATTTTAAATTTGCCAACAATTTTATAAGATATTCCTTATGTTTTAATGAAAGCATTGCATTCTAAACACCTTAGGAAAACATATATAAGCCTCCTAATATTGCCTCTATTTTTGTACACCAGAGGATATTTCAGAATCAAAGTTCTTTGCCTGGAGTTTATTCATGGCATCTGATCAAGGTAAAAAGGGATTAAAAATGATTGGTGTGGTTAGTGCTTACTAGTTAAAGTTTGTTTGTAATATTTCTGTATTAGAAAGCATTTCATTTTTCCAGAAACTGTTATTGGGAAGGGTTATTAAGGTTTTTATAGTTAGAAATTCTTAAAAGATGGTGCTTTTTGTTTTTCTTATTTGACAAAAATTGTCTTTGCAGAATAAAATTGTGTCCAGAGAGCTTATTTTTCTTTTCCCACATAGCCCTACCATGACTGTTAAAATGAAAGACTGAGTTGCTTAGTGTATTTCATCTTACATGTGCAATATTACCCTTACCATCATGGGTCATTTATTTGGAGATGATGAAGAATATTTTATAAATTCAAGTTAAAATATGAATATGTTCATTGATATACTTAACAGGTATATATTAATTATTATTCCTATTTAGAGTACTATCAGATATCTAATATAAAATGATCAAGCAATTTCAAAATATAATTATGAAAAAAATATACTTTGTTTAACATTTAAAAATTCTTCCTCCAAACAAAAGTGAATGAGGTTACAGTGGACCCTTCATATTTATATTCATGGGTTCCACACCAAGGTATTCAACCAACCATACATAGAAAATATTTGAAAAACATTATGTCTGTCTGAACATGTAGATACATTTTTCTTGTCACTATACCATAAACAATGCAACATTACAGTTATTTGCATAACATTTGCATTGAATTAGGTATTATATAAATAAATCAGAAGATATTTAAAGTTTACATATATGTATATATATATATATATATATATATATATATATATATATATATATATATAATTATATGCAAATTTTACTTGATTTTATATATGGGGCTTAAGCATCTGGAGATTTTGGTATCCACACGGAGTCCTGGAAATAATCTCCTGAGTATTGACTCAATAAATCATGTAGAGAAGAAATTTTTGGTCAGTTGCTATACTTTTGTTTATAAAATACATCTTATCTGATAATAGTAATGTAATATCTAATAAAATTTAAGAGTAAAAACCATTACATTCAAAACAACATGTTCAGTAAAGCACATTAAGCTATTTAATATTACATGGTCTGTTTCTCACTATTGTATTGAAGTAAAATCTTGGCTTCTTGTTTGATGCACATAAACCCTACCAAGAAAAAAATGAAATTACCTTTAAAACTTTTGGATCCATTGACAGTTTTCAATGTTTAATTTTCAATGCAGATTTATGTGCATTAAATTTTATATGGAATATGTATGGAAATATCATTCAAAATAACATTGTCAGTGATCTTAGAGGGAGAAAGCCACTTAGCAAGGGGTAAATGCCCAGTAGCTATCCTCTAAGCATTTTTAGCTCTTTATGTCACTGTATTTCTTTAAATGGTCCTATTTTAAAAAGTTGTCTTGCAGGAAGGGAAAGAGCTGAAACTCCATATTTAGTAGTTAACCCATAATACTTTCTTTGTGTTTTTCGATATCTCAGAAAATAAATCTTATTGAACTACACAGTATTAATACAAACAAATTACATCTTCTACACCTAGGAGGCTGTGATTGTGATTTAAGATCATCCCATAGCTTTCCAGAGCTAAGAACAAAAAAGAAAAGATGTTCAATTTTAGGTTAACATAGCATCATAAAGAATAAATTTGTATATAGTTATATATAATACCATGGTGAGGACACTTTAGTACCATTACATCATCAATGTAAAGTTTTACAGCAATGAATCATTAAAACACAATGCATTCATATGCAGATATCTTATCTGCAGAAAACCCAGAAACTGTCTTCTGATTTACATTCATACCTTTAATTCACAAGAGTAAATAGATGTTCCCTGAAATGCCCCATTCTTTCTTTCTTTCTTAAAATGAGCCTTTTGCTATCTATCAGGGGAAGTTACAGCCATTTCCCCCCTTGGGCATGTTGAAGTGTATGCAGGTCATAACCTAATGTAGCCCCATGGTTTTCTTTCCTGTCAGAAGGATTTCTTTCATTTTCACTTTTGCCATAGGGCTTTAAAAATAAACTTACCATAGTCTGCACTTCTAGAGTGTGTAACATAACACAGAAATGGTAACAATGTATTTTGGCATTATCACTGTTATAAGAACCTACATAAAAGGAGAATGTTTTAAGTTTTCTGATTTTTACCACAATAGATTTCTGTTTAATGGTTATATTGTGTTACTAATCTGAGAAAGTGCAGTGATTGTGAATAGGCTTAGTTTAGATTTGATTTTAAGGTATAATTTAATTTTTATATTCCAAAATAAAAAAATTGCTATTAATGATAATTAATCTTTTGTTAATCTGTTACCATGAAATTACAGAAGTTTATATTAAAACATCCATAATTTAATAAACTAAAGCAATTTTAATGAATACATAATACTATTTTATATGCATCAGACATTCACATAGAAAGGCTAAGGTGTTTTCTCGATTGCCCCTCCTAATCACAGATATGTCTTATATTTACATAAGATTTTACTTGTGGTCTAATGATGTTTACATGGTCATATAGACACAATCTATACTGAGAAAGAAATAATTCTTAATTCTGTTATTTGCACAATGATTGCTTAAAATATAAAAACCTGTAGTATATATTTTGATTTCTAGGGTTATTGAAAAGAGACACTGTACACATTCATCTTTGTAGTTAAAATAAGGTTACAAATATAAAGATGAAAAATTAAAGGAATGTAGTGCTACTTAAAAATATACATGTAAAAAATATCTAAAGACAATGCTGATTTCAATATGATTGTTCCTCCGAGGGTACCTAATTTCAATTTCAGCAGTTTCTTTTCTTTTCATTTTTTAAATTTTGGGTCCAAAATGCAACGTCAACTTGGAAAACAATAGGCCATCATATTTAACAAAAGTATCTCTGAATTTTATCCATATCTGCCATATAAAGGATTAGTGTTTCAAATAGCGGTCTTTCAGCAAATGTAAAAACCATGAAATAGAATGGCCATATTACTATCATGCAAGACATTCAGACTTTGCACCTGGGAAGGAAGCCTGATGAAGAGTGTACATAACTCTTGTTTCTACTCTTCACTGAAAAATAATTGAGAAGGAAAATACAAAATTTTAGAGGTAATTGTAAATACTGAAGAAAAGAAAATGTTTAACATTCCAAAAAAATCATAATACTATTTTTTGTCAAATCTTGGATGGGCTTTGTAGATGCTTGAAAATTGAATGTGAAATCAAGTGCATCAATTAACTTCCTCAATGCCCTTACTCATGCCTTGATGTGTCCTAGAGCGGTTCAAACCAATTATGACAGCCTTATACAAAGACAGGAAGTTAGCTTCCTTTAGAAATTTCATTGCATGCCTCTTAACTCCTATTTTGTGTGAGTATTTCTCTGTGAAGTCACTTTAGCAGACCATGGATTCATGCTTTGTCAACATCCTAGAAAATACATCTTTTCTGTTTAGCTGAGCTTTCAGAGTTAAGTGCTAAAAGAGGAGTATAATTCAGTAAAAGTTGAATAATATCTCATGCCAGATAATTGTGAGGATATCACATAAATTTTCATACCCATCTGTGAAATTATACATCATATAATCAAAGAGATTAACAACAAAGTTCAGTATTGTCAGTAGCAAGATCAAAATCACAATCTTAATTCAAAGTTACTTCCATTTTTTTCTCAATAAATATAATAATTTTTTGTAATATAATAAATTGTCATTGGACTTTCCTTATATTGATGATACATTAAATAAAATTTTCATCATACATTTGGGTATTAATACTTTTCAGATAACCTCTCATTTGTTCACTTAAATTCAGGTACACCTAACCTTTTATTATGACTCTTATTCCAGATGTTTTCATCTTATAGTTTAAAAATCTTCAAGTAGTTTAAATTACATTCTATCTTAAAAAATTAAAATATTTAAGTATAATACTTGTGTGTCTAAAATTCATATTTTATGTTCTTCACATAGTGAAATTAAACCTGTTATGACAAATTGAGAGATTGCATTATATGTGTATGACAAATAAATTAGAATATTTCCTAATAATGAGGAAAAGTAGAAAATTTCTTAAGGACTTTGAGTCATAATCCACACTTTATCTTACATATGACACATGTCATTAAAATTCTTGTTGTTATGTTCTCCCACCCAAAGCTCATGTATTAGGAACTGCAGCAATCCTGAGAGGTAAAATGATTAGTCCCTTAGGACTGTGATCCCATCAGTCGATTAGTCCATTTGATGGATTAATCATTATAATTTGAATAGGATGCTGGATGATAAGTGAAAGCAGTTGGGGCCTGGCTTGAGGAAGTAGGTCATGGTGAGTGTGGCCCAGGTGTACTTATATTTTCTCCTGACTTCTTTCATTCTCCCTCTATTTCCTGGCTGCTGTGAAGTGAACAGTTTTCCTCTGCTTCATCATTTTGTCATAAGATTTTTGCCTCACCTCAGGCCTCAAGTAATCCTACCAGCTATTGATATATCTGAATCTGTGAGTTCAAAATAAACTTTTCTTCTTTAAAGTTGTTCTTGTCAGGTATTTTGGAAACAGCAGTGAATAGCTGAACAACATGATGGTCATCCCAAGTACAATATCGAGTTTTTACTTTGTTTTAAAAGTTTCAATGCAGGTTGGAGGCTGTGGTCCTTACCTAAAGTCCCAGCTATTTGGGAGACTGAGATAGAAGGATTGCAGTTTAAAGAGCAGCCTCAGAAAATTAACAAAACCTCTACTCCAAATAAAAAAATAAACATGGCTAGAGATATACTTCAGTGGTAAACCAAACCTGGGTTCAATTCCAATACTGCCAAAAAAGGTCAATGTTTGACTGGGAGTGTATCTCAGTGGTAGAGGACTTGTTTGACTCTGTGTGTGTGTGTGTGTTTGTGTGTGTGTGTGTCTGTGTCTTGGTTCCAATCCCTAGCACTACAAAAAACAAAAACACAAGGCAATGTATATTATGATCAATGAAAGGGTTTGTAACATTGATTGGATTGCATTTTATTTTAGGTTTATTTTACATCTAGCCATTTGCTTTTTTATTAAGTTTGTATCCATTCCCTCAGAGAAATGTAAGTGGAATCACCAAGTCATAAACACACAATGGGGTCATGGGAAAGTTTCAAAATTCCCTGGGCCTAGTTTCTTTATGTCTAAAACTAAAATTGGCTACCACATGCACAGACCCATTCACAGTATATATCACCCAGTAAGGACATAGTTTGTGATATGTCTTCTACTTTATGATTTCATTTTGAATATTTAAAATATTTTTAAAATACTCCTAGTGAATACCAGGTATAAGATTTATCAAATTTGCCTTTTTCAAAAAGCATAAAATACAAATTTTCTACATTTTTTTTGCAGCTAACTATTTTCTAGAAAAATAAAGGATTGTGAAGCAACTGTTCCAAGTTTCATTATCTCAATGATCCCTTTTGTTTTGGGGAAGATAAGTGTGTCCCACTGTGGGGCACAAAGGAAGACTCATATGCTTCTGGCCTTCCTCCAGTTCCTCAGCATCAGTCTACTAGCTCCTCTCCAGGCAATAGGGAAGAAGCCCATGTCTCTCCCCTTTGCTTACATAGCTGGCAAGTGTGATGATCATTATCAGAGTAGATACCACTGTCTAAAATGCAGATATGTCTTGGTACAAAAAAAGTAATCTTTTCAAATATTTCAAAAAAAAAAAAAACTCAAAAGGAAGCTTGAGCATATGGCAAAAATACTTTCGTTTCTCTATATATCATTCTAAAGTATTTGTCAGCTCCATGTAGAATGGTTGTGAAAGATTTGTGATAATATCACATGCAAACTTTCCTAAATATCACCTCATTTTTTTTCACAAACATTTCTGAGATGTTATTGGGATGCATATATTGTTCACATTTAATAGACAAGGAAAGGAGGTACAGAAAATTTTGATGCTTTGCTAAAATTTGCGCAGTTAGTAAAGGATAAATTAAGATCACAGTCAGGTTTTTGTCATCTGGTAGATGTTTAGCTCATGTTTATATTGTTAGTGAAACTAGTTTACTCTCTTGAGAATCCAAGGCAGAAGGGAAATATTGTATAGAGGAAAAGGAAAAAATAGTCACATTCAATAGCTTAACATGTACTTTTTTTAGGGCCTTAGTCAATATCATGTCATATATTTTGGCAAGATTGATTAAACTGTACATATGCTTTCCGAAGAGCTTGAAAATTCTTGTTTGCACACCAGTGCACAGGGCATATTATTTTGCAATACATGGATATAATGCAGCTCTTTATGAAGGACAAAGTTATTTCACAGTTCCAATGGCCACACTCTTTCTTTAGAACAGTGACTGCAGATTGAAAAATGCAAAGATCTTTGGTCTTCATAGTTATTTTTCCTCTCAGTTAATGGCATAAATCGCTGAACTTTTCTGAAACTCAACCCATTTCTTGACCTATGACATAGAAGTAAGTCGAAAACAAGGTATCTGGAGGCTTGAATACATAACGATGTTCTTATAGATGTGCAGACTTTGAAGCACATGGGTAGAAATCTTTCTGCACAGGTGCAGTGGTTAATTTTTCAGCAAAAGCCTGAACAGGGCACATTACATTACAAGTGGTCAGGAAAAATCATATTCTTAAAGAAAAAAGTCATGTTTGATGGTGGGACTCTGTGTAGCAATGTTGCCTGCAGGTGTGCTTACCCACCCCTTCCTGAAACACATGTTAGCTATTCAGTAGAATCCAACGAACTGCATATGTTCGAAATAATTTTTTTAAAAGCTGTTTACACAAAAATTTACAAGTTTCAGTTGTTTGGTTTAAAATATAATTTTATAACTTTGAAAATGCCATATTTGGTAAATTTTGGCCATCTGCATTTCCATATCATTCATATATATATATATATATATATATATATATATATATATATATATATATACATATATACATATATACATGATTTATTATAGATACATATATACATATCAAGTCTTTCTTAAGATTATCAAAGCTTATTTGTCAGACACTTGGAAAATATGTGTCAATTCTCAACCTCAATAAGGACAAAATGGCTAAAATTACCATCACAGGCAAAATGGTATTGGCCAAAAAATGAGAAGGAAATCTCCATCCTTCAATTTTCTTTCTGCCTTCAGGGAACCTCTGATTTGATTTCAATGAAGAACATAACATTCAGAATAGACTTATTCCATGTAACAAACCTCAACTTTCCCCTTCCTATCTCTTTCACCTAGTTCTGACTAAGAATTGGGATACTATATTTGCTTTTAAAATGCTGTCTTCTCCTCTTACATATATAATCCTGAAAGTAAAGGTATTTTATCTTTAAAGAGATCATTCTTGATTAAATGCTTTATTTCTTTGCTTCTGAAGATCTGATTAAGGATGTTTTACTCTAGAATTACTCATCAGGTACCATATGGCATACTGTTTTGGGGGAAATTAAAGCTAACAACCAAATAATCAAAATGTTTTTCTGGCCCTCCAAAAATTTATACTTAAAAAAAACACTCCCTTCTCCTTTTTTTCCTTTTGTATTTCATGTTGATCCTTAAATATTATGACTAAAGTATTGAGCAAGTAAAATGAAGACATGTAAACAAAAACTTCCAGAAATCTATTGATCATAGAGTGGTAAGATATGCATACTATGGAAACAGAGTGCTGTTAGCATTAAATAGAAATTTCAGTGAAAAAAAATAGCATAATAAAAATAAAACTCTAATGATAGATCATACCTCTGCCTACCTTACATAATTTGACAGATATACTGAGTCATTAGCATGTAATGAAGTACCCAATTGTTATGTGCCCTGCTGTTTTCAACTTTTGCAGATTGTCAGTTCACAGTTTTGAAATAAGCTGCATGATGCGAAAGGCTCTTCCTGTTACTGGTCTGCTAAACTGAGATGCTTCCTGACTTCCCTAGACTCTTCTTCTATTGCAACTCATTGCTAATAGCATGATCCATGCTTTTACTTTTAAAAACCATTTACACAGCAATAGAATTCTTTGAAGTGTTTCTTTATGTATAACAGTTTATTTAATTTCTATTTTCCACAGAGGATTTCTAATGTGCTTACACTAACATTTGCATTTAGCCCAGAGAAAATTTTGTTTTTGTTTTGTTTTAAAAAGGGAACTGCCTTTCTTCACATTAGAATATGAATGGCACCTGATTTCATTTTGATTCAATATCCAACTATCATCTTAAATGATTTGTTTAGAAAAGAGCAAACAAACTTCAGGATAGGAACATATTAAATGGATGCTGTCCAGTAAATCAGCCACTAGCCAAATGAACGATTCAGCTGTTGCTATTCCAGATTGGGAATTTGAAAACTTGATATGAATTGCAGGATGTATAATTTCTATTCCTTAACTTTTATATTGATTATATGATGAAAATTCACTATTTTGAACATGTTGGCTTAATGGAAATATATTACTGAAAGTAAGTTTACCTTTTTCTTTTTAATTTTTTAAAATGTGGCTACTAGAAAATTATGTATGTGGTCTCCATTCTACTTTGATTAGAATGTTGTGTTTTGACAATAGATCAACCTATGATATTTTTTAGATATATCATCTGATATTATGTTTCTTTTAGATTTTTTTAGGATGATGCTATTTATTCTTTATATTTTTAATTATGAAAAACTCTTGTAATAATTTCCAGATTTTTAAAATATGTACCTCTCCAGCTGTATTAAAGTTGAATTGACATATAAAATTGTAAATTTTTATGGTGTAAAACAATCTTTTGATGTGTTTATACATTATAAGGTGACTAAATGAAGCTACTTAACACATTATTTAGCTCACTTTTTGATAGAATATTTAAGATCTACATAGCCATTTTCAGCTATACATTGCATTATCAACTGTAGTCTACCTGCTGTACAATAGATTCCACAACTTCTATTCTAACAAAAACTTTCTACTTTTGAAAATATCACTCCCATTTCCCCCACCTCCTACCTTCTAGAAACAACCATTCTATTCTCTGCTTCCATGATTTTGATTATTTTATATTCCACATACAAATGAGATCATGCTGTATTTATCTTTTTTATTTCACTTAATGTAATGTCCTCCAGGTACATCTGTTGTCACAAAATGTCAGGGTTTGTTTATTTTATTTTTTTGAGGTCAAATAATATTCCATAGTGTGTATGTATCTTTATAGCCATTGATCTGTTTATGCCATATTTTCTGAAGCCATTTGTCCTTGTGATGGACATTTACATTAATCTCACTTCATTTATTCTTGGGACATTTGAAAAACTATTTTGAGAATAATAACTAATAGGGAACTAATAGGGCAGGAAAGATAATATTTTGTTACTTAGAATTTTAAATTATTTTTTCTTTAAAAATATTCCTTTTCTCCCATTAAGTGCTTCATCTTTCCTTAGATTTTTCCATATCTTCATATCCATTTGCTGTATGGTCTTAAAACAAAAACTGTATAAAGTAAGCATAGTAAGTATCAAAAGCAGATTCCCAGGCATATTCAATGTTCCAGCAATTAAATCCCTATACTGTATAATCCTATTTATCTGTTGTTTCCTGCTGTTTGTCCACATGCCTGTGGGCAGAACATATCAATTCCTTGGGAAGATTAATGCAACGTTATTCCCAGATCAGGTGTCAGGATGAGCCTGGAGACTGGATCATCATTGTAGTGGTAATAATCTAGTTTGGATTTTTTTTTCAATCAAAAATGTGCAGAGAAAACTTTTCTTCTTTCTACAGAGAACACTTTGAAGAATATACTATCTGTCTGTAGCCAAATTTTAATGAAAGTTTTAAGTAAAAAAAATACCAAATTGACAATACCAAATAAGAAAATATTAAGTAGGGATACTAGTCATTTATCTTTAAAATTCCCAAGACTGGGCCTGATACGTTAGAAATAGCTCAATGAGGACAAATAATCTGTTAAATGTCTCTTTATATCCATTA
This sequence comes from Callospermophilus lateralis, assembly GCF_048772815.1. Lineage (NCBI taxonomy): Eukaryota > Metazoa > Chordata > Mammalia > Rodentia > Sciuridae > Callospermophilus > Callospermophilus lateralis. The sequence continues at coordinate 1,214,271 of NW_027517992.1, read as the reverse complement.
TTTTCTCTAGCAGGCAAATGTATTTTGTATTTCCACACAGATTTTGATCAAAAGTATAAAAGGAAGTTAGAGTCTCTAACAGAATGAATTCAATGACTCTCTCTGTACCACCCTGTCATTACATAATTGGAAAACATGACTAGGAGTATGATATCCAGGGTAGTATTATCATATGATATGTTAAGAGATATTTTTAGAGAAAATATGCAATTATTAATAAAATATCAACACAGGAATGAAAATTTCTAAAAATATATGCCAAATCTTCATTTTTCTCAGATCATATCCAAACTCAGATCTATACTAAAACATTACATCTGGTGTAGATATTTGCTTTTATAGCAAATTTTGGTCTGTATTTGAAAGCATTGTAAATGTTTTTCCAACTTCCTAAGATTCAAAAATATATAAAATTTGCAACCCAGGAAAGGAAAGGTGCTTCAATTAAAGGAAAAAATAAGAGTTTGTGACTTATACACTTAAATTATAAAAATAAAATGGGAATTCTAGACCAGTTTCTTGAGGGGAGAAACAGAAAGGTCAAAAACTTCTGATGACAGCAGAAAAGGGTTATCCTTTTTGTAAGATCTAAAAGATGACCCTTGCATTCATGAATCTCAGTTAACAAGAAAGGTCAGTGGATAGTTTACCAACTGTCTCAAGGGTTTTAGCTACATGATGGCAGACATCCACGTTTCAAGATGTAATTTTAGGAAATATGATACATATAAAATATTTTTGGCCTATTTTCATGTTTATTTTCTGTTAAAGAAATCATGTTCTTTTCATTTCTGGAAGAAAGATGTTTATATATTGTACATCAAACATTTCTGTGAAGCGTTTCCAAATATTCACTGTTAATTAGAACCTTAAAGTAATCTGAAAGTTTAAGAGCTAAGAGGTCAACCCTTGGAATACTGTTGCATTGGGATGTTGATAACTGGGTCATTTCAAATCCCAAGTAGTTAATTATTTAAGCTTGCATTTATTAAACTTGCACAAGGTGGTGCAGATACAATGATGAAGTCAACAATTTCAGTTTTTCATGTCTGGAGAATTCCAAATGTTAGAAGCATTTTGTTTTATGCATAGACTTATAAAATAAAATACAGAAAATTTTCTTGTATCAAGCCAGAAGTATCTTATTAGTGTTCATATTTCAGTATATCACTTCCAGGCCAATGGCGACTGCAAATGAGAGAGAGAGACTAGATCTTGTTCAGAAACCTTTTAAGCTTTAATTTTGAATCTCTTGACAGTTTTACAAAATTGCCTTAATTCTTTTTCAAAGGTCTCTTAACATCTTAAAATGTACAAGTTTTTCAGTAACTGTTGGTTTGACAAATGGATTATGTGAAATTGAACATAGTACTCTGGTATAAGAATATATTAGGATTTTCTCACTTTCTAGCCTGAGACTGATTTAAAATTTTTAGTTGTTGCATCCTACTGTAGCATATAATAAGAAGAGCCAAGCGTAGTGGCACATGCCTGTCATCCCAACAACTTGGAAGGCTCAGTCAAGAAAATCAGAAGTTCAAGATCAACACTGGCATCTTAATGAGGCCCCATCTTACAATAAAAACAAAAGATCTGAGATGTAGCTCAGTGGCAAAGAGTCCCAGAGTTCAAACCCCAGTACAAAAAAAAAATCCAAAACACCCAAGAGGAATACAATATGACCCCTTCTCTCATCTTTTGAAGTTAATAACTGAATTTTTATTTACTTCACACCATTTTCCTTATTGCTCTGATTCTCCTTGTACTTTTCTGCTGACTGGGGGTGCCTAAAGCAATCTGCAATAATCTGGAGAAATTTTGGTTACTATTACACTCTCTCTTACAGGAATTTTGTGACCCTAACAATTTTTTCCCCTGTGTAAAACACTGTTCCACTATTTAAAAAAAAATTCTCCAGTGATGGCTTCAAGATTTTCTTGTAATACTATTTATTTTTTTCCACTCTAGCATCTAAATGTTCTTTTGAAATAGAACTCCAGTGCTAACATGAATTTTGTTCCTATTTGAAATCATATTTGTTTTTCATGTGTAATTCAATTCTGACTGATCTTTCATAGGTTACTACACTGAGAAAGGTAGGGTATTCTTTGAAGCTCACAATGATAACTATGGTTTTATGTTATTTTCTTAGAACTATTTTTCGATTCATATCTATTGTTAAACATTAAAATTTTCCAAACTAGGCCTTATTTATCTTAACCAGTGAAAATAAAACATCAACCTAATGAGGATTTATCTTTTAATGAGAATGCTAGATTAAAAAGTTGATAAATTAAATCTCCTTCATTTCCACCTAATTTTTCTATATGACCTTTTCTGAAAAATTACATCTATCCATATATATATATATATATATATATAATTAAAAGCATAGTAGAGAATGAAAATGAATTTGCATTTGTACCTTCTAATTTTAAAATTCTTATATTTTAATTCTTAAAAATGCCAGGGTACAGAAGATTCATACATATTTTCGGATGGATCTCTTGAAACTGCCTGAATTTTATAAAACAAGGAAATATCAACAGAAAAACCCTTATCAACCACATTTTTAAAATCAGCATTTTTAAAAGTGCATGTAATTCAAAAATTACCTTCAATGATATCATATGTAAATTAGATCCAGTATAAAATATGTTTTAAAAAATTAAATAGAGTTATTATAGTCTTTTGTCAAGTGCAATTCATTTCAACTGCTGAACATTAGGAAAAAATCTCAAAAAACAAAAGTCATTCAGATTAACAAACTAGTTAAATGTTATTTTATATTGCTAATCTACCAGTGCTGTGCATAGAATGCTATGCTGAGTTGCTAGTGTTTAGTTGTTTGTCATAGCACATTGTTCTGTTAATATAGGGCATAGATATGCACTCTGAAATGATGAAAAGCCAATCACTTAAATTTCTAAAAATGATGCTTTAAACCTAAACTTTCTCAATTCATTATCATTCTAACCTCACATGGAAATGTGTTTCACCTTAGGTGCATTATACCATTAAAATGATCAAACATAATGGCTAATGAGGTAGGAAATGCACTGGTTGTGTCATCAAAATGGGTCTCAAGCAGCTCTCTCTAAAAAGCAGATGAAATCTCAGGCCCTTGATAGCAGAAGAGAAATATATGATGGTTCAGATTTTAACAAAGAGAAAGAGCTTATTTAGAAAAATGAAAGGTGTGAAGATACACATTTTCAGAGCAGAATATGGACTATCTTCAGAGTGAGAAGCACTTTTGGTGTCTCAGTCTCTTCTTTAAGAAAACTTTGTAAGGAAGGCATGGGAGGATATGTGGGAGCCACCTCAGCCTGGCGATGTCCTTTCTTTGACCATGGATCACAAGATGTTTATGGAGTCTCATCTTCTTCTAGGATCTTCAGTCTTTCATTGCCTTTTCTATCTAAATAATATTTGGAACATACTATGTTATAACGTTTTAAAAATCTATCTCCCTGCCTTTGCTTTATATAAGAAGAAAATACTGTGTAGGCTCCCAGTGCACTTAAACTTAAATCAAAATAAGCCAATTTTCCTAGATAAGTGAATTTGCAATAAATAACTCTAAGATTTGTAGATTTCTCAGGGATTTGGGAGTGACAAGCATAGAGGGGGAAAAAAACAGCTCTAGGATGTAAGTCTGATCATGTGACTTTTAGATTTATAGCTAGTCTCTTTTTAAACTTATTTTTGTCTTCATTCTGCATGTTAATTCCTTCTACCAAACCTCACTCTAATCAATTTTCCCCCAAAATATTTATTTATGTATTTATTTTTTTGGTACTAGAGATTTAACTCAGGGGTGCTTTACCACTAAGTTACACCCTAACAATTTTTAAATTTTATTTTGGGAGACAGAGACTTGCTAAATTCCTTAGGGCATTGCTAAATTGCTAAGGCAACTGGCAATCCTTCTGTCTCAGCTCCTCAAGTAGCAGGGATTATAGGTGTGTACCACTGTGCCTGCCTGAAAGTACTTCCTTCTTAAAGGAAGTAACTTGGCTCTGAATTCTGCTCCATGTCATTGTGATGCTTTGTGCCTTATCTAAAGAATTTTATTTGCTTGAAGGCAAAATTCTCAAATGGTGTCAGAATTGCCAAACTACTGCTTGAAAATATTTTATTTCAAAAATTATAATTATGGGTTAATTAACACTATACTGTGTTGAAGTTACTGAGTTTTCTGAAGTGTAATAATTACTTTGGACAATTTTAATTAAACAAAACTTAAATGGTGATCGAATTGGTATTGTTATATAAAGACAGTTGGGTGCATGCTTGGGAATATTGTTGAAGGGCAGAAATGAAGTCTTTGCAGGTTGTGAAAGTTGATATGAAACCCACAGCCTTCATGTACCCTTTCTAGGAGTCAGTTTTTCTAAATCAGAAGTCTGGTCTGCCCTGGTAGCTGAAAAGTGGGGAATGTCCTTGATACTTATGCCATATTCTTCGGCAAATATCAGGGTATCATTTGGAATTCTGAGATTTTTAACTTCTTATGTGATCTGTCCTGTTTTCTTGTGATAGATACAAAGCTTAACTTGGCTCTGAATTCTGCTCCATGTCATTTTGATGATTTGTGCCTGATCTAAAGAATTTAATTTGCTTGAAGGCAAAATAATGTAACTTTTCTGTTGATTCCTAGGGTTATTGATAAATTGAAAATTCCATAAATTAAATTTATGGATATTGCTGGGGAGACAAAATTAACAAGGCATTCATATTATTGAAGTACTTAGTAAATCAGTCCAGTTATAGGCAAGAGAATATAGAAAAAGATGGTGCTTTAAGGTGCATAATCACTACCAAACTCAAGGAGCACTTTCTTTTTATCCTCTAGCTGAACTTAACATTTCTATTTTAATGTATAATCAGAAAACAATTGGGAATGAATGCTCCTGATCTCAAAGGAGCCCTCTCATTAGAGGTATAGCTGAGAGCTGTAATATAAGAGGTGAAATTCACTGTGACTAAACATGCAAATTTCTTACCCTGACTTTTAAGTAGGAGAGCACCAAGCTTCAAAACTGAAATTGTCTTAAGAAATAATGTTGTGGCAATGCCTGAGATGAAATTGGGCTGCTATGTATTAAATTTCTATATTTCAGTTTCTGGAACAAGCGAAGAATCTAGGACTTCAGGTTGCTGCATGGTTTTGGCAGCCTTTCCTTATATCTCCCATTCTGGTGTATATTGCTGAAAAAAAGTAAATAAAAGGGAGAAAACACACATAAAGATTTGTACAGAGTAATCAAGACTTTGTCCATAGGCATTGTGAGTCAGAGATAAGGTAACTGGAGATACCGTTTTGAATAGTGACCCAAATATAGAATACAGCCTCTGTATATTACATTGCTGGGCAACAGTGGACAGTCATAAATTCCCTAGGAAACAGAACTTTAAATAAGAAAGGCTACCTTGGAAATGTTCAGCATAAATAAAAAGCAATTACAATGAATAAGCCTGTCTGAGTCCATGGAAAAACATATTCCTAACAAATAATTTTTAATTATCTGCTGACTAGCAATGTCTGTGTTTTAATGTAGAAAGGAACAGGAACAAAACCTGAGAAGAGTTCTTCTAAGTTGAGAGCTTCCTGTCCGCTTGTAAGAAAAGGTTTGGGGAAACTCAAAAAAGTCATTATATTAATATAAGAGGAAGAAATTTCAGTGCAACCATAAATAAAATTTCACTTACTCACCTATGTCAGAAATAATCACTGAGCGTCTATCAAATAAAAAAGGAATTTGGTCTCTTAGCTTTCTATTTAATTCATTATGAGCAAAAGTTTAAATGGTTCTAGGATCCTGTCTACAAGGAACTTAAAATATCTACAAGAAAATGACATAATCATAAAATAGACTGCCAAATGTTTTAAATTAGGCATAAAAATGCATGAGAGTTCAGAAGAAAAGCTGATTAATTCTAGTTTGCAAATGAATGAGAAATCAGGAAATTCCCAAGGGAGAAACATATTTAATCTTTGCCTTAAAACTGTGGGTCAATATGGACATCTGCACAGGAAGAGGCACTTCATTTGAATGTAAGCAAAAGCAGACAAATGGTAACATGTGGGAACATGAATACTTTAAGAGGAATTGATTTAGGTAACTGGAAATCCAGGTTGAGGAAGAAGAAGAGTTTTGATTACATTCTGTGGAGGGATGTGGGAGGGATTTAGGATTACGTGTCCAGAAGATTGGAGGACATTGTGGAGAAATTAGGATCCACAAATGGTTTTTTGAACAAGTTACTGAAATGAAAGTACATGTCATGAAAATGAAGAGCAGGAGATAACATTGTGGGACATTTTGAAAGTGATACTGATAAGATGAATCAAAGGACAACATGTGACTGTGAATGGAACAGATGCAGCTAATAAAGAAGATGGAAGTTTTGACTTAGAATCCTAGGGCAACAATGCTCAAAAAGCAATCACTAAAGAAGAAAAGGTTGGGAAGAGCAGATCCTTTCTTCCATTTACAGCATCATGATTTAAGGTGGTAGAGAATCATCCAGAATAAGCATCCTAATACACAGTTATAAAAGAGGGTCTGAATAAGGTCTCCTATTCACTTATTTTATAAATATACCAGGCTTTATTATGTGATTGTCATTTTACCATGTTCTAGGGAAATGATCATGAGACACAAGTCTCTTCCTCCAGTGATCTAATAGAAGATATATTTATCTAAACAGGTACTTGCACTCTGCATGAGTAGGCTAGCATTGAAATATCAATGAAAACAGGTCTGAGAGAAACTCAACTTAGCCCATCAGAGAACTTGCTATGGCAGCGGATTCTAGAAAGCTTAAGAATTCATAATTGTCAACAAGGCAAACAGGAAGAGTGGCAAAATGATCAGAATAGAGAAGCTTCTATTGAGCATTCAATGGATAACTTGCCAAATCTGGAGAAAATTAATAGTCTGCCATAGAAAATACATGTGTAGATAACTCATAATTTTGGAAAATTTTATGAAAGGAAAGGATTATGAGAGTTTGAAGACAGGACGAAAATATTTTGAAAATAGCCACATAAAGTACAAGTAGGAGAAAAGGAGAAAGAGGGAAAATCAAGGAGAAAGGTAGCCAAAGATGTAAGCCATCAAGAGAAACACCAATTTATGGTGTTATTGTCCTATTTTACAAAAGTTAGGACTCAACTGAGAAATTTTATTGGAATTGATACTTTAGATATTCATCAGTATTGTTCTTTATTTAAAAAAATGATATTCTACTTTTAAGAGACAAGGTCTTGATCTGTTTTCGAGGCAGGGTCAGAACTAGGTTTATTCCATACTTCTGCCTTGGCCTCTTGAGTAGCTGAGACTTCAGAATACCACCATGCCTGGCTTTAGTACTCAAGAAAAGGTCTCTGAAGTGTAGAAATATGTGTGGTGCAAAGGAGTGAAACTTACAGAAGTTGGGAAATTTTTACACAAAGGAACAGTAATGAATATATGCAACTATTTCAAAAGTCTTAGAAATAAAAGGATGAAAAAAAGATATGTAATTTTCCAATAAGCACAGGAAAAGATGTCAACTTCACTAATGATTAAAAATCAAAATCCCAATGAGATATGACTCATACCTTGAGTGGGACTATTATAAAACAAAATAAAGTAGAAAAGGCAAGTGAAGATGTGGAGAAATTAGAACACTGGTGCCTCTCTGATGGAATTGTAAAATGGTTCAGCCTCCATGGAGAACTGTGGAAGTACCTAAAAAATTAAAAGTACAGTTACCAGTTGACCCTGCAATTCCATTTCTGACAGAGACTCAGAAATTATTTGCACACTCATGTTCAGAGCAGCATTATTTAAAATAAATGTAAATTTTAAAGAACCCAAATTTCCATAGATGCTTCAATAAACAAAAATATACAAAGAATAAAGTATTATCCAGCCTTAAAAGCTATGGATTTCTGATACCTGCTGTCACATGGATAAGTATGAAAGTTTTGTGCTAAGTAGAAAAAGGCTCACACAAAAAAGGATGAATTTTGTATGAAGGCTGTTATGTAATGTCCTTAGAAAAATTTAATTCAAAGAGACAGAATGTAGGACAGTAGAGACCAGGAGCTGGGGAGGGTACAATAGAATTTCAGTTTGAAGTGGCAAAAATTCTTGAGTTGGACCATAGTTATAGTTGCACAACCACATGGTTGTACTTAATGCTCTGGGCCATACATTTATTTAAAATGGTTCAGGCAGTAAACTTCATATCATATCATACCTTGCCACAACAAAGAAAATTTCAAATTAAAAAGGTAGATAAAGAGAGGCACAAATGTTCTAATTTCTCCACATATTCACTTGCCTTTTCTATTATTTGAGAAGATATAAACTTTAAAAAAATATAGTAATTTTTGAGTCAAATAATTACCAAGGTATTGATAGAATTTATCCGCTAATCCAGGATACTTGAGAGTGAAAGAAAGGGACAAAAATGTTATTAAATACTGAAACAATAGGCATAAACTGCACAGTCCTTAAACATAACCATATTAAATTGAAGCATATTTAACACACACACACACACACACACACACACACACACACACATACAAGAAAGCAGTGATGTGGGTGTATCATTAGAAGAAATCAAGTCAAAATTTAAAAAAATATTTTTAACACTTTCCTTTTATTAGACTACAAAAATAATGTGTTAGTTAATTGAGACACAAGTTAATATGTGTGGGAACTATTACACCAGCTACAAAATATATTAGTATTGGTCAGCCTCTATTTTGTGTTTTGTTTTTTTTTTCTTTTAAAGTTACTCATCAATTTTTCCATTTGTCAGGGTAACATGCCAGGTTTTTGGACAATGATTCCAGGGAAGATATTGGAGGAAGGAAAAGTGATTCCAATCAGGTTTCTTTAAAAAACTTAAGAAACCTTCTGGTGACTATGCAAACAAACAACTCATAATTATCAACTGTCATATCAAAAAGCTGTCACCCAAATCCCACAAAGACTTCATGTGTGGATTCCTTCTCTCAATAACCAAAATATCTGTTGAATTTGTCATCCAATCCAGGACACTTGAGAGTGAAAGGAAGTGATAAAGATGCTATTAATCTATGTAATGAAACATCACACATAAATTGGCATAAGTGAGTGGTACCTCACTTCAGGCTAATTTTTTTCTTTATATGTGTGTGAGTGTGTGTGTGTGTGTGTGTGTGTTTTAGTTGTAATTGGACATAATGGCATTATTTCACTTATTTTTATGTGGTGCTGAGGATTGATCCCAATACCTTGCACAGGGTAAGTGAGCACTCTACTGATGAGGCACAACCCAGGCCCACTCAGGCTGATTTTGAAAGTTCAAAAGTTTAGAAAATAAAGTATCAAGAAGTCTGTGTTTAAAACCATCAGCCATGAACTCACTGAAATGGCATAATGAGCCACAATGCAATGATATGGAAAGAATAGTACCAATCTGAAGTACCACTCTAAAGACAATAAATAGCACAATAGCATTACTTAAAGTTCTCTTTCCTTATGACAGAAATGTCAGGAAGAACCGATAGACACCACATGATTTTTATTTGTAAAAAACCAAGAGGAAAATATTCTTAATTAATTTCTTATTACTTATAAAATTTACGATACAGTGGAGTAGTAATTTTATGTTTTTTTAAATAGTGCACCGTGTATATATGTATAATCAATTTACACAGACATTTATGCTTATACATAGCATCAATGTCAAATTGTTCTATCTTAATTTTAAGACACCATTTTTCATACCTGTGAAATTTTTGATGCTGAGTCTTTGATTTGAACTGAATCAAAACACTTTGTATGAGAAAAGCTAATCCATCCACATTTACCTAAGTAGTGCACTAAAAGTGAGTGACTATCTAAAATTAATATCTTGCCTAGGACACCCTGAGAAAAATACAAGTGTGCACTGATGAGTGGTTGGTGTTGTATAACATCTTCAGCCCATGCCGGGCTTCCTTTATATGTCTGAGAAAAAAGAGATTAAGGCAAAAATAGTTTTATGAAGAAGATAAAAGTAAGAATTAGGTGGGGGTAATGGTCCAATTAATCCCTTATTATTCTGTTTTAAGTGGTATTCCTACAAAAACAGATAGTATTCAAAATGAAAGAGAAGAGTCAGGAGCACATTTCATGTCCACCACCTCCATTCCTCTTTCCATTTTTTTTTCATTTTGTAGCTCCATCTTTTATCTGAACCAAGTCAAGAAAGACAAAATTCACTTCTTAAACTTGTAGCTATACAGCCCTTAAAATTGTCAATTTTTTTTACCTAAAAAATATATGGTGCTGAAAATATGAGAAGGGCAAACAAAGAAAATAATCCTTAAGATAAAAACTACTGGCTAGAAATCATGGAGTAATGCAGGGGTATACATTGACAAGGGGTCTTAATGGATCAATGACTCATGCTTTACTTCTTAAAAGCTGGCACTGTCAGAATCATGATGTAGTAAGAAAATTCAAACTTTTCTATTTTTTCACACACAAAAAAAATTACATTCATCTATTCCAAAGTTAGTACTATTTACTGATCTCACTATTTTGGTAGAGACAATAGGACCAGAAGGATATAGCAGAAAGGCAAAGTAGAAAGAAAGATCCCAAAGCCTTTATTTTTTAATGGATTTCTGAAGTGTTTCATTGGGTGGGATCTGTCTCTTTCAGGCTTACAAAGGCAGCAAATAAACTTGGGACCACTTGTACACTATATGGAAAAACATAAAATGATTTTCTCCTAAAGTTGTAGACATTTCTAGAAGGTTTTGCTTATCATTCAGGACATCCTCATATCTTTCTTGTCCAAAATGTTTTATAAAATTTTTTTCTATGTTTTACATATACTTTATTATAAATGGATCATGTAGCATGAGTAGTTTCTTTGTGTCCTTAGGTCATTATGGCAAGATGTAGAATACCAATTTCAATTATTTTGTTAACCTCTTAAAGGAAGTTATATTCCTTCTGAGTCTTTCAAATCATAAAGATCTGACATAATATTTTATATACATTTATAAACCCTATCTTATAAAATGTTGTGAATGAGAATTGAATTCAAAACAAAAAAAAATTGAAATATGTATGACAGGGTCCAGAACTTTGTTTTAAATTGTTTTATTTAAGAGAAATAATTTTGTTTGATTTTAAAATATCTCTTTTATTTTTTTCAAGAGACCACATGGTTCAAATTTGAACCTTTAAACCCCAGATTTGTAATGTTTACATTATATAAATATGCCTAATATCTATGTTTACAGGAGAGGTGTGCAGTATTTTGATAGAAATATGTTATTGTTCTTTAATAATATCACAACTTTCAGTTTTACTTCAACATTGCCAAACCACTCAATAATTATAGTTAAATTATGATTTTCCTAGTTTTAGATTTCTAAACACAAAATCTCCTATTGGTTTCTAAGTTTACAAATTTATCAATTGAAAAACATTTCTTTAGCACCTATCCACAGCTTCAAAATTATTTCAAAGATACAAAGTATTCTTGATTAAGACTCTTGCAACATAAAATAATGTGCCTCTTATTTCAGAAGATACTAAATAATTATAGACATACTTAGAGTGTGTAGTCACCATTCCACTGAAACTAGTAGTCAACAATCTACATGTTTTCCAGCATGATTTGTCTTGTAGAGAACATAGTTGGTACATTCATGCATAAAATTCCAGAATACTGCCTCTTATTTGAAAATTCTGGAGAAAATTTTTTTTGGCATTTAAGAGCTGTAAAATTGAGCTTAAAATTTATGTCATTAAACCTTATATTGAAAGTCATAAAGCTTTGAAGATAGCCCAACATTTCAGAATAATTTGTCATTCTGTAAAATGAAATCAGCATAAAGTAGGGGTAAAGTGACTGACATATAATTTTCCCCTGGCATTGAGTTGGATTATAATCCTATATACATTATGATATGTGAATGAATAAGAAAACTCTGCAATAGTACATAAGTAGCTTTTATTTTTAAGAAATCTCTTCCAATATATTCATGTGGTTTTTTTTTTAGTGAATTCTATAAAAATAATATTAACAGCATTAGACTCTCTCTCTCTCTCTCTCTCTCTCTCTCTCTCTCTCTCTCTCTGTCTCTCTCTCTCTCTCACTAAGGATTGAATTCAGGGGCACTTAACCACTGAGCTACATCTCAGATCCTTTTTCATACTTTTATTTAGGATCTTGCTCAGTTGCTTAGGGCCTTGCTAAATTGCTGAAGCTGACATTAACCTCACAATCCTCCTTCCTCTGCCTTCCAAGCTGTTGGGATTATAGGTGTGGGCTAGACTCTCTTGAACAGCCTATATGTGTCAAATATTACCACTCATTTCAAGAAATATGTGCCTAATAACCGCTAGAATATTCTTTAATGATTATTAAAGAAAAATAATCAATGCTGTCATAGTTTTAAATAGCTAAAACATATATTTTATAAAAATTTCTATAATTTGTATATAATCATGTACTATATTATATATGTATTTGTGCATGTTTATCATATATATAAAATTAACTTCTTACATTATAAATCTCTGAGTTTAGTTGCTCACAAAACCTTTTACATATGATAAACCAAATCTTATACAAAAATTTTTCTTTTAGTTGGTTCTTAAATTTCTTCTCTAGCCTGAGCCATTTTCCATTATCTTGATGTCTCCTTTGTCTCTTGAAGAAAACAATGATTCTGTTCATTCATTTACTAAGTGATTATTTTTGTACAGGTACCTTGCCAATCAAACTTTTTTTTTTATTGAATGGGGAGCAAAAACATGCCAAAATGTTTGGCTTTGCTACCCGATAAGAAAATTCATGTTGAAGATAGGCTCATGAATAGCTATGCAATTCTGGGCATTTGGGAAGAAAAATTAAACATGAGTTAATAATTTATCCTTGTTGGGTATGGTTGTGATTCATTGAAAAGAAATATGCAGCATGCCTATTACCTCATAGATGTCACTATATTTTTAAAAAATATTTTTTAGTTGCTGATGGACCTTTATTTTATTCATTTATTTATATGTGGTGCTGAGAATTGAACCCAGTGCTTCACAAATGTGAGGCAAGCGCTCTACCACTTAGCCACAACCCCAACCTGCAGTATATAGTTTTAGTGGGTATAAAAAGAGATGGTAGTATACAGAATAGGGATCTACCAAAATCATTCTTTCGATAATACCAGTTTATACAAAAATCTAAAATATAGCAAAATAAGACTATTTAATCTTGTTATTGATTATGCAGCTTATATATTAATATATTTTGCATCATATACTTCTCAATGTAACTAAAGCCAGTTTATTTTAATATATATTTACTCATTTAATTTTTAGTGTAATTACCAGTATTTAATATGAGGTTCACCTTATTCTGCTATGTAGCACTCTGGAAATAAATAAGGGAGAGGGAGAAGTATATTTAGCAATTTTATGGATGCATATTAATTATCGGAAATGGTTGGGCATGGTGGCACACACCTGTAATCCCAGCAGTTTGGAGGCTGAGGCAGGAGGATTGTGAGTTCAAAGCCAGTCTTATCAACTTTGCGAGGCACTTAGCAACTCAGTAAGACTCTGCCTCTGTGGGAAAAAAAAATAAAGAAAAAAAAACAACCTGGGGATGTGACTCCATGTTTAAGTGCCCCCTGCGTGCAATCCCTGGTACCCCCCCAAAAAAATGATGAGTTCATTTTGGTGTTTTCCTACATTCCTCCTTTCTGTTATTTCTCTTCCTCTCCTTCCCCTAAACTCATAGCATCCCTTTTACATTCAAGATGTACCTTTGTTTCCCCCTTCCTCTAATTTCGACATTATGAGAAGAAAACATGTAATACTTGAGTATCGGGGCCAACTTATTTTGCTTAACATGTTGCTCTCCAGTTCCATTCTTTTTTTGCAAATAGCATAATTTTATTTTCTTTTAAATTTAGGAAGCTGGCAATTTCATTATGGGTTTCTTTGAAGTCTCTCTGAATTCCAATAGTTGTGGGTAAGCAGGATGATAACTTAGAGTTTAATGTCATTTGCTTAAAGTAATTACCTCACCACCTGAGATAATTTCTGAGTTACACAATTAAGCCTAATATTGATACAGAATAGTTTGAGAGGTATGTCTGTGTGACCTTGTTATTTTTGCCTCATAAAGCATCAGTGTAGGTTCCATAATTAGTTCTTGTGATAGGATCAGCAAAATTAGAATTGAGCTTTGGGAAACATGTCTCTGTGGTTCCTC